>NC_141378.1:43540092-44177592 GCF_017979445.1 Akebia trifoliata | reverse complement strand
AAAACAAAGGCGATCATATAGAATTATAAACAAGTACATTTGAACAATAATATCAAAAATATAAACTAAAAAAGATCTTTCATTTTGATGTGTCATAAGTTTGAAAATTGAGTTCAATCATGTACACCACAATTGAACAACAAAATCAAAAGCGTATTACAAAGCTTGATGTTTGTTTTAACCTGCAGTGCCATAAAACCTATTACAAATTGAGTCATGAGTTGTAACAAGGAGAGAATTGATGACTTTGAACATGCGACCTGCAACCAAAATTACAAATCTTCAATTAAAATAACAATAATAATTATCCAATAGATTTTAAATATTTTTGTAGCAAAGACTACATACTTTCCTTTTTAGTCATAAGTTGCCACAAAAGGCCTTCGACCAATAGCTCTCCCCCAGACTTTGAGCTTCTTGCACTTTCTAGCATTCATGAATGGACCCTTAAAAAATAAATTCCCTAAAAATCATTATTCCAAAATTTTCAGAAAGATTCAACATTTCATCAACATGAGAAACTAATAAAACTCATCTACTTTTATATGATTCTGATCACTAGGAAATGAATTATATTTTTACAACAAAGTATAAAGCAAATAACCTTTTTGAGTAGACACATTGGGAATTAGATCAAATGCATTGTCATGCATTATGTGGTAGTTTTAGAGTTATTGTTTTCACCTGTTTTAAGTTCCCTTACATTGATATAGTTGCAAGACTCCTAGAAATAATATTGTATTTAAATTCTAACTTGAGAAATGTGTGGATCTTGTACATTGGGGTTGAATGTTTGGTTCGAAAAAGGAGTAATGCTGGGATGACACTAGGATTTATTGTGATTCTTACATTTCTGACGTGGAGGTGGGTACATAACTATAGATATTTTTTACTCGTATCTCGATGAAAGACATCTATGACTATCACATCAATGCAGTGAAAAACAAAGTCACGCAAGGACTTTACTTGGAAAAAACTTTGATGCAATCTGTCCATTTCAAAATTCTAACCGCTTGAAAATTTTGAAGGAATCCTTCTTGCATCATAACACATGATGTTTTCAAGGAGGTATACCAAATATTAATGAAAAAGTAAGGACTTAAAATAAACCGAAAAGGTATGTGTCATGATGCAATAAGCACTACGTGAAAATTGACAAATTTGACAGTCCAAGACTCACGAATTTTAATAATTGAATTTCGACGATCCATGACCATCAAAAAAATTTATGTTCCTCAATTCGATGGCTTAGAACCATTGAATTTATCCTATCATCCATTAATTTGATTGTTTCAATCCAAAAAAGAAAAATCGACAATCTTATCAAATTTTATGAAATTTGATGGCCCAAGACCGTCGATTATGACATTTCTTTCATGTTGTGGATGGTTTTAGCATGCAATGCGATGGGAGGGCTTATGCTCCGTTTGGAAAAGCTGTATGGAAAGTTGCTGATGCTGAATTAAGTTGCTGAAGCTGAGAGAAAGTTGCTGTTGCTGTTGTTGAAGCAACTTACTGAATTGAGTATACTGTTTGGTAACATATTGTCTAATTGTGCTTTTAAGATGTTGAACTGTTTGGTAATCAGTTGATTAAATTCGAACACAATCCGATACCTATAGTTTAGGATTCAATTTGAAAATCATTATTTTCATATTGGCTACGCCTTTATACCTTCTCTTAGCTTTATATAGAAGTGCTAATGGACATAGGGAGGGAGTAGGCAAAGCGTGTCGTTGGTAATGGAAAGAAAAATACCACAACTTTGCCTCTTTGTTGGACCACCAACATGAACACAGTGGTCTCTCACTACGAAGTCCTAACCTAACCCAACCTAATTATATTTATTGAAGTATATATCAACTATACATACGCCATTTATACATTTCAAATAAATTCTCAGGTCAATCATTATCACTTCAAAAGATAATTGACCCAATAAATTTCAATTTTTTTTGCCCTCAATTTCAATTTTTTTTTAAAGAAACAGAGAAACAAAATAGGCTCTCCTCCTCCCCCTACTTTTCAAGAGCCTATTAGAGAGGGAGAAGAGTGGTTTTCTGATCCACAAATTGCCCGAATGTTGGTGGAAGTCGATCGGGCTTGGATTAAGGTTTTATTTTAAGCTTGGTCTAACCCAATATTTAGATGGGTTGAGTTAGGGCCCAATTTTTTAACATAAAAATATTTAACCCATTTAAATCCTGACCCAACCCAATCCATTGACTCTAATGAGTCAACTTGATTTTTAGGATTAAAGATTTTTGCCTCGAGTAATCCTACCCACATAAGTAGGAGTTGTAATTCCTTTAAAAATGGGAGTTGAGGAGCTTCTTGGAGTTGCAACTCCAACAAATTAGAATTTTAAGGTGGGAGTTGTTCTTCTCGCTATATTATGTCAAAAGGTGTTTTCTTCCGGGAGTAGATTATCTGTATTCGTTGCTCTTTGTAGCTATTGTTCTACAGTCCATAAATCATCAGATTTAACAAAAATAACAATTCAGTCCTCTTCTACCCCTGTTTTAGATCAGATTTGAAAAAGAAAATCGAAAAAACACTTGTTTTTTTTTTTTTTTTTGTCTAATCAAGTATTTGAAAATGGACAGTCAATAAACTCCTAAATTTAAGCGGTTAGATTTAACGTCTAGATGATGTCGCATACTTTTAACCTTTGAAAAGTGCTACAGAGGATAAAAAAAAAGTTCCTACCCAAGAACTTTATTCATCCTTAACCAAAGTAGAGTTAATTATACTCACAACTAGGGTGCAATTAGTGTTATATATTTGCTCATAAGAGGAGAAGGAAGTCATAGATAGAGATGGAGATGGAGATGGAGAAAAATGCGTTTGAATCAATTATAAGCGAAGGGATGAAGAGAAAGAAACACAGCTCTGTTCTGGTTCCTCCTGATTCCTCCTATTAGAGGAGGAATCAAACGTAAGATCTTCTCTCTTCTTGGGAAAAGGTTGAAGAACCAGAGGTTTTGTAGGAAAAAGTGGGTTTTTTTTTCTTTCTCTCTGTTTCTCAATTGGGTTTTATTAATGATATATAGAGAGGGAGGGGTTGTATAGCCGAGGGATTCGTTCAACTTTTGCTAGTCGACTGATTCGGCAAAAAATAATCACATTTTACCGACTGACAGTTTTCAACTTGGCAAGCCAAACACACTTGCTACGTTCGACCAACATTTTTGACACGTTCAGCGCCCTCTCACAGCAAAAACAAACACAGTATTAGTAGATGAGGTCGAGTATCTTCCACGTGGGGATAATACCAACCCATGCCCACCTAGAAAGCGAAACTTCTATCCAACCATTGGCTCGAGCCATGTGAAAATTTTACCTTCACACGTGTGAAAAAGCATCACTTAGAGCCGTTGGATTTCCAAATGACACATATCAGATCACGTATCTCGAGATATATTATCTTTAACCACGTCGGCATACTTATCCGATAGAATCACTTGATAACAACTGCACCACTACGCGACAAAATGATATTGGTCACGTGTCTTAATAATCACCGTTGATTTTTATATTTGCAAAAGACAAAAGTAGATGCAGCGTACCGAAGATGTTTTTTTCTATTTGTCCTTTTCTAAAGGAAACAAGATTTAGTTCTTTTGCCACGTCATACTTTATGTTGTCACGTGTCACTAGTAATGATAACCTCCGATCCGCTGCGTAAACCTCTCCAACTACTATTTTACATATTTCCTGCTAATTTGACGAAAATAGGTCTGTAAACGTAGAGATTAACGATAGTATCCTTCATGGATAAAGGGTATTTATTAAATTTTATTATTATTATTATTTTTTTTTTGGGTACTTTGTAGTAGAAAGAATCTAGACGTGAAACCGGTTTGGTTCAATGACCAAAGAGAGAAATCTCGAAGAAAAAAAAAAAAAAAACAGTTTGGTACATTTTTATATTTTTCTGACACTGAACTTGGCCCTTTTTTGATGCTGGTTCATTATGAATATATAAAAATAAATTTTATTAAAAGATAAATATCTATTTTTTAAAACCCAAATCTAAGTTCTATTTACATATTCTATCCTAAATTGATTTGAGAAAACTCTATCGGAACATCATTTTTTTAATCTTGTTATAAATTCTACCTAAACAAAATCATTTATTTTTGGGTATTTTTACAATACCCCTGTCAAATTAGTGATATTATGTTTATCTCCCTAAATAATGCAACTCTATAATTAACTCCTTAATTCAATATCAAGGTCTCATTTTTACCGAAGAATCAAAATTAACAGTGATTTTACTATAAGCAAGAGAGAATTTATCCCAACCCCAAGGGGTTGACCTAGTGGCAAGCAGAGCCCTTGATAAGCTTCAAAGAGTAGGTCAAGTGTTTGAAATCCCACTATAAATATTTTGGTGCCACCCTCTAAGGTCCTGTTGACCCTTGATTCAACCTGTTGCACATAGGACTTTTCGAGGGGACGGTGCATGTGATCATGGGTTTAGCCCCACTCGAAAGGTAAAGATACCCTCAATATCAACAAAAAAAAAAAGAAATAAAGTGAGAATTTATCTCCAAATTGAAATTTTTTTAGAAAGTTAGATATATAAGTTATGGACTATTAAGTTGATAGTAAAATCAACTCTGTTTTATGGAGCTTATTGTTGGGCAGTCAAAAAGCATCATATTAAAAATTGAATGTCGTAAAAATGAGAATGATGAGTTGGATGCTTGAAAATATAAAGAAATCTAAAATCAGAAATGAATACATTCGAGAAAATGTAAGAATAACTCCAAATATATGATAAATTCAAAAAAAAAAAAAAAAAGCTGATTGATCAAGTGTCAACTCTCGTACAACTTTGCCGAGACCTATGTTTTCAATAAACCATCACTCAAGTCAAATTAGTAAAGTGATCTGAACATGCTCAACAAAGACCGATTGCAACAACAATTAGTAAAAATGTTCAAGATGTAAGATCTTAAAAGAATGAGAGGAAGATCGAAAAGATCTTGAATTTACGTAAATTTGAACACATTCTCGATAAGAACAAACTTTTTAAATCGAGTGAAACAGAAGAATATATACGATTAATTTAGCCAACCCAAACCCTTAGTTGTCATTGAGGATATGAATCTAGAAAAAATACTCATTTTTTTAAATTTTTTTTTGGCAGATGTGGTTACCAGAGAGGTGACAACATAATGTGGTCATTTTATTTTCAATCCAAACATAGTACATAATTATTATTAACAGTTGACCCACTAACTCATAGATCACATCGACCACAAAAATCATGGAGCCCATGAGTTGTACAAGGGATAAGAAATAATGTTTCTTAAAAGGAGATTATATCTTGATTAGAACTTAGAACATTTTTTAATCATCCTCTGTTGGTATTTTAAGTAACTTTAATCTCACAAAATATCCTAACAAATGAGCTTTATTTTATTTTATGTATCAATCATTAGTTTATTTGAAATTCGCAAAACTACAATTCGAGAGAGTTAGTTTAGTCCGTACGTGAAGGCATCAACGCTCAGAATATGCGCAGGAAACAGTTTCCGGAAGAAGGGAAATATATATGCCCAGTCAATGTTGAATAAAAAGGGGGAAAGTGTAATATCTAGAAAATCATGTGTGTCTAATCAATTCATAGGGAAGAGGTGGGGTGAATCAAGAAATTAAATATAATGGGGGGGTATGTTTTGAAATGGACTTTTCTAAGCTCAACCCATGGTTGGGGCTCTCCCTTAACATGATTGTTAGGATTTGAGAAAAGACGTGGGATTTCTCGAGATCAGTTATTTTTTCTAGGGATTAATATTTTTTCTAGGGATACATTTTTCTTAGGAATCCCTACAATCTTATGGCTATGTTGACGGAGAATGTTAACTCGTTGGTGAGACTAGCATATACACCTCATGAGACTAGTATTTATGGTGCTCCTGAGACACTTCTTAAGTGTGGTCTTCTAGAAGAGAGTAATAAATAATGACAAAATTAGAATATTAAAGTTTTGAAGGTCATAAAAGAGATCTTAAAAGAGGTAAGAGATATCGAAAACAAATATGAGCTTACTCTTAGGGTGTGTTTGATTGCATGAAAAGTCAATTTCTATGAAATTTGAAATCAATGAAAAAATTGAAGTGAAAAATAGGTAGGGTAGAAAAAAAAAAAAAAAATCAAATTCCAATGTTCGATTGCATTTTGAAAACATATAGGGGGAAATAGGTGGAGAAGAAGAATATATATATATATATATATATAGGGTCGGGTTCCTGCAACACAAATTGCGACACACATATAGACAACGTGTTTGTCTTATATGGGCAAAAATGTTTGGAATGGGCTGATTTTTTGTGAGGATGATCTCTGTGATGAGAGAATCATCCTGGCAAAAAATCATCAAATTCCTAAACTTCTAACCCCATCAAAATTGATTTACAAAAATTGGACGGTCTATAATTTTTCAACAAAAATTGGACGGTCTAGAAGTTTCATAATGAGCTGATTTTTGGCAAGGATGATCTCCTCACCACAGAGATCATCCTCACAAAAAATCAGCCCATTCCAAACATTTTTGCCCATATAAGACAAAACGCGTTGTCTATATGTGTGTCTATATGGTTGTCGTTTGAACCTGATCCATATATATATATATATATGAACAGCGTTCCTAAGACTCATATTGGGACTCACATTGCGACACACCGTTTTGTCTTATTTGGGCAAAAATATTTGGAATGGGCTGATTTTTTGTGAGGATGATCTCTATGGTGAGGAGATCATCCTTGCCAAAAATCAGCTCATTATGAAACTTCTAGACCGTCCAATTTTTGTTGAAAAATTATAGACCGTCCAATTTTTGTAAATCAATTTTGATGGGGTTAGAAGTTTTGGAATGGGATGATTTTTTTCCAGGATGATCCCCTCATCACAGAGATCATCCTCACAAAAAATCAGCTCATTCCAAACATTTTTGCCCATATAAGACAAAACGGTGTGTCGCAATGTGAGTCTCAATATGGGTCTTAGGAACGTGACCCTATATATATATATATATATATATATATATATATATATATATATAGAAAGAAAGAGAGAGAGAGAGAGAGAGAGAGAGAGAGAGATGGCATCAACAACGACGATGATTGTAATACTGGTGGTAGTGAGGAAGAATGAAGGATTATAGTATTGATTTTGGGATAAATTTCATTTTTCGTGACGGTAAGTGGGAAAATAAAATTCAGCATTTGTTGGATTTTTATAAGAGGGTGAAAAATCATTTTCCATGACAAAAATCAAATAAACACATGAAAAATGGTTTTCACACATATATTGCATGTGCAATCAAACACACCCTTAATAACATTGACTTGATTATAAGTAAAGTGGAATGGAGGAATAAGATTTGTTTTACCTGACCCAAATATTTGGGAAATGTTTTATTATTATCTTTGTTGATGTTAATGATTTATTGGCTTATTTCTCTCATGATTAATTACTCTCACACAAAAATGTAAGTCAACTCTATTTTTTGATATTTTCTTAATTAGATATATTCAAATACTAAAATTCCTTTTCGTGCAAAATAATTTTCTCATCTCTTGATTTATTTCTCTTAATTAGATATATTCAAATATCAAAATTCATTTTCTCATTTCTACTTTCTTTGTAAAATATTTTCTATCTAAACATTAAAACCCGAAGGGTCTATTTGGTCACGTCAAATTATATTTTATGTATCCTAAATTGGATTTTCCTTCATCCTGTGACAGTAAACCTTGGCCAGATTAGCTTCAAAGTTGTTTGTCCAACATTAATCATGACACGGAATTAGTTCACATGTTGTTTGTCGGATATCAATGAAAGTCTATTCTAATGTAATAAATTATTTAAAGATGTATTTTATATAAAATTTGAAGTGCAAAATATATACCATGAGGTAAAATCTTAACAAATATTTTTTTTGTTCATTTTTTTTACTCTTTTCAACATCTTTTAAAAAATGTTAAAATTGTTATAGGATTTTCATTGTTTTTCTTAATCAAGGTTTTTTGTTCTGTAAAATAATTTCATCCTTGTTCTTTGTATTTTTTTTCTTTTACATTTCATATTTAATTGATTAATTAGTATGGTTATAATAGATTATCTTTTTGGAGAAATTATAAAAAATTAGTACTTTTTTGATAAATAATTGTTTAGTTAGGTTTTTTATTATAATTTCCCTTATCTTTTTTAGCTGAGTTAGACTATAGGATTTTAGATCATAATGTGAGCTCACATTTTGGCATTCAAAAACATGATCCAATGGCATAGGAATGTAGAGGGAAAATTTTTAAGAACTTTGAAAAAATAAATTAAAAAAAAGAGTTATTGTACACCATTGAATTTGAGAGCTCGGTAGCTGTCTATTTTCAAAACTTTGAATAAAGCTCAAAATAGTCTTTCTTTTTTAAATATTATTTTAAATTAGAGTTTTCCATGAAATCTTATGGTGTTGATTTGCTAGTGTAGTAATCCATGTGGTTCTAATGACCTTTAGTAAGATTTGAAATCTTACTAACTTTGTAAGAAAAATGGTTATCTTTTTAGTTATAATATGACTTTTGTTATAATTTAAGAGATGTGGGAAGGTAGAGACGTGGGAAAGGGGAGTCTTATACTTTTGGTGGGATTCCCTTTTCGTAGTTTTATAGGATTTTTAAGTTACATAATTCTCATATCGGATTTGTTAAATTAATTTTTTTGGTGAGACAAACACAAAATTAGTGGATAAAGTATCTTACACCGAGATTAGGATACCATAATAATAGAGACGAACACAACATAAGAGATTGAGGAAAATCAACTTGGTAGGCCCCGGGGGGGGGGGGGAATGGTAGTGGAAAATAGATATATTATCGCTTGCTTGCTTAGCAAAAAAAAGTAAAAAGTAAAAAAAAAAGAAGGGGATAATAGATAGTTTATAGAAAAACTGAAGATGAGGATATTTTGATGATTTCAAATAGTTTTGTTATGCTACGTGTGGCAATTATGATGAATAGTACGAAAAGAGAAAAAAAAAACAATAAAGAAATAAGAACACACATATTTAATGTGATTCGACGGTGTGCCTACATCCACAAGAATGAGGAGTTGAATTTTCACTATATGTTAAATTAGGGTAACATTATATGAATTTATAATAAACCCTAGTTGTACAATAAATATTAGAAAATTTTAATAATACCCCTGTATCGTAGTGCTGGGGTGTTACCCTTGTATCCTAATCTATTAATCTTCCCTGATAATAAAATAGTAAATTATCCTAAAAGGAAAATGCTATCGTTCCACTCTATTCTGTTTGATATGTTATGCGTTCTTCACTTCGTTCGGAACGCTACACTCCCCTCTCTCCACTCTGCATCATTCTGGTATTCGTCTCCTTTCTCTATATATGTGTTTCACTCAATATGAGCCACATACTACAACAAGTTTTTTAGTTAAAACGAATCATTCATGAACATCACAACAAATATGATTAAAACATTTATAATGCCCACATAAATAAATAAATAACTATGCAACAATTACAAAATTAGAATTGGATGAAATATGAAATAAAGATATACAAACAAGAATCAATCCCAACGAAAAGGCAAAATAAATTGGATTGGTAAGTCATGGTTAAAGGTATGCCATCAATTTTAAAATGTAGGGATCTCTCAAATATTTATCAAAACTTAAAGGGGCATGCCTAAATCACAAAAAACAAAAGAAAAGAAAAACTCGTGAAACCCTTCAAAAATAAAAAATAAATTAATATCCTTAAAAGAGTCCCAGCATATTCTCTCACTCTAGACTCAAGAGAGTAATTTCGTACCTCTTTACTTCGTCTCTTTCTATTGGCGTCCTCCCCCTTTAAAACCTAGCCCAGACCAAACGAAACCAAACCAAACCCAGAGAGAGAGAGAGAGAGAGAGAGAAAATGGTGAAACCCATCTCCCTTTCTTATTGTTCTAAAGAGAAGAAACCATGTATTAAATGGGTTGAGAAATATTTCAAAGACTGCCTTTGCAACATCAGTGATGAAATCTCATTTGGTTTTGGTATTATTAGTCTTATATGTTGGGGAGTTGCAGAAATCCCTCAAATCATCACCAACTTCACCAATAAATCCTCCCATGGAGTCTCTCTTGCTTTTCTCCTTACTTGGATTGCTGGGTTTGTTCCTTTTTGTCCATTAAAACACACTAAAAGCTTCAAATTAACTCTCAAATCCTTTTTTTTAAAATTTTTTTTATTATTTTTTGTTTCATGCAGAGATATTTTTAACTTAGTGGGTTGTCTTCTTGAACCTGCTACGGTAAATATTTTCTCCAAGTTTTCTCTTTATTCTTAATGGTTTATGATAAAAAATAATATGGGAAAAAACTAACGTGCACTGAAGCGTTCCATGCTTTCATATCTCTGAGAAAGCTTACACACTGTGGCTCCGGTTAACCTTAGGGCGCATTTTATCAAAATATCTTTCATTTTTCTATTCTGTTTCTTTTTCTGAAATCTGAAACTCTTTTTGTTTGGTGGATACACAGTTGCCAACCCAGTATTACACAGCTCTGGTAAAGATATGATTTTGTTTTATTCATGTGAAGTTACAAAAATACCCTTATTTGGTATACATAATTTCATAATTACACTTGTACATACTTTTGTCTAATGTACCTAAATACGTATAACTTCTATTGTATTTTCCTACAGCTTTATACAACAAGTACAGTAGTATTGGTATTGCAGAGCGTATATTATGACTACATCTATGAATGGTGGAAGTGTAGAAAGAGTCAAGGAAACCTCGCGGTATGTTGTACACTTTTGCCAGATAATTTGACAAACCATAATTGTGTATTTGTATTTTATACAACAAGCTTCAATAAAATAGGATTTTGTTAACGTGTGCCCTAAGGACACACGTAAAAGAAGAATAAATACACCTGAGAAATTTGAATCTGGGGGTATTTTGGTCAAAAAAAATTTAAGATAGTTTCGGTACAAAATTCAAGTTCCCAAATTTATTTATTGCTCTTTAATGTGTTACCAAGACCCCCACAAAAAATAAAGGTTTTATTAATATGGATTTTTGTTAACTGTGTACCCCTAAGGGCACATGTAAGATGTATTAAACACACCTTGAAAATAAGCATTTAAGAGTATTTTTGGTTTAATTTTTTTTTAGGGTATTTTAGGTAATAAATTTTAAGAGTAGTTAAGAGTATTTTTAATATAAATGTTTTTAGAGCATTTTAAGTAGTAACTTTTTTGAGGTGTATTTAATAATTCTTAATGTCATGGCACATGTTAACTACACCCATTAATATGTGCATTAAAAGTACATGCTAAGATGCTTTTAATACACTTTGAAAATAATCAATTTGAGGATATCATAGATAGTAAATAAGTTTTTTGAGGTTATTTTAGGTAATAATATATATATATTTTTAGGTGCATTAACATGTGGGGACTGACTAGTTGCACACCACTAGTAGTTGGTTGCACCCCAATCTTAAGAAAAACACTTTTTTTTTTTATGTTTTAAACACTTTCGGATAAGGTTGCACTTTATTAAGATAATATCTTCCAAGTTCTAAACGCGTTCTCATTGTTTTAAGATATTAATTATTTATTTATACAGGTAATGAGTGGTGTGCAACTAGTCGGTCCAACATGTGTCCTTTGGGTATACTTTAATAGCACCAAAAAAAATTAATTAGGGTGTTTAACCAAAATGGGTGAGTTTGATGTTGAGCTTAACGGTGGAAATGAATTTTTAAAATATTTTCCAAAAAGAGCATATACCTAGTTTGGTATTTGTTTATTTTCACCGAAAAGATTACTTGCTTGACAATTACTTTCGTATTTTATTTTTACATCTTTATGTGAACCATGAAATTCAAAAGAAGAGTACAAAATTAATTACAAAATTCAGTAAAATAACCATATAGTGGGTACCCATTTTGGTAAAATAAAAATACCAAAATAAGCATATATACTTTTTGACAAATATTTTAAACCATAATAATATAATTTGTCAGGTGGCATACTCAATTGACTCCCTAACGTGACAAGTTTAGGAATCATAGATCTGTACATCTCGAGATACACGATTGTATTTTCCCATAAAAATGTATCCCGAGACATACAGATATACAATTCTCGATCTTATCCTTGTCAGGGAGTCGATTGAGTATGCCACCTAACGAGTCATATCATCATGACTCTTTAATCAATGGTTTAATCAATTCAATTGGATTTTTTTTCTTTCTAGGAAGCGATATAAGTGGTTGAAAGAGGATTGACACATTTTAAGATACGGTCTTTGGGAATTATAACAACTTCTATTATGGAATGATACTTTACAAATAAAAATGCTAAAGTGATTTGAAATAACACTTGAAGCACTCGAGTGTTAATTCAAATCACTATAGCAAAGCTTTTTATGAAGAAAAAAAGGTAATTTAGAAAAACTCACATCGTCCATTTTTTAAATCTTTAACGTCAATCAAAACATATTGAACCAGGGACCGACCACTATGATGGCACGATCGAACCAAATTGACAAAATTTCGATTCTTTAAACATTAATACTTAGGACTAACATGAGCTTCTTTATACATATAGGTTGAAGGAAATACAGAACAACCTCTCAATCCCAAGGAAGTTGATACAAGCACACACATACCTAGTGCTCCACTAAAAGTATCTACAAGGAAGGATGTATATTATACGTATGTATATATCCAAGAAATACAAAATCAATTTTTTTTTAAATATTTATTATTTTGTTAAATTGATGAAATTTTAATTGTATAATTTCCAGGTCAGCAAGATCTATGGCAAATAGTGATACTCCACCATATGGTTCTTATCTTAGATATGCGAGGAGTGGTCCCTCAGCTTTGGAAGATATAGACTCATCTTCTGAAGATGAGACACACCCAGTTTATTGTAGCCAGCCCAAGAGACTCTCACGCACAGTAAGATTTTTATTTATTATTTGTTTAAAGGTGAATTACACTTTGACCCATTGTAGTTTGGTATAATTCCATGTTGAATCCGTAATGTTTTAATAATTGCAATTACCACCCCTTTCATTGATGGTGTTAAAATTTAGATATTGTTTTACCATTTTGCCCACTCATTTTATCTTTTTCTTCTCTTAAAAATTAAATTTTAAAATAATATTTAAAAATGCACCCGTTTAAACATTCAATCTCGTGACAATATGATGCCCCCCTCTGACACACACCCCCGTCACAGAATCATTGATATCCTTTGCCTTGTGACTTACAATCATGCGTATCCCGATGCAAATGATTTACATTTCTGTGATGGGCATAAAGGGCGTCAGAAAATCCTTATTCTTTTATTTATCAAAGAGTAAATATTGTAAAAAAGGTAAAATGATCTTTATAAAAGTAAAAAATATATATATTTTAACGGTTTCAATTAATGGCAAGTAGATGGAAGTGGTGTAAGTGCAATTGTCAAAATATTAGGGGTTAATATGGAATTATGCCAAACAATAAAAGGTCAAAACCGTAATTTACATTTTTTTTTTTAAAGTAATGGAGTCAGGTCAGATCAGGTCAATTAAACAACAATATCTCCACTTTTAAAGAAAATAACAAATTAGAAAAGATTTTCTAATAAAAAATCTCTGGGGTCCCCTCTAGGGTTCACAAATTTTTTGTTTTCTCAGTAGAAGTCACTTTCAAATATTTATGTTACTAAAGAGTACAAAAAAAAGAAAAAGGAAAAAAAAAATTTAATTTTTGGATTTCCATTGATGAATTAAACATAAACAATCTGAACAAAGTATTTATCAATCGAATAGAAACTCCCGACAGGGATCTTTTACTTTGGATGTACTTGAAAAAAGAACTTTATTGTGATTAGAATTATTTAAAAAAAAAAACCCTAAAACCTAGAAAAGTACTTGTTGAGTTGAAGAAAAAAATATCTTGTAATTATAGTCCTAGTTTTAAAATTCGAAAACTCGAAATGAGTCGAATGGTGAGTGTTGAGTCATGTTAATAATTTGAAATGAGTCAAATAAAATTAATTAATTTTATTATTAAAAGTTAAAGATAGTTTTAGGTATTTTAAATATATAATTATATATTTTTTTTGTTGGTTCTTCAAGATAAGATTAAATGTAATCATATAGCTTAGAAAAGTTTCTAACTCAACTTGGTACATTTTCAAGTTGATTCAACCGAGCTGACAAGTTGGTCAAGATATTCCATCATATCTTGTGACAGAGTCACAAGGAATTGAGTTGGACTCGTTCAATTATCAAGTTGACTCAATGAGTTTTAAACTGATTCGAATCAGTCTATTACAAATTTTAAAACTATGTTACAAATATCCTTCCTCTTTCATTAATTAATATAGGATCTTGTTAACGTTGTGACCTAAATGCACTTCGGAAATTGGATTTTATACCCAAAATGCCCTTAGAAATATCTTTTTTTTAATACCAAAATACCCTCATATGCTTATTCCCAATATGTATTTATTGCCCTTTATTAAGATAATCAGTGTTGTTGGTTGACCCAATCATCATCGAAGACTTATTAAAAAAATTTGAGATTAATTTTTGTCTAAAGTCACGTCTTATGTTATTTCTATCGGTATATCAATCATGTTGATACAGGTGGGTTATGGGACATTCCTCGTTACATCTGTGAAATTGCCCTCCCAAAGTAAAGCATTGGTGGAAAAATACATGCAATCATCGGGACGACGTTTATTGATTGTAAGATTTATTTAATTACAATAAATGTAGATTGTTAGAATGGGTTTTGAAGTAATTTCATGTAGATAATATAGAGAAAGTGAAGGTTAATTAATTAATACATGTTTGTTTTAGGAACATGAGATGAATAATGATGTCTATGGAGTTTGGTTAGGGTGGCTGATGGCTGCCATATACATGGGTGGTCGTCTTCCTCAAATATGCTTGAATGTAAGTTTTTCTCTCACAAATATTATTGTTTTTGTGCTTTGTGCTTTGTGTTTTTGCATTTGGTTTCTAATTATTTTTATATGCTACTCATTGATCAGATCAAAAGAGGAAGCGTTGAGGTAATATCCCTTTGATTCTATTTTATATTTTAGAGAGTTTATATTGCCACACCACCATTTTTTTTTATTATAACACATCAGTTTAATGAAATTATTAATGAACACACCAAAAAGGATATAGAAACACCATTTGATAGAATTATCCTCTTAAATACTCTCTTGAGCAAGGAAATAATGGTTATCACATGATTGGATTGGAGTGTCATAAGTAAAAGTTGGTGTGGGAAAGTAAGCTCTCTAGTCTCATTTAAATATTGATTTGGCTTAAAATTGTAAATTGTTGTAGGGATTGAACCCACTCATGTTCATCTTTGCTCTCGTTGCCAATGCCACTTATGTTGGAAGGTCTCTCTCTCTCTCTTTCTAAGCTTCATTTTTCTTAGGGTGAATTACTATTTTGTGAACTCAAAATGAGTTATTTACGATTCCAGCTCACTATTCATTTTAATTACCAAAATGTGAATAATCACATTTTCGTTATAAAAAAAATTCAGAATGAAGTGATCATTTCGTTGGTTTAAAGTGAAATTCACTTTAAACCTGCAAAATAATCACCTAGAAAACCTCCAAATTCATTATCGTTCACATTTTAGTAATTAAAATAAACAGTGAGCTGGAATCGTAAATTTGTCAAAAGTTGATCACTTTTTTTGTAAATATCTCTCATTTATATATGTCCAGCATACTTGTGAGAAGCACAGAATGGAAAAAAATAAAGCCAAACATGCCTTGGCTGTTGGATGCTATAGTTTGTGTGGCACTTGACCTCTTTGTATCCTTTTTTGTATTCTTCTTTATCAAAACCATCATTAAATATTTGAACTTGAACACATTCTTGGTCTATTTTGTTAACCTTAACAAATATATACTTAGATCATTTTGCAGTATATATATTACAAATACCTGCGAAAGATGATACGAAGCAACGGAAAAGATTATAGACGAGGCTATGTTGAAGCAGAGAAAGCACTTTTATCTTAATTTTTGTTGTTTGATTTCGAGAATTTAATGCTATGAAGTCGAAGCAGTGGAAGAGGCTATGTCGAAGCAGAGAAAGCACTTTTATCTTGATTTTTGTTGTTTGATTTTGAGAATTTAATGCTATGAAGTTGAATTCTATCCTTTGGTTTGGGATGATATGCAGTGTGTATGTAATAGTTAATTAGTTGATGTAAATGTAATTATCTATTTTTAGAACCGACAAATAATCTCCGGTTGATCCAACCCAATTAGATCATGGAGGTTCGTCATAGCTTGTATATATATTTCTATCTTATCAGGAGGGGGGGCGTGATTGGTGGAGGATGCATCTATTTGTCATATTTCAGGTGTGGGTATCAATTTTTTTTTTTTAATCCAATCCATCGTTCATGTGTCACTTTGAGATTTGTATCAATGTTCTGACTACTTATACAAGCCTACTCGGAGAAAAAGATCGCTTATTAGAGGAGAAGGAAGAAAAGTAAGCATCCTTCAACAATACAAATCTCAAGAAATGTGCAACGGAAAGAAAGAATGTCACATGTTTGAGATTTTGATAGAATTTTTAGTGTTGGGATTGAGCAATAGTCACGACTATAGATTTGATGGGGATCATATTTTGTACATCCGATCTATCATTCTTGTGTCACCTTGAGATTTGTATCAATCTTCTGACTATCAATACAAGCATGTCCGATGATCAGATGATAAGACTCAAATCATATGACTACGTATCTCGTCGAAGAAAAAGATCACTTGTCAGAGTGGAAGAAAGAAAAGTAAGCATCTTTTGATAATACGTATCTCAAGGAATGTGCAACGAAAAGAAAAAATGCCACATTGTAGAGATTTTGTTGGGACAAGATAGAATTTGTGGTGTTGGGATTGAACAATAGCCACAACTATAATAAATTTGATGGGAATCATATTTTTGGACTCTTCCAAGATTTCAACAATTTTGCATTTAAAGCTCACATCTCTATCTTATCTGAAGTAATGGCTTTTCTCACATAAAGGTTCTTTCCATCTCTCCTCCTATGGCTTATATGTTTCAAACATAAAAAGACAAATCACTTAAAAAAATTATTTATTAAATACCAACTTGATGTAAAGTTATTGGTTACTATCTGTCTCATATAGTCATATATATATATATATATATATATATGGGAAATGTTCAGCACCCTAAGTTTTACCACACACTTTAACAAACGTTTTTTGTCCTACATGGGTTAGATGTTTTGGAATGGGCTGATTTTTGGTGAGGATGATCTCTATGATTAGAAGATCATCCTCCCCAAAAATCAGCCCATTCCGAAATGTTTAGCCCCATGTTTACACGTTGAAAAATCGTGGACCGTCCATTTTTTGTAAACCATTTTTGATGAGGTTAGAAGTTTTGGAATGAGCTGATTTTTGGTGAGGATGATCTCCTCATCATAGAGATCATCCTCACCAAAAATCAGCCAATTCCAAAACTTCTAACCCATGTAAGACAAAACACGTTTGTTAAAGTGTGTACACATGTACGTCAGGAGAGTAGAGGGGGAGTCAGAAAATCACAACTCTTTTAAGATTTCAAATCTTAAAAAATGTTCATTGAACCTACATGGATTACCATATCCACGCACAATCTAACAATATAGCATTTTATGAAAAAATTAAGATTAAAAAAAATTAATTCTTTTTTAAAAAACTTGATTCAAGGTATTAAAAATGGATGGCTACTGGACATCCAAATTTAAAATTAACATTCAATAGTAAAAAAATAAATTTAAATAAAAATTCATAGAATTATGTCATCCACAATCCCGTGGCATCGGATCATGTTTTTGAATGTCACAAGATTATGAAATCAGGAAACTTCCTTTTTTTTCATTGTGAGAATTTCATGTGTTGAGTTGTGGGATCAACTCTCCACATTCCTTGGGATTATTGCAGAATCATCAAACATTGATCATGGTTGTTGACCCAAGTCAGATCCGAATCACCACTTCGAAGGTTGGGTAAGAAACCTGGTAAAATCAGCCATAGTTACCGAGTATTATTTACATTTACTTCCTTAAAGTCAAGGAACTCTCTCAAAAGCTTAGAGCCCATTTGGATGCATACAAAAAAGTAATTTTTTGTCTTTTAAAAGTTATAAAGTCCGTTTGGATTCATTTTAAAAAATTATTTTTAAAAAGTAAAAAATATTTATCTTTTTAAGAAAGTAAAAAGAAATTAATTTCTAAAAGTTACTTTCTTTAAAAGCTACATTCTACTAAAACTACTGTCTATCCAAACAGGCTCCTATTTTTTGAACCTCATAAATTCTTTCAAGGATTTTGTTAGGGCTTTAAAGCGCAATAAATACACATGAAATTTGTATTTTGTACCGAAAAGGCCCTTCAAAATAAATATTTTCTACCAAAATACCCGCATTTGCTTATTCCTAACGGGTATTTAGTGCCGTACCCATTAAATATATGAGTTAGACATAATAATTATAGGGTTCGGATCCCTTGACTCCTTAGAATGACTCATGAAAAAAACACATGATCTCAATTATCCTCGGGATAAGTATCTCCGAGATTTGTACTTCATTTTACATGTAACACCACTAAAATTGTTAATCATTGAAGTATTAGTTATTTTTTCAAATTTAAATTTTCCCTCATTCACAATCATGTGAGATTTACTTTCTTTCTCTCACCACTAAAACTCGTGTTTATTCAACAACAGTTTAATGTATTTTCGTCGGAAATGTAGTATCGAAATCTTTTTTATTTTTTATTTTTCTTTCTTTTTTGGTTTGATTTCACCTAAGTAGATATAAAAAAGAAATGATTTCTAGTTTTGGGGATGGTCTACTAAAACATATTTTCTCTCAAGGGAAAATTGCTTTGCTAGAAATTCAATTTCCTTGGAAAATATGCACTTATTTAACTAAAAATCGCATTTTCTTTTTCCATGCGCAACCATACATACCCTTAGAACAAGCTTAACCAAAAAGGCTCCTAAAAACATGTAGATACCAATATGGTGTGGTTGGGCTTAGTGGGTCCAATAATGGATCACCCAACTAACCTCAAGAACTTGATGAAACTGCCCATTTTCTTGGCTAGATTCAGAGAGAAACTTCATTACTTGTTTCAGATCAAATTCATTGCAAAAAGAGAGAGAAACCTCTCTGTTTTTAATCATCCAGCCCAAATTCTATGAACCTAGACGTCATTTCGTTTCACTTCAAAAAAAATGTCTCCATTCAATGAATGTGGTGGGAATACTATCAAATCAGAATAATCTTTTTGTGGTGGACCGTCGATTTTTATTATAAATTTTTAAATCACTTTTGATGGGATTAGAAGTGCCGATTTTTTGTGAACATGATCTCCTCGCCAAAGAAGTCATCCTCACAGAAAATTAGTCTAATTGAAAACTTTTTAAGTCTTATAGGACAAATTTTATCAATCAACATTGTTGTCATAAGATTGTTAGCTGAACACTCCCCATATATATATATATACATAAAAGGTCATGTTCGGCACCCAACCATTTACATGGGTTAGAAGTTTTGGAATAGGCTGATTTTTTATGAGGGAGATCATCCTCATAAAAAATCAGCCTATTCCAAAACTTCTAACCCCATCACAAATGATTTACAAAAAATGGACAGTATACGATTTTTCTACTTGTAAACATGAGGTTAGAAGTTTTATACTGGGCTGATTTTGTGATGATGATCTTCTATCTTCTAACCCATGTAGGACAAAACATGTTGGGCAAATGATATATATATGTGGGAGTGGTTCAGCAACCCTAAAGTTTGCCAAACATTGTGCCAAGCATTTTTCAAAACATGGGTGAGAAGCTTTGGAATGAGCTGATTTTATTGTGAGGATGATCTCTACATTGAAGAGATCATCATCTCCAAAACATGAGGATGATCTCCTCATTGTGCCAAACATTTTTCAAAACATGGGTTAGAAGTTTTGGAATAAGCTAATTTTTTGTGAGGATGATCTCTATGATTAGGAGATCATCCTCACCAATAGAGATCATCCTCACAAAAAATCGGCATATTCCAAAACTTCTAACCCCATCAAAAATGATTTACAAAAATTGGATAGTCCACGATTCTTTAATTTGTAAACTAGGGTTAGAAATTTCAAAATGAACTGATTTTTGTAGAGGATGTTCTCTTCATCGTAGAGATCATTCTCACAAAAAATCAGCTCATTCCAAAGCTTCTAACCCATGTTTTGAAAAATGTTTGGCAAACTTTAGGGCTGCTGAACTGATCCCTATATATATATATATGGGAAATGTTCAGCACCCTAAGTTTTACCACACACTTTAACAAACGTTTTTTGTCTTACATGGGTTAGAAGTTTTGGAATGGGCTGATTTTTGGTGAGGATGATTTCTATGATTAGAAGATCATCCTCCCCAAAAATCAGCCCATTCCGAAATGTTTAGCCCCATGTTTACAAGTTGAAAAATCGTGGACCATCCATTTTTTGTAAATCATTTTTGATGGGGATAGAAGTTTTGGAATGAGCTGATTTTTGGTGAGGATGATCTCCTCACCATAGAGATCATCCTCACCAAAAATCAGCCCATTCCAAAACTTCTAACCCATGTAGGACAAAACGCGTTTGTTAAAGTGTGTGGTAAAACTTAGGGTGCCGAACGGGACCCTATATATATATATGTTATTTGAACGGAGGATCAGATCACGAGTTAATTTGAAACTTGGTGAAGTCACAGCTTTCCATTATTTATTTACCACATAAGGCCATCTCTCTCTTCACCATAGAGATCATCCTCACAAAAAAATCAGCTCATTCCAAAGCTTTTAACCCACGTTTTGAAATGTTTGGCAAACTTTAGGGCTGCTGAACCTCTCCCTCTACATATATATATATATAGGGGGCGTTCAATGGCCAACTTTTTAGCAAACTTTTTGGCAAAACATTTTTCAAAACATGAGTTAGAGGTTTTGGAATAGGCTGATTTTTGGTGAGGATGATCTCTACGGTGAGGAGATCATCATCACCAAAAATCAGCCCATTCCAAAACTTCTAACCCCATCAAAAACAGTTTACAGAAAATGGACGGTCCACGATTTTTCAGCTGGTAAACATGGGTTAGAAGTTTTGGAATGGGCTGATTTTTGGTGAGGATGATCTACTCACCGTAGAGATCATCCTCACCAAAAATCAGCCCATTCCAAAACCTCTAACTCATGTTTTGAAAAATGTTTTGCCAAAAAGTTTGCTAAAAAGTTTGCCCTTGAACGCTACCCATATATATATATAGGGTCCCGTTCGGCACCCTAAGTTTTACCACACACTTTAACAAACGCGTTTTGTCCTACATGGGTTAGAAGTTTCGGAATGAGCTGATTTTTGGTGAGGATGATCTCTATGGTGAGGAGATCATCCTCACCAAAAATCAGCTCATTCCAAAACTTCTAACCCCAGCAAAATTGATTTACAAAAAATGGACGGTCCACGATTTTTCAACGTGTAAACATGGGGCCAAACATTTCGGAATGGGCTGATTTTTGGGGAGGATGATCTTCTAATCATAGAGATCATCCTCACCAAAAATCAGCCCATTCCAAAACTTCTAACCCATGTAGGACAAAAACGTTTGTTAAAGTGTGTGGTAAAACTTAGGGTGCTGAACATTTCCCATATATATATATATATATATATATATGGGTCACGTTATTACGACCCCCTTTGCGACCCCCTTTGCGACACACCTTTTTATCTTATATGGGCAAAAATGTTTGGAATCAGCTGATTTTTTGTGAGGATGATCTCTATGGTGAGGGGATCATCCTGGCAAAAAATCATCCCATTCCAAAACTTCTAACCCCATCAAAATTGATTTACAAAAATTGGACGGTCTATAATTTTTCAACAAAAATCGGACGGTCTAGAAGTTTTGGAATGGGCTGATTTTTTGCCAGGATGATCCCCTCACCATAGAGATCATCCTCACAAAAAATCAGCCCATTCCAAACATTTTTGCCCATATAAGACAAAAAGGTGTGTCGCAAAGGGGGTCGCAAAGGGGGTCGTAATAACGCAACTCTATATATATATATATATATATATATATATATAGGGGGGCGTTCAATGGCCAACTTTTTGGCAAAACATTTTTCAAAACATGAGTTAGAGGTTTTGAAATGGGCTGATTTTTGGTGAGGATGATCTCTACGGTGAGGAGATCATCCTCACAAAAAATCAGCCCATTCCAAAACTTCTAACCCATATTTACAAGCTAAAAAATCGTGGACCGTCCGTTTTTTGTAAACTGTTTTTGATGGGGTTAGAAGTTTTGGAATGGGCTGATTTTTGGTGAGGATGATCTCCTCACTGTAGAGATCATCCTCACCAAAAATCAGCCCATTCCAAAACCTCTAACCTATGTTTTGAAAAATGTTTTGCCAAAAAGTTTGCCCTTGATCGCTACTCATATATATATATATATATATATATATATATATATGGGAGGCGTTCAAGGGCCAACTTTTTAGCAAACTTTTTGGCAAAACATTTTTCAAAATATGAGTTAGAGGTTTTGGAATGGGCTGATTTTTGGTGAGGATGATCTCTACAGTGAGGAGATCATCATCACCAAAAATCAGCCCATTCCAAAACTTCTAACCCCATCAAAAACAGTTTATAAAAAATGGACGGTCCACGAGTTTTCAACTTGTAAACATGGGTTAGAAGTTTTGGAATGGGCTGATTTTTGGTGAGGATGATCTCCTCACCGTAGAGATCATCCTCACCAATATATATATAGGGGGGCGTTCAATGGCCAACTTTTTGGCAAACTTTTTGGCAAAACATTTTTCAAAACATAGGTTAGAGGTTTTGGAATGTGTTGATTTTTGGTGAGGATGATCTCTATGGTGAGGAGATCATCATCACCAAAAATCAGCCCATTCCAAAACTTCTAACCCATGTTTACAAGCTGAAACATCGTGGACCGTCAATTTTTTGTAAACTGTTTTTGATGGGGTTAGAGGTTTTGGAATGGGCTGATTTTTGGTGAGAATCATCTCCACGGTGTAGAGATCATCCTCACCAAAAATCAGCCCATTCCAAAACCTCTAACCCATGTTTTGAAAAATGTTTTGCCAAAAAGTTTGCTAAAAAGTTTGCCCTTGAACGCTATCCATATATATATCTATATATATATGGGTCCCTTTCAGCAACAAACATTTTGGCAAAACATTTTTCAAAACATGGGTTAGAGGTTTTGGATTGGGCTGATTTTTGGTGAGGATGATCTCTATGGTGAGGAGATCATCCTCATCAAAAATCAGCCCATTCCAAAACTTCTAGCCCCATGTTTACAAGTTGAAAAATTGTGGACCGTCCATTTTTTGTAAATCATTTTTGATGGGTTAGACGTTTTGGAATGGGCTGATTTTTGGTGATGATGATCTCCTCACCGTAGAGATCATCCTCACCAAAAATCAGCCCATTCCAAAACCTCTAACCCATATTTTGAAAAATGTTTTGCCAAAATGTTTGTCAAAATGTTTGTTGCTGAACATTTCCCTATATATATATATATCTATATATATATATATATGGGTCCCTTTCAGCAACAAACATTTTGGCAAAACATTTTTCAAAACATGGGTTAGAGGTTTTGGAATGGGCTGATTTTTAATGAGCATGATCTCTATGGTGAGGAGATCATCCTCATCAAAAATCAGCCCATTCCAAAACTTCTAACCCCATGTTTACAAGTTGGGAAATCGTGGACCGTCCATTTTTTGTAAGCCATTTTTTATGGGTAAGAGGTTTTGGAATGGGCTGATTTTTGGTGATGATGATCTCCTCACCGTAGAGATCATCCTCACCAAAAATCAGCCCATTCCAAAACCTCTAACCCATATTTTGAAAAATGTTTTGCCAAAATGTTTGTCAAAATGTTTGTTGCTGAACATTTCCCTATATATATATATATATTATTTTAACGGAGGATCAGATCGCGAGTTAATTTGAAACTCGGTGAAGTCACAGCTTTCCATTATTTATTTACCACATAAGGCCATCTCTTTCTTCACCAACAGTGTTAGGATACTTTCCTAATTATATTTTGTTTTATATTAATAAGAGTTCTTACCCAGTTCGAGCTCTATCTCGAGGCAATTATAATTAATTAGAAATTGTTTCACATTAAGAGTTTGTTTTCTTTAAGCTGTTTATTTCCAATTAGGAGTGTTTCTTTGATAATTAGCTCTAGGAAGCTTAAGCAATAATAATAACAATTTTATTTCTTTTTTTCAGAAACTCTTCTTCTTCTTCTTAATCTCTCGTTCTCTTGTGGTTCTTCTTCTTGATCTAAGAATCCTATCACCTAGTCAGAGCATCTTTTCTGATTTTCACTGACTATTAAGGAGTTAGAAGTTCAAATTCTATCCCCCACCCAACGAGTTAAAGAAATTTGTGAGACATAGAATTGAACTCAAATTAATGAATTGTTGGGGATATTAACGCTAATATGGCAACCCTTGGCATCGATAGCACCTAAGCCACATCTAGAGATACACAACCGTCCAAATCAAGATGGGGCTGTAATTCAAAGCCGCACCATTGGTATTGATTTTCTATTGTTTAACGAAGATAATACATCTGGTTGGATTTTTCATATAGAGCAATATCAAAAGATCACCAGTGTCATGGATGAACATATGGTGACTTTGGCATTGATTTATCTTATCGAAGATGCAATTCTAACGTATCAATGGTTGAAACGCACCTTACGCTAATTGAAATTGGGCACAATTTATGCGGGCATTGTGTACACGATTTGGTACAATAAGTCAGAATAATCCTGGTCTGAGTGCTTCCCAAGTTGAGTCAAACAGGAGCAATTAGCAACTATCAATTGCATTTAGAACAGTTGGCTAAAGAAACGATAGAATTACCAGAAGATTTCTTGATTTTGCATAACGAATTATGTGTAGGAGTTCAGTTGTGGAAAAATGCTGCACTTATACAAGCTTTTGAACGTTAAAAAAATAAAAATATACAATCCTCCTATTGAACATACACCGTCATTACTTGCACCAACTCCTCCCATTCAATGAATTTCCTTGACAGAGTAAGCAAATCAACAAGCCAAAGGTCTTTATTTCAATTGTGACGATTGACAAATAATTTAAACCGGCCCACCATTGCAAGAAATCCCAATTACTCCTTTTGAAATTCAATATTCTTTCTATTGAGAATCGTGCAAATACACTTAAAGACGAGGTTGCTATCGAGATTTTTCCGACTTGAGACAAACTGATTTTTAAGGGGGTGGGAATGTAAGGATAGTTTCCTAATTATTTTTACTATTTTAGATCATTTCTATTAATAAGAGCTGTTTCCCATTTAGAATTCTATCTTCATGCAATTACTATTAATTAAAGATTGTTTCCTATCGAGAATTTATTTCCTTTTTAAGGCATCTGTTTCCCATTAGGAGTGTTCCTTTAATATTATATAAAGGTGCAATTTGCTCTATGAAGCTGAAGTAATAATAATAATAATTTTATCTTCTTCTTCTCATAAACTATTCGCCTCCTCCTTAATCTCCTATTCTCTTCAAGTAATTCTTTATCTAAGAATCCTATCAAACATTCTCTTTCTAATATCTGATCAACTATTTGATATCAATAGGAGCAGACGATGATGATGTTAACATAATCGATAGGCTTCTAGGACAGCTTGAGCTGACAATTGTTTTTCTACAAATAGTCTGGTACTATGTTACCAAATTCGTTGCTACTTGTCCGAACCACGAATTGATACAAAGCAAACCAGTTTGTGGTATGGTTTATATTGGGTTCATAAAATAAGTGAACCATGAACCCACAGAATTTTGATTGGATTCGTCGAACCAAAGCATTAAATTCGACGAACCAAATAATTTTTTACTTAGGTCAGTGAACCAAACTAATTTATTATATTTTTTTCATTATCATATTTAAAATTTGGATTATTTTATTAAATTATTTCTATTTAACTTAGAATTTTTTTAACATTATAATTGTACTTGAATACTTGATTTATAAATATGCACAAGCAAACCGATCTAGGAAATCAAAGAGAACCAAGAAACAAATTATATCTACCTACCCCTACGAACTGGGTTTATTCTAGTATGGCAAGCCATGAACCCCAAACCCAAATTCAAACCGAGCAAACAGATGAACCAGGTAATATAGGTCTAGTACTAGGGTTGGTAATGGTTTTCGGTCAATCTAGGACAATTCCTAAGAATTAGACTGGACTTGAAACCATCTTATAAGGCATCAAATTGGATCAGATTTTTATTGAATCTCAATATTAGGATCCAAATCTTCGGTCGCTAACGCTTCCTTCCCTACTTCATGAATATAAAAAAATAGCATTTTTTATTATAATTAGTATACTGTGTGGCATTTTAATTTGATAAGTTTTATATATAAAAAATTATCTTGATCATCCTTGAAATTTTTACCAACAACTATGCTTGCAATGGTAACAAACAATATCTTGATTCCCACTGAGAAACATGCTCAACTTATCAAATAGCATTAAAATGAATCCAAACTAATCAAATTTATCAGTCCAACATATCAAATCTATCAAATTGCACTAAAATGAATCCAAACTAATCAAGTTTATCAGTACAAAACATATCAAATCTATCCACAGATGAGAAAATCAATAGAGTATCTCTATATTCAAGAAAAGCTATGTTTCTACATGAAATCTAAAGGCATAAATTTACCCGTATTTGCCGTACAACAATAAAGTGTGAAATGCGAATGGTTTTACAAGAAACATTGAAGTTATGTTTCTTGTGTAGATTCTTCTCTTTGAATTTATTGTGATGTAGAGATGAATCGTATAAGATTAGCTCTAAATGTGAACTAACTAGAAATCGAACGCGAGCTTACCTCCCATCTTCAAAATGGGAGAAATTCAAGGCATCCAAAACTAGCTATTTAGGCTTCGAGATTTTTCAGGAGATGAATTTACAATTTCAGGGACTTGATCAAGCAAACGATTCAACTCCTCGGGAAATTCAATCTTCGCTCGATTAGTCTTTCCACCGACGACCACTGTTGTTCCGTCTTGCAACGCCCATATCTTTAGAAAAAGAAAAACAATATAATTTCATTAAAATATGGCAAATCAGAAACTAAGATATCTTGTACTAAGTTTTTTATTTATGGAAGAAAAGTAGTACTACTTCACCTGTGAATGAGAAAGATAACTTATGCAAGTTGTGAGCATCAGAGCACCAAATCCAGCATACACAATTGGCACCCCTGGATCAGTCTGATTCAAAGAAAAGTTTAGCTCTATTGTAAGTGAAACAGATATTTTACTGGCACCCCAACTTTTACTTATTACACCCCAATCTCTTAAATTATTTTTATACCCTAATTAAATATTAAAGGGATTTTTCCCCAAAAATGCACAATTTATGTCCAAATTCCGGTTTCGGTACATTGTTCATTTTAATTCCCAAAACATGCATTTCGAGTGAATTCGTCACTTTTATAATCAATGAATTCGCTGATATATCTACAAATTCGTAGATATTAAAAGTGACGAACTCACGAGTTTGTAGGTTATAAAATGGGAATTCAAAAGAACGTTGTACTGAACTCAGAATTTTGTCATACTCAGTACACGAAATGGAGATTCACGTGATATTAAAATACACCATTCAAACATTACAAAAGTTTGGTTCAAGTTATTACTTCAACACTACAAAGCATTGTAACACATTCAAACAACTTCAGAAGTTGTTTAAAATTAGGATAAGATCATAGAAAATCCTAAATCTAACAAATAAAAATATAAAGAGAGACTTTACTTATTTTCAACCATTGACTTATCTTGTATATTTTTATTTGGGGTGTAATAAGTAAAAGTTGGGGTGCCAATAGCAGCTCTCTATTTTGCTTTTGACAAGTGAGATATAGCAAATATAGTTAAAAGCATAGTTAAAGTATTTACAAAATTATAAATTATTAAAATAAATAAATAAATTATGTGCTCACCTTCAGATTGAGACCAGTACTACCAATTGCATCCAGGATTTCAATTTTTGTGCCATCGATATCAATTGGAAGCTTTGAATTAGGCCGACGGACTCCTACGAATTTCCCCTCTTGATCATACAGCACAATTGACTGTAGATCACGAGCAAGCATTGATCTGTATTTTAAAAACAAAGAAAAAGAAAAAGAGTGAGAATTCAGTCGTTCGTTCACACTTCTATGACAAGTTAGACAAATACGCAAAGTAAAATAATAAAGAAACATACATTCCTTTAAGATTAGGAGAATTGACATCTCCGATTGGCAGAAAAGTCCCAAAGAGCTTCTTGTCTCCTCCGTTCAACTTCAGAGGTGCCATAGCCAAATTGAAAGGTCCTTCATTATCTCTGAGTATTTGAAGAGCGGAAATACTCCAATCGGTCTGATAGATTGTGATCCCTCCATATCTTAATGGGTCATTCACACTTATAGTTTTCCTCGTCACCTCCTTTCCTTCAAGATCAAATAGTGAAAGATCGGTGTGAAACTGCGACACCTAAACATAACCATAGAAAGAAAACCCAAACCTTAATATGACGTTCAATGGGTGTTTTTGCTAAGGATTTAAGGGAATATAACTAAAATTACTAACCTCCCCACTGTCGTAGTAGTCCATGTAGAATCTGTTGACATGCACCTCAGTATCGAAGGCTTGTGTGGGAATAGAAAGAAACCCTTTCGGACCCAATACATCTCCCATAACGAAGTTCAGTCCTTGAGGAACAGTGACCGAGCCTCGAAAGCTTCCAACAGCACTGAATGTCCCTCCTGCCATTATAAGCAGCATTGCTAAATGTACTCCAATCGGAGCAAATCGACCGGCCATCCCCCTGAAGGCATATAAGGACGGTCCTTTCAAGAATACCTACCATAATCAAACCGCATACAATTAATGGGAAAATTGCAAAATTAAGGTGATTGAGTTTGAGAAACCAAAAACAACGCCTTTCAGAAAAAAAAAAAGATAAGAATGCAAGAAACTTAATCTGTTACTTTGGACAGTGATGTGGGTTAACATAGGATATGGCGACCCCGAGAGGCCTGGTCTGATTCTTGGTAGTTGGCACAAACTTCAACTACATTAAGCCATTCAAAATTATATTGTTTATCCAAACTCTAGAAATACAAATATTTAAAAATTCAAGAAATAAAATTTTAGGAGTTGTGAGGACAGATTTAATAAAGGAAAACAAGGTCAAGCAATGCCTATTTACATACAAGGTTTGTATCATTTACCAGGGCCTTTACTCAAATATTTTGGGTTGTCATTACAAATCCTTTTCCTCCATTCAATTCTATGGCTATTACATTTGTCTTACCTTTATCTAATTTTTGCAGTTTTTTTTAGTCTTACAATTTTTTTAGAAAAACACTTTCCTCAATAACTTAGTCAATGTTTGTTTGCGCTATTTTTCAGCGCTTATTGCTAAAAAAAATTAAATTCAGCACTTTTTGTTAAAATAGTGCATTTGTTTACTTTATATTTTCAGCGCTTATTGTTGAAAATAAGTGAAAAAAATTCAGCACTATTTTGATGCTGAAAAAAAGTGCTGAAGCGGTAAGCACTTCGCTTTTTTCTACACGGACAAGTATGCCCTTCATTTTTTTGAGCATGGACAAGTATACCCTTGTTCTTAAAAGGATATTACCTCTTATATCCCATGGATAAGTATATAAGCACCTCACAAATTAATAAACCCACACCATGACTAAATTATTTTGTCTTATATGAGTTAAAAGTTTTGGAATGAGTTGATTTTTGGTGAGAATGATCTCCTCATTAGTATATAAGCACCTCACAAATTAATAAACCCACACCATAGCTAAATTATTTTGTCTTATATGGGTTAAAAGTTTTGGAATAAGTTGATTTTTTATGAGGATGATCTCTACAATGAGGAGATCATCCTCATCAACATCCTGAAACTTCTAACCCTATCAAAACAAGATCAAGAACCATAAATCCTCCTTTTTTTTTTTTTGAAAATTATTTTTTACTAGTTAGAAGTTTTTTTGGTGAGGATGATCTTTTAGACCATATAGACCATCCTCACTAAAAATTTGCTCATTCCAAAAGTTTTAACCCATATAAAACAAAAAAATTGGCTATGGTGTGGGTTGCCGTTATTAATTCATAGGGTGCTTTTATAATTACACATCCTTCATTTCTATCAAAAATTATTCATCCAAAATTAAGTTCTTTTAATGTTGATTTCAAATTTTGGTGCCTTATATGACATTATTATTTTTAATTTGAAATTTGTGGGCTTTTATAAATATAAATTATTATTTATAAATTGAAAATTTGAGTATTATTTATTATTTAAAAATAAATTATATTTTAATTTTATAAGAAATAATATATTTTATTGTGTTTGATAAAAAATAGGCATTTGAAACATGCAAATAATGTATAATATGATTGTAAGGGTAACAAAAACAATTTACCAGCTTCAGCAATGTGTAACAAACATGATTCAGCCTCGAAACAAACAACTTTTTCAGCACTTAAATTCAGTGCTTATAAGTTTCAGCGCTTAATGCTATTCAGCACTTATTTTTTTCAGTTTAACAAACAGCACCTTAGTAAGATTTTATGTCTTAACTAAGGATCGTTTTGCTCAAATGGATTACCACAATGTCAATCCAACAGCACAGCCCTCTAGATCTTATGGAATAACTTGGATACAAAAGAAAAAAAAAATTCAAAAAAAATTCTTTGGGTTTCATCCAAGGTTTTGAAAATGGCAGCTACTGAACTTCCACGGAACTTGCAAATTTAAAATTCACCAGTGAAAAATAATTTATTTTCAAAGAACATAGAATTTTATCCTCTGCAACCCTGTGTGATTGGATCATGTTTTGGAATGCCACAAGGTGAGGTCAACGACCCTTAGTAAGATTTGAAATCGTACTAAGTTAGTAAGACTAGTTGGTCTCTTTTTTCATTGGTCCCAGTCTCATTTGTGTCCCATCAAATGAATTTCAATCGCTTCCTAGTCAACATTTCTCACCTTGTGTCAATTAGTTGTAAGATACAAAAAAGTCTCCTTCCCTTGTTATGTAGCTGAAACCTAAACATAATTACATGCTGCTTATATGACACTAAGACAGAGACATAACTCATAGCAACATAAGTGAACACGATACACACCCAAATAAATTTAGAGAGTTACTATTGACACCCCAACTATTAATTGTTAAACCTCAATTTCTTAAATTATTTATCACACCCTAATTAAAGATTAAAACAAACCATTTGAACATTACAAAAGTTTGGTTCAAGTTATTACCTCAACATTACAAAGCATAATAACATATTCAAACAACTTCAGCAGTTGTTTACAATTAGGATAGCATTCATAGAAAATCCTAAATCTAGAAATAGAAATCTAAACAGAAAAATATTGGCACCCCAACTTTTACTTATTCTTAAAAATTGATTGATTTTTTTTAAATTTTAATTGGGGTGTAATAATTAAATGTTGGTATGTCAATAGCAGCTCTCTAAATTTAAGTGTGCATAAAGCGTACAATAGCAATGACTATACCTCATATCCAGCACCCATTAGAATGACACCCAAGTCTTGAACTGATGCTCGGGGCAGAGATTCTGTAAATTCCTGTTTACGGATCGCCTCGGCTGAGTGCAAGAAAGTCCATCTGCAGAGACCCATTGATTCCCATTAACTTAAAGCTTCTTCCAACTCACTTCCACTTGAAGAAGACATGATTAGATTTTCATAGGGAAGCAGACCTTCGTGCAACCTTAACGATGGGGATTTGGGTTGTGTAAGTACAAGCCATTAGTGATGCAGCAAGGAGAACCAACATTCCAAGGAAAACGGGAGATGAGAACATGTGATCAAATCCAAGGGTGAGAACCCATCTCCAAGTGAAGAATCCCAGGAAAGGATCATCTTCGGGGTACCTTCGAAAATAAAATTCTGGGGCCTCCCCTTGATCAATTATGGTACCTGTGGAATCCAAACATATATATTACAGAATAATCCAACCTTTAATGACAATTATCAATAGATTAAGACTAGGAACAGATAGAGAGGACTCCAAGATGCAAAGCTTGAGCCCCCAAACTCTAGAATTGAGATGGGCAATGGCTGTAAGAATCCAAAGACAATCAATTAAAAACAGCAGAGAACTCCAAAAAAAAAAATTTCATTATAAATTTATATTGGACAAGGTAAAAGAAAAAAAAATGGTAATTTTTTTTTACCTAACCCAATCGAAAAATTATCACAAGAGATATAATTTTTCTCAATTTTCAGAAGTGGCCCAGGTTAAAATAATTAATTAATCTTCAATGAAATTGGAGTACTCAATTATAGAAACCCTAAACCAATTCCCATAATGGTAATCTTCAAAGACAAATAAAACCCATTATAAATTTAATATAAACAAGAAGTGCAGTCTTAAAAAAAAAAAAAAAACATACCCAGAGCCATAAGAGCTGCAATGCTGAACATTTCACCAATAGCCAAAGGTAAATTAGAAAGAACCCGTAAAACCCTTCTGGGCACCTTTTTAATTAACCCTAAAACCCGAAAATCCGAAAGATTCAGGGACTTGGCTGGGATTTCTTCATTTTCATTGACTTTCTCTGACAGGGATGGTGCTCCCTCAGAAAGAATTATCTTCTTTGGTAAGGAATTCTTCTTCATCTTCTCCTTGTTGTTATCTGGAGAGATTTTGAGCTCAGAAATGATTTTAAGAGAGAGATTTTTTTGTTTCTTGTTGGAGAGATTGGGAAGATGGGTTTTGAAGTTTGAATGAAGAAAAGGAGATTTGATAAGAAAAGGTGATGATGGAATTAGTCTCATTAAGGGTTTTGTAGGGTTTAAGGACTCCATTATTATCTGAGTGTGTAAGAGCATTTCTTAATTCTCATGAGCTGAGCTGAAACACACAAATATGGAGGACTGAGGACTATGTGAAGAGAGAGAGGTTTGTTGGTATGGTTGGATAAGGTAGAGATGAGATGACAAATGGATTGATTCTTCATCACTGGCTTGCTTTTCCCTCTAATATCTTTAATCATCTTCTCAAAGTCAACATTATAAAAGTTCTAGTTTAATCGAGTGGCTAGGATTTAAGGATCACATTCACTTTAGAGAACTTCTATTGCCACCTCATTTTATTTTTCTTACAACGCATCATCCTTTTAATAAACTATAAGTGTTGAATGTTTTAATATTAAAAAAAAAATTGAATCTATATTTTTTTTTTAAATTACCAAAAACTAAATAAGTGGTTGGACATTCAATTGGACTGTCCAACGTTTTAATGTGTTAAAATACGTTACTTTACCTAAATGCCCTCTGAATGATATAACTTGCTTTAACACGCCCAACAATTTAGCCTTCATTTAGTAAATATTAAAAGGAAAATGTTGAAGTAACATTGAAATCAACATCGTTCCACACATTGTTGATGTGGATGTGTGTAAGAATCATAGATGTTTTTCATCGAGGTACGAGTGAGAAACATCTATGATTCTATGCACACCGATGTGTGAAACGATGTCAACTCATATTAAAATATTTAAATCTCTTTTAATAATTTTCTCTTAAATCAAATAGCCTATCTGAGGTATATGATGGTCATATTCTTTATCTTTTTGGAGGATTGCACCCCTATTTCTTCTTTCAGTAGATAAAGCCTAATCGGGGCTTATTGGGTTCTAATCCAGCCCTAAGTTGGGGAATTGTACCTTAGATCAACCATATAATCCTGTAGGCCCAACTCGGTTATACCCAAGTTTGGCCCCAACAATTTGGGGTTGGGTTCGAATTAATTTTCAAGCTCTATAAAAAAAACATAAAATAAAATAAATTGATACACTTAGAAAAAAATTCATTTAGGGAACAAGTTGATATTGTTTTTTCTTATTAAAATAGGGGGTCCAATCTCCATTCTTGTTCAAAAATGTGGTTGAGATGAGAATAATCTCATAATTTTATGATATATTTTAATTAATTTTTTATTAAAAAAAATCTTATATTTTCCTACACATGATGTATGTTTATAAAGGCCAACTATTTGGCCAATGTTTTGATCAATAGTTTTGTCCTACATAGGTTATAAGTTTTGGAACAGGCTTACTTGACTTTTTATGCAGATGTTCTCTTTACGATGAAGAGATCATCCTCACCAAAAACTAGCTCATTCTGAAAACCGCCCATAGCCCATATATATATATTTTAAAAAAGAGAGTCCACTTTTTTAGATTTTAAGTAAGGGTAATCATGAGATAAGGAAAAATGATTTCCTGGGTTTGGATTGAAAAATATTTCCCCATCCCAAGAGAGAAGAAACATTTTCTTTGAAAAAATGATTTTCCCACAAAATGTGCAATCATACACCAAATTGCATTATCTCAATAATATCTTTTTACCACCTATTTCCAACCCCCTAATGAGATCATATAGATCCCATTGAGTGAAACCCATCCATTAATTGGAAAAATAAATTTCTAGAAAATATTTTCATGAAAAGAAATTTCTACCACTTTCAAACTTGGTTAAGATTTATCCAAAGATCAACTACCTACCTCCATCCTAATACCTGACCACCAAAGACTTAACCCTTAGCCTCCAAATGTGATTTATTCTTTTGTAAATAATAAATATTAAATGAAAAATTGCTGTATTATGTCATTCTCTCCTTGTAATTTATCAAATCAAACTTCCGTTTTTCCATCGATCATTGAGATTTCTTTGTGATCAACAATCCCAAACTCCTCCCTACTCCACAGCTTGATCTTCTCCATAGAAGTTGCAAATTTCTCTCTACTGACAAGCCAACTCCCTCCCTTACCAGAGATAAGGAACCCCACATTATCCCTAAAATTAGAGGTCAGCTGTTAAAAATCAAAACAGGACCAGCCACCGAATTACAACCCCACACACCAAAATCAAAGACCATTGTCAACCCAAAATCTCTCATGCCATTGTCGACCCTCTACTACCATCTTTCTTTTCACGAGAGAATATGATTGACATTGATATCACCACCCATACACAGTTGGAAGTCATAATAATCTGCAACATCATCCAATTCCTCCCAAAATTACATCCTATAATTTTTTTTCCCTGAGCCCTACCATACGTGCATGTCAAATACATAACAAGCTTGGTCTCCGAAACAATCTCCCAAAACTGAGACCTAAATTGCTCCAACTAGAACCTACTAAACCTGCATGACCTGGTGCCAATTACAAATCAATAGTTTATACAAACTTAAACACCAAACTACCTCCCCATTTTCTAATCATCGCTTAGCAATGGCAATTTTCACCCCAAGTACTCAACACTTCATTATATTCAACAACAATAAGTTCAACTTCAATGCAACAAATGATGTTTTATGCCTAGACTTGTCCAGATAACCTAACACTACTGTTGTTTTTTTCATGGTAGAAAGCCAAAACTTTCAACGGAATTGGGTTGTTGGACATAGAAAACAACTCCGTATTGGACTCACCTTCTCCTCTAGTAAAACCTCAACTCTGAATTCACCCAAATATTCAATTAAATCTAGTCACACGGAGGGTCAACCTTTCCCTTTTAATTGTTCCTGTTGGCAACTGTTCTTCTAAATGATGTTTTTCAGATGAGCGAAACCCTTCCCTCAATACCTGTGCGGGACATGTCCATGAAATTTCCCTCAATCCACCAAAACGTCTCACTCCCTAGCATCTTCTGTCGTGAGCTTGCATCACCCGAAGAGGTTTTCAACTCTCAAAAATGTCTGGACCATTTACAGCCTAAAAACATGAAACAGACTGAAGGAAAAAAAATGTGACTGAAAATAACATGGCTGAAAGGCACATAGCATCATTACAAATTGACAGACATAATCTAGTTTCTGAACTGCTAGGGTATCATTGTATCTAAATCTGTTAAGCTATCTCAATGTCGCATTGCTGATCCCAAGCCTGGATGGAGATTATATCAGGATGGCAGCCAGTGTAAGACTAAATCAAAATCCTTCCATGAATACTAATGAAATAGAATTTACTTATACTGTTGGCCCGTAATTTTCCCCATTGATAAAACATTTAATCTCAAGTTTGGATGTATAAACGACATTAGATAACGAGTAACAAGGCATACCAATATTTATCAACCTACAAGAATGCCAAACATTGTTTTCAAAAGCTAAAATGCAATGTGAGACATTTCACCAAACAAAGCCAGGCGTAAACCTTTGAATGTAAAGCATGAGCGTTACAAGCATGCATTTTACAAGTAAATCAGTAAATATATCAATAGATAAGTAGAAAAATTCTAATAAGAGAAAAAAAATATAATAATGCTGAAGTGACCTCAAGATTGTACCTCATCGCACATCTTGACATGAAAGTGTAAAGAACCATAGATGCTTTAAATCGAGATACAAGGAAAAAGCATCTTTGGTTCCTATACACTTTCTAGTCAGGATGTGCGATGGGGTACAATCTTGAGGTCACTCCAGCACGGCTCAAAAAAAAATCTTTAAAAAATATTACGCTAAATCACAGTGCCAAATGAACAGAAGAGAAGTATCACCTTTTCAAAATAAGAAACAGACCATGCAACTCACTATTAACCCTCACTGAGCTGTGGGCAATCAAGTGCACCACCATAACTTCAATTCCCAACAAGAGTCAAGCTCCAAGCATCCAACCCCTATGAACATACAAAAAGCAATTCTACCATTCTTAGGCTTTTTTGAATTGCAAGTTGATGTCCGTAATTGACATTTTCATTTATAATGGAAATGAATGCCATTGATAGCTTCACTTCTGATAAGGCAATAAACAACTAATTTGCTAAAATCCATTTTGATAGAAGAAATCCACAGTAGCATAGAACATTCAGCTTAACCTCATAAACTTCATAATCCCTGAAACTGCAGAATAATGTACTAAATTTCCCCAGACTTTGTGTTAATTCAATCTATTAAGGTGCGGCAATATTTGAGCTCCATGAGTATTAACTGGCATAGACCATGCAAAAATTAAATCAGGAGAAGACAATAGTTTCTCCATACTAAAACGTGCTGAAATTGAAAACAACTTTGTCACGAAATTTTTGGGATTGGTACAACATGAATCCTGAGAAAGTAAACAACAATCATCTTATGAACTTACAAACACAAGACTAACAATTCTGAAAACCCATCAGCATTTCAAGTTCAGTTAGCAAAATCTACGACCATATAAGAGCAAGAATCACAAAGACACCCACCATCAGAAACATCATCTTCAAATAGGAATCCGCCTGTTGTCCTTGACTAGTAGGCTGTGGGAAACCATGAGCATGGCCTCCATGAAACGAATTAGAAAACCCATACGGAAAACCAGGAGTCGATCCGTACATAGTAGTATCAGGGAATCCATGCACTTGAAGATTAAAAAGCGATGGAATCAGACCACCGAAAGCTGCAGAGAGCGTGAAATTCCCGAGCCTCGCAGTTGCCATTGGAGCGAACCCCCCCATGAACCCAAACCCATTATGAGGAAAATGGTTTGGGTCGGGCGGAGGGGCCGTTCCAGGTCTCTGGCCGGCTGGACGATTAGGAATATTAATGCCGGGAATCGACTTGGATCTTGGATCCGTTGGCGTTTTTCCTCGGCCATAAAGGGGAACTAATTTCTCCTCTTGTATGAGGGCCTTACATACAGGACATTCTTGGCATTGAGAGTGAATATGGAGCCATTTGTAAAGACAAGGCCAACAGAAAAGGTGGCCACATAGAGTGACAATTGGGTCTTGAGCTAAATCAAAGCAGATATTACATTCGAAACTGCCAGCATCGTTGTTACCGTTGTTCGAACATGAAGGGCTTTGGGGTGGTTTGCTGGTTGACTCCCCAAACCCACTGCTTGCCATCTCTCAAAATCCTAGAACTTCAAATTCCTGTTAATTCATATATAAAAAACCCAAAATCAAGACCAACAAAAAAGAACTTGTTCTTGATTTTAAACAAATTAATTCAAATTCAGATTCCACTCATATATAAAAACCCAAGACCAAGACCAATAAAAAAGAAAACCTTGTTGTTGATTTCAAAAAAATTAATTAAAATTCAGATTCCACTCATATTAAAAACCCAAAATCAAGACCAGTAAAAAAGAAAACCTTGTTCTTGATTTCAAATAAATTCATTAAAATTCAGATTCCACAAACATGGACCCAGATTACAAAACGAATTTTTACCCTTAGAAACCCCAATCTGAACCCAAGCAATGAAAATTTTTAAGAGTAAAAATATATATATTCACACTCATTCAACTACCAGAACTCTGGATTGGGAATTGGGAACAACTATGTAAAAAATTCTTTTATAAAAAATCAAATTTACCCAGATTATAAAATCAAATTTGTACCCTAAAATCCCCAATCTGAATCAAGACAATGAAAATAAAAAACAAAAACTTTTCAGACTCATTCACCTACCAGAACTCTGGATTGGGATTGGGAGTTGGGACAACTACGAAAAAAATTATAAAAAAAATAATATAATACAAAGTCACCAATTGTTAGAGATCAGAAAATAAACGCTGATAAAAACATGAAAAGAGGTCCTAATTTCAAAACTAAACCCTAAAAAGACTAATTTCCTAAACTTGGAAGAATCTCTACCATTATAAACTTGTAATTTGAACAACAGCAACAAAAAACAACTAAAACGCTTAATTCAAACCGATTCAACAACCATAACCCAAAGATTTTCCACAACCACGAAACAATAAAACAAAAAAACATTATTAAAGATCGAAAAAAGACAAATAATAAGGTACCTCGAATTTCCGACTTACAATACGAATCAGAAATTTAGGGATTTTTCGGTCAAAATCAAGAAACTCAAAAGCAAGATCTAAGAGACAGAGAGAAATTGACCGACCTTGATTGATGAACTTGTAATCGAATTGGTTGCGAAAACTCTTTGAGAATAAATTCGAGGAAATCGGAAGAAATTCAATGGAAGATTCGAGGTGGTCCGTCTTTTCGGGCTAGATTCAGGAAAACCGATATTGTACACCAGATGACGTTTTATTAAAACGCTTCGTACCTTCCCAATCGTTAATTGTTTTCATTTTGTGCAACTTCGAGATCTTAAACTCCTAACAATATAGTATCGGGATACTCAGGTCTAGGGCTGTGAACCGATCCGGTTCGAATTGGATCGAAGTCAAACTGGACCAACCGATGACAATTGAATTGGATATGGAACTAATCCGGATCTTATTGGACGGGGCCCTTATCCAAAATTCTCGATCAACTAATTATTTAATATGGTACATTTTATCTTCCAAATGAATCAGATATGAAACCATATGAATCAGCCTTGATCCGGATTGATAAAATCCAATTAATATATAAAATATAGATAAACTTTGAGAGATTCTATTGCCACACCAACTTGTTAAGAGCATCTCAATTCAAATGTGAATCACCAAAGAATTTAAAATTTTGGACTGGACCCGACCGGACTGGACTGACCCGCGATACAATCGTAATTTTAATAAAAATTGGTTTAACTTAAATAGAAATCATTGTTCAAACCTGTTTTTGTAAACCAATGGTTCAACCTTGAAAACCATTCTTACTAGTAATGGACAAGTTTAAATTTTTTGAAATATTTAAAATTTTCAATTATTCATTATTAGATTCTCTTTTTTTTTTTTTTTTTTAATTAATGAAATCTTAGAAAATCTAGCAATCAATCTTTTAGATTTTATTGACTTTTATTATCAAATAAATATAGAAACCTATTAAATCTTGATTAAATAAAAATTTACTTGTGCCTTTTTAGTTATCAAATATCAATATATACAACTTTTTTAAGACTTTTGCATCAAGTGATAAACATAAAAGTGATGAACATTTCGAGACTATTTGAGTGAAATTTCATTTCGAGTATCGGGCCAAATTTTAAAACATTGATGCACATGTATTGGTGTGCTCTTAGTAAAAGTTAGTGTGGCAATGGAAGCTCTCTAAACTTTATATATTTAAACAAAATATATAATATAATTTACTTACCTTCTCACGGATGTGAAATCGGATAGGTTTATTGATCGGAGACCAATTCAATAAGAACTGGATTGAATCCAGTGCAAATTTAATATGAATCAAATAAAACCCTAAATGATTTGGAAAACATTAGAGAACCATTTTCCTTAGTAAAGATTTGAAGTCTTATCGAAGGTCGTTTTGCTCAAATAGAATATCATATTAACAAATCCAACACCACAACCCTCAAAATTTCATTAAAAAAAAAAATTAAAACATTAAAAATTGGACTTGATCGAAGGTTTTGAAAATAGATGGCTACTGAACTTCCACCTAACTCTAAAATTTAAAATTAAAAGTCATTGAAAAATCATTTTTTTTTTTTTTAAGTTCATTGAATTGTATATTCTACAAGGTTGAAGGAGTGAATCTTGTTTTTGGATGCCACAAGGTGAGCTCAAAGACCACTAGTAAGGAGAAATCCTTACTAACTTATTAAGGCTAATCATACTCAAAACATTATTCTATTATTAAAATAAGAATAAGACTAATGGTTTTTTAACTCAACCTGACAGTCAGATTCAAAAACTTGCTAACATGCCATGCACAAAGAATCGTAGATTCTTTCACTTAGGATACACAATTGTACCTCAGGATACACAATTGCAGATGGCAGGTCGATTGTGTATCTCGAAGGACAAATCTACAATTCTTTGCCCATGCCACGTCGGTGAGTTTTGAGTCCCCTTATCAGGTTGAATTCAAAAATCAACACTCTAAGAATAATGATGAAATGACCTCAGGCTGAAATCTCATGTCACACTTCTTGACATGAAAGTGTATGAGAACTATAAAATACTTTTCATTGAGATACAAGTAAAAAGCATATATGATTCCTATCCACTTTCACGTCAAGAAGTGATATATGAGATTCCGGCTTGAGGTCACTCCAGCACGACTCTTAAAATAATGCTGAAGTGACCTCAAGATTGGACCTCACATCGCACACCCTGACGTGATAATCTATAGGAACCATAGATATTGTTCCTTGAGATACAAGTGAAAAAAAAAGCATCTATGATCCCTTTTCATGTCAAGAAGTGCCATATGGGGTCTGATCTTGGGGTCACTCCAACACGGACTCTTATTATTATTAGTCTCCAAAAGTCTGATCCGACAACTATTGAATCTGGTTGGATTAGATTGAATCCGATTTATACAAATTTTACATATTTAACCTAAACGGATAATTTAAAATCTTATAAGTTATCTGAAGTTATGAGACCCAAACTAATCAGATTTTGGGTCTGATCCGATCCATTGACAGCAATTTGACCACTCATCTCGTCCATCCGAGAGGAGACCTCAAACCTTCACATATTGGATAGAGACCACCCATCAATCACCACTTTTTCGATGGAGCCACAGCCAATCATATAAATCCACATGGTCCTTCACAATCATAATTCCATGCATCATGTTGTGTATGTGAACACCCTTGTGAAATTCACTTAGTAATTTGATAATGACAATGAAGGGTAACTCAACTAAAATGGCAAATGCAAAAAAAATAAAAATAAAAAAAAAAGTAAGAACACAATATGAGATTTTACCTGAATCACTCAAAGACTACGTTCATGGAGGTGTGAGTGTTGGAACTTGATTTCACTATGAAGAAAATATGACAAATTGATACAAGAACTGCCTTTATCACTTAAATTTACTTTCTTCTAAATCTCAATCTTCTCAAACCTCTCAACCTCTCCTCTCTTAGATTTTTTGTTTCTCTACTCTCTTCTCTAAAAAAGATTTAGACTTCTTACAACAAAAAAATAAAATCTTTTTTTTACAAGCACCACGTAAACAGATCACTTACATAAGTTACAAGCACAACTCAAATTACCTTGGACTAACCCAATAATACACAGACTTGAACCGGGCCTACAAATGAGTTTTGAGTCATATCTCAACACATCAACCTAACCATCTTCCTCCACCCATGATTTTTAAACTCGTCTAAGACCGAGATGTATCACGCGAGTTAACTCAATATCGAAGTTGAACGAGACTAACTCACAAAGTCATTTTCTGACTGAGATTTAGAACTCACGTTTATTTTGTTGACTTGTCTCACGAGAAGTCTCAAACGTATCAGAAAACTCGTCAGAGACAACTCGATATCAGGCCTAGACGAGACTCGACGCGACGCAAAACCAAGTTTAAAAACCATTCCTCCATCTGGTTTATCAATATTCATCATCATCACCCGGTCCACTTGGACCTCTACTTTAAAAGATAAATAAAATAACATTAAAAAAAAATTAATTAATATAATTTTAAAGAAAAAATCAGATACGAGAAGCATTGAAACCTTTACTCTAAAATATACTAAATAAGAAAAAAATTGCATCTAAAAAGGAAAATTTTATACAAATTTCAAAGCTCAACCTTCTCTCATTGTGGTGGCAAAGATGTCACTTCTCTTTATAACCATTTGGAGATAAGATGTCCACTCTTCTTTCTCAAAGATCCTTTTGCAAGTAAATTATTTTCATCTGAGTTTCCAATCATTAAAAATGTAAAATATAGAATTTATTCCAAACAGATACTTTTCATAAGCAAAATTATAGAGGTTTTTCAAATCATAAATGCATTATCATCACCAAGCAAACGTTGAAAAAACATTTACGTTTTCGACCCAAATAATTGGGATAAGACGTAGATGATGATAACGATGATATATCAGAAAGCAGAATTGAACCCATAGTTTCTTTTAAAATACTATCCACATTGTTAAAAAATATTCAATCTGACAAAAAAAATTATATAATATATTTTTTAATATAATATTAAACACAATAAAATTTCACATTTAATGAAAAAAAAAACTGTATTTACTTATTTCTAATGAAAACATTGTATCTCCAGCCTTCAATCAGATATAACCACAAAGCATCTCATCCAGCTTTCAATGGCGATTCCGGCATACTAAAGTCTTCAATGCATCACTATCTGGAGCTCTGGGCCATCATACAACCTTTGAACTACATTTCATAACATCCAATCGAACAGTAAGATAAATGGTTGATGTTGTGAAATGTGTTAATCATGTTTGATCAATTTGGGTGTTGCCATTAACATTTAATTCATGTAGTTTCAAGAACCAAAAAAAAATTAAAAATTAAAAAAAATGTACCATGGAATAACATAATTAATTTTGGTTGATTAAGAGTTCAATGTCGGCTCCAACTTCGGCAATCTTTGCCTCTTTTGAATTCTTTGCAATTTTGGCAATGCTCTGAACATCAAAGTCCATTGCTATCTTTTTCACGAGCCCATCGAGCATCTGTTTTCAAGGGAACAGCATTAGCAACAAAGAAACTGTACAACAGAGGAAAAAAAAAAGGAATGGAACCAAAACTAAACATAGGACTCTACATCTATCCACATAGTAGTGCATACATCATGGATGATCAGAACTTCCACAAGTCGTCTACTATTTGGAATAAATAATATTAACTTAATTCTCAAAAAATACCAGTGATCCGACGGTGACAAGAGCCCGGAATTTTGAATCAAGATCTAGGTTTCCCTCTTCCACAAGCTGCAAAGCAAAAATAAAATCATCATGGTGGATAAAATATATGGTTCCCCAATTTTTGAAGACCTCTACTCAACATGAAACACAACATAGTTCAATTCATATGAGTAAAAACACGCACGCGCGCGCGCACACACACACACACAAACAAACGCAATGCATACATCAAGGGCGGCTGAAAGAACTTGAGATTGGCCTTCTTGATCCCTTTTTTCATTCAATAGCACTGCGTAACTGCAAAATAAGGTAAATGGTCAATTGATTGATTAGAGCAATAAACATTATCAGAACTAAGAGAATATTTTTGGTTGGCACTCATCGTAAGCTCTTCAAAAAAGGTTGCATGTCATTGATGAGAAACATTAGATAGCTAGATCTGTCCCATCATGGTGCTTAAAAAGTTCGAAAGATACCTAAATATATAATTCCCCTTGAGCACATCAATTTGTTTAATAATATCTCACTTGTTTGGGAATTGCTTTAAAAGATCTATACATTTGGTTTTGTTTTTTTTTTTTATTTCAAGAATGTAAGGGTCATACCCGACACATAAAATCCCAAGGGAGTTGATTGGTGGTTATTCAGAAAAAGAGGCCCTTCTTCCACTAACCACCAACAACCACATTTGTGAGCATCCACAATAGATTCATTATTGGAAATTTTGGAGGTGAAGAAATCAACTCCGATCTTGTATTATAGTAATGCTCAAAATTAATAATATCATAGAGTTTCAGGCAGCTCAAAAGCATTCCACACAATGGCATCAAAATAGCATACTTTTGTTCTTTTCATTAAATATTCAAAGGCTACAAATAGATTTCAGAAGAAATATGAAATGTTAACAAGATTATTGCCATTTGAAGTTTTGAAGATGTTTCATCTGTGTTTGGGGTTCCTCCAGTGTCTAAAAGTTACTCCTTCAACGTAACCTTTTTTTATAGGTCCATCAGCACAACCTATTGGGCTCCTTACAATAGCTGTGAGTCCTGTCATACTTCGATGCAGTTATCTTTCACGTGTCATTTAATTATGTCTTTATTGTGTAATATAGCTAGTCATATAGCCAATCCATTGGGTGGGAAAAGAGTAAATTGTCGATCCTCGTACATCAGTTTTCTTCCCTACTTGTATTTTCTCCTTCCACAATCATGATACCAACAACAAAGTGGAAAACAAAAGGGAAAAAAAAAAAAGAGGAGTCTTACTTGAGTAACAAAGTGGAATAGGACAATTGTATATGCTTGTTGGAAGATGAGCAACAACTTGACACTGCATCAAGAATCTGCAAGCTCAAAAAACAGAGAAACAAAAAAAATAAAATCAGTATTCATGAATAGAACTAGATTTCAACCAAACGTACAAGGAATCAAATAATCTTGCAAATGACAATTGAGAGCTGAGCCTATCATTGATGCACTTTATATTGAAGAACAAGAAGCAAGATGGTTCAAGATACATGCTCAGACATACAACTGCAACAGGAGCAAAACAGTGGAGGTTGCCAAGCCATATGTGCACAAAAGCAAACAAAACTCTAGAACTCACAATGCTAAATATTTCACTAAACAACTCATGCATTCTTCAGCCTTAGAAGTCATGCAATGTAAACTACCGATACATTAGTATTGGCTTGTTCCAGCCATGGTTCAAAGTTTCGTTCCATTTGGAAATTCGGTGGATTTCGGTAAATTATCGATGCGTTCAGTAATGGCTTGTTCCAGCTATGGTTCAAAGTTTAGTTCCATTTGCAATTTTTGGTGGATTCTGGTTATCTTTCACCTCTTTATTTAAAGGGAGCGGTTCGGCAGCCCTAAAGTTTGCCAAACATTTTTTGTAAATCACTTTTGATGGGGTTAGAAGTTTTGGAATAGGCTGATTTTTTGTGAGGATGATCTCTACGGTAAAAAGATCATCCTCACCAAAAATCAGCTCATTTTGAAACTTCTAACCCTAGTTTACAAGTTGAAGAATCGTGGACTGTCCAATTTTTGTAAATCACTTTTGATGGGGTTAAAAGTTTTGGAATAGGCTGATATTTGGTGAGGATGATCTCCTCATTATAGAGATCATCCTCACAAAAAATCAGCTCATTCCAAAGCTTCTAACCCATGTTTTGAAAAATGTTTGGCAAACTTTAGGGCTGCTGAACCGCCCCCTTATCTAAATTGATAAATATTGCTAGAAATTTATTTGTAAATGTTTAATTTTAACACTTAAAAATAAATTTATTTACCCTTTAAAATGGAGACAATTGGTTTTGTTCGAACATTCCACAATAGGCAATAAAAGCCTTTGGACCTAAACTGATTCTAGAAATCCTTGAAAAGATTAAGAGTATTCAAATTGACTATTGGATTGAGACCCTAAGTTTTTTTCCTTAGGATCCTTCATTTTAATATTTGGGAATATAGCCTTGTAGGATTGTAACGTAGCCTATGACCATAATTAATTTCCTATTAATTTTTTTAATTCTATTTCTATGGTAGATTTAGCTTATTTTATACTTTTATTTGTTCTTGGTAATTTATTTGAGACTCAGATTCATCATTCTAAGTTAGTTTATAATGTCCTGGATCAATCATATAATGAATAATCAATAAAAAGATAAGAGAGAGAATTTAGTCTTCCTTTCTATATTGCAACAAAAAAAAAAATGATAGGTTTCATCTGGCCGTGGATCCAAATTTTGACTGTAGTAAATGATGAGGGTTTCAATGTTAACTGAAAGATTTCAAATGCAGATTTTACCTATCAAAAGAAGATTCCATCTTACTAATGATTACAGTATCCACATAGTGACAACTTCAGCCTTACTTGCTATCAAACCTTCTTATAGGCTCTAAAGTGAGAGCTTAGCCCACAATACTATTCTAGGGAAGGAAGTACTGACCTCACTGCGATGACTTTGTAGCCATTGATGGAAGACTGAATGTTTAAAGAGATTTGTCACAGCACGAATGCCAGTTAAAAGGTTTGCTGCCAATGCCGGAACTGTTGTAACTTTCTTCATTGTATCCATCAAGATATCTGGTAAGATCGTATAACCTCTACATTAACTATCAAACCCAAAGAACAGAGCTGTGATGACTGATGACAGACACATGAAACACCAGAAACTATAAGCACCACAGCAACTAATCGGGCTGAGAGTCCCAAAATTACAAAATGTTCAACGAAGACACAAGCTTCAATTCAAAGCTATATTCCAGGAAAAGCATCAGATCCAATATTAGTAAAGCAGGTTATAGATATATCTAACATGGAAATCATAAGCAGTATGTTCATCCAAATAAGCTTTTCATGACAGAAAGTTAAACACAAGGCAGGGTGCATCTCTGCAAAGTTGTATACCATCTCCATCTACGATATGCTCGAGAAGCAAACTAGCCCCATCTGGATGAAGGATGATCATTCTTAAAAGATCAATAACTACACATAAACAATAGATCATGTAAGCCAAATGAAAATGAAAGCAACAAAATTAAGCAAATACTTCCATAAACCACAAAAAGATGACTAAGTCCCTGCACATTATAATACAGGATTAATTGCTGATATAAAAATAATAATAATAATAAAATCTTAGAATGCAACTGAAACTCCATTTAGAGATTAACTCAAAACTTTGAACCTATTAAATGATTTCTACATTTTAAAAAGTTCAAACCACCCATCTTTTCAAAGGTGACAAAGGCTCGCCATAAAATGCCTTGAGTTTTTAAGGAGAGGCCCTTTTCCCCCCAACAGCTTACGCCTTACTCAATGAGGCATGTAAAAGACTTTACACCTTTGGGGACACAGATGCTTATTTTGCACCTTATCAAAACAGAATGCACCATTTTTGTAGCATCATATATAATAGTTTTTATAATGATAAAGTTGTCCATATTATAATATTTGATTTACATACAATGTCTGGCTCTTCTACTTCCACTGATTTTGTTTCTTTCCTATTTCTATTTTTATCTCTAAGTTGATCTTATGCCTCTTCTCCATTTTAGAAATAGAGTGGTGTTATGCTTTTTTGGGACCAAGATCTCTAAGCAAAAGCAACATGGTGGGTAGAAGATTCCTGCTACTAGGGAAAAACAACATAACTCAATCGCAAACCTTAAACAATTCATAACTACTAATGAATTCAAGAAATTTTAATCATTGTCATCTATGCCTCGTGCAAATATTGGGGTTGATGACGTGAATCTGTTTTCCACCATTTCCTTTGTAACTAATACTTTTTCACCATTCAACTCTATCTAGAGCTATATCTTTTTTCAATGTATGTATCATAACATATTTTCTTACTATACCTCAATCCATGCCATTTTGACCTTATCATCACTTTTAGATCCTCCAACATGCACCATAATAGTCACTGTCATTTGTACCATCATTGGTTTTTGTTGCACAAGCCCAAACAACCGTATCTTTTGTTGTACAAGCCCATACTACCTCAAATGATATTCTTTAATTTATTTAAAACTGGGATTCTTCCTATAAGCACTCATTTGTTATTTGGTCTTTCCTTGTCTTTCCACTCGTCCATCTCAACATCTTCTCTAGTACGCTCATTCTATTGCAGATTCTCTTTTATAATGCACACCAATCTCTCCTCCTCTATGGAAGATTAAACCTAAATAATGGATGTGGTCAACTTGGAGCACTTTTTGCCATCCGATCTTAACTAGTGTCAGATCCCGATCAATGTTCTCACGAACTTGTATTTCATATATCTGTTAGCCATACTTATTTTAAAACCCTTAATTTCCAAGGCATCCTTCCATAGTTATAGTTTTGAGTTTACAGTTCTAGATTAATCGACATGACTACAACATTAATCATTGAGATCTCTCTGAAATAAGCAATGAATCCCATCCCTAACTGCTTCAAGAAGTTGTCCCAGCATCTTATTTAGGTCTTCCTCAGGGAGCAGCATATAGAAATCAAAATATCTAGGATCCAGTAATCGAATGATAGAAAAATGGTTGGGTTCTTGGAAGACCAAATATCTTTTCAAAGGAGAGAAGGTGATCTTGATTAAGAGGACTCTTGCAAGCATAGTTTCTATCACTATTTTCATTACCTAGCCAAGTTGAAGCACGTCTAGACAAGTTGATATGATAAAGAACTCCTTATCATTCAATAAGGAATTCCATTTTATGAAGTAGAAATTGATTTGTTTGACAAAGAAGAATGGGGATATAGGTATTAAGAGGTTTAGGCTAATGAATTTCGCATTATTAGGCAACGAGCTTCAGAAGTTCAGAATGAAATCGAAAGTTTGTGGAGAAGGCATAAAGTCTAAATATGGTAAAAAGCATTTTGGGTGGGAGAGTGGTGAAGTTAAACAGTCTTACAGTTGTAGTGTGGAAAGGTATCTTAAAAATCTTGCCAGAGTTTGTAAGAGGGTCACCTTCAGGATTGCTTAAGGTAACAAAGTAACATTTTGGGAGGATCACAAGTGGGGTCTCGCCCCTCTGCCTACAATTTCCATCATTTTTCCTTATCATAAAAAAAAAAATTTAATCTATCAAAGACTACATGATATTCACTAGGGAAGAATTTTCATGGACTCAGATTTAGGAGAGGTTTCAATGTTTGGGTAGTTTGGAACATTGCTAATCTTATCAAACAAATCTTTCGCAGCCAGATGCCCCTATGGTGAAGGATCGAAGAATTTGGATAGGCAGCAAAGACAAGAACATTTCCTATATAAATCCATTGCTCCTGCTTCTTGGGTCAAGATTCCAGTGGCCGCAATCCAGAGCCTAAGGAGGCAATTTTCACTTGCTTGGCTACCTGGGGTAGATTCTTACTTTTAGTCAGCAATTCAAACGCGTACTATGCATGGCTAACTTTTGTTTCAAGTGCAATAATATGCTAATCATTTATTTATTCATTGTAACTACGTTAAGAAGGTTCGGCCACATTTTTTATCCAAATCCTTGGTGCTTTCCTAATTCCATTTCTTCAAGGATGGTGGATTCAAGCTTTCTCACATAAAGATAAAATTCTGGGGGCATAGTTCCTTTTTCAATTTGTTGGAGGATCTGGAAGGAAAGGAACAATAAAAAAATTTTGAGGGGAGGAAAACTCTCTTTAGGGAATGATCATTAGCATTTGGATTTATTGTTTTTCTGACGTAAGCTCTTTGAGTTTAAGGGTGTATTTCTTCATTTTTACTAGTAATAGATAGGAAGGTCTTCCCAATATCTGTCTTCCCAGCCTACCTGGTATGTGTGGTTTGTGGGGGATTGCATGTATCCGGGGGATTTGGGTAAGATATGGTGCTCTAAGAGGCCAGTTGCCTTGCCCCTGCTAGTTGGGCTGACGGGTCCGGAACCCCCATCATCAAAAAAAAAAAAAAATCTGGCTTTTTAATTCAATAAATCTATACTTAATCTTTTTTTAAAAACATGTCATTTTAGTTAAGGCTCAAATTGTCCAATCAATGAGATTTTCAAGCAACTGCCCTCTAAGAAAAGTGACCCATCATTTTTTTATTTTATTATCGATATGTGAAGTGTGAACTGAACTAATTTGACAAGGATCAGCAAAATATACAACCTGGATGGACAAGAAACCAATACAAGTTATACAATAAAAGAAAAGTAAAGGAACATCTGGATCATTAATGATAGCTATCACTCCTAAATTTCCTCCAGAAACAAAAAAGATCTCCAGCATGGATTCTATAACAAGACTATGAACAAGAACTTGTCAGGAAAAAAGAACAAGACAATGGGCTTCAACCCATAGTTCAGTTGGTTTGACACATTGCAAATCAACTTTGAGGTTGTGGGTTCAAGTCCAGCTTACCCATTAAAAACAAAAAAAGACGATGAACAAAATATAAAATGACTGATTATTATATACTCGTGGAAGTAAGAACATTGTAACGATAAAGACATGCAAGAAAACAAAATTGAAAAGAAAAAAAAAAAGTAGCAACACAAATTGTTTCCCTAATGGACTCTCTATTGCAAGATTATAAGAGTAATATCTGATTAATACTTAGTGCAGTAAGAGAATAAATGACAGAATTATGCAAGAAAACAATGACTGAAGGATAAAAGCAACAAATACGGAAGAAACTATCATGACAGTGTAAAATTGGCTGTCTAACCTGGAAACATCATTGCAACTGGCCAAGATTTTAATAATTTCAGTAACAAAGAAATGTCAACAGCAGCAAATGTACTGCAATGATAGTGAGATGTGTCCTTTAATATCTTAACAATAGCTGCCAACCTTGGCAGTTCAATCTCCGATAAAGACAAGCCCTTCTGTCCCTGGGAAAAAAAAGTTGTCAAGATCCATCATTTCGAGGAGAGAGAAAAAAAAAAAAAAAAAGGAAAAAAAGACAGAAGCACACACAAGTTGTATTGTATTGAAATACAACCAACTGCATATGTTAAAGACTGGTGGACTATAGCAACAAAGATCCTTAAGCTTGAACTAAAGCAAACAAACCGTTCTTTAGACTTTAGGATCCTTTTTCCTACCAAAGAAAACTGACCTCTGCCAGTTCTTTAGACTTTAGGGTCTTAGCGTTATAGATCAAGACTTAAAATTAGGTCTTACAATAACAAATTGATGGGTCATGCATCACAAAACATTAATAATATAATGAATGCAACTTCAAGAAAGTAAATATATGTAAATGGAGAAACCAGGTAAAGAAATTGAAGAAATGTAAAAGAGCAATATGTCATAGATGGAACTAATAGAAACAAATAAAGGCATATACAAGTGAAATTGGAATCACGAATAGTCATCATCTTAAAGCTTCAGTGCTCAGAGAAACCTACCGGGTCTGCAAGTAAAGCATTGTTGAATTCCGCAATCTTTTTGAGAATCCCATCGAACTGGGCCACATCAAAGAGAAGCATTCCTTTCTGGTAACAAAAAAGATTGCACATGCATTACTTTTCAACATAAATACTCATTATAGAAACACATTTTGAGCCCGTGGTTATTGAAATATTATGACATTGGTCCAGTGTCTATGTAAAAAGAAAAAAAAGAAGAGGGGGAGGGGGGGTGAGTATGATATGCTATATTAATAGTTCGTACCTCATTTTGAGGCATAAAACATTGTTGTTCTTGTACATATAAGAAATTCTATTGTATAGCACATTCATCAAAATAGTAATCTAAAAATCATTTTAAAAAATTATACTGTATGTCATAAAAACTTTATAGCTAGTTATGATATAAGTTAGAAGGATGTTCCACATTATAAATTCGACACTAGGCTTGTGTAATAACATATTGCATATAGTAAGCCAAAAATGACAAGTTCACGACACGGGTGTGTGCGCGCGCAAGAGAGAGAGAGAGGATTGGATTTTTCTTTTTCTTTTTTGCACAAGTGTATGATTCTGATTTTTTTTTTTTTTTTTGATAAGTGATTATCCAAATTGATGATGATGATGATGTTGCAGGTTGTACAAAACAAAATCAAATAAAAATATTTACAACTTTGAAAAAGCATATTTATCTAAACACAATACATGATTGACACTTGATTTGACCCTCTTTCTGTTTCTTGACAATGTATGCAAGAATAACTTGGTATTTGGGTACTCGTTTTGAAGTGTTAGCTCGAAGTTTGGATGCGAGTGAATGGATTCCATGGCTCATAATTTGTTATGACTGTCTTCTGTACCACTATATGTCTCAGTGCGAGGATGAAAACCTCCTAAAACGTAGTTTTGTATATAGGGATTCCCATTTCTCTTTAGTACAAAAATTATCCATGTCTATAAAAAAAAGATTTTTAAAAAATCTGCTGAATCTAACCACAATCTTATATAGATCTCGAATTGTAGAATTTAATCCCATATTTTTGGAATTGAGGGAAACCAGAAGGCAAACGAGAATGATAGGAAAATACCTTGGGAATATGCTTGAAAATAGGTTTTGTTGAAACACCTGGTATGCATGCAAAAATATGTGGGAAAAAATTAGATTGAACATAGAAGTCTCCTGTCAAGAAAACTAACAAGGAGAGAATTTCTTAGAGCAAGAAAATAAATCAATAATTGGAAAGCACTGATCTTGGAGAACAAGAAGATGTACCATTCGCTCTGGAAGGTTCTCCAGGAATATACGCATTAGCTGAAACATTAAAGTATGAATAGGTATTAGCAGCAGAAGTCAATAACGACAATGAGCTTTCTCAACTACTACTAATGTCATGCCATATTTCAACTACACATTAATACTTACAGCCAGTGTAAGGATCACGAAATGATGTATCCAGAGAAAAATCCTTTTGTCCCGAATTTTGTAATATAAACTGTACAACTTGTTCACGATAGGAAAGAGGAAGATTCTCCTTAAGAAGCCACTTGTCGGCAACAGCGTAAGGGTTATCTGGAAACAACTCACCATTTGTAAAATCATGCTTAGGATTATGTAATGCAAAATGTACAACTAATTTCACATGAAATAGAAGACACTAGCATCTAAGAACCTCAGCAAGACTTCAAATTGTAAAATTAGGATTTCACGTTTTAATTTCTATTTTTTTTTTTAAGTAAACATCTATACACGGTACCCTTGGTATTCTTTATTTTTGTAAGTTAAAAATTCATTGAAAGGAGGTCGAGATGACCAACCAAAAAAATATATATATATATATCAACCAAGAAAACAAAGCAACAAAGTAAAACCCACACAATTCTCTCACCTACCCCACCTCTAACAGTTTGAGATGTTAAATACCCAATCTCATCTCCCCAAGAGATCCTCGAAAAACACCTTCCTAATTTCCTTGAAGATTTTCTACCAATAAAAGTTATACCCCAAGATAGAAATAATGATTTCTTGGAGGGGTTGTTCTCTACCTTTGAAGGCACGATAATCCTCTCCATCCAATTTACCCCAACAAATGGAAAATGGTGATAAATGCCACAAAGACCTCTTAAACACCCCAAAGCATTCCTAAACAATTGCCAACCCTTGACCAGAAAAAGAAGGGACTTACAAAAGCAACCAATAACTCCAAACAACAATAAGAAGTGAGACCATAATTCAAAAGCTAACTTGCAATGGACGAAAGCCTGCCCTTCTCCTTGAACCGTGAATTCCCGAGCTTCCCAATAAAGGAATGAGCTAGCCTATCTTTATCATGTTCTGGTAGATTGTAGATGCATCTTCAACCTGGTCCAAGGGATTCTTCTGCCTCCTATAGTGGACATCCTTGATTTCACTTTGCTTGCTAAGATGACCATTGATTCCCCATCCTCTCATATGGGGCTTAAATTTGGGTCAATTGGACCACTCTTGATGATGTTGTCCATCATGAGAATCTTCTTCAAATCAGCTACCCAAATGAAAAAGAATTTTGGATGGAACCCTTAGACCGCAATTTGCCACATGAGGAAAAGACATGACAGGCAATTGCACAAATGTTTGGTAGAAATACCTGACTGAGAAACCCATGTCCCAGTTGGAAGCACACACCCCCAATCTTCAATCCCTAAAAACTTATGACCACTTGAGATACAACTCACTAGTCTAGCAATAGAATCCACCTCTCGATTGTTGAGGGGCCTTCAAACCTCGAAATCCCAAGCCACTTATGACACTGAAGGATTCTAAACTTTGTAATCCGAAGCCCATTCTTCCAAGATATCGTGAACAATAATCGGAACTACGCTTTTAGAGGCAATAATGTGCACCAATGAACTTCCCAATACTGGACTCTAGTTCCCATTCCAACCTTAAAACTCAACCTTTCCCTAAAGGCCAGAGGAACTTTGTGGATTCCTTTCCATGCCCCACACTTGTATGATGAGCACACCACCCTGCTCTCTCAATCAAACTCCTTTTTCCCAAACTTAGTGACAATGACCCTCTTCCACAAAATGTCTTATCCCAAACCAAACCACCATTATCATCTACCTGACAGGGCCAAATTCAACAATCCAAAATCCCAAAATCCTAATCTCTCATGCTTCTTCAGGGAACAAATTAGCCTCCATTTCACCAGATGAAACTTCATCTCAAACTCCATATCATGCCAAAGAATACCTCTAAAGATCTTGTCAAACTTGACCTCCACACATTTAGGCATTGAAAACAATGAAAGAAAGCAAACGGGAATGCTTGCAAGAGTACTCTTGACGAAACTCGTCCTTCCTCCATTCAAGAAATAGCAACCCATCCATGCACTTAGCCTCCTTCCTACCCTCTCAATCACCAGATCCCACATAGATTTTATATTATAAGGCACCTCAATTAGACAAATATCGGACCTCTTAATTGTTTTTCATAAAGAAAAATAATAAATAAGCTTTCAAAATTATGTACATAAACTTTATTCACCAAAAATGTGTAATACGAACTCTATGTACAATTTTCTTAGCAAAGTATTTCAGGTTCCAAAAGAACAATGCCTACGTGAGAGTGACAAAAAAGATACAGAACATTAAATCCAGTAAACATTTTTAGAACAAACCAACAAAAGCATGTAACTTGTGTGAACAATGATTACCTGATCGATTATAAGGCAACTTACGAATAGGCTCACCATCTCCAATATCAACATCAAATACTAAGTAACAAGAATATTGGAGGTCGATTAGAAAAAATACAAAGGGTATAAAAGAGGTTATTCAATTTAAGCAACTGACTAAATGTAGGCTTACCATAATCATATTGAATCCCATCAAGGACCAGACGGTTCATGCTATCTTCAGGTCCATCAACAACTTCACCGATCTAAAGGTTTGGATTTTGGTCAGACCAAAATTTTCATCTTTTAAGGGAGAAAAACAGACCAACAAAAAGGAAAAGGAAACAGACAATCCAAATCTGACAAAACAATAATGAACAGAAGAAAAATATAGGAATCTAAATGGCTTAAGGCAATTAAATAATTAATTAGTTCCGGGGGGAATCACAATGAACCCCAGAAACTACCATTGTCATACCCAACTTCAAAATACGCATATACAACCAAACCACTAAGAAAAGATAAAACTGCACAAATAAAACTTATTTTTTTCAAAAAGGAAGAAAATATTAACCATTTTATGTGTATAAAAATATTAAGATAACAAAATATTATTACAAGATGCTATGTAAAGGTTCCTGGTTCCCCATAAACTAGGCTTAGCAGTTTGGCATTCTACCCAAAGAAGCCAAAGCCCCCCCTCCCCCCCCATGTAAAAGATTGCATGCAGAAGGATTCAATTCAACTCCATCAATACAGCATAGAAATGTAATTATAAAAAACAGTGGATACAATAAGGGCTAAAAGAGAAAACTACAACCATAGCAAGAAACTTGGATTGTAACAAAAAAAAAAAAAAAAACTTTTTCAGCAAAATATATTTTATTAAAGGACATTATCATCATCATCACCATCATCCTCAAAGCCTCATCCCAAATGGATTCAAAATTACAAGATGGACATAAAAGCCCAAATTACAAGATGAACAAAGGTCTAGTGAGAAGGAGACCCACACTGACCCACAAATAGCCAAGATTCCAAACTAGGTAACCTTTTAGTTATAGTATCCCATCCAAAAACAAAGTCATCAAAAAAGATACCCTTAAAATCTGGTAGAAAATAAGACCATGAATACAGTGTTCAAAATCACATCTTGAGGCAATGTCTTGAGTAGGAGAAAAAACGACAAAGACTTTCTCAAACAATCCGGAATAGAAAAATCCTGAAACAACGAGTGACAAATGCTTTAGAGTCGATGTTACTTTCCAGTCTCCACCGAAATCAGAATGTCTTGTCGAGAAATTTCAAGACAATATGAAACGTTAGACCATATAAGAATACATCATAGAATTAATTTTCAACACAAATGCCCGCATATTAGTCTTTTTTATATTCAAAGACATTATCATTCCTTCCATACCATATGAACCAACATGCTACAAAAGGGAGAAGAATAAATAAGATCTTCCTTTACGAGAAAATGATCCATTGTCCCTTTCAATCCCTTGCACATTGTACACATATAGAGATTTGAACACCCATACTGACTTTAGTCTTCCAAATCCCAAGACTACCACATCTCTTACAAACGCCCCCAGTCTTCCATTCCACTAAAGAATGTTTAGGACATCTTCTTTAAAAATCTTTGATCAATGTTTCCAACTGCTTCACGATACTCGTTGGAATCGAATAACAAGCCATGCAATAAATAGGGACACTTGGAGAAAGACTCGTAACCAAGACCATCTTACCCCTTCTATATAAGTATAATGATTTCCAATAAGCCAATCACCTACCAAGCCTCTCAATGATAGGATCCCATATGGCTTTACATCCATACGTAGCTCCTAGTGGATTAACAAGGAAAGTCCATGGAAGAGTCCTTATAACATATTCCAAGATTATTGCAATGCCCATTGTTCTCTAACCCCATAACTTCCCTTTTAGCCAAGTAACCACTCAAGCCAAAGACTGGCAACATAACACAATAAAGCTCTCACACATACCTAAGTTTGAATCTAGATGGCCAGGTGATGAAGGTGTAAGATTATCAGCCACCCCACATTGCCGTGAAAAACACCCCCAAGACTCTTCTATCAACTGCGTTTAAAACCATCATACTAGTGCATAGTAAAGAAGGAATAGGAATCACAAATCTCCTTGCCTCAAGCCCTTCTAACTTCTATAGTAGTGAACAAAAGACCCATTAATAAGGACTTGAAATGTTGTAACTTGCAACCCAAAAGCATTTCTGAATTTCGCTTCGCCACTTCCTGATGAATCCCATTCTACCTAGCAAATATTTTTTTATCAGCATGATCATATTTCTCCAAAACAATCTTACAAAAGAAGAATTGAGAAGAATAATTGTCAAGTCTCAATCTGAGAGCTTGGCAGGAATTTATAATAATAAAAGAGTTAAAAGACTAAAAAATCCTTTCAAGAAATAAAAGAATAAAAGCTATTACTAAACAACTAGGACTAAAATAACACTAGATTATTTCTAATAACAAACAATGATCGGCTGACATGAGAAGATCCTAGAATTAGTTTACTCATTAGCAATTATTACGCATTGAAAATTTTTTCTACCCATAACAAAAGCCCCCTTCTTGGAGCGATGATAGAAAGGACAACACCGAAAAAGCTATGTTCTTGGATATGATCTTATAAATGCACCCCACCAAACTAATGGGTCTATAATAAGAAATGTATCGTTCCTTTCTTTCTTTCTTTTCTGATTTGCTTTTTTTTTTGGCTGGGTTAGGGGTGTTCAAGAAATGGAACTAATATTGGAACAGTAGTCTAGGAAACCCTTGTCATGAAATCCTAGTAAATTACCCTCCCATCAATGGTCTTTTTCCCACCAGATCTTTTGTTTCATTTTTCTTCCCATCAATTGAACCTTCTGCCAGTACAATATAGTACCAACACTTGATTTTGAAAGATCTTGTTCAATTGGTACCTAGATGACAAAGGCTACATGTCAACCCTTAGCTCAACTGCAATACAATCTGTGATCTGTGCTTGCATCATTAATGCTGCAGGTTCAATCTAGGATTGTCCACCAAATAAATACTTGAAAATCAAGGTGAACGTTCAATATACCTAGATAATTCAAAAGCTAGGGATCAACCCTTAGCTCAGCTGCAATACAATCTGGGTTAAGGTTTCAAGTTCAATCTAAGATTATCCACCAAGTAAAATAATTCAAAATCAAGGTGAATGACCAGCGAAAATATGCCAAGAGTTCTTGAAATTATGTTAGATAAGATATCCTAGCCAGTGGATAATTGGAAGACTTAGAATTACTTAAAAAAACTAAATAACATTTTGAAGTTCGAGAATAGACGAACTAACAGGACTTTTGTAGGTAGGGAGAATATATAGATACATCCTATTTCTCTTACTTATCTTCCCAGGTCATTAGATCCATGCAAGAGTGGATCAATAAATTTGACATCATGATCCAGAAATAGCTCTAACATCATGAGGAGAAAAAAAACGTTGGAAAGAAGGTCCAGGTAGTCCTCTTGTCAATACAGAAGAGTGCAAAGAGCAGTTAAGATGTCCAAAACAGACAGCCCGGGCAGCCATCAATATACAAGATATACGATGCTACATCTTGATCAAACAGGGGGCATTAACTAAATGAAAAAGAGCAGTCAAGATTTTCAAAAATGAAGGCCCGGGAGTCATATTTCAATGTAAAAGATATACAGTGCCACCCCTTGATTACCAAGAAGGCAAGAATAACCCAAAGCCCAAATTTATTTATACAAGCAAATATACCAGTTATATCAATGTCACATCTCAATGGACTAGAATAGAATTTAAAAATAAAAATAAAAATCCAAGTTTCTCCATATGGAGTAGTGCTAACATAAAAATGCAAGCTACATGGAACTAGATAAAACAATAAATTTGGGATACATATTGTTTTTCAACAGTCTAACAAGTATAAATGAGACACATGATTTTTGTATTTGATATTGTCAGTAAAACATTTTCCTCAGTATTAACAGTCAAATTTGTATAATAGCAACAAAAAAAATTCAATAAATATAAAGTGGATACATTGGAAATTATAATATATTAATATCCAATACAGTTTAAACACCATCATATCCAATACAGTTTAAACACCATCATGCACTACAAAGGAATGTTTCCCATTGAAAGAATTAGGAATTAAATCAATTAATCCATGTTGCATCTTGCAAGTTACACGCATGATAATCTCTTCATGAAAATAAAACCAGCGCAATTGCTTTCAAAAACAAAAGGACGTTCCATAGATTAGGATTTAGCAGGTACCCGGCCCCATTTTTTTTGGATAAAGCTTTGATGATGACAGATTGAGAAATAAGAATGTATAAGATTCACACCAAATTAAACCATGCAAGGAAATAGTTCTCATAGATATAAAAGATGAAACTAGGTAGTACTTTATCCCACTTCTGCTCTCCTGAATTCCATGAATAAGCAACACCATTATCCCCTTCTCTCACAATTTTTGTTTGTCCATCTGTGGTACCTGTTGACAAGAAAAAGGAAACAATTGAACAATATAGGACAAACATTGACCAAAAATTTATCGACCATTCAACATTCTTCAAAAATAAACTACAAATTTGAAATGTTCAGATAAAAAGCAGTTGGCATCAACCATAGTTGTTTTAAAATTTTCAACATTAATTAATCTCAACAAAATATTAGTAATAACAATAACACAAACAATTACTAGGTCTTGGCCTGCACATATTATTTCTATATCAATAATATCTGTCGATACTTAGGATAAGGCACGATGCAGAAGATGGTAATAAATATACATAACAAACAATGGAGAATAGAAATTATGATATAAGCGTCAAATTTTCAGGTACATGGTGCCCATCAGTCCATCGCCACCCATATTTCACAGCTACCAAGATTGAGTTCCTAGAATCTATCCTTAGCCAACCTCAAATCAGGTTAAGCCTAGAATCCATCCAATAACCCAGAAATGACATATATAGACACAAATGACCTATGAGAAATTTGAACAATTTACCATTCTACAATATATTTTTCATAGAAGGGTAACTAATAAATATCAAACCTGGAACATGCAAAGCCTCCATCCCAGGTAATTCCTCCAATTTCAATCCACCAACCCTCTTCCTATAATCCAAACAACAAGTCATAGAAATGTACATCAGATGAAGGTCTTTATTTTTAATTTTCTTAGGTAAAGAATTTTTTCAGGTAAAAAAAATTCGTTAGAAGACAAAGAAGCACAATATCAGAGGTCAAGACGAGCATCCAAAAGCGAAGGGAAAACAAGAAAACATGATCAAGAGAGAAGGCCCAAAGAGGCCAAATCATCAAACCACCCACTATGACACTTATCTATCCATCTAATGAAACATTGTTTTTCCATGAGGTTTCGCCTCAGAATGTTAGAAAACTGAACAAGATTTTAAACCATGCTCCTCACTAATCATAGCAGCCCACCTAAACATGAAGTCCTAGAAAGGAACCCCTAAACTTATTAAATTGCTTACACCAAGACCTAAAATATTAATGGTGACATCTAAAACAGCTGGCTTCTCTCTCGAAGACCAATCAATTCCTTTCCTTTCAAATTCCCCAGAAAATTGCAAAATGGAAGGATGTTTCACATAACTCCTTCATGTGCTCTGAAGGCAACTGAACTCCAACTTTGAAAAGAGATTTAGGATGCCACTCAATGCACGTTAGGTCAATGAAATTTGACCAAATGACTCTAGCAAAAGAGAAATGGATAAGAATGTGATCTACCGATTCACCACTAGCTTTGCAAAAAGAACTACAAGACGGAAGACCCTAGAAATGAAAACATCCACTGTCAGGATTTTGACTAGAGTAGCCAAATGAAAGGCGAATGATCAAACTGCTCTTTGGTTCCACCAACTCTCAAGAACTATACCTTTTGTATAGTAGAATATTGTCACATAATTTTAAACATCGCAAATTTTGAACAGCAGAATCATATATTGTTTACTAAATGGCTAGCCGAAGAACAAATGGTGCGCAGAAAGCTACTGAACATATTAAAAAAAAGATGCCTATACTTCAGAACAAATTTTAACAAATGAATCCAAACTTTGCTGAAACCAAAAAGATCTATTAGTCCTTGAAAAAGGTAGATGTGTATGGTTAGCAGCAAGAATAAATCTCCATTCCAGAAAAGAAAAAAAAAATCATATTGCTAGTCAAAACCAGAATATGGATGGTGTACTGATGACTAATTATACCTGCTGCACTTGTACTGAGAAACTTGTGAAACATATGAATCAATTTCAACTGGATCAGCAATCCTATCTTTATGTACCGTCCAGATCCGTATAACTCCATCGGAACACGCAGTAACAATGTCCCCATTTTCCAAGAATTTGGCATCCCAAACACAACCAGGGTGCTCAATGCTTTGCACACAAACTCCATCTGCAACACAAGATTTTACAAAGGTAAATTTCTAGCCAGATTTGACGAGACAAACTGCAAAGAAAGTGGGGGAAAATTACTAATTCTACGACATAAGTCCAAAATGCACTCAGATGCCTATAACAGTACTCATCACTGGTATCACAATGGTGAAAAATATGTCTAAGGAGCTTTATAAATTAAAGAATTTTTCAATGGTAAAAGTAATAATAACTATCAAAATTTGACACAGTTCTACCAATTTTGCAAGAAAATGTAGCTATCAGTCATTTTTCTCAAACAAGAACCCTTAATTTATACATGCCTTGTGAAAGTTCTAACCTACTATCAAAAACTAACCCTTAATTTATGCAAGCCTTTGGACAGTCCTAACCTTCTATCAAAAATTAAACCATCCTCATTTTAGAAGGACACTATAAAGTCCTAGCTTTCGCAGAACTGGTTGTCATTGGGCCAAAATATCATTGGCACATTGGTAAACCAATGTCACGAACTTCTAGATTTCATGATAAAACTCAGATTTTAAAAAATAAAAACTAACATTTTTAGGTTTGATTTATGGTTTTAGGAGAGAGTAGATCTTGAGAGGAGAGAGAGGATATAATAGGTATTTGATATTTTGATTTAAAGAATGAGGGTATTTATAGGCATTTAATCTTTTAAAAGAATGTGAGTCCCACTCCAAGGTTTGTTGGGTAACAAACTTGAAAAAGTAAGGTTCGCTTGGAGTAGTCAAAACCATAGTAACAAAGTTCAGATTCGGCAAGTATTCAAAGAGAGGTCAGTTTGATTAATTCAGATGAATTTGGGAAAATTTCAAGAGTAAAAAAATTATGTTTTTAAAATAAGTGCATTATTCACATCAATGAGCAAAATTATAGACAAAGTTAGGTCCATAATTTTTAGATTGAAATTTTTTAAATAAGAATAATATTAAGCACAAAAACAAAAAAAGTTTTTCAATATTAAATAAGAAGCATGATATAATAAAACCTTAGAATATTCAATCAACTATGATGAATAATATTTTAAAAATCGAACCAGTGACCATTGGTTATTCCATGGTCTGACCTTGATTCAATTTGGTGGGATTATTTTATATATGTTAAAATCTTTAAAATATTTAATAGAGATTATCTTTATATAGTGTCTTAAAGAGGTAACACTCACAAAAACCAACTGTTCAATATCTAATTTTCTTATTTTAAAGTAAACTAGTAGCCTCAAACGAGTCCATCAAACAAACAGCTTCGATAGGAGGATGGTGCCTGAAGATTTTCAACAGGGATATCACTAGGAAACAACTCATCACTAGAAATTTTGTTTTCCCATCCATCTCTTATGTTTGATGGTTAGAGAAGTCCTGAACACAAAGAAGTATTCAACTTCAAAAAAAAAAAAAAATCAACTTCGACTCCCTAATAACCCTATGTCATTTTTGAGATTCAAAGGTTGAAGAATATCGAACTTGGGGTTGAATACGATGGGTTTTTAGGGGAGTTCAAGTTCTATCCGTAGATTTTTCTTAATTCCCCAAAAATCCATCATCCTCAATCTCCCTAAAAACACTATTGTTCTTGTGATAGAAGGTTGAAGAAGAATGATTTAAAAGATTGAAGAAGATAGGATTTTGGGTTTGTCATCACTGGAGTATTGATCTTCACTAGAAACACTATCTGTTTTGAGTGTTCAAGAGAACCAACCAAAAAAAGGTCTATTTTAAAAGGGCAGATACGTAGAAGAGGAGACTAGAGAGGCGGAGCTGTTGATGCTGAACTAACCGGTGTTTTCTAATTAATCAGCGAACAAACGATTGAATCGGTGAATTGACTATTTAAACGATTAACCACAGATTGAATCATTGGACCCTCTTGGGTAGGATAAGGATTCTATGGACTCTTACTCCCTTCACCTTATGCTGGACGATTTGGAGAGAGAAATCTGAGGGTTTTCCAAGGGGTGGAGCAAAGCACAAGCAAGGTGGTTTTGGAAATTCTTGTGTTGTTGTTCTATTGGACAACGTTGGAATCAGACTTAAAGGGGTATTTTTTTGAGCAATTTGTCTTTAATTAGGGGTCCTTGTTCACGATTGGTTTTCTCAACCTCCGCCTTCTTTTGATCTAATAAAAGTTTTTTACCGATCAAGAAAATCATTGGACCCTCAATTCTGTTGTAATAAACATGCAAAGTGAAGTCTGCCTGGTAAATCTCTCTAAATATAATCATCCCTAACAAATTAGGATGTTGAAACCAATTAAGAGAAAGTAAAATCGTAATCAATGTGTTCTAAGAAAAGAAGAATAACCTTTCCATATCTTGGCAAAGCAATCTTCACCGCCACTAACAATCAGTCCAGACACATGTGCATGCACAGAATAAACAATTGAAGTATGACCAACCATCTCCATCAAGCCTTCACCAGTTAATGCCCATAACCTGATGGAGCTGCAATTGCAAAAAATTCAAGTACAATCAGGGAAACAAGAACCATAACACCACAGAAATAAATCCCACTTAAATAAAGAAAAAGAAAGCAGATATGAGCAGGGGCGGACCCAAGAAAACTCACTTGCAGGGACCGAACTAAGTGTATTAAAATAAAATAATGTAGGGTCGCATTTGGGGGGACATCTACAAGTGACAACTATTTTTACATCTCTCTGATGCCATCCATTTTACAAGGTCCATCGGCATATGGCAGTGTTAAAGAAAACATAAAAAATCGATCGCATCCGGGTGGTTTTGTAAAAATAGTTGTTAGTTTTAGATATCCCTCAAACACGTCCCTATAGTGTGCATTTTTTTTTACAATAGAAGTCGTATTACATATTCTTTTCTTCTTTTTTTTTTTGTCACTAAAGCATGTTTTTAATGAGTTCAGTAACCCAGTATTGGCTAGATTTGAACCCAGGTCTCTAGTATCATCACCCAAAGACTTTACCAACTAAGTTAGCTAGCACCTTGATGGGGACATCAAATCATCACCCTCTAAATATTACCATAGGAGAAGGAAATCACAAGCTTCCTTGTGGATTGGTGATAGCTACAGAGAGGACTTGAAGACCCCACGTGCAAGATTTTTTGAAGACTCCACATTGAATAGTGCATATGGGTTGCATTTGGATTGAGGAGGACTTGTTGGTTGAATTAGAATGACCAACACATGACCTTAGTGTTAGAATAATTAGGATTTATTTAATTTTCTGTTTTGGACTTTTTTTATGTTTTGTGCTTATTTTTATGTTTTATTGGCCCATGGTTATAGTATAGATGTTTGGGGGTAGTTTAGTAACTTTATGTTGTCTTTTATTTATATTTTTAAGGTTTGAAATTTTAAGAGAGACAAAAGTTACGAAAATTAGATAATTTATCTTATACTTAAAGGTAGCTTAGGTCTTTTCTCTTTAGGGTTTTGTTTTTATTATTTAAGAACATCTTTATGTTATTTTATGGAGCTTTTTGAATACAATTTACAGAATTTCTAGTTTTCCTATCTTGAATGTTGGGTATTAATCTTGGTGAGCAAAAATCCTCTACCTCTTCTATTTTCTTCTTGGTTTGTAGTTATAGTCTAATTTTCTTCTTCTTTTCATCTTATTTTCACAGTTTTCTGTGATTTTTTTGTTACTAAACCCTAGGTGAGCCCTTACCAACATCTCTTTAGGGATCCTATACATACTAAAACCTATCAAAATTCCTCTCAAAACTACCATGTTACTGCCTAGCCCAAACTACTCCAAAAAACCATTGTCTATTAAACCTGGATCAACCACAAAATCATCCCTATTTGCTGTCCAAAAATTTACAGCAAGCTTAGACCATCCTAAATTCTTCTTTTTATTAAGCTAACCTTATTAAAACCCTATATCTAACCTTAGGAACCTTAATTTTCTAGATCTTCTTAGACATTGTCAAAGACTAATACCTTAGGCTAGTTGGAAGTTCTACCTTATCGATCAAAAAAAAAGTTCTACCTTCCATAAGATCCTTTAATTTAATATTTTAGATTCAGACCAGTGGAACTTAAAACATTTTGTCTAGAATAGTTTGTTAGCTATTTACTGGACTTTTCTTATTTCTTTGTAGTAGAATCCGATAGCTTATAATATTCATTGTCCTAGATAAATTTTTTTTGTAATCTCAGAACCATCATTTTAGTTAGTTTCATAGTCCTACATCACACCTACTCGTATTACATATTCTTACCGTAAAAGAAGAACTAAGGTGACTAATAAGATTATATATAAGTTAAAGGTACTTTATAACCCATTAAATGCTTTACAAAAATATATTTATCCAACTTTGGTACAGATATTTACAAAATCAAAAGAAAAGCTTATTCTATCAAAATTATGCTCAACACTCTTTAAAGAGACAGATCGGATGGAAAATTGGGCATCGTGGGATTCTAAAAGTTTTGTAAAATAACAATGACACGTCTCACCAATTAATAAAACAGAAATATATCTCACCTATTAATAAAATATAATATCTTTATAGAGAAAGCAGACTAGAAGGATCTCACAAATACCCTCACCTTTATGTTTAAAGAGGGTCATTTCAATAAAAAAAACCAAGAGAATTGCAAGCACACGATCTTGTGGTCATGTTGGTTATTTTCAAAATTACAAAACATTTGCACTATGTAATGTTAAAACCCCTTCAATTAAAGTTTCAAATTAAAAATAAGTCTCGTCTCATATATGCTTTTGCATACGAGAAACACTTTCCTTACTAACTTAGTAAGGTTTCTCAAAGGGATTACCAAATTGGCAATCCAACACCACAGGCTTCAAGATTTCATGGAAAAACTTAGATCCAAAAAAAAAAAAAAATCAAAGAAGTAATTTCTTTTTTTTTGCTTGATCCAAGGTTTTGAAAATAGAAGGCTACTAAACTCTCACTGAACTCCCAAATTTAAAATTAAAATTTAATGGTGAAAAATAATCTTCGTTAAGTTTGCTTGTTTGTTTTTTTGAAGATTATAGAATTTTGTCCCTACATCCTTGTATCATCAGATCATGTTTTTGGATGCCACAAGGTGAGCTCAACAACCCTTAGGAAAATTTGAAATCTTAATGAGTTATTAAGGCTAGAAGTACTCTTTGCACATCCAACTTCTAACATAAATAATACGAATTTTTTTTAAAATTTTGTGGTCACGTTTGTATATGTAAATATAAAATAGTAAATTTTAAAAGAAATATACTTCATTAATAACTTAGTAAGATTTAAACTCTTACTAAGGATCTTTGAGCTCAAACGGATTACCACATTGCCAACAAATGACATAGCCTCTACATTTCATGGAAAACTCAGTTTCATAAAAATAAATAAAAAATAAAAACAATTGTTTTGGGGCTTGATCTAAGGTTTTGAAGATGGATGGCTACCAAACTTAAATAGAAACAACAAATTTAAAATAAAAATTCAACGGTGAAAGATAAGATTTTTTCGATTTTTTTTAAGTAGATAGAATTTTGTCCTCTACAACTTGTGACATCGGATCATGTTTTTTTATGCAACAAGGTGAGCTCAACCAACAAGGTGAGCTCAACCCTTAGTAAGAGTCGAATTCTTGCTAAGTTAGTAAGGCTAGTATATATAAATAATATGTTAAAAAAAGTTGTGGGGACCACAGCTCTACATGAAAATTTATTATGCACAGGAACATATATAAAATAGTATATTTAAAAAAAAAAAAAAAAATTGTGGGGACCATGCCCCCCTCCCTCTCCCCCTCCCCCCCAAGACTCTACATAGTTCCACCCTTGGATATGAGTAAAAGAGGAAAACTTAAAATAAAACAAAAAAGTACCCAATTAAAAAAAATGTGTAGATTGAACACTATTGCATAAACACCACCATCCTTTAAACCAATGTCGTATTTCAATTAAAGTTTTAAAAGTTTTCCATGGGGTTTTATTTTCTCATAGCCACACAGGCATTGAAAGGTGAAATTAGTAAGAAGCTATTTGGCTAATCTGAGCTAGTTTGATATTATCTATGGGAGAGGTAATCTTTCTTGTTGATGTGTTTTTGGATCTGGTGTAAACACCACTTATGGCATAAGTGCCCCACAAGTGTTCTTAGGTAAGAATTTACTACAGACAGAAACTGTATATCACCAAGTTAAAATGTATTAGACAAATTGGAAAGTCTGGATTAGTGGCTCCTATTTCTGCAAGTCAACCTTTATGTCTTATGACTTATATTACAATATAAGTTCTCTTCATGATCATTTTGCAAAAATTCACGATTAATATAGTCATCATCTTCTTCAAGTTAACCTTTATGTCTTATGCCTTATGTTACTGATGCAGGACTTTGAAACTAACTAAAATAATGGTTCTGAGATTACAAAAAAAATTATCAAGGACAATAAATATTATAAGCTACAGGATTCTACCACAAAGAAAAAAGAAAAGTCTAGTAAATAGCTAACAAATAATTCTAGACAATGTTTTAAGTCCCGCCAGTCTAAATCTAAAATATTAAATTGAAGGATTTTATGGAAGGTAGAACTTTCAATTAGCCTAGGGTATTAATCTAACAATATCTAGAAGATCTAGAAAATTAAGGTTCATAAGGTTAGATATAGGGTTGGAATAAGGTTAGATTAATAAAAATAAGGATTTTAGGATGGTCTAAGCTTGCTGTAAATTACTGGACAGCAAATAGGGATGATTTTGTGGTTGATTTAGGTCGACTAGACAAGGGTTTTTTGGACTGGTTTAGACTGGGTAGCAACATGGTAGTTTTGGGAGGGGTTTTGGGAGGTTCTAGTACGTGTAGGATCCTTAAAAACACATTGAAAAGGGATCGCCTAGGGTTTAGTAACAAAAAAAATCACAGAAAACTATGAAAATAAGAAGAAAATTAGATTATAACTGCAAAACAAGAAGAAAATAGAAGAGATAGATGATTCTTTCTCACCAAGATGAATGCCCCAACATCAAGATAGGAAAACCAGAAATTCTGTAAATTGTATTCAAAAGCTCCGTAAAATAACATAAAAATGCCCTTAAATAATAAAAACAAAATCCTAAAGAGAAAAAACCTAAGCTACCCTTAGGTAAAAGATAAATTACAAAAATTATCTAATTTTTGTAACTTGCTCTTTCCTAAAATTTTAAACCTTAAATACTTAAATAAAATACAACATAAAGTTACTAAACTACCCCAAACATCTATACTATGACCATGGGCCACATAAACATAAAAAGAAGCTCAAAACATTTTAAAAAATCCAAAATAAAGTCCAAAATAGAAAATTAAATAAATCCTAACTATTCTAATACTATGGTCATGTGTTAGTCATTCTAATTCAACCAATAAGTCCTCCTCGATCCAAATGCAACCCATATGCATTATCCAATGTGTAGTCTTTAAAAGATCTTGCACATAGGGTCTTCAAGTCCTCTCCATAGCTATCACCAATCCACAAGGAACCTTGTGATTTCCTTCTCCTATGGTAATATTTAAAGTTTTCTTCGTGATCAATTTTGTAGAAATAGGAGCCATTGATCCAAACTTTCCAATTTGACTGAGACATTTTAATTTGGTGATACAAACTTTCTACAGTATGCAATAGAAAGTATGTTTTACCTTTCATGACAACATGGCTTCTTAGTGATGCATATAGTTTTCATGAAAAACTATGAAGATTATATGCATCACTAAGAAGCCATGCTACCAGATAGAATAATAATGGATGCATCACCACTGACATTAGCAGAAAAAACTCGCATACCATAGTAGATACCCAATCTGCAGCAATGAGACACACAATATACAAGGAAAAGTTAGCTCACCCATCATGTGAAGCAGAAAGAATTCCCAAATCAGGCATCACAGCTAAACCTCGAACAGTATCTGCACATGCCTCAAATGGCATTAGAAGTAAAGGTGAATATGAATTTAAATATTCTATAAGCAAGGAGATAATCCATGTTTAAATCATTAAAGAATAAATAAAAAAGAATCGTAGATGCATAGAACTTGATGTGCTTCTGTTGGTATCTTTCTCTTTAGTTTATTGTTAACAACTTAGCAATACACATGCAATGCTCATGCAGGTACACACCCAAGGAAACAAAAAAATAAAACCTGTATGCCCAACAAAAGTGTGTTGACAAGTTTTCCCCCTCCAAAGCTTTATAGTTGAATCACTTGAACCTGAAAATACCAGATAGGATGTAACAGAAGATATTAAAATCAAGTCAAATGTACTCAGAGCAATCATGTAGTCTTCAGCATCTCAAAGAATTGATTTGCCCACAACTGTAAGCTTAGGTGGGTTTGAGATGAGTGTGTTAATAAAATAAAATAAAAATGAAACAAATGATACCTGTAATAAGCTCGCCTGAAGGTAGCTTTAAAACAGCCTGTATTGCTGCCTTATGAGCTTCCCAAAACTCAATCGGTTGACCATTCCTCCACCTTCGTATAGTACTGCAACAAAGAAGCCCCAATAAATAACAACTAATCATATTATACAAATGAGGAAAGTAACCCAAAGACTTAACATGACAAAATAATTGCATGCCTTAAAGAACTTCTCGGAATTAGTACACAAACAGTTAGACAGAAGGGCCTTGAAAAAGCTGTCAAATAGGCAAGCACAACATGGAAAGGTAACTGGCTAAGATAAAGTTACCTACAAGGTCACCAGATATATGATAGGTGTACCATTATTAAGAGTCACACAAATGATATATGTAGCTTTTATTATGGGAACAACCATATAATTACGTGAAGGGAAGATACCTTCACAATGGTTATCGCGTATGTCGTCCTCGTCCTCGAGAGGTGGGCCAAAAACCACAATTCAATGAGACAGGATAAGTGAGCCATGTGGCATTTTGTAGTTACGTATAAAATGTTTGGCAAATAAATCCATATCAAAGTTTTGCTTGACCACTTCCTTTCCCACTCCTACCAAAACAATCACTCAAGCTTATGAAGGATGAACCTCACACAAAATCCAAGCAAGTAAGTCCAACAAATTTCCTTACCACTCACACATTTGAAAGAGAAGCAAGAGCACTTTTGCCTATGCTCTTGTCAATAAGCAATCAAACCAACATGAAAATCCAAACCAAAGGAACCAATTCTGGAACTACAGCATAATTATCAAGATATAATTCATGAGGAGCCGCTAATGGTCCATAAAATTAGCATTTTATTCAAAGTCTATGATCTATGATTTCCTCAGGAATGATCATTGAAAAGAAGATATTGATTGAATTAGATACCAAAAGACTCAGCTAAACACATGCAAGATATCCCAGTATGAAGCAAATACACACAAATTCCTGAAACATAACTAAAATGGCTCAATAATTCAAATCAACATTGTGTAGAAAGCCTTACATTTCGAACAAAAAATTACACAACCCAGCGGGATTGATGTAACGCAACCAAAGATGATTGATGCAAAATAATTCATAAAAAAGAAATTATTGATGCAAAATATGTTGACAAAATCAGATAATGATGACAAAGGGAATGAACCACTTAATTGTAAATAGTAAGTACAGAGATAATTAAGGTAATTCAGTCCATAACTTGTTTGTACAAGTTTTAGGCAATAGAATCATTTCAAGCTTGTGCATGGTTTTAAAAACGAATTTGACGCAATTTTGAATCACCCGAGTCGAACTAGATGGCATACCTTAAGTCATACTTTTCTCCTTTTGATTCACACAGACTTGAGTCTAGATCATCCAAATCAACTTGGTCTTGATGCCTGACAATCCAGACTTCTAGTTGAAGACCTAACCATGATCTTATGAATAGAGAGTTGTGATTAAATGTAATGATAGGCGGGGATTTGATTTCCATTTCGATTTAAACTTCTAGAGGAAAGACATAATCTAGGAGGTCTCCCCTTGGCATTTGTCAATTGTTTGCTGACTTTTTCCCACTTTCCATTGTGATTTTCCTTATTATTTTCCTCTTTTCGTTTGACCAACCACCAGCCTTCTTACTTTTAGGAATGTCGATTTTCTCAAGACTTTCTTTCAAAATGAATAACACCAATTGACACACATGCATATACTCCAATGACTACTGAATTGTAGTTGTACCCCAAGCATGATTATGATATACTTTCTAGGCATTCCATGACATATTTTAACATATTAAACATTTACGGTCCTTGTACATCAACATTTTCTCTTTCACACTTCTTTTTGTTCCCCAATCCTTCTTTTAGCTCAATCAGCATAAACTACTTAGGGTCTATTTGATTCCAAGAGGAAAATGGTTTGCCATGGAATCAAACATTTTCTACAGTTTGATAACCATTTTCTCTCATTTTTCGGATTTCTTTTCTTTTCTTTTTTTCAAGTGGTGGAATTCATTTTCCTAAGGTTCCCATGTTCTAAAGGAATTCAAATTTTCTTGAAAACGAAATTCCCTGCAATCAAACAGTCCGTTACCTTCTGGCAAACTAAAAGAAAATTAAACGTGGTTTAATGTGACCAATACAATGTAAAGTGTATGGTCAAACAATCTCAAGAAAGGGAACCAAATTTTACAAACTAAATATGAAACCACAATCAACATTCTATGAGTAACAATTAAAATAATAAGTGTTATCAATCAATCAATCAATAAATAAATAAAGCATGTGCCAGCTAGCTTAGTTGGTAAAGTCTTTGGGTGATGATACCAAAGACCTAGGTTCAAATCCCGGCAGTACCGAGTTACTAAAATCATTAAAAACAAGCTTACAAATAAAAAATAAATAAATAACAAGTGTTGTCTAGAGCACAACTACCACATTATAGTTTTCCATCCAAGATGTAACTCACCAGTCAACCGACGTAGACACAATATCCGCATCATCATCTACAGTAAGACCCGTAACCTGTAACAGATGACCCTTCATCGTTTGCACACTCTCTCCCGTTTTCAAATCCCAAAGCAAAACAAGTGTGTCCATACCACCAGAAACAATTCCACCTTCCGGAAAAGTTTCATTAGGAGAAATCCAAGCCAATGGACCTACAAAACTAGAATGCCCCAACATTATCTTTGACAAGGTGAACTTATGCTTCTCGACAGGATCATGGGACCAGAACCTAACAGTTCTGTCCCTCGAGGATGTCGCAAACCCAACGTCACCACATACACAAATTCCACGAACCTAACACAGAAATCAGTAAATTGTATCAGAATTCAGGACAACCATATGTGATTTCTAACTAATTAAATATCATTTAAAAAAAATGGATGCTTATCAATCATGGAGTTAAATTTTCAGTCTGGACATGTCGTCAAGTATGTGAGCATGATGCTACATACATAAACATAAATGTAAGTGCACGATAAAGAAACAAGGATTGAAAAACTAATAAACAAGGTAAACGAGATGATCAATCGAAATGGAAATTAGGGTTAGGAGAGTTCACATATTCGATTGATTCAGATAAATTGGATCAGAATTCGTGACAACCATCTGTGGTTTCAAACTATTTAAAGATTTTTAAAATTGATGTTAATCAACCATGGAGTAGATTTTCAATCTGAACATGTCTTCATGTATGTGTCCATGATGCTGCATACATACATACATGTAAGTGTACAATAAAGCAACAAGAATTGAAAATCTAATAAACAAGGAGATGAAGCTAAGTGGAACTTAGGTTTAAGCGAGTTCACATTTTCGATTGATTCGGATAAATTGTATCATAATTCATGACAACCATCGGTGGTTTCTAACTATTTAAAGATTTTTAAACTCAACAATTATCAACCATGAAGTAGACTTTCAATCTGAACACAACTCCATCTACGTGTCCATGATACATACATACATACATACATGTAAGGGAGCAATAAAGCAAGAAGAATTGAAAATTTACGAAACAAAGAAGAAGATGAATCGAAGTTGAAATTAGGGACTTAGGGTTAGGAGAGCTCATGAATTTGGATTGATTCAGAAAATTACACAAAAAATTGTAATTTTTTTCTTCATTTTTTTAGTTGAATTGGAGAAAACGAGGATCGAATTAGGGAACAAATGGGGAGATTCGAGGAGATGAGGAAAATTGTAGAATGATAAAGAGATCTTACGTCATCTTCGTGACCTCGAAGTTCGCAACTCAAGCTGTATTCTCCGAAATCGACTTCCATTGTCTTCTCTTCTGTAACTGCGAGATTCCAGAGAGAAACAAAAGAAGGAGCGAAACGAAGGAAACCCAACAAGTGAAGCCATCGGTACTTATTCCAGTAGAGGAGATGCACGTGCAACTCACGTGATGATAAATAAAGGCCGGCCTCATCTACAATTGTCAATGGGCCGGGCTTTAACCCAACCCGGCATAAGACCTAGTTTGGATCAATGTTACCTGATTCATGGGTTCGCTCGGTTTACAATTCGTGGTCCGCCACTTTGGAACGAATCCGGTTCGTAGGGGTAGACAGAGATGAGAGCATTTAAAGTTTAAAGTGAAGATATGTATGGTTAAAAAAAGAGATGGAAGAGGTTTGGTTTTTCATTAGTGTATTAATAAAGACCAAGGTCAAAGACGCATACAGAGAGTTTGAAAACTTGGTGAGGTACCTCAAATACTTTCAAAACATGGTGGGTTATGTAAAAAATAAGTTAGATTTACACAATTACACCATTCACTTTGTTTGTTACATTTTACGAACTTAATACTAATTGTATCACGAATAGATTGATTCAAACATGTTCGTGGTCAACTTCATGTGCAACAAATTAGGTAACAATTATCGAGATTCAGGGCCATATCAAGTCTAGTTCGTGTTTAGCGTTGAGTTTGGGCTTGGGAGCTAGGGCAATATACGAGTCGAGTTCAGAATAGGTTTTTGAGGCTCAAAAAGGCAATTCAATGAACTTGGGGTGCAAGAACTTCTTCAAAGGTTTGGCTAATAATAACTTCCTAGTTAAGGAGGTGTGACATGCAATCGCGTATAATCGGAATTGTAGGACCCAAAAAAATCACACTCATTGAAATTAGTAAAATTGTCATATCAAGGCATTCAAATCTAGTTCAACCTAATTAACCAAGTATCATGGGTCTAACCCATACCCCAATCAATTCAACCCAAAGGGATCTGACCCCTTAACCATGGCCCAAGATAGTTTGACCTTTATATTGGCCGACCCCATCACCCCCTTTCAATCTCAAGGAGGTTCGACCTCCCTATTGGAGTCAACCCCTTTACTCTTCTAAATCTTGAGGAGGTCCAGACTCCTCAAGGAGCCAACCCCATGGTATTTTCATCTGAAGGAGGTCTAGACTCCTCAAGGAGTCAGAACCGACCCCATGGTATTTTCATCTGAAGGAGGTTCAGACTCTTCAAGGAACCGACCCCTTGATATTTTCATCTAAAAGAGGTCCAGACTTCTCAAGAAGCTGACCCTTTGCTATTTTCATCTGAAGGAGATCTAGACTCTTCAAGGAGCCTGTCATTTGCCATTTTCATCTAAAAGAGATTCGGTTTCCTCAAGAAGCTAACCTCTAGTTACATTCTTTGACATTTCCACCAAACACTAAAGTGATTTTTCCAAATTCTGCAACAACAACTACTGCTCATGTTACTTCTTTTTCTCATGTTTTACTCAACAATTATTACTACTTCTTCTTATCTTGCTCTACTTAACAGCTACTACTTCTTCTCCCACCTTACTCAACAACTACTACTATTGTTATTTCCTTTTTCTACTTTTGAGAATTATTTTGAGGAAATTGATACACTAAGAGAATTATGTGAAGCTACCCAAGTAGAAAAGGGTATTACAATACACTCTACTACCAAGGTAAAACATACATGGTGCCCGATAGAGTTGCAGACAAATAACATGACTGAGTCAACTTGAAAATTGAACAGTCTACCGAGTTGGACCAGTTGCACGTTAAGACCACTCCTCGTGAAGGTTACAAGAATCAAGAGCAGTGGGTCTTCAATGTCATTAAGGTCTTTTATTGTCATAAATACTAAACAACATGGGTGAAGGATTACAACTAGGTTATTAATCACCTTTTAAGAAACTACTCTATAGATATAAAAGCCTCTCCCATTCATATCCAAGGCACAAGCCACACAAAAAACTCTCTAACACTTAATTTCTTCTTCTTGTTCTGTAATTTATCTAAGATCTAACTTGATCGTCGGAAGCTCCTTCGTTGGTATCCCACCAATGTCTTTTCAAGTTAAAGTGATATCATGTTGTGACTAAAGATTTTGATGCATTATCGGAAGAGACAACCAAAAGTTACATCGAAGAAGACGACCTGGGTTGATCATCAATTGTAACTTGCATCTTAAAGATAAGTCAAGCAATCATTGTAACACGTATTTCAAGAAAATACTTATTATCTTTATAACTCGTATCTCGAGGGGTGGAGATAAAAAATCTCTCGCAAAAGTGTTGATTGATCCATCAATTTCCCCCTCATTGGGAACAAGTCCCTCTCTCTCTCTCTCTCTCTCTCTCCCCCCACCCAAAAAAAAATAAAAAAAATTATTCTAGTGTGAGTTCATAATTTGACAAAGTAAAAAAGGAGAATAGATTACATACCTTTACTTTTAATTGTCCCTCTTTTATATTGTAGCCTATTAGAACCATACACTCCTTCTAATGTGCCTTAGGATTACACATGTCCTTATTCATCAAGATGATCCTGAGCCATAGTCTTTGGAGTTGCATTAGGGTTAAAGGATCATCCAATTGCACATACATTCAAGATGGGAGACAAGAATCGGGGATGTGTTTTTTATTCATATTTGGATGTGCTACGTGTTATGTTGAAGTAGTATCCAAGTAATAACGAAAATGGAACGATACAAGTTAATAATTCTGTAAAATACCTTACGCATTTTATTTAAAAAAAAAAAAAAAAAAAGCTGAAGCCTTAGAATTACAAGCGTGATCCGAGCTGAAAAATAAGATAAATGAATCAAGTTGAGGCACGGGCCAAGTTTCTCTAGGTGCCTCTGCGATAAATCCAAGAAAGTGTGCAAGCAAATAATCGGCATGCAATACTTTGAATCAACTGATATTTGTAGGGATGGCAAATGCCCCCCCCCAAAAAAAAAAAAAAAAAAAAAAAACCCAATGTTTTCAAACTATTAGCAAGCCCCTTTTGACTGCTTTGCCACCTTCGTCCCCCTTAATTTTTTTGGTTTTTAAAAATAACCCTCTATTTTGGTGAATATTTATCTACCCCATATCACCTTATTCCCCCTCATCCTTTTTTTTTTTTTTTTTTGAGTGATTTACCCACCCCTTAAATATTTTGGTGAATATTTGAGTTAGCTCTATGTATTCAATTAATGGCATACCCCCTCAAATTTTTGGGTGATTTAACCACCTCATCTACATTTTGACGAATATTTGAGATACTCCTATGTTTATAAGCAAACTTTTATAAATCGTTTGAGACCAAGATGACTTGCTTGAATCATATTGGTGTTGTTCGCTAACGATCAAGATTAATCATTTAAATCATCCTTCACATTGATTTGTTTAATATTAGGTAGGACTTGTCCAATATTTACATAATGTTAGACGGGAGGGTTACACAAGTCATTATTTTATTTATTTTAATCATGGTTGATATGTTTTACAAAGGCCTATATTTTACAGATGTTCCTACAAGTTAGTGTTAATGGGAGAAAAGCTCACAAGAAATTGACATCTTTATTAGAGAGCTACTATTGCTAGCCCAGCTTTTACTTATTACACCCCAATTTTTATATTAGTTATCACTTCCCAATTAAAGATTAAAACACTCTTCAAACATTTCAATTGTGGTTGGCTCAAATTATAATCTCAACATTACAGAACACTATAGCAACTCATTCAAAATTATTAGGTCCATATAAAATCCTAAACCTAGAAAAGAAAAAGAAAAAAGAGATAAAAATCTAGAAAAGAAAAAGAAAAAGGGAGAGATTCTATTGACAACCCAACTTTTACTTATGCTCACCGATTCACTTATTTTCTTTATTTTTAACTGGGTATAATAAGAAAAAGTTCAGGTGCCAATAGCAGCTCTCTTTTATTAACATTATCAACATTACCATGGTGCATAACAGGAAGCAGGCAATATACATCGCTTGGCATCATAATAACGGTGCAACTTCAAAGACATTATGACCACTTAGTGAACCATTATACACTCAAGGTCAAGGTTTAAAATGTCATATCAATTGAATGTTTCAGTTAATGAAAAAACCAATACGGTATAGGCCGATACATTTGATTCCCAAAACATTCAATGTTTCATATTGGTCTCAGCCGATACTAATATGTATTGACTGATACATTACAAAATTTTAATCCAGATAGCCCTTGGGTCTTGTAAAAGATAATATTTTGTTAAAAAATATAAAGCAGAGATAAATCTAGCAAAACCTCTGTCTCTCTCTTACTCTCTGTCTTAGTGCTTGAGCTATTCTTGGCAAAGCAATGAGGAGAATAGATTGCATACATTTACTTTCATTGGTCTCTTTTTATAATGGGAGGTGATTGCCAATCTATTGTTCCTTTTGGCCTATTAAAACCATAATCTTCTTCTGACGGATTATTATTGCACATGTCACAGTCCCATGTACTTGATGATGTATTGGTCTTGTTCAATACAAATATTTTGCTTATTAGGTAGTCATAGAAGGTAGTCCTTCCTCGTCGAGATGATTTCTGGCCATTGGTGAGAGGATAATCCCATTGGATATACAATCAGGATGGGAGATATGATTCAATGATCAGATATTTGTTCAAATCTGGATGTGATACATGTTACAGTAGGATGTCTGCCATTATCTTGACCACCTACAGCTAGTTGTTCTCGCAAACAAGGGTTGGGATTTGGAAATACATGAGTTGTTGAATTCAATTTCAGTACACCTTAGAACCATAAGGTGACACAAATAACAGAATGTTTAACGACAAGATCAAAAGCTCTTATGCAGGTTTTTTAGATATCTTGAGTTTATTATACCTATGCTCTAAGCAAAACATAGAATTTGCAAGGATTTCTTTTGATGATTTTATTTTTAGATGGGATTCTTTATGTAATTAGTGTTTTTGTTTGTTTATTTTTCTCATTGTTCTCTTGAGGCCTTCTCGGCCTCCTTGTGTTCAGTTCTCCTCTTTGCAATATATTATACTTATCAAAACCAAAAAAAAAAACCCCTACAGCCCAAAAGCAACTCTAATGGCAATGCCATATTTAACCCTTACCAATTTCAACTTTGGAGACTGAAGTGCAAAAATCCTATATTTGGCGTGTACCTCTCCATGCTCATTTCAAAAATGCCATTTATATGCTTTTGGATAGCAATTTGGTATATAAAAAAAAAATCCATCAATACCTTTTTTTTAATGGCAATTTGGTAAAAAAGAAAATTCGAAAAACACATTTTATAACCAAGAACAAGAAGGCACTTTAGTAAATTTTGAGATATTTCAAAACCAATAAGTGCTGATTTTCTAACTAGAAAGGCTTCACTTGGCTGACGTGGAACAGACAAGGAACCATAGATCTTTTTCCTCAGGGTACACAACTGCACATCCTTATAAAATGGCAATTGTGTATCCCGAGGAAAATGATCCATGATTCCATATCTATGCCACGCCAGCCAAGCAAGGAGGGCATTTATGGTAGGTTTAAATTTGAGGCCTCAGTTATAGTGTAGCTCTAGAAGACCTTTTGCTTGGTTTATAACAAAATCAAAGTTACACAGGGAAGTATTCCATGAAACATACCCACAAAGAGAAACAGAAAAGAATTGAGAAGAAATCAGAAAATACAACAATTTCTTCTTTGTTAGCCTTTGGCCAACAATTTGGTTCAGTTACAAGCAAAACAAAAAAGCTTCTTTCTTGCTTCCATTTCAAATTTTCTCTACTTTGGACTCTCATCTTTTAGAGACCAAACTAAGTAAACACAACACCCACTCCTTCTTTAAGGATTTTAGGGTTGTTGTAACATAACCCTACAACACATGCCACCTATCCTACAATTAGAACATAAGAAAAATAATAAACACAAAAACAAGAAAAAAAATTAAAAATTAGAGGCCTATATGATACAGATTTTTCCTAGAATTTACTGTTAATGGGAGAAGAAACTCCGCAGGCGACGCAGCCACCAAGGTTGCATCTCACCAAAGCCGGTGCATTGCTCGTCACTTTCTTCCTCGCTACTGAAAAGGGTTTGGTCAGAGCAATCGAGACCTGCTATACATGCAGCATTGTATGACCGACATGCCGAGTGGCACACTCGAAGCCTGTTATCCCCATTTTTGTCGCACTTTTGTATGGAGATCTGAAAAATTCGGGATTTAGTATCATTGTCGTCGTCATCATCATCACCTCATCCCAAAAACCAAGTCTCATATACATAATAGAGTTCAAAAGAATTTGGCATTTTTATTAAACCCCAATTTAAAAAAATAATTCATCACTTCCCAACTAAAGATCAAAACACTCTTCAAACATGTCAAAGGTTTGGCTCAAATTATAATCTCAACATTATTACACTCGTTCAAACAATTTCAGTAGTTGTTTGTAACTATGATTACGCTCATATAAAATCCTAAAACCAAAAGATAGAAATCTAGCACTAAAAAAAAGAGAGAGAACTTCTATTGGCACCCCAACTTTTACTTAATCTCAACCATTCACATATTTTTCTTTATTTTTAATTGAGGTGTAATAAGTAAAAGTTGGGGTGCCAATATCAACTCTCTTTTATTAACATTAATTATCATTTGTAAGTAAAAGAAACTACAAGGCGGCTAGCAATGACCATGGTACATCATAGCAAGTAGGCAGTATATAGTGCACATCATCATAAATAATGGTGCAACTTCAAAAACATTAAGAAAATGCTGGAGTAACTTTAAAATTGACAACGTTTCACACATTGCTGATGGGGACATCAAAGTTTGAAGTGTAGGTTTTAATTTTTATTTAGATTTCTATTTTAGGACTTTAATTTCATGTTTTATGGGCTTATTTTAATGTTTTATCGACCCTTGATCTTAGTATAATAATTAAGGGCAGTTTCGTAACTTTAGTTTGTCTTTTATTTAAATTTATTAGGATTAAAAATTAAGAAAAAACTATGAAATTAGGTTATTTATCTGATATTATAGTTTTATTAGGATTCTTGGATTTATTTTCTTTATATATAGATTGTATTAGTGGTTCTTTAACGAAAAAAGATTAATAAAAATAGAGTTTGAGCTTTGATCATCACAACAATAGGTGTGATGTGAACCATTTTGGAGTTAGTCCAATATAACATTCTTTTCTTCTAATATTTTTTTTTTCTCTCTTTAACTTTCTTGAATTCTTGATTCTTGAAACCAACAAACCTCAAACCTCAATCCTTTTCCCTTTCCTTTAACCCTTATCCAACCTCAACCAAAATCTTGTAATTTACAAAACTTTGCATTTTACATCTCAATAGCCAATCAGGATTTTGGAAACCCTTTTCCTATTGTCGCCCAAATCCTTAACCCAATTCCAAATCCCAAATCAAATCCCCTAACCACCCCATATTTCATCTTCTTCCCTCATCGTTCATATCAGCAATGTGTGCAACGACGTCAATTTTAATGTCACTCCAGCTCGATTCAAAGACATTATGACCACTTTGTGAAGCATTATACATTCAAGTAGATTATTTGCCCGAGGTATTAAATATTGTGTCCAGTAGAACTCCTACGGTACAGGTGGCATAACAATAGGGCAGTCAAGGTCAAGGTTTAAAATGTCGTATCATCGAACGTTTAGGTTAACAAATACGGTATGTCGGTATCAGCTGATACATTGGATACAAACCATACATACCCAATACATTCCTGAAACATCCAATGTTTCAGGGCCAATGTTTCGTATTGGTCTCAGCCGATACTGATACGGATTGACCAATACATTCCAATATTTTAAATCATGGTCAAGGTCAATGGAGACGCAAGAATTGGGAATGGAGACAATGAGACAACCAACTGAAACGTGAAGTAACTTACCCAACAGGCTAACCGCTTCGCCGCTGCCGCACAGTAGCTGTTATCGAAGATACCAAATAAGGTCAGACCACCTGGGATCAACCGATTATAATTGGGTAAAACCACGGCTGCTTCTAGCTGTTGTAATATGCTTAGTTCACTAGGGGAGCAGTGTTGTCCGGTGGCATCTGTAGCAAGGAGATCCCTGCAGATAGAAAGGCTTGGAAGGAGGATAGAGCTGTTTTGGCATGTATATCCTGCGTAGTCAGAGCAGCGGAACTCACAGACTCCATTATCACAGACCCCACCATGCAGACTGCACTGCTCGTCGCAAACAGCTGCATATCATGTATATATGCATAAGCACATTATTATATTTTTCTCGTTCTTATGGTTGGGGAGTTAAAAGAAGCATTACTTGGTGCTATGACATGAATTTTTATAAAATAATAGACTTATAACAGTACAATTGAATAGTATAGAAATTAAAAAAGAAATATAGCAATAGAAAATGTTGCACGGGCTGGAATTATTCGACCCAAATCAAGTAATTTGGTCAGGTCGGATCCAAAATTAGTGAAAGTAAAATGGTTCGGATATGGTTTTAGATAATAGGATCCAAGTTGGATACAGATCTGGATATAAATTTCGAATGGATAAAATCAGATCCAACCCATTTTAAGCCCTAACCAATGCATTAAACCAGGAATGCTCATTCAATGAGCCACCTCTTGGGTAGGCCCAAGGCCACACAAAAAATTATGCAACTAGGGCACCTTAACCATACAGTTGAAGAATAAGATGATCTGATCGGTATGATATCAGGCTATGATTCATCATCCACTAGATGTGGTTCACCAATTTAATAGTTCAGATTCGACAAAATATACTGCAGGAAATATTTTATTTTGTTGTCTATAACTCAACAAACTTTCCTTCCAAGCATAGAGAAAAGGTTGCAAACATTTTATTAAATTATTTGTATTTAAATCTAGTCATGATACGGATGAACACAAATTCTACTATTCTATTGGTTGAACACATTCACAGTATTAAAATAAAATTATAATAATAAAAAAAAAGATGACGACGATGATGAAGATAGTTGGAGTTGAAAACTGAAACAACACGAGTTCTCAGGAGACTACCTGTTGAACAATCAATACCCGTCCACCCATTTCCACATTCACACATCCCATCTGGGAGGCACATGCCGTGCCCGTTACAATTACCTGGGCAGGACCCTGCAGTTAGAAAGCTACATTATGAGCAAAATTCAACCAATAATTTTTTAGAGCTGCCATTGGCACCCCAACTTTTACTTATTAGACCCCAATTTCTTATATTATTTATCACACCCTAATTAAAGATTAAACACACCATTTGAACATTACAAAAGTATGATTCACGTTATTACCTCAGCAAGACAAAGCATTATAACATATTCAAACAGCTTCTAACAGTTGTTTACAATTAGGATCAGGCTCATATAAACCATAAATCTAACAAATAGAAATCTAAACAAAATAAGAAGAGACAGTTTATATTGGCACCCCAACTTTTTTACTTATTCTCAGCTACTGATTTTTCTTTATCTTAATTGGGGTACTAAATAAAAGTGGGAGTGCCAATAGCAGCTCTCTAAGTTTTGCAAGACTGAGGAATTGAACCCTCTAGAATAGAAAATTCAGATGCAAAATCCTTCTAAAACTCTTTTGGTAGATGATAAGGGACAAACCTAATGACCTCATGATTGTGAGACTGCATGTTCTATGCATAACTCGTGATTTTGCATCAAAGCAAAAAATTAGTGAAAGTAAAATGGTTCGGATATGGTTTTAGATAATAGGATCCAAGTTGGATACAGATCTGGATATAAATTTTCGAATGGATAAAATCAGATCCAACCCATTTTAAGCCCTAACCAATGCATTAAACCAGGAATGCTCATTCAATGAGCCACCTCTTGGGTAGGCCCAAGGCCACACAAAAATTATGCAACTAGGGCACCTTAACCATACAGTTGAAGAATAAGATGATCTGATCGGTATGATATCAGGCTATGATTCATCATCCACTAGATGTGGTTCACCAATTTAATAGTTCAGATTCGACAAAATATACTGCAGGAAATATTTTATTTTGTTGTCTATAACTCAACAAACTTTCCTTCCAAGCATAGAGAAAAGGTTGCAAACTTTATTAAATTATTTGTATTTAAATCTAGTCATGATACGGATGAACACAAATTCTACTATTCTATTGGTTGAACACATTCACAGTATTAAAATAAAATTATAATAAAAAAAAAAAGATGACGACGATGATGAAGATAGTTGGAGTTGAAAAACTGAAACAACACGAGTTCTCAGGAGACTACCTGTTGAACAATCAATACCCGTCCACCCATTTCCACATTCACACATCCCATCTGGGAGGCACTTGCCGTGCCCGTTACAATTACCTGGGCAGGACCCTGCAGTTAGAAAGCTACATTATGAGCAAAATTCAACCAATAATTTTTTAGAGCTGCTATTGGCACCCCAACTTTTACTTATAAGACCCCAATTTCTTATATTATTTATCACACCCTAATTAAAGATTAAACACACCATTTGAACATTACAAAAGTATGATTCACGTTATTACCTCAGCAAGACAAAGCATTATAACATATTCAAACAGCTTCTAACAGTTGTTTACAATTAGGATCAGGCTCATATAAAACCATAAATCTAACAAATAGAAATCTAAACAAAATAAGAAGAGACAGTTTATATTGGCACCCCAACTTTTTTACTTATTCTCAGCTACTGATTTTTCTTTATCTTAATTGTGGTGTACTAAATAAAAGTGGGAGTGCCAATAGCAGCTCTCTAAGTTTTGCAAGACTGAGGAATTGAACCCTCTAGAATAGAAAATTCAGATGCAAAATCCTTCTAAAACTATTTTGGTAGATGATAAGGGACAAACCTAATGACCTCATGATTGTGAGACTGCATGTTCTATGCATAACTCGTGATTTTGCATCAAAGCAAACAAAAGTTGAAAAAATTCCATGATTAGGGCTTACGTTTATTGCAGTCATGACCATGAAACCCGAGAAAGCAATTGCACTTTCCTCCTATACAGTCTCCATTGAGATTGCACGAACTTGGACATTTACCAGATATGGGCACTAGCACGTTGTTACAGAGTTCATGGTAAGCAGGGCAGATCAGTTCTCCTACAAACATTAATATATACCATCTTAATATCTGAGAAAGAAAGCAACGGTATTTCAATTTTACTGCATTTTTAATTAATTACCATTGAACCCAAGAAACTGAACAGGTCCACCAGCTTCAGGACATGCTTTCCAGACCCCATCAACAGAAACCTAAATAGCACGTGAAAGAGTTACATTAAAAGGAAGATTAACATTGAAAGTTCAAAATTAGAGACCATAGGTATGTCTGTTCACATGTTGAAGCTTGCTCTCACATATTGGTTTGTGCCCCGGGGGGGGGGGGGGGGGGGGGGGGCAATGGCTCTAGGGACGTAGGATCAACTAAATTTTAGTAAAACTGAACATTACTTGGACATAAACGTGGAACCTACCTCTAATGAGTAGTTCATGCACCGATGCTGATAACAACCATTCCCTTGGGTCGTAGATCCCCTCACAAATCCATTACGCACTAAAGATGACGCCATACACCTATATATCCAAGAGAGTAGAGTTGAAAGTGAAACCAAGAAATATTTATTGCTTTCCCAACATTTTCGACAAAGCACTCTCGTAGAAGTATTTTAACAATGGTCTCGGTGATATTAGTAGATGCTATTCGAATCGTTCCTTTTTTGTCCATGTCAGCATTTCATATAGAAGTTATTATGTCTGCAATTTTTCTTTAGTGAAATCTCTTTCAACTGGTAATTCAAAAAAGTTTTTTTGTGTGACAAGCAAGTAATAAAACCGTGGAATAATCAGAATTAATATGAATGCATGAATGGGCTAATCAAATTTCATTCAATCGGGAATAATGCGTTCATTGAATTTCTAGAGCATGTCTCACCTGGAGTTGCTGCCTCGCACTTCACCCAACATTCTGTCAGGTGCCCGTGCACTGTTAGTGTCTGTACATGAACCATCAGAATAAGCTACAAAATATGTGCAATAGTCAGCCAACGATGACTGCCCACCTGCATTGTCAAAGACTGATTAGGCCGCAGCTCATACAAGTTGATCTTTGCATGTTTCAAAATCATACATGGTTCAATCTCTTCTCCAAAGTAGAGTATCATAGAAGGCAGTTGCAGCCTATAAATGGAATACCAGAATCAAGGCCAACGAGGGGGGGGGGGGGGGGCAATGTTTTAAAAACCAGACCGATATCAAACTGGAATTTTGCTCAATTGGTCAGATTAGGGTCCGATCGAGGTTCTCTTCGGTTGGATCAATTTCTATTAATTAAATATATTCATAAATAATGAATAACGCCCAACCATTCTTCAAATTTTTTTCCTTCAAGGTTATTCAATTGTCACCTTCTATAAAATAAGAAGTCCAAAACAAAAACATTAGTTAAATTAATAAGAGTTTTTTATTTGACTAAATATTCCTAAAAAATCTATAATTTAGCAGATATGATATAAGATTTAGTGATTTTATTTGTTAGTAGTTGTTAGAATTTTAAATTTAATAGGTTTTTATATTGTATCTGATACTAAAATCCTAAAAGAAGTAAATAACAGGTCGACTTTTCCATATTTTCTATATTTTGAAAGAGGGATACTCGGAAAATTTTCACAAGAGTCGGTTCTTTGAAACCGACGGTTTGAACAGTTCCATAGTCCATTTTTTTTTCAAAAAGAAAAAAAGAAAAATGCTGTTCTTGATTAGGCAACGGTTCTTAATGAGCTAAACCGATTTTTAGACAAAATCCGGTTGGACCTGGTTCTGACTTCGGTCTGGTCCGGTTTTTAAAACATTGGTTGGGACACAATTGAGCGCACCTATTACGTAGCCTAGCTCAATTAGAACAAGAAACATATCTTATGCCCCTAATATATTGTTTATAGACAGATATTACTATCTAACATGATTTTGGGCGTCAATTGAATGACCAGTCAGTTGTACATTGGGAAGGGCCTCAGCAATGTATTGGAGGGAAAAAGAGCACAGAATTGTTGTCATCATTAGAAGTGAAAACTAGAGCAACAAAGATACATTAACATACCTTTGTTAGCATCTGGAAAATAGCGGGCCCACAGAGGGAGGTCTCCACTATAATTCACGATAGGGCAGTAACCTTCTGACTCCCTATTATACGTACAGCCTGACAACTGTGTCGTGTTGCAGTGGTACGCCCCCTTCCAGAGATTGCAAGGTGATGTAACAAACTCTGTCCCTTGATTACGACCCCAATCTAAACGGTCTGCCATACTATAATTAGCCTGGTACCATCCACTATCCTCTAATAAAGCTAATGTCATTGTCGAAACTACTGATCTCGTGTCCACAGACCCCGTCATAATCTCATTCATCAGAAGCCTTTTCTCCCAATGGGACCCTGCATCCAAATGTTATTCTAATTCATTATTTCCAGTGATTTGGGTAATCTTAGCCCCAAAAATCCCTTTTTTGCTGTTCAATTTATGCTTAATTTCATTTTTGGTAAATTACACTTTCACCCCCTATGGTTTGGGATAATTCTATGTCAACCCTCTAATAACAGGTTCACTTACCCCTTCCGTCTACTTACCGTCAACCAAATGGTTAAAAAATGATTTCTACCTTTTGGAAAGACCATTTTTCCCTTTCTAAAATGTTGTTTTTTTTTTTTATAAATAAAAATATTTTTGTGAAAAAAATGGGTTTACTTGTGAATGTTTAGACAGGGACATTTTTATAGTTCTAAAATTTATTTTGTTGTATATTAAAAAAAAAAAAAAAAAAAAGATAAAATGAGAGGGTAAAATAGTAAAATAACATCTGGATTTTAATATCGTGCGTGAAATGGGAGGCAAGTGAAATTGTCAAAATGTTAGGGGGTAAATATGGAATTATGCCAAATCACAGGGGGTCAAAGTGTAATTTACCTTTTCATTTTTTAATAAAAATAGCGATGTGCTGAACTTGTACTACAGAATTGTAAGAGAAAAGAAGGTACCTGCTGTGCCACGTCCTCCCCCGTCTTCTAGCTCTAAACCAGTAAAATTTTCAGAGAAGGCCTACCCATAAAAGACCCATCATCAAGAGCTTGTTTCTAGAAATATAAAACTTTTTGTTTGATTGACAAAAACATAGAACTCATGCATGAAGTTAAAAAAAAAAATCTTGGTAAATGTACAGTTCATCACATATAAGAATTCCCTGCATAATTCAGAAGTAGTCAACATACCCCATAATGATTTCTTGAGTGCATGACAACACGTGGAAGGACAACACGGGTCACAATCCGCCCAAGCTTCTCATCCATAGCTTGGACAGTGACCTACAAAAAGAAATAAGAAGTTTTATTAGGATTTCTGAATTTTAGAATATCCAAATGCCTGTATGATTCTGATTTCTAATTAATACTATTTTTTTTTTATAAGTGTAATAAAAAGAAAGAAAATTACAAGGAATATGAGGCTGAGGTAGCCCCCCAAACAAAGAAAACCAAAGAAAAACTGAAAGAGCCAAAAAAAAAAAACAAATAACAGCCACAACTGAAACAACACATCACAGAGAGAATCTCATTTAAACACAAAATCCTCGAAGGATACTCCCAAAAAATTCTTGTTCAGCTACGACCAAAGTAAGTGCAAACCCAAGTTCTCCAGGATCACAGCATGATACTAATTTTTGTACATGAAGAGAAGCTACTATGAAGAAAGAATATACAAATTAGACAATGTTTTTCAGTAAAACTCCTTGTTTCCTTCATATAGCAGTTCAACTAGAAAATGCATACCTTCCAATCAACCAGCCACCCAATGATTAAAATGATCCTAACAGAGCTTCACAATTTTTTAATGAACAAGAAAATGATGGGCAGCAGATAATGATGGGTGGGAGAAGAATGAATTTCACATTTTTACATAAACTTGTCTATTATCTTTGAAAATAGATATCAAGAGCATAAACGATCACAGGTTCAACAGCCAATGCTCTTCTGAACCAATATGCTGTCTTCCCTAAAGCCTGAATATTTTTGTTTTGCTTTTCATGGTTAGTACATCTATTTAATCAGAACACTCTCCAACTAAGTTATAATATTTGATACTTGTACTTCTAGTCTTTGAAATGTATATCCAGTTCGAAGTTAGACTGAAAATACATAAATGATTCTACAAAAAAGTATGATGAAGATAATGTGATCCATTTTATATGATCTTCTTAGATCAGAAATAAATAAATATTCAAAAAAAAAAAAAAAAAGCATAACTGACATGCTTATAAAACATGGTGACACACAGTTTTAGACCATCCAAAGTATCCAGTATGTTAAGCATTGGATGAAGCAAATGCATTTCAGGCCGAGAAACTTCAATTTTCAGGATATAATATGTAACAAGAAATATTAATTTGCTAGGTTGTTAAAGATAATCATGGTTTTATATTAGAAATCAACTTTTATCAAGTAATTTGTATAAACATGTTTAACTTTACTTTTCATAATATTTTTTCCTTCTTTTATTGTATTTTCTTTTAAAACTTGAGTAAGCTAAATACATTTTATAAAACATATGTAAGGCCATGACACAAGTACCTGTATCAAACAAAGACGTCCGCATCCTTGTTACGTACAAGTATGGACAATAAACTGATTTAAAGATTCATCACATGGTTATTAAAAGGAAATTAGGTTAAGAAATTAACCTTACGAAGGCGACGAGTCTTGTCCTCCCCAGATATATCATCCATAGTGCAATTATACCAGCAGTCAGCAAAAACTGGAGGACTACCATGAGGATCGCAAGCAGGTGTTCCAGGAAGAGAATCCACAAGGGCCTCTCCAAGCTGGAAAAAGGAGGGGAAAGTAAAGAAACCGTATAAAGCAATTGATTAAGCCTAATTCCACAAATATAGACTCGTAAAGAGATTACCAACTAATCAATGTTACCCACCTTTACTATGTCTCCAACTCTCCGACAATCCCTATCAGGTGAATGACCTACCGCATCGTAATTTAGGTATATTCTTATAGGCTGCCTTGCATTCTTTTGTACCTCTGACAGTCGGGAAATTTCAAGCAATGCACGTCCATTGCGGTGAGTGGTGGTCAACAAACTAGTCTCTGCATAGACTTGTGGGGTAACTGAGTACTCCCTGCGACCAGGTCGCCGCCTCTGTTCAAGTAGTTGATCATGGATGCAGGAGTGTGAGAGAATGTCCGGTTTTCCCACTTCATACAACTCGTTTTCTTGGGATTTGACACTAACAGCAACAAGCCATACTAGGACTAACACAATCTGATTCAGCAAGAAATAGAACACAAAAGTCAAATTTTGACTAAAACAAACTCTGACTGCATCACAAATATGAAAGAATCTAACAAGAAAAGAAAAATCCCTGTTAGACGGAAAAAGAAACAACCAAAAAAAGAGAGCTGCTATTGGCACCCAACTTTTACATATTACACCCTTATTTCTTAAACTATTTATCACAACCTAATTAAAGATTAAAACATACCATTCTAACTAGGGGTGCACATTGGATTGGATAAATCCGAGAACCGAACCAATCCGAAGCTTTTGGATTGGATTGATTCGGATTAAATACACCCACGGTTCGGGTATGGTTTGAAAGAAAAAAAATCCGGTTAATTCGGTTCGGTTCCGGATTAAGAATATAACAAACCGAACCAATCCGAAATCCGAACCGTAATATATATATATATATATATATATATATATATAATGATTTTTAAAAAAAAATTTATTTTCTTTATTTCTCTCTTCTCCTTCGAATCGAATTTGGGGGAAATCTATAAATCGAGAAACCTAGCCGTCGTCTTCCCGGTCGTCTCCCTCGCTCCACCTCGTCGGAAAACATAGAGGACTCTCTCTCTCTCTCTCTCGAAACCTCGCCGCCGTCTCCTTCGCTCACCTCGTCGAAAAACACAGAGATCTCTCTCTCTCTCTCTCTTGAAACCTCGCCGCCGTTCTCGGTCGTCTCCCTCCCTTACCTCACCTCGTCGGAAAACACAGAGGTAACTCTCTCTCTCTCTCTTTCTCTTGTTGCCGTTGTTCTCGCTCGTTTCGAAAACGACTTCGTTTTCGCTCGGATGTTCCCTTCGAACATAAATTTAACTGTGTGTGAGTTTCGCTCGGATTCTCTGTGTGAAATTCAAGAATATAAATTTCTGATGTATTCGAACAGAAATTTTAGAATACTAGAAAATTCAGAACAGAAAATTTATTTTTAATTTTATTCGAACATAAATTTTTAATTGAAATTTCTAATGTTCCTGTTTATTCGAACATAAATAATAGATTAGAAATTTTAAACATAAATTTTTAATTCTATATTTTCGATGAATCAGAGAAATGGAGAGGTGGAATAAAATAGAAACTTTCTGATGTTCATTTTTTTATCGAACAAAAAATTTAGAATAGAAATTTTATAACAGAAATTTCAAAACAGAAATTTCATAACAAAAATTTCAGAACAGAAATAGAAATTTCAAAATAGAAATAGAAATTTTCTCTTATTGTTTTCATGATTTTTATTTTTAATGTGTTAAAAAATAATAAGTATTTTGGATTGATTCATGATTTTTATTACTATTAGATTAGTTCATTATTTTTTAATGATTTTTATTACTATTGAAAATATTAAGTATGAAAACCGAGAACCGATCCGAACCAATCCGAACCAAGATTGGATTGGATTGGTTCGGTTCTATAGGGTAATTGGATTGGTTCGGTTCCAAAGTTGTAGAACCGATCATGTTTGGTTCGGTTCCAATTTTGCTAAAATCCGAACCATGTGCACCCCTAATTCTAACACATTCAAAAACTTCAGCAGTAGTTTAAAATTAGGATTAGACTTATATAAAATCCTAAATCTAACAAATAGAAATCTAGAAAGAGAGAGAGAGAGAGAGTTTCTATTGGCACCCCAATTTTTACTTATTCTAAACCATGGAATTTTTTTAATTGGGGGGTAACAAGTAAAAGTTGGGGTGACAATAGCAGCTCTACAAGAACCCTGTTATTTCCTTTCAACCTGTTCTTCGAAAATTGAAATGGTATTGCAATTGGAATTATTCCAAAGTTAGTGGTAGACCTAACTGCAGAGGAACAGTCCAAACCCCACATCAAACATTAAGACAGTTCTCTCATCAATTCTACAGAATGCCGAAGTAAAGTAGAAACTCCAAAACAGAGCCCCATAAGTGTATTTAAACTCAAAACCTTCCAACAGTACTAATATTCGCAATATCCACAAGAAATCCCTTTAGAAATCAATGAACATGAAAGTGCAATGCTCGCTTCCCCAAGCTAACATATAAATTTGAAAGCTTTCACACACAAATTTACCTGGACAAGACTCAAAACCCTAAGTAGTCCAGAAGCATCAGCACAAAAAATAGATGACGAATAAAGATTGGCGTATAAACCAAAACATTCACTTTTCCATCCGCACAAAGAAAAGTAGCAAATCAGCCAAAATTTAAAGTCAGTCTCAGTAGTTCATATCCTAATACCAATGAAACCCACAAAATGAGTAAATTTCTCAACATTGTCACATTTCTAATCACAATTCATTCAACAAAAGCCACAGCTCAAAAATCCCTAAATATCTCCCCCTTTCCTCCCCAGACAACTTAACCTAGAAAGACCTCGGATCTATCGTTTCTGATTGATTCTTCGCAGACAAAACACGTATCTATATTTCTAACCAAAGACACAACTAAAATAAGAAATGTAGCAAATCGATCAATTTAAAGTCAATCACAGTAGTTCATATCTTGAGACTACTGAAACCCACAAAATGGGTAAATTTCTCAAGAATTTCACATTTATAATCAGAATTCATCAACAAATAAAAGCCACAGATTTCAAAAATCCCTAAATCTTATTCAAATACAACTTAACCCATACAGTCAGAACTCAGAATCCTAAAAACCCATTAATACCCACGAAATAAAAAGCACCGATTTTTCATTTCTGACCAGTTCTTTGCAGAGAAAACCCTAACTTTGTAGCTCTAACAGAAGGGGGAAAAAATCATGGAAAGAGAACCATAAATTGCACAAAAAAGAACAACATTTGAGGTAAGTTCTGAGTTTCTGAGTAATCCTACCTCAAGAGGAATTGCTGAAAATAGATTCGAACTCCGAAAGATGAATTTGGAGGAAATCATACATTTGGTTGAGTTCTTGACCTCCATCAAATGAGGTTCGAATTGAGATTGAGAACTCCTCCTTCGACAACCTTCCCATCAAACCACCAAAGATTTCCTTATCCGCATTTCAAATTCTTTCGAAATGCGAAAAAACTCGTCTTTGTTGAGAGAGAGAGGGAGGGAGAGAGAGAGAGAGTTCTTCAGTTTCTTCGAAGTTGGTCAGCTGTAGTTGTTTAACTGACTAAAACAGGCAAAAAGTGTACAAGTGGGCCTACAATCAGTGTTTCAAAACCACACCGAACCGCTGGTCCGACCGGGATCTGCCAAAATATTGGCACCACAACTTTTACTTATTACTCCCAATTTCTTAAGATATTTATCACCCACCCATTAAAGATTAAAACACACTACTCAAACATTACAAAGGTTTGGCCCAAATTATAAGGGTGAGTCTTCATTTCGTGCGTTGAATATGACGATATTCGGAGATTGGTAAACTGTTCATTTTAATTCTCAAAACATGCATTCCGTCATTTTTATAACTTATGAACTCGTGAGTTCGTCATTTTTACTATCTACAAATTCGCAGATATACCAGCAAATTCATTGATTATAAAAGTGATGAAATTATTCAAAATACATGTGTTTGGGAATTAAAATGAACAGTTTATCGATATCGGAATTTGGATATAAGTTGCGCACGTTTTGTGAAAAATCCAAATTATAATCTCAACATTATAACACTTGTTGAAGCAATTTCATAATATAGTTGTTTACTATTATGATTAGGCTTATAAAAAAATCTAAGCCAAGAAAATAGAAATCTAGCACCAAAAAAAAAATTATTGGCATCCTTGGCTTTTACTTATTCTAAAATATTCACTTATTTTCTTGGGATTTTTCTCAAAACGTGCACAACTTATGTTCAAATTTCAATTTCGGTTCATTCTAATTCCCAAAACATGCATTTCGAGTGAATTCGTCACTTTTATAACCAATGAATTCGTTGGTATATCTACAAATTCGTAGATATTAAAAATGACGAATTCACAAGTTCATAGGTTATAAAAATAACGAATGCAAGTTTTAGGAATTAAAATGAATATATAGTATACCAAACTCGGAATTTCATCATATTCAATGGATGAAATGAAAATTCACCCTTATAATAATTTGAGCCAAACCTTTGTAATATGTTTTAATCTCGTCTCGATCAACTTATTAAGTTTAACACTTAACTTGCTCATTCTTCTCAATGGAAAATGATTTAGAATAATGCTAAAGTGACCTCATTTCGCCTGACGTGGAGGTGTGTGCGAACGATAAATATTTTTCATCAAGATACAAATGAAAAGCATCTATGATTTTGTGACCACCTCCGCGTAAGGAAAGTGTGAAATGAGGTCACTGTAGCAAGACTCAATTATTTAAATACCCCCTTCTTCAACTTATAAATAAAAAAACCTTTGTTTTTCTTTCTAAAATCTGTCACCTTCATGCTCTTTTAGGCGATTTTGTTTAATTAACCTTACTTTGAATCCACCGTTTTCCATCTAAGATTAATCCTTTATACAAAATCCTATATTTTCTATCAAAATGTCATTGTTTGAATGAGTGATTTTTAAGTATTTATGATGATTAATTGTAATGATGGAATAAAAATGGAGGAAAAGATGATGGATCTTAGAAAGAAAATTAACTAAGATTTTTTAATGGATTTTTTTAAGAATGAAGAAAATATAGGTTTGAAGGTGATTACTAATAAAAATATGAGTTTTGGTTAGACAGTGAACATGAGGGCATTTAAGTCATTTGATATAGACAAAATGCTTATGTGGCTGAAATGCATGATTTAAGCAAAAATATAGCATTTAAGTCATTTAATTTGTGAGTTGTGACACATGGAATCAGATATAATTTACAAAGTTTTCCATTTATAAATGAATAATGTTGAAGTGACCTCAAGATTATACTCATATCACTCTTTCCTGAAGTGGAAGTGTGCAAAAACCATATATGTTTTTTTTTATCTCGATGAAAAACATCTATGGTTCCTACACACTTCCACATCAGAAAGTGTGATATGAGGTACAATCTTAAGGTCACTGCAACATATCTCTTTATAAAATTTTCAAAACTTCTAACAGTCTTAGGATGATATCTTAAGACAAATCTAGAGATTTTCCTATTAAAGCAATAAGGTTTGTCAATTTATAATTAGTTTACCAATATCATAATTCAATTCTTATTTTGATTATAAGTCTCATTAGTATTGCATGCACTATTTCAAATCCAACCAATGACTTGTTAAGAAAATAGGTGCAATTAAACCAAGAAAACGAATTGAAACAAATACAAAATAAGATGCAATCACACAAAGATTTTACGTGATTTACTCAAGATTAAGGTACGTCCACGGATCACACCATGCTATTAGGCTCCACAAACGACAACATGACTTGACTCCATCAAGTCAACTGAGTTTCAAAGTTTACTCAATTAGGTGATCCGATCCCAAATGGATTTCAATGCTGAGTTGCTTCAAAATTCAATTAAGTTGAGTCGATTTTGAAGAGTTTTTATACATTACGCCCCCTCCAAAAAACATGGTAAATTTGAGTACTACAGTTAGTTATAGTTCTTACGATTCACCATTTTACAACATGATTCATACATAATTATGACATATATAGGTACATTGAAACAACATGCATGAAATGCTGATTTCACCAAATATATTGCACCAAATATCTTAATGATTTATATTTGCATTTACTAAGTCGGGATATGTGGACTCATGAAAAGAGACTCATATGTATAAACATGTAATACCAATCGTTAAAACATGAAATCAACAGTCAAGATTTAAAAAAAAATGTATAATAAGGATTTATCATGAATATTTAGGAAACGATATGATATTTAGATTTTGTTTTTACGATAGGGACTGAGTATTTTATATATGTGTCTATTTTCATGAGTCCACTTTAAATACAACAAAATTTAATAGAAATCATAAGCATTATATATTAATTAATTTAATTTAATTTTAGTTGCATTGACAAATCAGCTAGAGCCAACTCAGTTACATCGCTACTCCAAACTGAACCCATGCAACATAACTCACGAAGAAGTTAATTGTGTTGAAGACATCCACTTGAAATGATTGATGCAGCTACTATTTTTATATGATTTTTTTTCTTATAAGGGCAAAGTAACATCTCTAAGTAAATTATTATTATTTTTAACTTTTTTGCTTTCTTATTCTTAATTCTATGGATTAGATATTCTAATTAAAAATTGAGATATTCGAGAAAATTAAAAATTATAATGAAGAATAAATTAACACAACTATAATAGTTTCATTGTATTAATCCTATATTTTCTATCAAAATGCCATCGTTTGAATGATTGATTTTCAAGTATTTAAGATGATTAATTGTAAGGATGGAATAAAAATAGAGGTAAAGAAGATGGATCTTATAAAGAAAAATTAACTAAGATTTTTCAATGGATTTAAAAAAAAAAACATATATATATATATATATAGGGGGCGTTCAATGGCTAACTTTTTGGCAAAACATTTTTCAAAACATGAGTTAGAGGTTTTGGAATGGGCTGATTTTTGGTGAGGATGATCTCTACGGTGAGGAGATCATCATCACCAAAAATCAGCCCATTCCAAAACTTCTAACCCCATCAAAAACAGTTTACAAAAAATGGACGGTCCATGATTTTTCAGCTTGTAAATATGGGTTAGAGATCATCCTCACCAAAAATCAGCCCATTCTAAAACTTCTAACTCATGTTTTGAAAAATGTTTTGCCAAAAAATTTGCCATTGAACGCTACCCATAAAAATATGAGTTTTGGTTAGACAATGAACGTGAGGGCATTTAAGTCATTTGATATAGACAAGATCTAGGTAAATAATAGGGGGTTGTTTCAAAATGCTTACGTGGCCAGAATGCGTGATTTAGGCAAAAATATGGCATTTAAGTTATTTAACTTGTGAGTTGAAACACATGGAATGATATAATTTACAAAGTTTTCCATTTATAAATGAATAGTGCTAAAGTAACCTCAAGATTGTACCTCTTATCGCACTTTCTTGACGTGGAAGTGTGTAGGAGCCATAGATGTTTTGTTTTATCTCGGTGAAAAACATCTATGATTCCTACATGTTTCCACGTCAGGAAAGTGTGATATGAGGTACAATCTTGAGGTCACTCCAGCATAACTCTTTATAAATTTTTCAAAACTTCCACTAGTCTAATAGTCAATCATAATGAATCTTAGGATGATAAGTTAAGACAAATCTAGAGGTTTTCCTATTAAAGTAATAAAGTTTGTCAATTTATAATTAGTTTACCAATATCATAATTCAATTCTTATTTTAATTCTAAGTCTCACTAGTATTGTATGCAGTCTTTCAAACCCAGCCAATGACTTGTTAAGAAAATAGGTGAACCAAGAAAACGAATCAAAACAAACACAAAAGAAAATAAATCACACAAAGATTTTACGTGATTTTCTCAAGATTAAGGTATGTCCACGGATTACACCATACTATCAGACTCCACAAACCACAACATGACTTGGCTCCATCAAGTCAACCGAGTTCCAAAGTTGACTCAATTTGGTGATCCGATCCCAAATGAATTTCAATGCAGAGTTGCTTCAAAATTCAATTAAGTTGAGTCGATTTTGAAGAGTTTTTATACGTTGCACCTCCTCCAAAAAGCCTGGTAAATTTGAGTAATACAGTTATACTTCTTACAATTCACGATTTTATAACATGATTTATACATAATTATGATATATAGGTACATCGAAACAATGCGCATGAAATGCTGATTATAATATATTGCACCAAATATCTTAATAGTTTATATTTGTATTTATTGGGTCAAGATATGTGGACTCATGAAAAGAAACTCATACGTATAAACATGTAATATCAACTGTTAATACATGAAATCAACAGTCAAGATAAAAAAAAATGTATAATAAGGATTTATCATGAATGATATTTAAATTTTGTTTTAACGATAGGGACTGAGTATTTTATATATGATTCTATTTTCATTAGTCCACCATTAATACCAAAAAAATTTAACAGAAATCATAATCATTGTATATTAATTAATTTAATTTAATTTTAGTTGCCTTGATAGATCAGCTAGAGTTACATCATGCAACATAACCTGTGAAGAAGTTAATTGTGTTGAAAACATCCATTTGAAATGATTGTCGTAGTTACTATTTTTATATGATTTTTTTTTCTTATAAGGGCAAAGAAACATCTCTAAGTAAATTAAAGTTTTTTTTTAAACTTTTTTGCTTTCTCATTCTTAATTATGTGGATTAGATATTCTAATTAAAAGTTGAGATATTCGAGAAAACTAAAAATTATAATGAAGACTAGATTCTCACTATTATTGTAGATATGTTTTGTCTATGACCTTGTTGAGAGCGATCTTTTAACTTTCACAATTGTAATAGTTTCATTGTATCAGTAAATCAAAGTTCGTCTGTGATTACGGCACAGACATCATGTTAAAAGGGTAAAACTGTAAAAAAAATTAAAGTTTAAAGGGATAAAAGATGAAAAAGAATAAAGTAGGCTAAAGTTGTAAAAGAGAGAACTTTATCTTCATATATATAACAACGCCCTAACATAGGAAAATATAATAAAGTTAGAAGCTGAATAATAAAGAAAGTAAAATAGGTTACCCAAGGTTTATCCCATAAAATTGTAGGTGATAAGAAGTTTATTTTAGTTAGATTTGTCTGAAACAAAAGTGGCCCTACCTTTCTTATAAATATTTTTTTAGGCTAAGAAGAAAAGAAAAAAATTAAAAAATAGAAGAGTGGAGAGAAAAATAAAAAAGTGTCATGTGTAATAGATTTGTCCAACCACGAAAGTGTAGTTGAGGGGACATTTATACCTAGCAAGTTGTATTTTACTATATAGATATAATTAATTTGTTCTTTATTGAATTAAAGAAGAGGGAGTAAGAATTATTATTATTTTTTGTATCAAAATTTGTTTATTTTCAAATTATCTCGCAAAATAATTTAGTACTCATTTTGATACAAATATTCTTGATGCTCATAATTCAATGTTCTAAAAAATCAATAAGGGAATTCAATGAAGAATTGAGTAAAACCTCATAAAGATAAAGTCTCAAAGTAATAATCTTGATGGATTAAGAAGAGAGCTGCTATTGGCTCCCTAACTTTTAAATTGTCGAGAATCAGTAAAAGTTGGGATGCCAATTTTTTTTTTGGGCTAGATTTCTATTTTTGGAATTTAGGATTTTATATGAGCATAATCATAAATATAAATAACTATTGAAATTGTTTGAAAGTGATGTAACTTTTTGTAATTTTAAGATTATAATTTGAGACAAATGAGGTTAATATTTGAAGCGTATGTTTTAATCTTTAATTGGGATGTGAAAAATAATTTAAGAAATTGGAATATAATAAGTAAAAGTTTGAGTGCTAATGGTAGCTCTCATTTGAGAATTATAAAATCAATCTTATCTTAATAGATCGAAAATTTAGGATTGAAACTAGGTGATTTCATATTTCATAGCCCAGCTCCAATAAAATGGGGAACACTAACTAAGATCAGATCATCCGACTTGAACCATTAAAATGTGGTCCATCATTTTTACAATCCACACGGATGGATAGGGGGCATAGCTAGGATTTTCTCCTAGAGGCAAACTATAATTAACTTGTAAGCTTAAAGAGAATTGGTATTAGGGATTATTATTAAGGGTTTTTGTTTAGTAGTTGAAAAAATGGGTAGTTAGGTCATTTCTCCGTAGTCTAAGAAAGAAGTCTTAATTCGATTGAGCAATGTCATCAACTAAAAAACATAGGTACCTCAGTGGGTAAATTCCCAAATAATTATCGAAGTCTTTGGTATTTCTGAAATATTGCTAATGTTCACTCTTAAACATATAAAAAAAATGGGTAAATTCCCAAATAATTACCAAAGTCTTTGGTATTTTCGAAATATTACTAATGTTGACACAACTAGCAAGTAATGTTGACAAAATGTATCAAATTGCCAACATTAGCAACATTTTGAAAATACCAAAAAGTTTTGTAATTATTTGGGAATTTATCCTAAAAAAGTCCCATTTTTCTCTTTGCATGTTTTTCTAAATTTCTTTTCTTTTGTTTTTTAATGATTTAAAGCATAGATTAACATCATCATCTGTGAGCAATTAGAATTACATGCTCTCCTTAACTTCTTAAACCTTTCGATATTGAATTTCTTAATCTTCATAAGTCGCTTCTTATTTCATTGTGAAACATCTTTCAAAAGATGGGTCCTTTGAAGTCGTAAGAAAGAAAGTGTACCCAGCCATTGTAAGAAAAATTTACAATGCAAATCATTTGCATTATATAATCAAGAACTCGTAAAAAGAATTTTCAAATTTTTTTTTTTGATCAGTAAGCCTATTTTTAATGAGTTAAGTAACTTGGCGACGACGAGCTTTTAGACGCATATTTGATGCACTATCACACACAAATGTTTGAGGATATTATTTTATTCAAGAAAAATAACTGATAATTAATTTCAAACTAGTAGGTGGCAGTGCAACTGCCCATTTTTTTATTTATCAAAAAATAGGATTTATATATGATTATGATTTTTTAAAGTATTTTAAATAGATAAATTAATTATATGTTATAGTTTATAATTTTTTGTATTGAAAGGATATTTTTGCAAATTCAGTAAATTAACTTTTTATTAGACCTAATCTAATTATAATATTAAAGATTAAAAGGATTTGTTTATAATTTCAATAAATTAACTAATATGGTTAGGGGAGTTATACACATACAATTTTATTTGTTTCGAGAAAAAAAAAAACTCTAACAATAAGCTCAAATGTTTTGTCCAAGCATTTTTTAAAGAAAATTTTGGTGTCAACAACTTTCTATTATTCGAAACCGGATTTGATGCAAAAACTTGGCATAAATCGTAAGAGTTAGGAAATTCCTAAATTGACTACGCACGACTCTGCGTTTGACATTAAGTTAACCTGGAGGTATACATGGAATCATAAAAGCTTTTCATCGAGGTATGAGTGAAAAGCATCTATAGTTTTGCACATGTCTCCACATCAACGTAGTGTTGAATGTAGTGTCCTACATAGTCACTCTAGCGTGACTCTAAGGGTTATGCTAAGTCATCCATGCTCGCTACATTAGTTTCTTTAGTTTAATAATTTCCACTTCATCGATCTTTTTCTATGGAAAACGATTTAGGGTAAATTACCATTTCGTGATCAATTTTTGACAAATTTATGATTTCAAATCAATTATTTAAGATGATTAATGTTAAGGAAAAAAAAATGGAGGAAAAGATGCCTAAACTTAGAAAGAAAAATTAATAAGATTTTTTAATAGATTTGTTTAAAAAAAAAAATGAAGAAATATAGGTTTGAAGGTGATTACTGTGAACATATGGATTGGAAATTGATAAGAATGCAAAATGTCATATTTTTCTCCTTTAATATTTAGTCCTTTATACATATTTAGTGCCTAAATGTACTCATTATTCTTTTATTTTGATTTAGGATGCAAATGGAGGTGTTAAGTGCAAAACGAAATTAATTGGGCGATTTTGGACAGTTTTGACATCACTTCGTAATCTGGGCATAACTCTCTCATCCAAACTCCAATTGAGATGATTCCAAATGCTATGGAACGCTGAGAAAAAGATCTACAACTTTCGTGTTTTGAGTTTTAAGTGATAATGACTGTATCAAGGTCAAAATTAGGTTTGAAGTTGCTGCACGTAAACTGTTGACGCGAATTTGTTAAAAATTTGACGAGGTTTATTTTCGAAAGTCTCCAAATCTAGTGCACGAAAATTCCAACTAAAACACCACTTTCCTAATTATATTAGGACTTTATTTTATTTTAATTAGTCAGATTTATATATTGTTATTAGAGGATAAGATTTAGGATTTTTTTTAGGAGATTTTGTTAGCTTCTAAGAAGGAAGAGAAGAACGGGTAAAAGAAAGGAAAAAAAAGGAAGATCGCTCTCTCTCTATTAGGATTTTTTTTTTTTTAATCTTTTCTTTAGGAAAGAGGTGGCTGAAACTGGGGGAACTAGGGGTCAACGAGTTGCTATCAAGAAGAAGGAGAAGTTGCTGAAATTTTTCAGCAACATTATTGCCGTGAGAAACATCACCACCAACACATCTCAAACTTCTTTGGTTGTGTTAAAAAGTGTAACCCTTATGACTTTTATTTATTTTTATTATTGCAACCCTAGTTGCTTTTGGATTAAAGAACATCTTGTTGGATTCTTAAGTTGGAAAATTTTAATTCAATGAGTTTGTGACTTTCAGATTCATTAATTGATGTTTTCGGATTGGTGATATGTAGACACATGAATCAGTGAATTTTAATTATGTATGCTGAATTTTCAGTTTGGTCATATTGAAAACTTTGATATTAACGGTCATTGAAGCCATAATTGTATCTCTAATCACCTAATTGATTTGGAATATGATTTAAAAGTGGTAAAAACTATGAACAATAGTTGTGATCTAAAAATTGCATGTTCTTTAGCCATGGACTTTTCCATAGGTTTGAAGAGTAGGTTATTGAATCATAATTCCTTTTAATCTTAATGATTTGTTTAAGAAGTTGTAAGGATACGCCAAGTATTAACTTGATTGCTTAATCAAAATAACTAGGTAATGGACTTTTCCAAAACCCTAGGGATTATCTAAAAAGGAATTTATAAGATGCATGATCTCTTTAGGCTTGCACTTTGATTCAATTCGGATATGTAATTAAGGCATAAAATTCGTTATCTATGTTGAAGCAATTTGATTAGTCATTTAATGAATTTGTTTTTCTGAATTGTGAGAGAAGATGATCAATTGTAAATAATTATTTCTTTATTTTTATTTTTATTATTATTATTTCTTTCTTTTTATTTTTATTATTATTTTTTTTAATCCGAATCACCAAAATTGAAACCCCTACAAATTTGTGTAGTACATTTGTTTTCAATTTGTTAATTAAACTAACTAAAATTTGTTATGACTCTTTAAGAATAGGAGTACCCGCAATCCCCGGCCAATAACGATACCCTACAAATCACTTTACTACAATCTTCTATAGGGTTTATTGATGACTAAAAATCTGGTCAATCAGAAATTTTATGAAAGTTTCCTTTTATAATCTTTTCAACACATTCAACCATCTAATAGACATTATAATGAATTCAAAGGTTTTCCTATTAAAGCAATGTGGTTTGTCAATTAATAATTAGTTTATCATAATTCAATTCTTTTTTTGATTCTAAGTTCTCATTAGTATTGGATCGTGCATGCACTTTTTTAGATCAAGCAATGACTTGACTCCGTCAAGTCAACCGAGTTCCAAAGTTGACTCAATGAGTTGATCCCAAATGAATTTCAATGCTGAGTTGCTTCAAAATTCAATCAAGGTGAGTCGACTTTGAAGAGTTTTTATACATTGCATCCCCTCCAAAAAAAGCATGGTAAATTTGAGTACTATAGTTAGTTATAGATCTTGAGATTCACGACCTGTACAACATGATTTATACATAATTATGATATATAGGTGCATCGAAACAATGTGTATGCGATGCTTATTATAGTGTATTGCACCAAATAACTTAATGATTTATATTTATACTAGAGTTTGTTGGTGTTATAAGCATCCTCTTTGGGATTAAGGGGATAAAAAAGTCTGAGGTATTATTATTATTATTATTATTATTTTTGAGATTAAAATGATAAAAGATAAAAAATAATAAAGTGAATTAAAAAAGTAAAAGAGAAAATACACTAATATTAAGAGTGTGAAGAAGAAAGATAATAAAGTGGGCTCAACAAAAATTATTATTGGATAAGATGTTTATCCTAGTTAGATTTGCCTCCCACAAAAGTGGACCCTACATAGTACATAGTTATGCAACATGGTTCGTAAAGAAGTTAATTGTGCTTCTCTTTATTTTTAATTCCATGCTTATAATATGTGGAAAACATCCACTTGAAATGATTGTTGTAGTCACTATTTTTATATGATTTTTTTTTCTTTATAAGGGCAAAGAAACATCTCTAAATTGTTGAGAAATTTGAGAAAACTAAAAAGAATGAATTTATTATCTTTCTTCTCACTTGTTTCATTGCTTAGAACCAACTTTTAACTTTCGCAAATATAGTAGTTCTTTTGTATAAGTGAATATTTCTTAATTTCCCTTTATCAAATTACAAAGGAGTAGATGAATAAATCGTTTATTATGAGAAATTGAAAGAACACGTAAAAATTCATATGTCCTCCAATAATTTTCAAAGAGTTCATTTCATGTACAACTTTTACGGATTGTATCCCAATTAAAAATAAAGAAATTAAGTGATGAATAGTCGACAATAAATAAAAGTTGGAGTCCAGATTTCTATTTCTGGAATTTAAGATTTTATATGAGATTAATTATAAATGTAAACAATTTAAGAAATTGGGACGTAATAAGTAAAAGTTGGTTTTGAGTTTTGAAGAGTGTATTGAGTTTTAATATGATAAATAATTTAAGAAATTGGGATGTAATAAGTAAGTAAAAGTTGGGTTGCTAATAACAGCTCTCATTCAGAATTATAAAAACCAATCTTATCTTAACCTATTGAGAATTTAATATTTTAGGGATTAGGATTTAGAGGTAAATCCGGACAATTAAAACAAGGTTCATCATCGAACCCACTATCGAATCAAATTGATATAAAACTTAATTAGTAACATCATTTTGTAATTGGGCTGTCAAATGATCAGATCATATTCAAAATCCATTCTGTTTGATTCCATAACTTCGTTTCTAGAGTGATGATTTGAATTCTAACAAGGACCTGATTTGATAAACTATTCAGTTTGTTCTATATCAATCAATCAATCACTATCCGATATTTTCTAATTGTACAAAATGTATAAATTATAAATCAATAAAGTTTCAAAATCAGATCGGGATAAGATTAATCATCCCTTAATCAAGCAAAAAAAATTAACAAAGAAAAAAAACTGTAATAGGTTAATTACTCTCCCAGTTTTCTATTATTGTAAATAAAATATCATTTTTTCTCTTTCTATGTTATTGTAAATTTATTTTCTTTTGTTTTTTGTTTTTTAATGATTTAAAGGATAGATCAAAGTCATCCTCTCAGAGTTATTAGAAGATGAAACTGGTGGTTCTGAGGAGTAAGGATAACAAGCTCTCCTTAGCTCCTTAAACCTTTCGATGTCGAATTTCTTAGTCTTCATAAGTTGCTTCTGTTTCGCGTTGAAACGGTTTTCGAAAAGTCCTTCGAAAGATGGGTCCTTTGAAGTCCTGAGAAAGAAAGTGTACCCAGAAAAGAAGTACGTCGACGAGATGAAAAAGCAAATGGGCTCCATAACATCCCAAGAGAGATCCCAAAAAGTGAGCTTCATGAGCCCAACTGTTTGAAAGACGAGAAAGCCCAACCCACACCAAAGTTCTTTTCGGACCATTATTTTTGCTTCTTTGTCGATATCTTCCTTCTCTTTTTCCATTTTTGCGAGTTCTTCTCTTCTTGGATTGCTTGGATGAGTTATTGATATGGGAATTACGTCCTCGATTGCTTTCGCTACCTGCAACAAGCAAGTGTTGAAAAAAAAAATAAGTATAACATGATTTTAAAACACCAAAATTCGATTTTCAAATCAAATTAATTGAATATAAGGGATTTGTAATTTTTAAAAATATTTATATAAAAAAAAATACTAATTCAACTCAATTAATTTTCAAACTGATTTGATCGCTCCAACCAGTCATCTCAAAATCCCAACCGAGTCAAGTTGACTAGGCTGAGGTTTGAATTGACTCAATGAGTTCCAAAACTATAGTTTATGCTTAATAAAGCTAGCCAACTATTGCAGACTTTATATGAAATGTGAGGGCATCCTATTAGGTGGGGGCCACCAATCAAGCTCAGATCAATTTGATTTCGTCCATCCAACTTTTGTTTTAATTAAGTCAAAATAGTTCTTCAACTTTTCATATAAACTATATAGATTGAAGTTTAAAAGAACCATCTTTCCCACAAATAAATTATTATTTGTAAAGAATATCAATTTTAATTAAAAAAATAATTTATATCTTTATTACAATAAATTTTGTAAATAAATATGTTGATTCAAGGTTGTAATTGATTTGTTACCAATCCAACAAGGATCAAAATGAGAATCTTAATGGATTAGGTTTTTATCCGAATGTAAGATCCAGAACCGATCTAATAACAATTGACTCGAGTCTAGATCAGATCAAATCCGATTTGATGTACAAAATCTAAATAAATTTGAAATATTTAAATAAATATATAATATAATTTAGATAATTTCTTACTATTTATCAAATTGGGACATGGCCAATCCAGATCAGATCCAGTAAGATATCAGATTGAATCCTTATCGGAATCTAAATTATTGAATCAGACCCAAAGTTATCTGATCATAGCGGATCTGATTTTGGGTCTGCTCCGGTCCACTCAGCCCTACCAATTCCATTTATCTTTGAATTGAAGATAAGAATAGAAATTAAAATTAAAAAAAAAAAAAAAAAAAGATAAAAGATAAAAGATAAAAAAGAAAAAAGAAAAGAAGGCTAGTTCCAATTCTAGCGACCTAAAAAATAACTTGAAAAAAATATTATAAATCCAATTTTAGGCACCTTAGAAATTTCTTTTTCTTATTTTTACTTTCTATAGGAACCACACTTTTTCTTTTTCTTAGTTTCATTCAATGGTGAGACTAATTTTCCTAAAAGGGCCTTTGTTGAATGGGAAAAATCAGGCCAAATCAAGTTTTCCTGCAGAAAGAAAAACATTAAAAAATAATAACAATAATAAAGAATAAAATAAAATAAAATAAAATATTATCAAATCGTCCCTAAAAAAAAGCCAAAGCAATAGCTTAAGGTTAGATAAGAAAAGAAAACAGAAGCCTTTAAAAAAAAAAAAAAACCATAAATGTTTGATCTCTGTGTCTGGCGTCGTTTAAGGTTATTTGAAAAAAAAAAAATTGGAAGTTGAAATTAGTCTGCTCTGAATGCAATTTCGGATTAAAAAGCAACAATTTCAGACAAAGTTGATTCCACAAGGAGAAAGATCAAATTATTACCTGATCTGGGCGAAGAAACACAACATTTCCCAGCACAATAACAGCTCCAGATTCATCCAACATCTTCGCAAACTCCAATCCTTGATCTAAATTCGAACCTTCTTTGCAGATCTGAACGTATTCCAAATATGAAATACGACTCTTTGGAATCTCTCTCAATGTCGATTTCAACTTCTCCATCTGCGAAATCTTCAACAGTTTTCTCGCATCTTCGACTGAGATTCTATCCAAAGAATCCAATTTTCTCTCAGGAGGACGAATCAATCCTTCCAATTGAATACGATCTCTACTTATATTCACCTCTTTCAGCTTCTCCATCAACTTCTCACCAATCGGAAGTGAACGGAGTTCCGTCGATGAGGGTGACTGAAATCGCCGGAAAAATCCATTCTCCGAGGAATCTGGAGCTGTGAGAAGTTCATGCTTGAAGCTCATTTTTGCAAGATTTTGAGAGATTAGGTTTTGTATAGATGTAGACGACAATGGAGAGCGAGTTAGAGTTAGGTTTAGAGTTGGAGATGAGAGTTTGGTGATGTTGTAGAGACGATGAGCTAAGGTTCTTCGAAGCGCCATTGATGAACAGAAGAGAGAGAAAAATCCCAAAAAAAAAAAAAAAAATTTAGAGAGAGAAATGGGTTTTTATCTCTACAGCTCCAAATTGAGGGCGGTGTTTCAGGTCATTTGGATTACATCAACTGTGGAGGTGTTTCAGTTCTATACATATAAGGTTCCAACAAAGAAGAAAGAAACAAAAGGCGTTTTAAAATGTCGCGATATTTTGAAATTGAAAATCAAGCGAGAAAAAGCATCAATTCGTTTTGGGTGATTTGGGTTTATCGGATGTACCTATCCCAAACTCAGATCTAAATGAGGAATAAAGAAAGATACTAAAAGAACTTCAAAATAACGCGATATTTCGAAATTGAAAACCACGAGAGTAAAAGCATTAATTCGTTTGGTGATTTGGATATATTGGATGTAATAAGCCTCCAAATTTAGTGAAATATTTGAGATATCCTTTTATGTTCTCAAATTGATGGTGTAAACCCTTGACTTCAGTCAACACTAAAAGATGTATAAAAAGTGACATAAATAACCTTATATTTCAACTTATAGCTAAAATTCTTGATTTTTAATGTTAATTTTGAGCTCTTGAATTTCCTTTGACGCAAATGTATAAGAGATTGAAGGCAATTAAGAAATTTTACTTTTAGCCTATTCAACGTTCTCTTTTCTTTATCGTCTATGATTTCTAGTAAAAAATCTTTTTTTTTTCCTAATTAAAAATTTTATAATTTTTTAAAATTCTATCTTAGTCTTGACATTTAAGCATTGAGGGAGAGAATTTATAGGCTTGAAGAAAAGAAAAAAATGACTTATTTATGGATGTTTAAGATGAATGATTTAGATAGAAAAATCAAAGATATTTTTTGTTAGAAGTGTAAGATGATGGTGTTTAAGTCATTTTCTTTAGTCTTACATAGTAGAACAAGGTCAAGGGTATAATTCATTTTTGAAAAAGGGAATATTCGACAAAATGTTCTGATTTCATAAAAATAGCGAACGAACGAGACTTTGGCCTAAAGTTAACGTAAAAAGACGAAAGCACCCTCAACTAAGAAACGGTGAGGGGAGTAATAATGATGGAATCTTTTTCATTAGTAAAACCATCCCACGTAAGTACTAACGTCGGAGTTAGTTTTAACAGCATCATCGTCTAGAATTAGTGTGCCAACCTGACGATGATACTCTCTGTCATTGTTAACCACTAGATGAAACGGGAGCACCATAATATAATGTTTTCGGATGTATACGTGACTTTTCTCTGTTTATGATACACGTTTTTGGATTAAAACGTTTACGTGTCGCCGCATCCATTGAATGACGTTAGGAGCACCATAGTCAAGGTGATACCATCATCTTGACCGTTAGATGATATAGGAGACTCAACTTTAGATTAAAACGTTTACGTGTCGCCACATAGACTTAGTTGTTGACCGTTGAATGAGATTGAGAGCACCATAATATAAAGTTGTCGGATGTACACATGATTTTTCTCTGTTTGCGGTTTTCGTTTACGTGTCGCCACATACAATTAGTTGTTGCCCATTAAATGAGATTAAGAGGACCATCAAATAATTAATAGTATTAGATAGAAAACGTGACGCCACATACACTTTTGATATGGGAGCACCATAATAAAATGCTGTCGCATGTATAAATGATTTTTCTTTGTTTGAGGATTTTGTTTTGGATCAAAACGTATACGTGTCGCCACATACAATCAGTTGGTGACCATTAAATGCCATTGAGAGCACCATTAAATAATTAAGGCTAATGATTTTTTGACTCAAGTATTTTCACGCGATCTGATGTGGCAAGGGCATACAACGGTCAATTGATTTCTTGTGTATCTCAAAGCATTCTGAAAAAATAGATCAACAATTCTGTACTCTTGTCATGTCAAACTTGGTGAAAATATTCAGGTCAAAAAATCACGGCTCAATAATCAATTATATTAGATACAAATGTGATTTTTCTCTAATTCATATTTTCAATGAAAAACACGAGTCTATCGCCACATACATTTTATGTCATATCCTATAGTTTCAAAATTAAAAAACTCAACTGATTTTATAAAATATTATATATTCATTATTAAATTTTAACTAAAGAATTATAAAATTAGGGTGAGTTAAATAATCCTTGACCCTTTGATAAATAGTTGAACATCCTTTGTGTTTTTAAACCGATGACATGCCCACTTAACCTCGATCTTCTATTATAGATTAAAGTAATGATTTTCTGACACCCCCCCTAAGTTCTGACGTGGCATGTGTTAGAATCATAGATTATTTTTCTCGGGATATGCAATTGCACATATTTATGGGGATGTACAATTGTGTATCCCAAAGAAAATAGATTTATGGTCTAGCTCATGCATTAGGGGGCGTATGTGGACATGTGTCAGAGGAGGCGTTAGGGAATCACAAGTCTATAGATTAATACTAATTTCCCTAAATGCCTCAATCTCACCATCTACTTCTAGTCAAAAGATCTTTGACTTTTTTCTTAAAATCCAACATTTTAAACCTCACCAAAACCTTACATAGAAAATTCTCGATTTTCTACTCCTTCAAGAATCCAACCTCACTGAAACACTAGATATTTCTACCTAGAAGTCCATCGTTCTCTATCATGTGCAATGTGGAAAGAGTTGGCTAACAACTTTATTTTTAGAGTCGTGATTTTCTGACTCCCACTTTGACATACTCCCCCTCTACTCTCCTGACATGGCATGTGCATAGAACCATAGATTTTTTTCTTGGGATACACAACTGCACATATTTATGGGCATTTGCAACTGTGTATCTTGATGAAACACATTTTAGTAGGAGTTTAAAATATATTGGACTTGTAACCAACCCATTATTTTTTATATGGCACGTAGTCCAGTGTATTTATTCTCCAACCAAATTGCTCCATGTAGACAATGTATGCTATTATAGGAGCCATACCCTTGTTAGCAATCTCCTATTTAATTCTTGAAAAATTCATGAAATTTTATGAAAGTATTATTCTCCGGACTATTGAACTATTTTGAGTAATTCACACATTTTAAGTTAAAAAATAATAAAACATGCTTTTTTTTATATACAAATTTTATGACTTTTATGAATTTATTAAAAAACTCGAAATTCTATTATAACTTGTCAGGTCACACAAGTAAACTTTGAAATGGCCTTAAATAAATTTTTTTGAGGAATACACCTTTTACCCTTTTATTTAAAAAAATAATAATGATATGGCCATCTACATGTATTTGAGATTACACCTTAAATTTTCAAAAATATGATTTGTCCATTGGCTTTGGTTTTCTTTTACAAATCAATGGGCAATAACTTCAATACCATCATTATCACCACCATCATTATTACCTTTGTCAACATATCATCACCCTCACCATCACCAATTTTATCATTACCATCACTATTAACGTCACTATCGTATTATTGAATTTTTGAAATTAGATGGATAATACATGTATGAAGCATATGCCGCATATTTTTCATTTATCGAATTTTAGACCGGATTTTTGCAATCTAAAATTGATTAGAACTCAAAATTTTCACAAATCGAATTTTAGTCATATTCTAAATTGCTAACAAAGAGCCAGACACCACTCTAGATCTTGACTCTACTCTTTTTAGTTAAATTGCGAAGTTCCAAAACATTTTAGGGGTTGAACCCACTTTCCTCCCTCAAAGAAAGGGAAGCATCTCACCACCTATGCAACGCAACATAGAAGAATACAACGAAACATTAATACTTTTGTTCTTTTAATAATAATAATAATAATAATAATGATGGCCTCTACTATACAAATGAGGGCATATTCTTCTCTTTACAAGTAATACATAGTTTATCTAGTTTTAATAAATAATATAACTTTTTTAATATATATAAAAGGAAAATTTTAATTAAATTGGCTATCTAATTATACACCTTTCAACACTATAATTAAATGTGTTTCATCAATTCGATACACATTATATTCTACTCCTAATTCAAGGACAACATAACTATGGTGAAATCACATATCAAGTTATAGATTGGAAGTATGAGTTCTTGAAATATGTCAAAAGAAAAAAAAAGAAACTTTTCCAACTAAATGCAATTCAATTTTAAGAGGGATAAAATAAATAAAGTACCTGTAAGACTCTCCGATACTTAAGTTCTGAAGCAACATTAGAATACTATACTAGAAAAAATACATGACATCAACTATATTACCCATCTTTTAATTTATTATATAATATTTCTTTATCTCTGTTTTATTTTGTTAATTTTCTTTTATATTGGAATTTTTGCCACTTAAAAGTAATTACCTTTATCTTGGAAATTTTTCCCTTTTTATTGGGATTATCCTATTATGAACTTGATCATGCTTTTCTTCACGATCTATGGAATCATTACTATTTACATTTTTTTATTTTTTTTCATATCTTTAGTCTATTTATGATCCATAATTTAATTTTTTCAATATAATTGTTTCTTTATAGAAATTTTTTGGGATGATATATCTTAGCTTGGATGATGGCCCAGACCATATATAATCTATCATTCAACTTAAAGCCTCAAGCAATATAAGTTACTCACTTTCTTTTCTTCGAGAATGCCTATTATATTTATCTCACGGTACCACATGTGCAATAGGGGGATAAATATTATATTTACCCTACAATACACTTCTTTAATAATATTGGAAGACCACTTTACCCATGTTGTTTATTGTTTCATTTATTTTATTGATAACTGTCGATAATAAATTTCAACTTGTAAAATAAGATAGCAAATAATTTTATTGGTTTTGATGAAAAAGAGATACAAATCTCAGTATTTTCTTTTGATTAACAATCAAGTATAAAAAGATGACGTATATATATTTTTTTTCGGACTTTATATTTTATCGGTTGAGAAAGGTATTTTGACAATGATTTTGTCCGTGTTTGATCTTCTGTAGATTTTCTTCTTTCTAGACTTCGTGATTTATCGACTGAGAATATTTTATTAGCTTTCGGAGAAAGGCTTTATGCTTAATTTTATCTTTAATCGGAGTCCGGATCTCTTAAGAACTTTGCTTTGTCTCTAGAAAAGGACTTGAAAGCTTATTCTTCTTTAGAGGGAGATATTCTATCTTCTAAGAGAAAGTAATCCTAAGCCCCATTCAAATGAGGGATGCTCTTGTATTTATAGACTTAAAGATAATTTAACTTTTCAATTATACCCAACTAAAAAAGATTTGATTGATTTATTTAAATGTTAAACTCGTCAAAATTCAATTTTAAGGATTCTATAAATTGTTATTGGGTCAAACTCATTTATTTAGGTGTAGGGCCTAATATTTAATATGTGGATCACTTGATTTTATTTGGATCATGGGCTTTATCTACGAAAGCCCAAAACCTAAGTTTGTAGGAGGCACATTTCTAGTTAATGGATGCAATTGTGAGGCCCATTTATAACTTTAGAGACTTGATTTTTATTTATAAACTTTGTTAAGACTTCCTCAAAATTTTGGTGCCTTTAATAACTCTTTTTGATATTATAAAATAACAAATTTCCAATAGATTACAACCTCCATAATGAGTTCATCGTGTAGACATTTCATCGTTTATCTCAAGACCTTTGAAAAAAATCAAAATTTTCTTTATCTTTTCTTTGATAATAATTACACTTATCTTGAGGTGAGATATATACGATGACTCAATAGATAATATGTATATCATCCCACATAATAACGCATGATATTCTTGTAGGAGTTGAGTTAACTATTTTACACGAGGCATTGAAAAAAAAGAAACATGAAATTATTATTATTAATGTTTTATATTTATTATGATAAGGGTTCTAGACTCATAAGCCAATGATGGGGCTTGAACCCAAGACATCTTCATTTGTGGAGGGATGCCTTGGCCAATGTGCCTTAGGCTTGTTGATTGGCATGAAATTTTATTATTATTACGCATTACAAACCACAAATAATTTGTGACACTAGATAGAGAAATATCTCACCCCCTACGCTAAGAAGGCATGTATGAGGATATGAACTCAATCATTAGGCGCACAAAGCATATTCTGAGAATTTTTGCTCTTTTAATAAGACTGGTCTCCGCCATACAAATGAGGGCATATTCTTAATTATCAATATTGGGTTGGGGTATGTGACCTTCAGGTTTTTTCAGAAATAATATTTTTTTAATAAATAAAATATTAAAAACTTATTAAAGGTATAATTGGGGTTTTAAATACCATTATTGTTACTTATCACATTAGTAGTAAAAAATAAATAAATAAATAAATTCGAGGAAAATATTTAATAATGGATCACATAAGGATCTAGACAATAATTTTTTTAATAGAATTAATTTATTATGAAGATTTTAAAAAATATAAAATAAAAAAATGAAGAAATCCAATCAAGTTCTAAATAAAGAATATGTCAGAAATATATACCTATCATATCTTCTCTTTAATTTCCATTAAAAAAATAGTCTTCTTTGAACTTGACGTAAGGATTTGAAAATGAATGGCCATCAAACTCCCTAATTTAAAATTAAAATTCAACTATGAAAATTAATATATTTTTTTTCTTTCAAGGTTCTTAAAATCTTATCCACTACACTATAATAGCACCAGATCATGTTTTTGGTGATGTGGTCTTGAAACTTTCCTTATTAAGCACATCTATTTGTCCACTTTTGGTGAAAGTGCAGTTATAGTTATTGTTTGGTGAGGTTCTTTTTTAGGAAATTTTTCGACATTGTGGGTGATATTTCTAACGTGGAAGTGCGTAAGAACCATAAATGATTTTCATTGAGATACGAATGAGATATCAATGAAAAGCATCTATGACTGCTATACACTTTCACGTCAAAAATGTCTTCCATGACATCCCTCACAATGTTACTTTAACATTATCCTTTTGCAAAATGTCAAGTAGTTTTCATATTCTTGTCAAACTATAATTGAGTATAATTAGCGCTTTTTGAGCGTCAAAAAGTAATAGCGTTCGAATATCACAGAAAAGGGTGATTTAGACATATCCCTCATATTTTGCTAAATATTAAAGACACCCCCTATGTTTTTAAAATAATGACATGCATCCCTTGGCATCAGTTTTCACTTTTCTACATAGACTAAGGGAAAGAGATTTGAACACCTTCATCTTTAATCTCTAATAATAAAAAAAATCTAGATTTTTCTTCTAAAACCAATCATCTTCAACCTCATTGGATAAAATGTTTAACCCTCATAACTATCTTAAGATTTTACCTACTTTAACTTTCAAATCTCAAGGTAAGATAAAAATTTTTAGGAAATATAAAACAATGAAATTTTAGGTTAAAAAATTTAGAATTTTCTACAAAGAAGGCAATATAAAAATGATGAATTAAAATAAGGTTAAATAGATAAAGATTACCCTATAAGTTGAAGAGCTTGAAGATTACTTGTTTTGGAAAGAAAAAATAAATAATATTTTTGAAAAAAATAAAAATTATGGGATTTTGAATAGAAATATCTGGGGTCTTATGTAAAGAGTATTTCTAGGTAGAAAAATGATAAATTGAAAATTAAGTTGAATAGATATATCATGGAGGTTGGAGAATTTGAAGATGATTGATTATAAAAAAAAATCTAGATTTTTTGTTAGGAGTTGAAGATAAGGGTATTTGAGTCTTTTCCCCTTAATCTATGTAGAAGACTACTATCAAGGGATGCATGTCATCAATTTCAAAACATAAAGGGGGTATCTCTAACATTCAACAAAATGCAAGAGGGCAAGTCTAAATCACCCCTCAGACAATTGGAAAATATCCCTTTAAATGGGATGATACAACAGCCCATTTGGCACAAAACTTTCAAATTGTTTCAAAACAAGATAAAAATGGTGAAGATCGATTCTGAAATTTTCAATCAATCACAAAGCAGAATTTGGACTTCTTGACTTGTGGTAAGGTAATAAGCGACTCATTATCAATTATTAATACAATTTAATTTTTTTTAAGCGTTAACCGTTGAAAATTAGTGCAAACAAACAGTCTCTCCCCCTTACAAACTTCCCTAAAAATAAAACCCACGTGGCAGTGAATGGAGCTGACAACACCAATGCGCAGTCTGCCAAATAGGTAGGACAACAGGCACATTTTTGTAGTTTCAGTTTTGGTCAAGTGACGCTGAGACTGACAGCTGAAGTTACCTTGTGTCAAACGTCGAAGTAGAATTTGACAAATTTGCATCAAACGGTGGGTGACCCACACGTAAAAACGGGTTTAACTCGTCTGAACCCGATTCGCCCTCCCTTACAGTTGGGATAGAAGGTTCTGAAACGAGTCCGTGGCCCAAAGCTAACTGCCCCCTACTCAGCAAGAATCACATGCAATAGCGCTTTAGTTTAATGCGTTTGTTGGAAAGTTCGGATTGCGACTCTCCTTGAAATTATGATATTTTCTTTACTTTCTTTTTCTTCATAGTAGCAATTGCAAGGCCCCAAACCACTTTGAGGGTTGAACCCACATTTGTTTATTCTCTTTTTATAATATAATGATTTTCTTGACACCCCCCTCTAACACACCCTCTTTCTCAAAATCATAGGTCATTTGCCTTGAGATACACATAATTGCAAATCTTTTTCTCGTGTATCTTGAGGCAAATGATCTATAGTATTGTGATGGGGCGTCATATTATCACATCTCTTTTTTATAAGTAGGGGTTGAGCCCACTTACCATCTCATAGAAAGGAAAACATCCCACCACCTATGCTAGGGGCATACATGAGAATACAAACTCTTTCATTAGGAAAACACATAATATTTTTAGTACTTTTGTTCTTTTACTAATAATAATAATAATAATAGGCCCCACTATACAAATGAGGCCATAATCTTATATCCCTTCAAGCAAGTTTATCCATTTTTAATAAATAATATAACTTTAAAAAAAATAAAAAATGTAAAAAATTAATTAAATTGACAATCTAATTAAATGCCTTCCAACACTATAGTTAAATGTATTTCAATTTGATCCACATTGTAGATTCTACTGTGTATAAAAGGATAATTCACGATGTTAAAATTGAAAATTTTGATAAGAAAATTCGACGGTCCGTGACCGTTGAAGTTTTTTATGTTTGACAATTCAACAGCTTAGAGCCATCAAATTTCTCCCATTCTCCATTAGTTTGACGGTTTTGATCCGTAAAAAAAAAATTTGACAATGAAAAATTCGACTCCTTGATCAATTAAATATAGGTTTCTTTTTTTTTTTTTAAGGTTGCAATTTAACTATGCTGAAATCACAAATCAAATTATAGATTGGAAGTATATGAGTTTTGAAATTACTCAAAGGAAGGGAGAAGCTTTCCTAAACAAATACAATTCAGTTTTAAAAGAGATAAAACGATGAAGTACCTACCAAAGACACTCCAATACATAAGTTTGTAAGTAACATTTGAATGTTATACTATCAAATGGATGGAGTCAACTGTATTAGTTATCTTTTAATTTATTATATATTTCTTTATCTCTATTTTATTTTTTGTTATTTTTCCTTTTCTATTGGATTTTTTTGCTACTTAAAAGTTATTATCTTTATCTTGACAAAGTTTCCCTTTTCATTATGATTATCCTATTTTGAATTTGATCCCGCTTGCCTCCGCGATTCATGGAATCATTAGTACTCACCTGTTCTTCTTTAAACTATTTATGGACCTTAATTAATTTTTTCGACATGTTCGTTTCTTGATAATAAAAAATGAACTTGTCGAAATGATCTCAGTTTGGATGTGTTAATATTAGTTTTTGTTGTATTGTACTATGATGTACAATGATATATTGGATCATTATCTTCTGTAGTTAGGGTGTTGTTGGATATGACACAATCTAATACTCTAACAAGATTATGGCTCGAGCCATATACATCGTATCATTCGAATTAGAGAGTTTCAAGCAATATAAGCTAAGATCATTTTATTTTCTCTGACAATACCTCTTATGCTTATCTTAGAGTTTCATATGTGTAATGTGGGATAAATAGTATTTTTCTCCCCCTCAATACACTTTTTTAATAGTATTGGAAGAGACCACTTCGCCAACATGATTTTAGTATTCCATTTATTTTATTATTAACTCTTTGGGTTGAATTAGATAACAACCGTTCAATAACTATCACAACTTGCATGATGAGTTCATGGTGTAGCACCTCATCACTTATCTCGAAATCTTGCACAATGTCAAATATTCATTTATCTTTTCTTTAATAATAATTATACTTATCTTAAGGTGATATGTGTACGATAACTAAATAAATGACAAAAAAAGAAAACATTCATTAGGTAATGCATTTAAAATAATGACATGTGGCATGCCATGTAGGAGTTGGGTTAACAATGCTGCATGTGACACATGGCATGAAAAAAAGAAAAAAAAACTGTTATTGCCACACCATTTTTTGCTAACACCACCCCATTCATATGTAAATCACTAAAGATTTGCATACAATTTGGGGTGATGTTAGTAAAAGTTAGTGTGGCAATAGCAATTTTGTCATGCCAATTTTTACTAATGCCATATCTACTGTATGCAATTTTTTGGTGATTTATAAAAGAATTGGTGTGGCATTAGACAATAGTAGCTTTAAAAAAAACACCTCGCACAAAGAGATGATATGACCTCTTTCATTAGGAAGAGAAAGACTATTCTAAGTTCTTTGGCTCTTTTAATAATACATTTCTCCACCATACGAATGAGGATATATTCTTATCAATATTGGGATAAGGTATGTGATCTTCAAGCACTCAACTAGGGGTGGCAATCTCAACGCGATCCACGAACATGACTCGAAAACAACATAAAATTAGTAAGTTTGAGTCAAGCCTAATTGGGTTTGGGTCATAATATTGTCAACCCGTCTAACACGATTATAAATGAGTTGGGTTTGGGTTTTGGGAGTTACCAACCTGACCCATTTAATTATTCAGTCATTAATGTATAATTTTAAATATATAAAAAAAAGTTAAGAATTTTTTAAATTAATCATTTTTTCTAGAATTTCCTTGCTCTTTTATATAACACAAATTTTTTTATATCAAATTCTATAAAATGTAAAGGGCATTTCAAGATATTTTTAAATTAATAAATCGTTAAGTTTTAGTTTTAGAAAAAAAAAAAAAACTTTCTTAATAAGTTATTTATTTATATTTATGCCTTTTTTTTTCATTAAAATCTAGAGCTATGTAGTGTTTGATTCCTAATATTGGCAAAATGATTCTCAGTAAGACTTAAGATCTTACCAAGTGGGGCTATTATGTCTCATGTGATAATGAAATACACTTTGCATAGCCAATAACAATAATAATAATAATAATATTGAAAAACACTTTCTGAACAAAGTTAGTAAGGGAAGTTTTCTAACCACATCTTCTTATGGCATCCAAAAACATGATTTGATGCCACATGATTGTAAAGGATAAAATTCTACGAACTTTGAAAAATAATTCAAAATAAAATTATTTTTTACCATTGAACTTAGTTTGCGGTTGTGCAACTTTATTTTTTAGTAATGATATTTTCTTTTTGATAGTGGAAATGAAATTTATTTTTTCCAGTAAAAATTAGAATTTTATTAAATAGGTTATGTATGGATTAGGCCAGGTATACCTATTTATATATGGGTTGGGTTTGAGTTTAAGTTTTTGACATGATTATTAAGTGGGTTGGGTTTGGTAAATTTTTATAATTCCCTTACTTCAACACGACATGAACAAGATCCGATCCGACCCATTGCCACCCTTATTACTCAACTTTTTTTTTTTCATAAATAATATAATTTTAAAAAATAAAATATTAAAAATTTATTAAATTTGTAAATTGGGGATTTAAATGCCATTATTGTTACTTTATCACCTTTGGAGTCAAAAAAAAAAAAATTATTAAATTAAATTAAATTCAAGAATATTATAAGAATTGTACTTAAAAGTAAATTTTTTTCTTGTAGTTAAATTATTAGTTAAGATAGTGAGTTAACATGTCTTAGAATTTTATCCTCTACATCACAATGGCATCAAAACATGCTTTTGCAAATGTGCTTCTATGTCACTTTCGATGTAAGTGTGGTCATAAATTATTGACTGGTGAGAGGGGCTTTTTAGGAAGTTCTCCCAAAATGCCAAGCACTACTCCTATTCTTGCCAAATTATAATTGGGTAAAAGAAGCGCTTTTTGGAAGTAAAAAAGTGCTAGAACTCATAGAGTTGGAATCTCTCAACAAATTGAAAATAGAGAAATTTCCCAAAACATGATAAACTTCAGACAAAATTTGCATTCCAACTGACTATTCATTTTAATTCCCAAAACATGAAAAGTTATATCAAAGGTTTTTTACAGTGATGATCTAGTTGATGTAAAATAACAACATCATTGATATTTATTTGAAAAGTGACAATCTCGTTGGTTCACTACATTTATGCGAGATAGTCATAAACCAACATAGAATTGTAATAAGAGGACTTTTGGACATGGGAATAAAATTTGCTGTTAAAGAAAAATAAGGCTAAGCTATGAATTGATGACATGATGTCTAAGTGTATTAAAAATATTGGAGTTATTAGTTAGTAAAAGTTTTGCTCACAGAAAATTCAATCCAGGATTTCATAGAATCCCTAATTGACCAATCACATGAATCTACGTACTGAGGTATCCTCAATTTACAAAACTACCCTTAATAGGATTTTAGTATTTGGTCATCCGAGATGTGATGTCAGAAAAAATTTCTAAGAGAAAATCATGGTTGAGTGTTAGGTGTTTTGATTTTGCTATTTTCTTCATACACGTGTTGTTATTATTATTATTATTATTATTATTATTATTACTATTATTATTTTGAGAGGGGAGGGGTTAATTGATTCATCGTTTTAGTGCGGTTAACATATTTGAAATCTAGACACTAACGAAATGATTCATGAATCAAATTTTGACATAAATTTTGGATTCCACATTAATTGAATATTCTCTCCCAGTCCACTCCACATTAATTGTATGGGTTAGCTAGGTCTTCATCAAATTGGAAATCACAGTCTGTATATGTTTGTATTGTTACCTACACATAATTGAATCATTAATTATTTTCTTCCCAATAAATCATTAAGAGTGTATTTGGATGCGTGTTTTTCTTTTCTTCTGTAAACACGATATTCTCGGACAAATTGTTGGTGGAAAATGTTTCACTTGTAAACACATTTAATGTTGAATGTTGTTTGGTTAACAGGAAAAACCCAAGATTCAGCCGGATAAAAGTAGGTTCATGAGCAATCTTTTTAACACATTGAAAACAGGATTTGCATTTTTTTTTTTTTGCACAATGAGTCTTCTCGAAGAAAAAACATGAATTAAAATGGCATTATGGTGACGTATTTTGTGCAAAACGCATAAAACATGGTGTCCATCCAAACAACTTCTAAAGGGTTAGAGAGGTATGATTATGTTTGATAAGGATAGCGTGGAGGTCATTTTTGTGATTGACCTCGAGATCTAATTTTAGCAAGACCATTCACTAATAAATTATAAAAATCATGAAAAAATAACGAAAAAAAGAAAGAACACAAAAAGATTTTTTACGTGATTCGACAAACGTGCCTACGCCTACGGATTCGGAGAGCTGTTTCACTATAAATCTTAGATTTACATAGTCTCTTCTCCTCCTCTCCATCTTTTCTCCTCCCCTTTTACAATGACCTCTAGATTTTTAAATAGAGAAACTCTAATTAGAGTCTTAATTCTAATTAATTATAATTGACCACCTTGCCCCTTATCCAAATTAACAATTACATAATAAGGAGAATAATAATCATTTTACAAATTCTCAATGTAATAATGCTTTTTCGATTGGATTTGGGTGATTAGGGTTCAGTTGTGAGGCCCTAAAAAATGTTAGGGTTCAGCGTGTGGGAGATGGGAATGCGAGAGCGAGAGAGAGAGAGAGTTGTAGAGAGAAAGAGAGACAGTTGCAACGAGTGAGAGCTGCAGCGAGAAAGAGAGGTAGTTTAGCGTGTGAGAGAGGGAGAGGCAGAATATGAGAGAGAGAGAGAGAGAGAGAGAGAGAGAGAGAGTTGCAGTTGGAGGGAGGGATTGAAGAAGAAGTTGGAGAGAAAACTCTCTCTCGGATTTTGTTAAAATGTAAGGAGGTCTTTACAATTTTCTAAACAATGTAAGTGAAAACTTGTTTTAGTGTTTTAGATGATCAAACGGTTCTCTTATGTTTGCTAAAAGCGTCTAAAATTGTAAACTGGTCCCGAACGACTGAGTTTAATAGTCCCACATCGACAAAAACTAAAGTAATATTTTGGTTTAAAATAATGGAGGGCCAATTTTTGTAATGGTAACAGTGACGATGCGAATGGGCCTTCCTACCTTACAGGTATGTGTCAGCCCAGGAAAGTCCCCGGGCCTATATTCGCAGAGATGCGGACTCGGAAACGAGTTTACTTTGGGGAGAGACCGTTCGCCTCGTGCGAGGGCAGAGACATGTGTGGAGCTTAGGTTTCCCCCCGAACTTCCCATTGGCCAAATTTGTACAGTTATTCGCTTAGTCCTCCTGGACTAACAGAACGGGGATTACGATCACAGTTACCCAATTTTTATATTTATATTTTTTGGCCCTCAATTCATTATTGAGGCATTTTATCAAACAGTTGGAATGTGTTCTCTCTCCCAATATTGAGGAATTTTAACAAATTTTCTCTCCCAAGCTGACCAAACTCCTGAATTTTTATTTTTTTCTAAAAGAGAATTCTTCAAATAAGAGAGCAGACGATAAAATCGGTAAATCAATGAATGACTTGATTATTTATCGATTAAATTTTTAGTCCTGGCCAAGTCCAACTATCAAATCTTAATTTTTTTATATTACAAACAACTTGTAATCTTTTCAAAACAATCTATTTTCTTATTTATCTTTCTAAGAGGATTGATTTTGTAAAATCTTACCAAACACCTTTTATAGCTCTTATTATTAATTATAAATCGATAATTGATTATGAAACTCATAAATCAAGATTACCAAACGACCCTTAATTATGTGTATAATTAATTTATAATGAAATCAACAAAAAGTTTAAAAAATGTTTTAATTTTTATATTTTGATTTGGTTCTCGTAAAAGTTAGAAGCCGAAAAATAGGTCAAAGGTAGCTTCTTTTTCTGAAATAACAAATAGTTTCGTTGTTCCAAATCATCAAATAAGTTTAAAAACTCAAATGAATCTTGATATAAAAAAAAAATTCATTAGTATTGGTTAATTCTAAGATATATTTTATTGAAATTGAATATTTTTTAATCATTTTATTTGTTGTACTTTACTCTATCACTATTCAAAAACTTTTCTTTAGAGAAATTATTTAATAACTCAATATTTTTTTTTTCTTTTAATATATTTTTTGAATCGTGTTGGACTAACCTCAAGCTGTAACGTCATATCACACTTCTTGATGTGAAAGTGGATAGAAATCATAAATTCTTTCCCACTCATATCTCGATGAAAAGAATCTATGATTCTCATACATTTTTATTGGGATATGAGATTCCAGCCCGAGGTCACTTCAGCATTATTATTATTTTTTCGTTAATTAAGTAAATATATTAATTAAAGAGGGGATTCTTGTAGGATAAAAGTGATTCTACAATCAAGTTCAACGAAGCTCCATCGATTTTCCATCTTCACAGTCTTCTCATTCACATAAATCGTCTATGTATCTATATGTATCTATCGTGGACTCATTTTGTTCAATAGAAAGATCTTAATAAATTATTTTTAATAAAACATATTATAATTATTTTATAAAAAATCATAAGGGAAAGATTAGAAATAGGACTATATCACTGCACAAAAAAAATATTGGAATTATTTCCATTGCAATGGCAAATTGGCAAACTCAATACTATTTGAGCATAAATCATCAAGTCCAACACTTTTCTTGTCGAGTTCAACTGTTGAATGTTTTGTTTATCTTTCGACGAAAAAAAGAGACAAATAGAACATGAGTTACTTCACGTAACCTCGTCTTTAAAATATCTTTATTTTTTCCTCTTTTAATCTATTTTACTTTATCTCTAATCCATCAGTTTCAATTTTGTGTAAACCCTTTCAAGAAAAATCATAGATTTTTCTATCTTGAATTCTATAATTTTCTACTTTCTGAGGAGTTATATCTTACCTTAAGGTTTGAAGGTAGAAATACATGGAATATTAAGCTGGGTTGGGCTATTAGCTATTCAACAGAATTAACTTATCTAAGGTTGTCAATGGATCGAGTATGGATTGGATCAGTATCCATCTGAGATTGATTCGATCAGTATCCATCTGAGATTGATTCGATGAGCATTGGACCGTATTGCAATATTAAGATCAAAATCCAATCTAATAACAAATTAAATTGAATACAGATCAAGTCAAATCCAATTTGACATATTAATTTGATTAGAAGTTTCAGCTTGGGCTAATTTTTTTTTTGAGGAAGATCTTGTCACCATCCTCACAAAAAAACAGTTCAATCCGAAATTTTTATGCATATAGGACAAATTTTGGCTCTCTAATGTTGGCTGCCGAGGGCCTGTGTGGATACACCTCTCCGTGCAAGAGCAAAAGCTCAATCACTCCCCGCAAGAGCAAAAAACCTCTCCGCGGAAGAGCAGGTCTTTGAAGCTTCTCCACAAAGAGCAAAAAACCTCTCCCCGCAAGAGCAAAAACCTCTCCACGCCAAAGCAAAAACCTCTCCAAACGTTTGCTAGCTCCCCGCAAGAGCAAAAGTCGTCAAGAAGCTCTATCCAAACGCAGTGCGAGTATTTGTCTTTAAAAATTATACATACGTACACACACACACACACATATATATATATATATATATATATATATATATATGGGGACGGTTCAGCAGCCCTAAAGTTTGCCAAGTTTGGTGCCAAACATTTTTCAAAATATGGGTTAGAAGCTTTGGAATGAGCTGATTTTTTGTGTGGATGATCTCTATGATTTCAAACTTTATGGTTGCCGAACCGCTCCCTATATATATATATATCTCACATTTTATCGGATTGGGAGATGGTTGATCGAGATCCGATCCAATAGGTTATGGTTATCAAATGGGACCCTTATGTGAATCCAAATCATATCGAGAACCAAAGTGGAACTCAGGTCTGATCCGATCCATTGACTGCTCTAAACCTATCTTAGTTAGAAATTGAGACAAAGCCCAGCCATTTATCGAGTAGGCTTTAAAATTAAATCGATCCAATAGCCCATTTCTTACATGGACTCCATAAAACTTCACCTGTTTCTCTCTCTAAAGTCTATGTACTTCAAGCTTTGCAACAATGATTAAAAAAAGAAGAAGAAGAAATTAATCTTTCCTTAATGGCATAATTTATTAATTGCTTCAGTCTTGCAAATTGTTGTTGTAGATGCTTCAAATGCTTTGTGATTCTTGACTCTCCTTATCATCAAAGAAAGTAAATATATGATTTTATATTAGATCATTAAATATAAGATAGTCTAAAAAAAAAAAGAGATTCTATTGCCACACCAACTTTTTATAACACCACCACCAATTTATATGTAAATCAACAAAGAATTAGCGCACGTCTTGGGTGCCGTTAGTAAAAGTTGGTGAGCCAATAGAAGCTCTCTAAACAAAAACATGGATACTAAATTAGATCAGTTTTGGATCAACATTATCAAGATCCAATAATATGTGAGAAAATATATAAATTATATTATATATATATTTTGTTTAGGTATATGATTGATATCTATAGTTTTATATCGATTATCAATTTTGATTTGATCTAGTAGTTATTGGATCAGAGATACATTAACTGGAACCCAAGCCCAAGCCCAAGCCCATTTCATTGAATTGATCACATGATGTGAAGTATATTTTTTTATTGAGGTATCACCAATTGACATAACTACCCTCCTCATGTTTAGTGTGATTGATCATCCACGTGTCTTATTGTATAGGGGCACTTATGGCAACATAAACATAATTATTGTCATCCACGGATGCACCCAAACAAGAGCACTTTTTAATTTTACCAACAAAAAAGAGAAGAAAGGATAAATTTTAGGGGAAATTAAAAAAAAAAATATATATATATATATATATATATATATATATATAAAAGAATTAAAATCGCCCGATATTTTTTTTCTAATTAAAAATTAAAAATTTTGGCTATTGAATGACTGCTTTATTTATTTATTTATTTTAAAATTTCAAAATTTCAATCTTTTAGAGATCAAATTTTTTATTTATTATAAAATTTAAAATTTTATTCATTTAAGAGTCAAAAATTATTATTATTTTTTATTTAAATATTCATGTTGCATTTGTATTACGAAAATGCCCTTGGAGTTTTGAATTCGTTACCTAACATACGTTGGAATGGATTCTAACACATCAATTTTTGGCATCCAAAAACACGATCTGATAGCACAGGATTATAGATGACAAAATGTTAAAAAAATTTAACAAAAAAAATTACTTTTCACCATTGAATTTTAGTTTTAAATTTTGAAGGTCAGTAGCCATCGTTTTTCAATAAGTACGATCAAGCTCATAACAATTTGTTTTTCAATGTTTTCTTCTGCATATGAGTTTTTCAATAAAATATGCAAGGCTGTGGTGTTAGATTTCTAATTTGATAATCCATGTGGGCCCAACATTCTTAGTAAGATTTTAAATCTTATTAAGTTAGTCACCCTAGACTAATTCATAAAGTAAGCTCAAATTTTCGGCCGTTTAAGTGCCGTTTTAAGTATTACACCATACTTTATTAAAATTAGTGTAGGGTGACTAACTTAGTAAGATTTAACATCTTACTAATAAATGTTGGGCCCACATGGATTATCAAATTAGAAATCAAACACCATAACCTTGCATATTTTATGGAAAAACTCATATGCAGAAGACAACATTGAAAAAACAAATTGTTTTGAGTTTGATCGTACTTATTGAAAAAAGATGGCTATCGAAGTTCAAAATTTAAAACTAAAATTCAATGATGAAAAGTAATTTTTTTTTTTTAAATTTTGTTCAAAGTTTTTAACATTTTGTCATCTATAATCCTGTACAATCAGATCAAGTTTTTGGATGCCAAAAATTTATGTGTTAGAATCCATTCCAACTTATGCTAGGTAACAAATTCAAAACTCCAAGAGCATTTTTCTAATACAAATACAACATGATTAAAAAATAAAATAATAATAATAAAAAATAAAAACATTAGGCCCTGCCAATTTTGATTCCTTTTAATAAATTCTAAAAATTATTAATGCTGGAGTGACTTTAGTGGAGGACATCTTGATGTGGTAGAGCGCTCATACTTGTAAATACCTTTTTCTAAGATACGAGTAAAATGCATCTACAGACATGAGCGCGCCACCACGTCAAGGTGTCCCCTGAGGTCACTCTAGTACAAATCATATTTTAACTAGAGTTTGTCTAACGTCATCTTCTTTAGGGTTAAGGGGGTAAAAAAGAAAAGTCAATAATTAAAGATATTAGATGTAAGGACACTATTGAAAAAAATGTGGGAGAGGAAATGTAATAAAGTCGGAGGAGTATGATTGAAGAATGATATTATCAAAAAGGGATAGAAAAGGTTAGTGTGTTTTATTATATAGAAATATAGATTTGGTCTGGATTCCGTTAACTAGAGAAATGACACAAGATCTTAACCATGTAAATACAAAATCCAATGGCTGAAAATTATCATAAAGATAAGTATTACCATGATATGTATTGTTATTGTTAAGATACACATAAAATTTTAACCATAAGAATCTGTGTTTACATGGTCAAGATCTTGTGTCATTTCTTGAGTCAATTGAAATTGACCCAATTTTGATTACATTCACACGATCAGGGGCGGATTTACAGTGGGAGCACTTGCCCCCCACAAAATTTTACAAGCCTATAGATTATTGAACTTTTGCGATAGATATTAGCGACAGCTAAAAAATTTGCCACTATTGTATTGCCCCGACACAAAAAAAAAAAAAAAAAAAATTCCATTCTTAATTGCCCCCACAATTTTTTTTCTAACCTTAGTTGCCCCCCACATAGGCCAAAACATGGCTTCGCCCTTGCACATGACTAAAAGTTTAACATCTCTACCCCCAAATGGAATCCTGACCACTTGGGTGAAATTAAGTATGATCTGGAGTCCATGTTATAAACATGCATGCGTAAAACATGGATTTGAAATGATTGTTGCATCCATTATTTTCATATGATTTTTTAAATATAAAGATGATTTTTTTTCCATGTAGGTATGCGAGAAATGTCTCTAAGGAGATTGAAAAAGTAAAATTCCTTGTTTTTTTCCCTTCTTCTCTTTGTTATCAATTATTCAAAAATATAAGTGAAAATCAAGATATTGGAGAAAATTGAAAATTGAAACCAAAACATTAATGAAAATTTGTTTCACCCCATTTATCATTATATTGTTGCATTAAATAATCAAGTTTTAGCTTATTTTGGTCCTTCATCCTCTTATATGCTATTGAGAGACTTGCTAACACCGCTTCTAAAATTGTTTTCATCCGTGCAAATCTCTTTACTTTGTTGAGTTCTTCAATCTAATGAGATGAAAAATAAGAGACATGAAGAGAATCAGAGTTTTTGTTTAATGCTATTATTTTCCTAGGTCAGAGAGATCAAGCCATTACATTTAAGCCGAGTTTAAGAAGCTGGATTGGGTTTTATCAATCTGAGATTGATTCGATAAGCATTAGGTTGTTTCTAGAACTGATCCAATTAGAATCAGATCGAATCCTTTTTTTTATCCCAATATTAAGATCCAAATCCGATACAATAACAACTAAATTGGATACAGATTGAGTCAAATCCAATTTTACATTTTAATTTGATGGGGTTAGAAGTTTCAGATTAGTCCTCACAACAAAAAAACAAAAAGCCCAATTCGAATCTAAAAAAAGCCCAATTCGAATCTAAACCCGATGAGATTGTTAGAATCTTGGGTAGTGCGAGGTACGTGTCGACACTCAAGAAGAATTTGATTTTGTTGGTACATTCAAATCAAATGGGTGTTCTTTCTCGGCAAAAGATGGAGTACTCAAAGTGTCTAAGGGAGTCATGGTGATAATAAGAGATGTAAAATTTACAGATAACCTCTACAAGCTTTCGGAGAACACAATTCTAGGTAGAACACAATTCCCTGGGATCATTTTCTACTTTTCCAAGAGTTGTATCCTGCCTTGATGTTTGATGGTTGAAAAAAAGTTGTATCCATTGGGAAAATGTAGTTTCATCAAGATTTATTTCGTACCATGAGCATGAAATTCTTATGGAACCTTAGAAATAGCCTAGTACAACTTAAATGGGATTTTATAGTTTCTTTATGATCTACCATTTTTAGTAATCGATTAGTTAACATGTTGGCTACACATATTCTAAAACACAAAAGAAAAAAAAAAATATTGGTTTATTAAATTATTTATCGAATCCTGAAAAAGATTCAATAAAATACAAAAATAAATTCACTATAATGCCAATGTGATTCCACGTGTAGGAGGTTACTCGAATTAAAGCCAAAATAAATAAAATAAGAATACCATGGATCTAAATTGATATGTATCATGTGTTGTGTATGTGAACTCCTTTGTGAAGCTCACTTAGTAATTTGATTAAACACAGATTGGATATTTCACCAAAAACCTTCAATGCCATACCTTCCAAGACCTTGTTTGATGATGGCAATGAAGAACAAACCCAACTAATAGTAGCAAATACGAAAAAGATAAACAAGTTACAATCTCAACCCAAATTACATTGGACCAATCCAAAAATACACGCACTTGGACCAGGTCTAATTAATTTTTAAGCCATACTTCAACATCATGCAAGCTTACTATTAGGAAGTTCAAACCGCAATTCCATCCCAATCCACTTATAATTCCAAACCCAATTGTTGCCTAAGGTCTGATTTTAATTCATTAATAACCCAACTACTAGTGGGGTAGATTAACTGAATTTAAGATGCCTAAGGTCTGTTCAAGACCAGCCAGGGATACATTAACCAGAGCCCAAGCCCAAGCCCAAGCCCATTTCATTGAATTGATCACATGATGTAAAGTATATTAAAAATACTGGAGTTATTAGTTAGCAAATGTTTGCTCGCAGAAAATCAACCTAGAATTTTCATAGAATCCAACCAATCACATGAAGCCACATGTATTGAGGTATCACCAATTTACAAAACTACCCTCCTTATTGTTAGTGTAATTGTCATCCACGTGTCTTGTTGTGTAGGGACACTTATGGCAACATAAACATAATTATGCTTATGCACGGATGCATCCAAACAAGACCACTTTTTAATTTTACTTTTATAATCATTCAACCCATCTGACTAAAAAAAAAAAAAAAGATAAAATTTAACAAATATTCAACAACAAAGAAATAATTGGATAATTTTTTTTCTTTCTTTTTCCAATTGGTGAGATCACAGTTGCACCCTAATTCAATTAAGTCGGACCAGTTTACTGTAATTAAAGAATTTAAAACTGAATTGAGATCGATTGACTAAGAAAAGAAATACAAAAATCTTGTGATTTCTACAATACTGTCACATTTCTTTAGGATTAATTCTCAGGATCTAATTGTCCATAATCTTTTTATGTTTTAATAACTCGAACCAATTCTTCCCATTCATCTTTTTGCCGTACATCATTCTCTTTGGATTGAAGGGGATAAAAGAGGAAAGCCAATAAAAATATAGGACATTATTGTAAAAAAGGTGAGAGAGGAAAGATAATAAAATTTGAGAATATCCTTGAAAAAGTAAAAGTTGTCCTCGTGATTCACATGGAGATTACATCTCAACCCTTACTCACGTGGGGGATAAACCTTAAGATGAGTACTGGTGTGTTTTATTATATAGATATATAAATTTAAGTCGGATCTCGTTGACTCAGGAAATGACATAAGATCTTTGATCATATAAACACAAAATTCAAACCATTGAAAATTATCCTCAAGATACACATAAAATCGCAAAGATTCATGCTAGAGTGACCTCAGGATTGTAACTCATATCGTGCATACTGGCATGAAAGTTGATAGGAAGCATAGATGGTTTTCACTCGTATCTTGATGAAAAGCGTTTATGATTCCTATACAGTCTCACGTCACGACATGCGATGTGAGGTACAATCTTGAAATCACTTCACATTATTTAATCTCAAACATAAGAATCAGTGTTTACACGGTCAAGATCTTATATCATTTCTTGAGTCAATGAAACCAACCCAATTTTAGTTACACTCACATAATCAAAACATGACATCTCTACACCCAAATGGAATCCTCGCCTCTACTCACATAACCAAAACATGAAATCTCTACACCCAAATGGAATCCTCGCCACTTGGGTGAAGTTAAGTTTGATCTCCGTAGCAAACAGTTATTTTGCAGTCCATGTTATAAACATGCATGTGTAAAACATTGAAGTCGAATGATTGTTGTATCCACTATTTTCGTATGAATTTTTTTTAATATAACGATGATTTTGTTTTCATGTAGAATGTGACAATCCTCTTTTAAGGAAATTGAAATTGTAAAATTCCCCCTTTTTTATCTCTTGTTATTATTCAAAAATATAAGTGCAAAATCAAGATATTGGAGAAAATTGAAAATTGATTTCATCTTATTTGTCACTATATTGTGGCATTAAATAATCAAATCCTATTATATGCCATTGGGATTATTGCGAATACCGCATATAAAATTGTTTCCATCCATTCAAATCTCTTCTATTGTTGATGTAAAAAATAAGAAAAGTGGAGAGAGTTAGAGTTTTAGCCTATAAATATTTAATCTGGACAACTTTATCCAACAGCAGAATAAACTTGTACCAAATCATCAAATAAATTGAAAAATTGGAAAGAATCTTGATGTAAAGAAAAATTCATAGAGTTTGGTTATTTCTAAGATATGTTTTATTGAAATTGAATATTTTTAGATCATTTTATTTGTTCTTTAGAGAAAATTATTTAATAAATTCTATTTTAGATTTTTATTTTCGAATTATCCCCATAACTTTTTTTTGGGTTAGACATAATAACTCAATATATATTAATATATTTTTTGAGACATGTTGGAGTGATCTAAAACTAGAACCTCATATTGCACTTCTTGTCATGAAAGTGGACAGAAACCATAGATTCTTTTCCATTCATATCTCGATGAAAAGAATCTATGGTTCCCATATATTTTTACGTAAAGAAATGGGATAGGAGATTCCAGCCCGAGGTCACTTCAGCATTATTCTTTTTTTTAATTAAATAATTATATTAATTAAAGAGGGGTAAAAGTGAAACTTTGTATTAAATTCCCAAAATATCGTTGTAGGATAAAAGTTAAAGTATATCGTGTTTTTTGAACCTTTCTACAATCAAGCTCAACGAAGCTCCATCGATTTTCCATCTTCACAGTCTTCTCATTCACATAATTAAATATTCTTTGGCTCTCTAATATTGGCTGCCGAACATTAGCGTTTAAAAATTATATATATAATTTACATACTTTTTCACATTTTATTGGGAGATGGTTGATGCAGAACCGATCCAATAGGTTATGGTTATCAAATGGGGTCAATCCAAATCATATCGAGATTCGAAGTGGAACTCAAGTCTGATCCAATCCATTGACTGCTCTAAACGTATCGAGACAAAGCCCAGTCATTTATCTAGTGGGCTTTAAAATTAAACCGATCCAATAGGTTATGGTTATTAAATGTCCAAATCATATCGAGATCCGAAGTGGAACTCAAGTCTGATCCAATCCATTGACTGCTCTAAACATATCGAGGCAAAGCCCAGTCATTTATCTAGTGGCCTTTAAAATTAAACCGATCCAAAAGCCCATTCTGACGTGGACTCCATAAGACTTCACCTGTTTCTCCCTCTAAAGGCTATGTACTTCAAGCTTTGCAACAATAATTAAAAAACAGAAGAAGAAGAAATTAATCTTTCCTTAATGGCATAATTTATTAATTGCTTCAGTCTTGCAAATTGTTGTTGTAGATGCTACAAATGCTTTGTGATTCTTGACTCTCTCACCTACACTTATCATCAAAGAAAGTAAATATATGATCTTATATTGCCCCGCCAACTTTTTCTAACACCTACCCTATTCATATGTAAATCAACAAAGAATTAGCGCACGTCTTGGGTGCCGTTAGTAAAAGTTGGTGTACCAATAGAAGCTCTCTAAACAAAAACATGGATACTAAATTTGATGGTAAGGTGGTGGTGGATAGCGCGAAAAGGAAGGAGTGCACGCCGGAGGACTTGGAGGTGGAGGAGAATAGAAGTAAAACCATGAAGGAGGGGGTGGAGGATGATATTTTTTACGTCGAAAAGGAGATCGAGTATTCGGAACAAGTGGTGGTGGGTGGTGGTGGTAGTGGTGGTGGGGTGGGTGAGGAGAGATATAGTGAAGGGAGGGAAGTGAGTAAAGGAGGATAGATGAGTGAGAGAGACATATGAGGAGAGGAAGTAAAACATTCTTCAATAACCAAAACCTTCCCATTTTCTTTGGTGATGAGTGTTTGTAGAGAAGAGTTTAATAAGTTGTTACTATTTATAAGCAAAGTTTGTACTTCTTAGAGAAAGGTATAAAGAATTGATAGCCTGAGAATTTAGTGAAGTGCTTTCTCACCCACCATCTTATCTAGTTTTGAAAAAAAATTTAAAGTTAAAGCAGCACTATACGTTAAGGGAAGTAATGAGCCAAGGTGGATCTAGGCTTTTAGGCCCATTTCATATTCGGCTTTTTATATTTTAATTAGGCCCAATTAGCTCCACCCGCTATAGTTTTTTTATATATAAAAGAGCTGATATTGCTACACCAACTTTTGCTAACGCCACCCCAAGATGTATGTGATTTTCACTTGAATTGGGGTGGCATTAGTAAAAGTTGGTGTAGTAATAAAATCTTTCTTTTAAAAAATAAGCCTAAGTAGGGGCCGTCAGTGAATCGGGTCAAACCCGAAATCCACTCAAACTTTGGGCCTGGATTGAGGATTTAGGTTTTAATAAGACCCTATTAATGAGATCAGTTTTGGATCAACGTTATCATGATCCAATAATATGTGAGAAAATATATAAATTATATTATATATATTTTGTTTAGATATATGATTTATATCTATAGTTTTATATTGATTATCAATTTTGATTTGATCTAGTTGTTATTGGATCAGGTTTGGATTCATATACCGAGATCTGACGAGAGTTTGTTCCAATAACCCAATTCGATGAGCACCGGATGTCCAGATCGGTCCCTGTTTGACCTAGTTGAATCCAAACACGATCCATTGACGGCCCTAAGTATATGAGTGATGCTTAAATATAATAGCTCGGCCCATCCATTCAATTTAAGTTCTTAGTAATCATCAAATTAGTATTATAATAATTAACTAATAATTTAGTATATATTTAATATATTATTTAAATCAGGGAAGAGAGAGACACAGAGATGACTTTAGAAAACAAGGCAGGGAGGGTAACAACCATCATTCCACTAACCCCACTTCTTCTAAATCTTGATTGTTAATTTTGTATTTTAATTGTTTGATTTATACGTATTTTTGTGTCATTATCGTGGGTCAATGGACTTAATAAAGAATTATGCTAATTGAGCTAGTGAGAGTGGATATGAACACACTAAAACTAAAGAGATTCTTTTGCCACACCAATTCATATGGGGTTCCATTAGCAAAAGTTGATGTGGCAATAGAAACTATCTAAAATTTTAGATATAATTGAATGGAGGAATTGGATTTATTCCATTGACGCCAAATTCATTTTTTGCATTAATAATAAAGCTAACCGATAGAACGTAAAACAACAAAGAAACAAGACTAATGTCAATATTCTAAGAAAATTTTGAATCCATCACAAAATAGAAAACTCTTAAAAGAGAAATTTAATTAATTTGATCATCTCTTTACATTGCAGTAACCACACTATTGATAATAAATAAATAAAAAGTTCTATTCATATAAAATAGAAAAATAGAAAAAATGATAAAAATAGCTAAATTGAATTAAGTGTGAAAATAAATAATACAAAATCCTACAAGTAAGTCAAAATCGCCTACTCTAACTTCTAAAACTAAAGTTATTGTCAAAATAAGTCTTTCTTAAAACGATTTTTTTTCTAGAAAACGAAAAGATTGCATGAACTAAAACATTTAAAGTCTAGAACGAGATCCTCATTCGAGCCAGCATAGACTTTCACATTGGTCCAAATGATACCTCAGCCCTCAACAAATTATGGTCTAGATTACGATTGGGACATGATTGATCCTTTATAATCTAATTCGATAGATTTTCAAATCGGATCTTTAACAGAATCCAAATTCTCAATCTACATCCAAAGCTATCAAAGCATAATGGATCAAATTTTGGGTTTAATCCAATCCACATCATTCAATATTCTTGTAAGTTGGTACACTTTTTAAGTTTAAAAAAACGGATGTGGGTTTGGCAAGCTTGCACTAAGACCTATTTTACTTTTGTTTGTGGGTCTCACCGTCAAAAGCAAAAAAAGACTAAAAGCTGAGTGGGTTTGGTGAAGAATTTAATGACCATATCCTCATAAGCGTTGACAAACAAGAGAACTTTTTTTTTTTTTTAATAGTTCAAATTCAATCCAACTAATTTAAAAAAATAAAATAAAATCAAAAGAGAAAATTCAACCAATATTGAAGGAAAACCCACAATCAAGACCTAGTTCAATTTTTAGACAAATAGTGATTTTCTAACGCCCCCATATGTCTCTTGACATGGCATGTGTTAGAATCATTGATTCTTTTTCTCGGGATACACAATTGCACATATTTACGGGGATGTACAGTTGTGTACTCAAGGGTAAAAAAAAACTATTATGATTCTAACCCATGCCATGTCAAGGGGCGTGCGTCAGAGGGGGCATTAGAAAAATCACGACTCTTTTTAGACTAAATTTTTTTTTTAATTATTATTAAAGAATTTTAAAATTGGGTAATTAAGGATCCATTTCATACTATGATGTATCCAAAGGATTTAAATTCATTGGAACTTATTAATTCTTTTGATTACGAGTCTAATCTTCTTTTAATTCTACACTTAAATAAATTAATAAAAATCAGAATCATTATTTATATAAATAGATTTTAATTTTAGTTAAAGTAATCAGACCCAAAATCGATGCATTAAGAGGAATGGACCCACCCCACAGATAATCCATCCCTTTCTAATCTCTCAATCTTCAATTAATTGATGGGATTTTTGTCAATTTGTGAACATTTTATGGGGGGCCCAATAAAAAGGCCAAGAAAGTGATGTTTTAGCAAAAAATATTTGTGATTAAAATGGTTGTTACCAGACAAAACATGGGTTGGTATGTAGTGAACATGGATGGGCCACCACCAACTCATTTATCAGTAACAGGCAACCCATGTGAATCAAACATCCACAAATGATATCCTGGTCAATAAAGACCAGTTCATGGGTTTTGATTTGAGGTCATTTTCCTCAAATGGACCCTTGTATAGTACCTTATGACACTCCACCAAATCAAATCAATTATGAGAATAATATCCTCTGTGGATGTAAATAAATGTATAAGTTTCCTTCGATAATGAAGACATGTTGTGCTTTTCACATTTCTTGGGTGTAGGAATTGAAGCATTGTACATGTTATTTGTTCATATGTTTTGGCCGTGATTCTTGTTTCCATAGGAAGTTGGGAGGACAATCTAACGAAGCTAACGATCATCAAGTTTTCAATTTACGTTTGTCTTCATAAAATTTTAATAATTATAATTATGCTCCAATAAAGCTATATGTCCTTCAATGACTCCCTCATGTATTTCATTCTTCATATAAGGGAATTCTAATCATTTTTGACAGTCTTACACTGTATTTAGATTGAGAGATGAGAAATGAATTAATTTTCTCTCCAATTTCTCTTGTTTGGGAGTAAGTGAAGGGAGAAGAGAGAGTTAATGGAGAGTTAGTAGAAGAGAAAATTATTCAATTTTTCTCTCTACCAAATTAAAGAGAGTGGGAAAATAGGAAAAAAAAAAACTTTTTATTCAATTATTCTTTTCTTTTCTTTCTGATCTATCCAAATAAGATGTCTCCATCTTATCCAAACAGGTTGTTAATAGAAATTTTTTTTTATCAAACAATAATCGCAGCTTCTATACAACACAATACTTCCCTAATATGGGTTATCAAATGACAAATACATTTCTCTACTTTTATTTTCAACATTTCAAAGTCACTAATTCCAATCGTAGAAGTTGACAACATTATCAAATGAGACCTCTCTGGATACGGGTGAGAACTACATATATCACTGTTTTTTTTATTAACGTCGGACCTTCAAAATGAGAAAATAACTAAAACACCCTCAACTTCAACTTTTTGTCAAAGTCACTTGATTTTCTTTACAAAAATCCACCATCCCCAACCTTAAAAAATAGCCAGTATACGTATAAGAACATGAGTACATGATATTGAATGTAATCCAGGTCAAGGCACAAAGCTGGCTCGATACGTATAGGAACATGGGTACATGATATTGAATGTAATCCAGGTCAAGGCGCAAAGCTGGCTCGAGCCGCAGGAACTTTTGCTAAAATAATGAAGGAACCAGCACCACAATGTCTTGTGCGGCTACCTTCGGGTGTTGAAAAACTCATTGATTCCCGATGCCGAGCTACTATTGGTATAGTTTCCAATCCCAACCATGGTGCACGTAAGCTTAGAAAAGCTGGACAAAGCCGGTGGTTAGGCAGACGCCCCATTGTTCGTGGTGTTGCAATGATAAATTTCTTTAAACCTCTTCAACCTTGTGCACAAATCATACGATTTTCTCCCCCAAGATCCTATCTAATTTTTACAAACTAGGGAAAATCACAGGCCTTATACAAGAGGTTGCATATGAGGGTATTTCAGCCATTTCAAAAAATACCCCCACCCAAAAAAAAATGAGTCGGGACACCCCCAGTTGTTTGGTTTAAAAGGTCACGCACACACGAGCAAACAAAATAAGATGAAGGGCTTTTGTGAAGAAAAAAAAAAAAAAGCCTAATACTTTACTTATATAAAAACATCAAAGTTTCCCCCAACAATCAGCAATGAACCATGAGGGTTTCTTTACCAGTTTACATATATATCTACATAAACTAAGGACTAGTAGTAACCCCTCCTCCCCTCTACTCTCCTCTATAAAGCTCATAACAATCAAAGTTACCAAGCCAACAATACATATGTTACAGAATATATAAATATAGATACAGATATATAGGTAAGAAAAACATGAGTGCCATTATCTGTTAGTGCCGATGAACAATTCCATCTCTCTCAAGGGGTCAGCTGCAGACGGTCTTTAGTCTCTTTGCAGACTGCATGAATCCTTCGATGACCTGCAACTCGTCCAATTTCTTCAAAAGACAGGGAAAAAAAAACAATCACCTTCCCATAAGAGAGGATATATACTTTCTTGTTAAAGAAGAAAATTCAATTGTGCCAGCAAAACCATACAACTAGGTTGGAAACACCATTTATTTCTCTACAACAATAAAGACCTGTCCCAAAGATTTGATGGGTCGGCTTAAACGAATCCCGTTCCTCTCTCTCTCCACTCCCGTATATCATATCTGCTTTCATCATCTCTATCCAAGTTCTTTTAGGTCTTCCTTAAACTCTTTTAAGACCTCAAACTTCAATATGTTGGAGCGGTAATTGGCCTTTGTTATACTTATGCATGCCCAAACCATCCCACCCGAGTTTCTCTTAGCTTAAAGCCATTGGAGTTACTCCTACATTTCTCCGAATGCACTCTTTTCTAATTTTATCTTTCCAAGTCCTTACACTTTTCTATCTCAATATCCTCATCGTCATCTATGCGACCTTCAATTATTATTGACATAATGCCATCTTGACAGCCCAACATTCAGCTCCATAGATAGTCACATTTATCTCTCCCATTTCTTGAAACTAGAGTTATTTCAAGTTTAGGATTTTATGTATATTTCATCATATAATTTCAAACTATTTCACTATATCTGTCTGACCATGTACAATCATTGTAAGTACAATCATTGTGATGTGATATTGATACCAAAGTTGTAAATCCTTACATTTCGAAAATAGTCATCACTAGCACCTCATATCCAATCTTTATAGTAATGAGTACTCAATGATGAAGAAGCAGAATGTTGTTTAGAATAGATACCTGTGACATGAAATGCCTCTGAACAACATCAATTAGCTGCTCTTTAGATGGGTTAGGAATGGCGTCCACCTGACATTACAAAAAATTAAAAAAAAAAAATCAAATTAAATGTCTGAGAGAAAATATTGCAAAAAATATAAGGAAATAACTTTTTCTTCCAATTTCTAATTAGGCAGTGACATTAAAGAACTCACAAGGTTGAAATGTCGCCAGTATCTCCACAAAGCTGCCATTTCTAGTTTGCTGAGGTCCACCTTCTGAATAAAACATCATAGCTAAGATAAGAAAGCGAAAAACATCTTGGAACAAAGGACAACCAATTAATCTTTCCTTTCTTGCTGGGGGGGGGGGGGGGGGGGGGGGGGCGGGCAGAGAGAGAGGAATCAATATAAAACTCTGAGCATAAAGGCGATATACCGTGGCACAACGAGAAGTTGAAATGGAACCCTTAGACTGTGAATCACAGGAAAGAGATCGGCTCATGGTCTTGTGAGATGACCCAACCGATTTATGAGACCGGTTCCTTGGTTTGTAGGACTTTTGTGTGTCATCAGATGCTGACAAAATCAGAAACAGCACAAAGAGAGTTAATAAAGTATTAAATAAAGAACCAAATTGAGTATTTTTGAAACTAGTAAAAAGGATGAAGTACAGACATATAGCATCTAATGAAACAAGGACAATTCCTTTTTCTCTAAAGAAACTTCCGTGCCGCATACAACACATTATGGTCCAAAAAAAACTCTTCCGTAACGATGATGCATCTAACCATCTCTCTTTTCTCATAGATGACTGATGCTCACTTATACTTTTTACTTTATTTTTTATGACGGAAGTGTCCGGACCCATAGGACCAACTAGCAAACTGGCCTCTTAAAGCACCATATCTCATCCAAATCCCCCGGGTACATGCAATACCCCACAAACCGTACCTACCAGGTAAGCCGGGATAAATCCCTGTCGGTGACCTACGAGGGGGCTTGAATTCAAGACCTCACCCTTTTCAAAGGGAGGCCCCACTCTCATATGAGCACCTAAATATAAATTGCACGATATTTCCAATAATAAATGATCGACTAACATAAAAATGGCTAAAGTGATATAGCTAACTGACAAAGCGTGAAATAATGAAGGCATAAGACCAATGTCAATATTTCAAAAATATTGGAATCCACCAGAAAATAGAGAACTCTTAAAAGAGAAATTTGATTAATTCGATCTTATCTTTGCATTGTAGTAACAACACTATTTAATAGAAAAACAGTTCTTTTCTTAGTAAAACATGAAAAATACCAAAAATAGAAGGAAAAAAAAAGATTACTAAAAATAACAAAATTGAATTAAGTATGGAAATATAAGTTGTAAAAAATGAACTGAACTCACCCATATCCAAGCCATTCCATTGCATGTTCTCACATTCAAGGTCATCGTCTTCCTCAAGACCAGTTGGAGCTTCAATCACACTAAGGGCATTCCTCTGCAGCTTCACTTCTATACCATTTGTGAGGACCTGCAAATACGTAAAATTGAAAAATTCAAGAACCAACCTAAGAACACAAAATAACAATCTAAAAAATGTAAGAAACACCTCCAAATATGTCTTAAATAGCACCCAGAACACCAAAATGAGAAGAGAAATATATATAAAAAAAATGACAATAGTTAGCAAAATCAATCCCCTGAAACAAAAGCATTAAAACCAAAGGAAGAGTTTGAAGCCATTGATTGACTCAAATTGGAACACAATAACAATGAAGACATGAATAATAAAAAATCTGCTTTAAAGAGAAAATTTTTGAAAATTCAATGATACCAAGATATTAGCCTTCTGTCTTTTGGATCACAACATGCCTAAAAACTCAAAGTGTTCAAGACAGACCCAAAATTGGTAAAATTATTCAGAAGGATAGTTCCATTCATCCAACATTACTAGCTCATCCTAAACACGATAAATTGATTTAGCAAAAATCCTAGAATATGTACATAAATTGCATATCTGTCCATCCACTAACACTAAACAGAACAGCAGTTGCGAAATTGATCTTAGTTCCAAACAAGAGCAATAGAGAACCTTGTAATCCCATGAAATCCAAGTAAAGCTATAAAACCATTGATAAGAGCAAACCAAACAAACCAAACTCAGGTTGTACAAGCTATGAAAAATCTAAAATTTATTAAACCCACCAAGTTTCTGCATTAGAAACTCAATTCAAATAAATGTATTATTAAAGAAATTCAGTAAATTTTATACCATATGTCAAGAGAAAAAAAAAAAGATATTTATTCAGAAGACATCAATTGAACCATAATGGAAAAAAATCAAAATCAGGAAGAAAAATACAAACAATACAAACCCTAACGCCCCATTAAAAGGACACATTTGAAGCGAATCTCCAGAATGCAACCTCATCAAAATCCAGTATCAAAATCACAAAATCATCCAAGATTTCCATAATCTCTTAGAATGACAGTAAAGAACCCATAGATATCAGATCTACTCAGAAAACCAAACCCAGATTAAAACCGGGTATGAAACCCTAAAATTCAACAAAAAGATCACCATATATCCACAGAAATGGCATGAAATATTCAAACCAAAGCACACACAAAAGGAGTGATATAAAACTGAAAAAACTACTCAAAATTCCAAAAGAGTAAATCCTAAAATTCATAACTGTATTTCAATTTCCTACCAAACCATCCCACATTATCAATTCCAGATCCAAACTAAACCAAAACCCAAAAAGCCTATTAAAGCTTGAAATTCATTTTTTTTTTAATTCATTTTGATAACTAATCAAAGCTTGAAATTCATCGAAGAACATTGAGACTTATGCACCTTTAAATTAAAATTTCATATAGAAGCCTCAAAACAAAAAAAAAAACCCACAAAATTGTGAATCCAATCCAATCCAAAACTTACCCAATCGTCCACATTGTTCAAAAAGCCCTAAAAATCAAAATACCCAAAGAAATTTCAACACAATCTACAACCAAACACAAACACAAAAAAATAAAAAATACCCCCCCCCCCAAAACAAAATACAAAATTGCACATCAAATCCAATCCAAAACTTACCCAATCGTCGACATTGTTGAAAACCCATTAAATCAAAGCCGTAAAAGTCAAAACACCCAAAGAAATTTCAACACAATCTACACCGAAAGACACAATCAAGCCCAACCCAGAATCCAAATCCAAAAAAACCATTTGCCTGAAAAACCCAAAATTCATCAAAGAAATTACCAGCCAATGCCACCCTCCAAGTCCAACAGCCTTCTTCACAACGCCTTGAAGGCCAACAAGAACCGATTTAGTCCTATTGTTTCCTGTCACCACGACTTTGGTGTGACGAGGAAGAACCGAAAGCTCTTCCTCACTACTATCTCCACAACTCTGTAACTGAGAAAATCCTCCAATAACAGAACTCTCCATTGTTTCCAGCATTTCTTCTCGAATTTATCGAAATTTCAGAGAGAAAAAAACGGAGAAAATTCTGCGATCGGATCTATAATTTGCGTGAAATCGAGAAAACATGCATCGAAGAATCCATAATTTAAATTTCAAGAACAGAAAATATGAAAAATTAGCAGAAAAATAGGGATTTTTGGAGAAGAAAAAACACAGTGTGAGTGTGTGAGAGCCGAGGACTGATTTCTCTTTCTTTGTTTCTCTGAATCCCGACGACCTAAATTTGACCAATTAGATTCTGCCACGTATGAGAATATGGTTTATTATTGAGGGTCCCCACCTCGGTCGTGTTGCAAAGACCACTAGTGGTTAGGTATGGTAACGTTTAAAAGGTTTGACCGTTTGACAAGTTGTATTTGGGGCAATGGCTTATCGAAATTACTCAAATACCCTTACTTTTTTAAATAATGACTGTCACATACAATACGGAAAGTGACTAAGATGCCCTATCACATCATAATGTATATGCTTTTGGATGGGACCTAAATAGCCTTCAATCAAACACAATTGGGACAATTAATTTAAATTTGTTAAATTAAAAATAAATAAAAATGACTTTCTATGAAAAAAACTCAACATCATTGTTACCATTATGAGTCTTAAAATATTCTTAAATTTCAGTTCCAATTTCGATTTTAAGTTCTAAATTCATAGAATATACCTTTGAACCTTTGGATTACTATAAGGTTTAGGTGTTTGGGGGCCTATTTTGGATGGGTTGTGAGGGGTTATTTTCCTGCTTTTGGATGATCCATTGGGATTGTGGATTATAAAGTATTCTTTTTTTATTTATAATTTATATTTAAATAAAAATATTTGCTCAAATTGACATGTTTGAAATAGGGTTGTCAACGGATAGGTATCTGATTGGATAGTGTTATATCTGAATTCAAATACAAAAAAAGATAATACTATCTGAATTCGAATTCGAATCTGATCAAATATCCCTAACAACATTCGAATTCGAATCCAAAAAATATATCGGATATCCGATAATATCTGATCCGTTAAAAAATCCTACAAAATACCATCATCCTCAATCTGTCGGAGTTCGCATAATCGAAACCCACAAATTTTATCTGAAAAATCACTCTAACTGGTTCAGATCAGAGAGAGAAAGAGATAGAGTGAGAGAGAGAGAGAGAGAATATGTACCTGATGGTCACCGACCGGAGAAGATGGTGGTTACGGAGTTCGATCGAAACCACCATTATGTGCCTGGTTACGTTGTCTGATCGTCTGGTTCTTCACATTTGAAGGTGGTTGAGAGAAGATAAAGTTTAAAAAATAAAATTTTGTTGTATGACACGAATACATAGCACGATATATATACATATATAAAAGTTTTGTTGTAAAACATAAATACATAATATATATATTATTATCGGAGCGGATATTATCGAATTGGATATCGCAATATCCGAATTCGTATCTGAAACTCATTCGAATATTAAACTGACATCCAAATCCAAATCCGATATCCCAAAATTTCGGATAATATCCGATTTTTCGAATTCGAATTCGGATTTCAGTTATCCATTGACACCACTAGTTTGGAAAGGTTAAAACTTAATTTTTTGTTTCATCTTTTGTGAAAAATTATTGTCTATGTGGGCAAACTTGTTATGCCATGTTAGACCAAGGGCCATTGGTAGTGGGCATACATTTGAAGTTTGTCTAGAAATACATGCATAATTAATTGCGCTTATACAAGAAATTCAATCCACTTTTTTGCATCCATCGTCATTTCTTTGGAATCAATGCATAGTTAATTGCGCCTTATAGGGGAAATTGTACCAGTCCAAAGTTTAAACATAGAAGAACACAACTGAATCTTCAAGGGCAAAAACATAGGAGCACGAAAAACATTACTCTCTAAGAAAAATTAGCATTATTTTCTTTAGCACATCATGCAGAACGGTAGACTTTCGTTGACGATAAGTTTTTCTCTTCTCTATTTCAAATTCTAAATTAACACTATTATTTGAGAAAGTTACTTGCCTTCAACTTTTAGATCAATGATAAATGCGTGTTTCGTTTATTCTGAGCAAAATTATTTGGTCAACATGACAGTGCCCGTGAGTAAGACCACCTTTGATATGATTTGAAATCTTACTAAAGTAGTTAGGCTAATGTCACCCAAAGTCAAATCATTCACTAAAAATCTTTTCTTTTTTGTTATTTCTTTTTGAAGTTATTTAAACTAGAAAACGACATGTATCATAAGGGTTTATTTGTAATTTAAAATAATAATTAAAAAAGTTTTTAATGATTAATAGTAAAAATATTTTCGTAATTTTAAAAATTAATTGATAGTAAAATAATTGGACAACAATTTTCTTACTTTTTTACTAAAATGACATTTGATTATATTAAATTAAATGCAAAGATAGGATTATTTATGAGATAAAAAGTTTGGCATCCATTCATTTAAATTCAGCCTACTCTCGTTATAATAGTAAACATTTTAATAGTTTAGGGTACATTCGTCATTGTATAAAAAGAAACAGTGTCATCTATTAATTAGCATTAAAGTGGTAAAGGGTAAAACAGGGAAATAAAAAACGTACAAGACAGTAACGGAAACCGTAAACCACTTAACGAGACCATGTGCGGCGGATGATTATTTTCCCGTTTTTAGTGTGTCTTATCAAACGGGGCCCACCTTTTTTATCCAATAAAAATATCTGGATTCTCGTGACAGGGTTTCCCGCCATAAGAGACTAACCTAAACCATCGATCTACAAGGAAGAGATTGTGGACCGTCAGATCATATAAGCTGCAAATAGCTTTAATACGTTCAGTAAGTATACGGTGGTACACTACAGAATACAGTCAACCATAGGAGAATAGTATGGCTTGGTACCATAAATCAACACTAGGCCCATCAATTCCTATATATATATATATATATATGGGTCCCTTTCAGCAACAAACATTTTGACAAACATTTTGGCAAAACATTTTTCAAAACATGGGTTAGAGATTTTGGAATGGGCTGATTTTTGGTGAGGATGATCTCTACGGTGAGGAGATCATCCTCATAAAAAATCAGCCCATTCCAAAATCTCTAACCCCATGTTTACAGGTTAAAAAATCGTGGACCGTCCATTTTTTGTAAATCATTTTTGATCGGTTAGAAGTTTTGGAATGGGCTGATTTTTGGTGATGATGATCTCCTCCCCATAGAGATCATCCTCACCAAAAATCAGCCCATTTCAAAATCTGTAACGCATATTTTGAAAAATGTTTTGCCAAAATGTTTGTCAAAATGTTTGTTGCTGAACATTTCCCTATATATATATGTAAAATAATTAAGCAATGTCATGCCAACAAATTTACAAATTTTTTTTATTATTGTCATTTATACGAAGGTTGTTCATTTTCAAAAGATAGCATATGCATTTGGGCTAAAATTGAAATTTTCATTTAGTGAATGACGTAATGATTCAAGACTACACACGCCTCCATCATAGGATCATAGATCATTTGCCTCGGGATGTACATAATCATAAATATTTTCTTATGTATCCCGAGACTAATGATCTATGGTTCTATGTGATGGGGGGAGTAAGGGGGCGTGTGTCGGGGGGGGGGGGTGTCATATTATCACATCCCATGATTCAATAGCTTTTCTGATCCTTTAGAAACATGCTTTGAAGTCGTTATGACAAATTTTTTTTTAATGTTTTAAGGGTATTTATATATATAATAAAAAATTTGAGATATTTTAATATTTAAAATCTTGTCCTAAGGTCTATAAGCATATTTTTTATTTTATTTTTTTCATTCACACTGATTTGAAAGAAATACCTTCCACTTTTCTTCTTTTATTATTTTATCATTTATTTTTATAATCGAGTGTCCTTGTAAACAACGGATCAGGCTTGTATATGGGCTTTGCCCAGACCATAGACCATGGTTTTGTGCAAGGACTTGTCTTGGGGGCACGTGCAACGCCCGCACATCACACACACCAGGTAAGTGAAGGTTTGTCCTCACTGATGGCTCCTACGAAATTAATGCTCATTCTGGATATCAAACTCACGACCTATAGGTATTGCTCGCTTATCGGTTCGAAGTTATCATTGAGCCAACCACTTAGGATTTTCTTTCATTTATTTTCATCTCATTTTTGTGAGTTTAGCCTACATTAAGAACTTACAAATATAACATGATTATAAAAGGAAAAATGACAAAAATCCGATGATCATATCTAAAATTTTGAAGTATCGATTAACTATTTTATAAGAATTACAATCTTTTTTTTCTTCCATACATGGTCCTCAATTAGGTCTTCCCTTCTCCCATCCCCTCTTTCATAGGAGAATGTTTTCTTAAATACATAAAATCATCCTCCCCCAAAAACATGTAAATTCTCTTGCATACAAGCCACCCCCATTAAATAAAAAAAAATGATTTTCTAACACCCCCCATGCCCCATCACAAAATCATAGATCATTTGCCTCGGGATACATAAAATCAATCTTATGTATCCCGAGGCAAATGATTTATGGTTCTGTGATGGGGATGTCAAGTTATCACGACTCAAAAGAAAATCCTTCTCCATCAACAATTGGATTATAATATAAATATGCTCTTATTCGCTCTGCGAAAGCACATATCTCAACTTTGGGATACGTGCTAACATGATTATTCTTAAGATACATACCAATCAATGCAATATGATGATCTATATTAGATAATTCTTCAAATGTATGCTAATTAATGCCTCGGGATATCTTTCGAATATATTATAAGTTCTTCCATTGATACAAGCATTTTGGTATCATATGTCTGATCTAAGATTAGATACAATTTTTTGTTCATTAAGATCTAATAATTTAAATTTTCCCAACATACATAGGCATCTCGTCAAAGATTGAATCATCTAAAAATTAAATAAATAATAATTATTATTATTTATATTAATATATTTAAAGTTCTAAGTAGTGTGAAAACTCGGGACCTTCTACCTATACCCATAAATCAGTTTTTTGGGTAATATTGACTTGCAATTATGAGTATTTATGGGGCTGTTCACTCCAACCGTATTACCCACAAATTCTTACCTATAATTTTTTTAATCTTTTCTATTCAACAACAGTTACATGAAGGGACCTGACAACAACTACATGATCAGGGTGAAATAAGTAAATGTTGGGGTGTCAATGAAAGAAATGTCACCGCAGCTACATTTAAGGGTGAAATAAGTAGATGTCGTGGTGAAACTCAATTTATTAAAAACCACAACAGCCATATTTAACGGCGAAATAAGTAAATGTTTGTGCATTGGAGCTCAATAGAGAATAAAAATGAAGATTTCAATTTTTTATGATTTTAATTTAAAGAGAAATCGTGTCAACGGTCGGAAAATATTTCCCTCCAAGAAATGGGTAAGTTCATAAGAGTACCAAAAATTGGTATCGAAACTGCCCAGACCCATTTTTATCCTTTTTGAAAAAGGGTCTAGCGTTGGAGTGATTTTCAGACTCCATTACCTATAAAGACAGCTAAGAGCTAAATGGGTAGAGAGAAGGGTATTGTGTTGGAGATGCTCTAACATTGTTCAGGATTTGAGAATTTTAGAGGAGACCTCTAAAACATCATTCACTTTATATGAAATCCCACTTTTAGCCTTGTACATCCATTCAACTTTCAATGAATTTCCATTCTATCTTCGTTTTAAGTGGATGAGGCTTTTGACCAATTTATTTGTTATTTTATATCTTTTTGGTAATTTTTACATTTTTAATTAAACAACTTACCAACAAAATGTTAAATACATATATGTATTTATATTAAAATTATTATTACAAACAAAATGTTAATTGTGTGGATAAGTAATCCATCCTTTGTTTTACTTATATACCAAAAATGAGTTTGATCAGAGAGGTGTATTTATTAAATCTAATTACGGAAAAAAATAATATCTAATGGTAATAAATCAAAATAAATAATATTTTAGAGGAACGGCCGATTAGAGTTTAAAAAAGTTTAGAGGAGATTCTCGTATGAAATGACTTCATCTTCCTTGTGATAATGAATAAACCCAATTACATACATGTCCTTCCACTTCAATATGACAAAAAAGGCCAAGGATCCTATTTGGCAAAAGCACCAAATCAGTCATGCATGTATGGGGCTGATGTTATTATTAGATCAACCATTGTTTTTAAAATATTTATCAATCAACAACATATTCATTTTGGTATTTATTTATTTATTTACCAAAATAGGCATCCACCATAATGCCACATTCGCTATTATGCTTTCCTTGCCTTCTTGTAAACCTCAAATAAAAGAATAATGGTTTTCGGATGCCCCCCTCTAACATGCCCCATACACTCTCTGATGTGACATGTGTTAAAATCATAGGTTCTTTTATTTGGGATACATAACTGCACATATTTATGGGGATGTACAGTTTGTGTATCCCGAGGAAAAAAACTATGATTATAGCCCATGCCACATCAAGGGGTGTATGAGGACATGTGTTAGAGGGGGCATGAGAAAATCAAGACTCCAAATAAAATTAAGGAAAGGTCGGAACTCGTAACTATATAGTAGGAAAAGTTAAATTTATGTAGAGGATTTGTTTCAAGTTGAAACCAAGGATATAAAAATGTAAATTCAGCTATATAGATACTTTTTGGAAGTTTAAAAAAAAAAAAAAAACAATAACAGTTCATTTTTATTAATTTTGAAAAATGGTATGAAGGTAAATACAATTGAAATGTATGTTTTTAACAATAATGTGTCAACTCTTCTCTTCAGTAAATTTTTATTTTGCTCAAGTAATTATAGGTTTTGAGAATTCAATTAATCTAAAAAATTCTTTTTTTTTTGGGGTAATTTTCACCCTTTTTGATAATTTTACTATTTTGAATAAGGTTGTGGTAGGAAGTTGAGTTGAATTGTCAGACTTTTGTTTCATTATTATCAACTGAATTTCATTTTAAGAGAATTTCTTCTCAAGTTTTCTTCGAGGATTCAAGGGTTCATCCTCCGAAAGAAGTCGGGTGATCTTATCCTTCTTTCTCCAAACTTCAACTACATTAGAAACCCATTATCATCCAATGCTGGAGTAATTGCAGAGATTGTTTGCTTACCTAATTCAAGAATTAATCTATAAAACCTAAGTTGCATTATTTTGGTTATAAACATGTTGTTCGTATTGCTTGTTTGTTGTAATTCATAAGCGTGTCAGTTGTTCACAACAGGTGTAATAAATAATAAACGTTGAACATCACTATTTTATAACAAAAACATAAGGAAAACAATTTCTTTCTCTCATATTTCCTCTTCTCATCATCTAGATTGCTTTCGTGCTTATAAGTCTAATGCCATCAATGAGTATATAATTATGCTCCATAGAACATTCTTCTCCTCCTCATATAAAGAACCTCTTCGTGTTTACAACAACATCACAAGGAACAAGATATTCTAAAGGATCACTTAGAAGTAACAAGACAAGAGCTAGTGGTATCATGTCCATTATAATTGTAAGGACATGATATAAAATCTCATCTCATGAGGCTTCCACCCGCATAGGATGAGTCCCGGCCCCTTAGCCCAGGAGGATATCCAAATTCACTAGAAAGCATCCAACACACACACACACACACACTTCAAACTTTTGAGCATAGCCATTAGGAAAATCAAAGAGAGGTTCATGGAACAAGAAAATATACCAAATAAGGTAAAAGCCACAAGACAAAGATAACTACAAATCGTGTCAAATAAGGAAACCAACCTCTGGCATGATCATTCCTAAAATCAAAAGGGAAATTCCAGATTTGCAGGGATTCACAGGGAAAAGTCTATAAATACCACTCAATTAGAAGGCAAATGTATGTAATCTTGAAAAACTAGAGATGTTACTCTACGAAAATTAATTTTGACTTGATCGTCAGATAGTAATCTTTGTAGTATGTTTATGGTTTGTAGAGCCTAATGGTACTAGTCAGGAAGGAGTATTGTTCATCATTTAACACAGTGGAGACGCTTGTCAAAGGGTGTAATCTATAACTACGATTTTTTCTTCATAGTGGAATCGGTGTGATTTGTGTACATACCTAAATCTTGAGGGAACCACGTAAAATCTTTGTGTTTTGTGTGTGATTGCATTTAGCTTTACTTCTCTTTGTTTATTGTTCTTGGATCGATTTCCCTACGGGATGGTCGAGAGACTTATCAAAGGGAAGGATTTGAGGCAAAGGTTTGATGAGCAGAAGAAAACCATCAACACAATAATCAAATCTACATCGCCTAATTAAGTAACTAAAAAAAAAAATACAACGCCTTGATAAATTTTGTGATTCCTAGCTATGTACAACAACATAAAATGTTATCCCAAAGTTTCAGGCCCGGCTAAATAAATTATGTTCCTTCATTCAACTTTGTCCAAAGCCAAGTCTTTTGTTATCGAGATCAAACTCACATCTACTTTCACTATCTATTCTTTTGGGTCTTCCTTCACTCTTACAGGACCCTAAACTTTAATATTTCTTCTAACTAGGGCTAAAATCGATCTTCGTTGGACATGCCCAAATCATCCAACCGAGTTTCTCTTAACTTATCACCTACGACAACTACTACTACATTTATTTCTTATTTTACGTGTCCTAGTCTTTCTACTCCTCCATCTCAACATCCTCGTCACTGCTACAAAACAGATATTGCATGAAAAACTTCAAGACTCTTAATAGACACAAAAACAGCTAAAATCCATAAAAGAATCAAAAGTGTAGATTTAAACACATCTACTCTTTCTTCTACTATCCTTCATTCGAAAAGAACCAAAATCCAAACAAATGTATCCAAAATACATGGTAAGAAGTCATTGCTAAATCTACTTACATTATGAATAAGAACAACACATAAGTTAACAATGTAACACTAAATCAGTAAAGCATACCACATAAAAAATTCAGTTGTTGGGATGTTTAATAATCCTCCGAAGGATCACTTTTCTCGACTTTCGTATATCCTTACTGCACTTATCAGCGTAGTTGCCCAAATCCTCGATACTCTTCGTGAACACCCCCAACATCTTCTTAATCTCCTCTATCCCAATCTTCACTGCCTCTTCTTCCGTAAGAGCGAAATCAGAGTTCTTCATTAATGATTCTATCTCAATTTCCAACTTATCAACAAGAATCCGTATCGTATCCAAGTCCTTGATTGCAATATAGGTTCCTGCCTGCATTGAACTAATTACTTCCTTCTGCCCTTTAATGGCATCCTCGTACTTTTTCCAAAGAGAGTCAACCCATTTTCCCATAGATCCCACAGGGATTGATACAGCAGCCGCAAGAGCTGCGGCTACAGGCGGTGCAGCCATTGCTGCTGCCACAACCGAACAGATCAAAAGAGCGGCAAAAGCTGCAACAAAAAAAATGCTTGAAAACTTTCTCCATAGCTTCTTGGATTGCAGTTTCTTATCAAGTTTGCTCTTTTGAATCTGCAATTTTTCCAACATTGATACTTGTCGCTCGTAAACCAATTTGAAAATCTCGAAGAACTCTTCTGTGAATGGGTCCCCTGCAGCTTTAAAATTCCTTAATTCTTCTAATGTCCTCAGATACTTCTCCCCATTCACCTCTCCTTCCTTTTCTTCTTCTTCAAACAATTGGAGTGCAACATTGATGATTAATTGGCTATCGCGAGCTCTCTTGAGGAATTTTTCCAAAGCCGTACAGAAATCTAGGGTTTGTAAACTATTCTCAAAATAAACCTCAACGAGCTCACACAGTTCTGGATTTTTCCAGATATCTTTCTTGCAATCGAAGATGATCTTATCCACTTCTTGATTCATCTCGAGAAGGCATCCAGTAACTTCTTTAAGCGAATCGAAGGAGAGAGCTCGAACCTCGATTCCAACAGCAATGGTGTTGATCACACGAGTTGTGTTATCTTGTAGGGTTTGATCAAAAGTCTGCAAGTCTGTATCGATCCCACATTCGGCCTCATAAGAGCTCAGATCATCAGCCCTGACTTCCAAATTTCCATGAAATTGGAGGATTGGTGGGGTCTTCTTCTTGCTCATTTGCCCTCCCATAGTTCCTAATTTAGATCCAAATTGGGGAATTCGAAAAAAAACCCCAGAATTCAAATTTCAAAACTTGAAATTTAAGCTTAAAAAATGAATTTTGATTAAAGTTCTCACTTTGATGATGGTTTGTACAATTGCTACTAGAAGAAAACCTGCAGTAGTAGAGATGAATCAGTCTCCATTAATGAATTTTAAAGAACCCTTAATCATAAAAAAAAAATAAAAAAATAAAATAACACCATTGTAAGATAACTAAAAGGGAAGTAAACTTAAAACCTTTGAGAAGATTGTTAGATATGGAGACGAAAGTGTTCAAAATGTGAGAAATAGCAATCTTTCTCTCCCTCCCTCTCTCTAACGTGCAAAGCAATGGTTGCAAAATGGGGAAAATAATGGAGGAGAAGACTTCAGTCTCCTCTTCAAGTGTTTTTGAGAGAGAGAGAGAGAGAGTCGGTGAAGAGAAAAAAGACGTCAGTTGAAAAGTTCAGAGAGAGAGAGAGTGGGAGGTCACAAACATTGACTCAAATTACTAAAATGCCCCTCTCTTTTTTAAAGTAAATAGTTGACGGGAGGTGAGGAGCATCTTTTACAAAATTCATCATTCGATTATACACTTGACCTCAGTCTTTTATGAGAGATTAATTAAAATGGCCTAAAAGCCTTCATCAATGAGATCCAATTATACAAAACAAATTAGTTAATATTGGACTTACTTTCTCTTTGTATAAACGTTCATTCATATTCAACATTTCTTTTTAATTTCAACCATAAACAAATGCTCCATATCATAATTTTTGTAAGATTTTATTATGAAAAATTGATTTATTTAAAGAATTCCTTGTTAATATCAATTTTTGATTGAGAAATTACAATTTATATTTTTTCAAAAAAAGAAAAAAAAAATATGTATTCTATCAGGTACTCATATTTTTCTTATTCCAAAAAATAACGAAGGAAAAAAAATGCCTATATTAATGAATTTTGAACATTTGTTGAGGTCGATTTTGATTACGAGGGTGTCTTGTTCTTGGGATCAGAACCATAATTTTATTTAGGTTTCGATTACAAGTATAAGTGAATTAGAACCAAAATCAAGTTGTGACGCTCTGACTCATATGTATCCTATTGAAATGATTGGGAATGTGTTTTCACTTTTTCCATGAATAATTTTTCCATGATTGTACATATATAGATTTTATATATTAAAATAAATATTTACAATTAAAATAAAATTATTTATTATCTTTATAATGATTTTATGATATTCTTTTAAAGAAATCTATGTAAGTCATTTTTTATGAGTCCATGTAGTCACTTCTTCTAATTGATAATTACATTCATAATTAAAGGGTATTTACGTCTTTGTAATAATTTCACTGATGGTAAATAAACAAAGAGATGAGAGGTCTATCTGTTATTCTTGATAGTTATGAGGGCATTTTCGTAATTATAATAGTTATTACTTATCAGGTGGTCTCTTACCAAACTCCAAACCTCCAAGGGTTTGGAGTTTCCGCTATTTTACTGGCTTTGTGTTGGCAAATAACCTTAAAAGTACACGTGGCTATCTTTAATTCGTTGCAAATTAGAGTTTAACTACTTACGCCACGCGTCTCTCTGAGATGCTCCATAGCACTTTATTCTGTTTTTACAACTGAATACAGCTTCGTTCGAAAAATCTGTGTCCTTACTTTTGCTTGTGAGGAAAGTTTTCTACGAACTTTTAAGTTTAGTTCACACAATCAAATTATGCAACTCACAATTGATAGCAACATAACATTGGAAAAAAAAAAATTAATCTGATATAAACTCATAATATTAATTGTATTATTCATCTTATTTAACTTTAATAAGATTGTTTTATTTTTACTAGAAAAAAACATTCTTTCAAATTTTACATTAATTATGTATAATTGATCTTTGTTGGATATGCTCATATCATCCAATCAAGTTTCTCTTAACTTATTACTTGGGACAACTACTACTACATTTATTTCTAATTTTACGTGTCCTAGTCTTTTTATTTATCCATCTCAACTTCCTTGTCTCTGTTACAAAATAGATATTGAATGAAAAACGTAGTGTGTGTTTGATAATACTTATGAAGTTTGAATGGAGGTGATTCACTTTTTAATTTCAAATTTCAGAAGTTCTGTTGCTGTTTGTTTCGATTTAGATATCAGAATTAAGAATCAAAATTCAGAAATTTTGATTAAGTGATGTGGCGATGATAAATGAAAATTTTGAATTTTGAATTTGTTTTTTATTTATAAAATACCCTCCTTAAAATATTGATTTCTATCACTTATCCCTTATTTGTACAAATCCTAAAACCCTTATTTTTTAACTTTTTTACCTCTCATTTCTCTTCTACATCTTCATCTTCTACAACAGTGTTGTCAAGGTCTCTCTCCTTTCTCTCGTTACGTGTTCAAAAACTCTATATTTTTCACTCTAAAATTAACACAATAAGATCTCTCTCTGTCTTTAATTTATCACTTTCATCCATTAAAGGACATATCTTTTTCTTCTAATATCATATGTTTCATATATGTAATTTCGATCATATGCTTATAATTTAAAAATCTCTAGAATTTTTTGAATGAATAGGATTTAGGTTTTTGCTTATTTTGGTGTTTTAAGAAAAAAACGATTAAGATTATTATAATAGTTATCTTGGTCTTGGACACGATGTTTATAACCATAAGATACTAGTGACTATTCTAGAAATAACTCAGAATTATCTATTCTATAGATGATGAAGAGGTGATTAGGTAGTTCACATCTCAATCCAATTGGATAATGTTTGCACATCAAAAATTAATTTTGAATGTCGTTTATATTTTTAACCATAGGCAAACAAATGGTTTGATAGGATAATTAGAGTCTGACAAGTTTTATCTTTTTTAATAAATTTTTTTAAAGAGTTTAGAAGTTATTTTTTTGATACTTTTGAGGGAGGTGGTTAGGTGTGTAGCATTTCAAATGCTCAATTATTGAGGTATTTTTGTTTGTTCATTTCAACCTTTTTTCTTTATTGCTTCAGTGAAATTTTCTCATACAAAAATCGAATAGACTTCAAACCATTAGAAGATCCACCATAATATAATGAAATATTTTCACCGCAAATACCAATTGACATGATTACGTAATTGATATGATCATTTTACGTAATCAGATTGCAAGTTACTAGAAAATGCATGATTATTTATTGTTTGAGTATTACCTTGTTGAAATATAATTTCTCAAGTATGAATTCAATTTGAAAACAATACTTTTAGAGTGTTTGATTTATTAGAAATCAAAATTAAATGTATTGATGATTTCATTATGCATAACATGTTATATTTTTCGATTAATAATTTATTAGAATTACAAAAATGTAATATTGTTAAAATGACCATCATGTTTTAAAATTCTGTTCGTAACTAGAAAGTTTTAAAAATGACAGACAAACAACTTTTTTATAATCAGATTTTAGAAAACAGAAACTAGACTTCATACTTCAAAAATGTTACCAAACATACCCTTAAAAAGACTCTTCATAGATTTAAACATATCTATTCTTTCTTCTACTATCCTTCATTCGAAAATAACCAAAATCCAAACAAATGTGTATCCGAAATACATAGTAAGAAGTCAATGCTAAATCTACTTACATTATGAATAAGAACAATACATAAGTTACCGACGTAACACTAAATCAGTAAAACATACCACACATGAATTTTAAACTTGTCTGAGACCGAGATGTATCGCCCCGAATTAACTCTGTATTGGAGTTGAATGAGACCAACTCACAAAGTCATTTTTTGACCAAGATTTATGACTCATGTTTATTTTTTTTATTTGACAAATAAGACATCTCAAACATATCGGAAAACTCGTCCAAGACAACTCAATATCGGACTTAGACGAGGTGAGACGAGACGAAATATCGAATTTAAAAACCATGATACCACATAATTTCTTCAGTCGTTGGGAAGTTTAATAATCCTCCGAAGGATCACTTTCCTCGAATTTCGTATATCCTCACTGCACTCATCAGCGTAGTTGCCCAAATCCTCGATACTCTTTGTGAACACCCCCAACATCTTCTTAATCTCCTCTATCCCAATCTTCACCGCTTCTTCTTCCGTGAGAGCGAAATCAGAGTTCTTCATTAGTGATTCTATCTCAATTTCCAACTTATTAACAAGAATCCGAATCGTCTCCAAGTCCTTGATTACAATATAGGTTCCTACCTGCATTGAACTAGTTACTTCCTTCTGACCTTTAATGGCATCCTCGTACTTTTTCCAAAGAGAGTCGACCCATTTTCCCACAGGGATCGATACAGCAGCAGCAAGAGCTGCCGCTACAGGCGGTGCAGCCATTGCTTCCGCCACAACCGAACAGATCAAAAGAGCGGCAAAAGCTGCAACAAAAAAAATGCTTGAAAGCTTTCTCCATAACTTCTTGGATTGCAGTTTCTTATCAAGTTTGCTCTCTTGAATCCGCAATTTTTCCAACATCGATACCTGTTGCTCGTAAACCAATTTGAAAATCTCGAAGAACTCTTCTGTGAATGGGTCCCCTGCAGCTTTAAAATTCCTTAATTCCTCTAATGTCCTCAGATACTTCTCCCCATTCACCTCTCCTTCTCTTTCTTCTTCTTCAAACAATTGGAGTGCAACATTGATGATTAATTGGCTATCACGAACTCTCTTGAGGAATTTTTCCAAAGCCGTACATATATCTAGGGTTTGTAAACTATTCTCAAAATAAACCTGAACGAGCTCACACAGTTCTGGATTCTTCAAGATATCTTTCTTGCAATCGAAGATGATCTTATCCACTTCTTGATTCATCTCAAGAAGGCATCCAATAACTTCTTTAAGCGAATCGAAGGAGAGAGCTCGAACCTCGATTCCAGCAGCAATGATGTTGATCACACGAGTTGTGTTATCTTGTAGGGTTTGATCAAAAGTCTGCAAGTCTGAATCGATCCCACATTCGATATCATGAGAGCTCAGATCATCAGCCCTGACTTCCAAATTTTCATGAAATTGGAGCATCTTGCTCATTTGCCCTCCCATGGTTCCTAATTTAGATACAAATTGGGGAAATAAATTCAAATTTCAATACTTGAAATTTAAGCTTAAAAAATGAATTTTGATTAAAGTTCTCACTTTGATGATGGTTTGTAGAAATCCCTCTCTAACGCGCAAAGCAATGGCGGGAAAATGGGGAAAATAAAGGAGGAGAAGACTTTAGTCTCCTCTTCAAGCGTTTTTTGAGAGAAAGACAGTGCAGAGAGAGAGAGAGAGAGAGAGTGGGAGGTCACTATCATTGACTCAAGTTACTAAAATGCCCCTCGCTTTTTTAAAGTATACAATTGATAGTGGAGGTGGGGAGCATCTTTACAAAATTCTCCATGCGATTATACACTTGACCTTGGTCTTTTATGAGAGATTAATTAAAATGGCCTAAAAGCCTTCATCTTCAATCATGTTAAGAGCATCAATGAGATCCAATTATACAAAATAAATTAGTTAATATTAGATTTACCTTCTCTTTGTATAAACTTTCATTCATATTCCACTTTCCTTTTCAATTTCAACTATAAACAAATGCTCCATATCATAGTTTTTGTAAGATTTTATTATGAAAAATTGATTTATTTAAAGAATTCATTGTTAATATCAAATTTTGATTGAGAAATTACAACTTAGATTTTGTAAAAAAAAAAATTAACAATTTATGTATTCTATCAGGTACTCATCTATTTTTCCCGTTCCAAAAAATAACGAAGAAAAAAAAAAGCCTATATTAATGAATTTTGAACATTTGTTGAGGTCGATTTTGATTACAAGGGTGTCTCATTCTTGGGATCAGAACCAAAATTTTATTTAGGTTTCGATTACAAGTATAAGTGGATTTGAACTAAAATCAAGTTGCAACGCCCTAACTTATACATATCCTATTGAAATTGTTGGGAATTTGTTTTCACTTTTTACATGAATAATTTTTCCATAATTGCACATACATAGATTTTATATATTAAAATAAATATTTATAATTAAAATAAAGTATATTTATTTATCTTTATAATGATTTTATGATATTATTTTAAAGAAATCTATGTAAGTCATTTTTTAGGAGTCCTTGGATTCACTCTTTCTAATTGATAATTTCTTTCATAATTAAAGGGTATTTACGTCTTTGTAATAATTTCAGTGATTGTAATTAAACAATGAAATGAGAGGTCTATCAGTTCTTTTTGATAGTTATGAGGGCATTTTCGTAATTATAATTATTATTTCTATTAGGTGGTGAGCCCCATGGGTTTGGAGTTTCCGCTATTTTACTAGTTTTGTGTTGGCAAATAACATTAAAATACACGTGGCTATTTTTAATTCGTTGCAAACTAGAGTTTAACTATTGACGCCACGCGTCTCTCTGACATCCTCCATAGCACTTTATTCTGTTTTTACAACTGAATACAACTTCGTTCGAAAAATCTGTGTCCTTACTTTTGCTTGTGTGGAGAGTTTTCTACGAACTTTGAGTCTAGTTCACACAATCAAAGTATGCAACTCACAATTGATAGCAACGTAACATTGAAAAAAAAAATTTATCTAATATAAATTAATTATATTAATTGTATTACTCATCTTATTTAACTTTAATAATATTGTTTTATTTTTACTAGAAATAAACATTCTTTCAAATTTTACATTAATTATGCATTTAATTTATCATAAATAATAAATCTTAAAATAAAAAAAATAATATATATATATATATATATATATATATATATATATATATATATATATATACAATGAGGATTTGATCCTTATTAGTTCATTTGTCGAAAAAGATACCCTACAAAGAATAGTTCAATGAACCTTTTAAGGTGTTAGTTGGAGACCATTAAGGTCTCTTAAAAGACTTATTCGACGTGGAATTCAATTCCTTAATTATTGTCTTTTTTATCTTTTCCGTGCATAGCATAAGTTCTAAGATAACATCGACACCACCAAGAATAAAATTTTATTCGAAGAGATGACATTGACGAAGAAAAAAAATGCTTTAAAAAGCACTCTAGTGAATCATTGGAAGAAGGAACCAATCGGATTCAAGTGAAAAATTATGAGCCAATCATGATACATTTTCAAATGTACAAATGTTAGATGGAACCCAAAGTTCCTCCAAACACTTTAGTAATGAATATCTATAGTTAAGATCCTTACACAAGTGGTTGGGGGAACTCTACCTTTCAAAACTAGGTTTACAGAGTCGAGTCGGCTCGGCTTGGCTTAGATTGACTTTAAGTTGACTAGGGGTACTAAACTCATTCATACCAACTCCATAAGATGGGGGAGAAAATTTTGGCCAAGTTCTATGTTTTTTATTTTTATTTTTTTTAATGATTAATGATAATGCAGGATATTTCAATGCCCTTTAATTTTGGTCACAAATTTGCATGGAAGTTGTCCAACTCCAACATACCATATACAAGTCAAGAGGACACTCAATTTTGAACACATATCTAAAGTGAGCAAACCCTTATCGTTAGTTTAGCTGCTGAGCCAACTCCTAAGGATTCCAAGTTCTATGTTGTCATGATGATCTTTTTGGAAAATAAAAAAATAAATATAATTTTGAATTTTAAAATTTAAAGTTATTTTTTAAAAATTAAATAATTTTAATATATATTGTTTGACTCATGAGTGATCAAGTTTACTATACTCGGTGCTGATTTGTCAAAATCTAAGGAAATGTTCTCCGAGAAATTGGTTTGGAGGCCAATTCATCAAGCAATATAACTTCAAATGAAGAAAATGGTGAGAAATCCAAGAATGTGATAATAGACTATTTGGAAGAAGTGGCTGTATGAACAAAATATTACTCCTTTTCTATTTCAAGCCCTCATATTGGCCACTTACAAGGATTTATGTCGCACGTCTTGCTTGGTGTGTGTGGTTGGTGGGGTATTGCATGTGCTCGAGGATTTGGGCGAGATATGGTGCTTTAAGAGGCTAATTTCTTGCCCTTGCTAGTTGGGTTACTAATCCGAATAGCTTCGTCATAAAAAAAATGTTACTTCTTATGAAGCACTAGCAAATTCAAGGGAAGATCAAGGAAGAACATATCTTGGTCTCACCTAGGCTTTTCAATTGTCACAAAATCTAAAAAGTCATCAAGAAAAAGAGCTCAACATAGGTCATAGAAGATCGATTTCTATGGGGGTTGGTTATGGGGTGAAAAAGAGATTCTTCCTAAGATTTGTTCCATCTCAAGAAGGAAATCAAGTTTTTTTTTGCATCTGCTTCAAAGAGTTGGTAGTCCATATTATAGTATCAAATGAGACTTTCATTCAGATTTCCAAAATTTTAACTATAAGAGGTAATGTGATGTTGGACGATGAATAATCTTTTAATTAGTTTGTTGATTTTCAAAAGAATACCGAACATTTGGATATCAAAAACCTGTTGATTCACAAAGAATATCAAACAATTGGAAATAAAGAAAAAAATTTCTAGAAACATAAATTTTATTAATCAAAAGTTTTACTCCCCATATTAGAGTTAAAATATTATTTATAGAAAAGAGTTTTATTCCTAAAAAACATGAAAATAATAAAAAATAGTTAAGAAAAATCCAACCATGAAAATAGATATTAACTAATCCTAAATGTAATAGAGAATCGACGACGGGTGATTCTAACTTCTATAATTAAAGTTATTAACAAAACAAAAATTTCCTAAAATAGTAAAATCGTTTAAAATATATGGTAAATAAAGGAATCAAGCTTAAAAACGGAAAATATGTAGCTTTCTATGGAACTCAACATTTCCATTCAAGAATGGGTCTCCTCATATGATTTTGACTCCCTACTCGTCTGAGTACGTGGGTCCACTTGGGCTTGTTGCACTGCATCATAATGGCCTTGAATTGTTATAAATCATCTGTTTTTGTCTTATTTAATTATTTACTTGAAAAATTCACCTCAACTCAAGTTTCCTAATACCATATATAATTAATGTATTTATATTATGGTGAATATTTAGAAAAAATAAAATAAAAATAAACAGAGTTGAATAAATTAAAATTAAAATTAAATGTAAAAAATAATAACCATTGTAGATGCAAAAATCCACAATTCACCTCAAGATCATGATTTAGATCTAGACCACACAACTAAATCATCAATATAATAGAAAAATAAAGAAAAGATAAAGAACACAAAAGATTTTATGCAATCCGGCAAAAATGCCTACATCCATGGATTTCATGGGAGCCATTGTAGTATAATTTGTATTCCAATATTATATATGGTTGCATTTAACCATTTAGCTGCCCACTTTCCATCTCCCATTTTTTGCCAGATCCCTCATTTGAATTCCCTTTTACAATGATTTTACTATTTTAAATAGAAAAATAATCTTCCTCGGATTGTAATTGTTTAATTTACCCTTATTCAAATATAGTAATTATCTGAATATATATATATATATATATATATATATATATATATATATATATATATATATATATATATATATATATATATATAGGGAGCGGTTTGACAGCCCTAAAGTTTGCCAAGTTTTGTACTAAACATTTTTTGTAAATCAATTTTGATGGGGTTAGAAGTTTTGGAATATGCTGATTTTTTTGTGAGGATGATCTCTACGATGAAGAGATCATCCTCACAAAAAATCAGCTCATTTTGAAACGTCTAACCCTAGTTTACAAGTTGAAGAATCGTGAACCGTCCAATTTTTGTAAATCACTTTTGATGGGGTTAGAAGTTTTGGAATAGGCTGATTTTTGGTGAGGATGATCTCCTCATCATAGAGATCATCCTCACAAAAAATCAGCTCATTCCAAATCTTCTAACCCATATTTTGAAAAATGTTTTGGCACCAAACTTGGCAAACTTTAGGGCTGCTGAACCATCCCCATATATATATATGGGAAATGTTCAGCAACAAACATTTTGACAAACATTTTGGCAAAACATTTTTCAAAATATGGGTTAGAGGTTTTGGAATGGGCTGATTTTTGGTGAGGATGATCTCTACGGTGAGGAGATCATCATCACCAAAAATCAGCCCATTCCAAAATCTCTTACCCATCAAAAATGACTTACAAAAAATGGACGGTCCACGATTTCCCAACTTGTAAACATGGGGCTAGAAGTTTTGGAATGGGCTGATTTTTGATGAGGATGATCTCCTCACCATAGAGATCATCCTCACCAAAAATCAGCCCATTCCAAAACCTCTAACCTATGTTTTGAAAAATGTTTTGCCAAAATGTTTGCCAAAATGTTTGTTGCTGAAAGGGACCCTATATATATATATATATATATATATGGGTCCTGTTCAATGGCTAACTTTTTGGCAAAACATTTTTCAAAACATGAGTTAGAAGTTTTGGAATGGGCTGATTTTTGGTGAGGATGATCTCTACAGTGAAGAGATCATTATCACCAAATATCAGCCCATTCCAAAACTTCTAACCCCATCAAAAATAGTTTACAAAAAATGGACGGTCCACGATTTTTCAACTTGTATACATGGGTTAGAAGTTTTGGAATGGGTTGATTTTTGGTGAGGATGATCTCTACGGTGAGGAGATCATCATCACCAAAAATCAGCCCATGCCAAAACTTCTAACCCCATCAAAAATAGTTTACAAAAAATGGACGGTCCACGATTTTTCAACTTGTAAACATGGGTTAGAAGTTTTGGAATGGGTTGATTTTTGGTGAGGATGATCTCCTCACCGTAGAGATCATCCTCACAAAAAATCAGCCCATTCCAAAACTTCTAACTCATGTTTTGAAAAATGTTTTGCCAAAAAGTTTGCCCAAAAAAAAAAAAAAAATTATATATATATATAGTAATAATAACTATCCATAGAGAAATAACTTTTTTTATTGGAATTATGTTCTACTTAGATAGAATCAAATCTTTATAATACCATGTGGCACTATTATAGGCTCCGAGATGCATACCGACTGATACAAAATGGATGACTGAGATGTGAGCGATTTACCCCACTAGAACTACTAGAAGGAATGGGCATGTGCATATAAATGAGGTAAGGGGCACTCTTACCAGGAATCTCAAATATAATCTTTAATTACAACACATTACATGAAAAAAATGTCTTATTTGACTGCCCAAAGTTATAGAATTTCACAAAATTCGACGGACCACCCAATCAAATTTGCCCGACGTTATTTTCCATGTCGAAATTTTTTTGGGCAACCAAATCCATCAAATAATTTCATGAGCCGTCGAAATTCTGCCAAAAACTGCTTTTGCCAATGCCGAATTCCTTTCACGTTGGATATTGTATTGGTTGATGCTGAACTAATATCTAGCTCTGCAAATCATCCAACAAGAACATCACTCAATATTCAAAATTATAGACATATTAAAACAACAAAAATTAGTCAGGAAAAAATAATAGAATTATAGAAAGAAAAAAAAAAATCAAACTTCAGATATCGAAGGGAGACAAACCTCATCTTTCAACATATGAAGTAGCATTGTCTTTCCATAATTATCGAGCCCCTAGAAACGAGATCTTGGATTTTTTCTGCCAGAAATCGAGTGACACAAACACACCGTAGAGCCAATCAAGAAGAAACATGGCTCCCAACTAGAATCAAGCCTTGATTTGATCAAATCACCTCTAAAATCAATAAAGATCGGCCCCTAAAATCCATAACAAAGGATAAGAGAAAAGAAAGGACAGATCATCAAATACAAAGGTTTGAACAATGAAAACCCTCAAACACTACTAACATCTTTCCAATAACTAGAGGAAAAATAATATAGACATCCTCGAAGTAGGAAATATATCTTCTCGATGTATATTTCATGCCAATCGGAGGGTTCAGATATGATCAAGATTGATTTCCTCAACCTACACTTGTTAGGTCTTCTTTCCACTTCAAACTTGATATCCCATTCATCCACCTCTTCAAAGCAGATCATCCCTATAAAATCAATCTTCCATCTCTACGGCTTGAAATGGGTTTGATATTATATGGACAAATCATCCAAAATCAGTTGTAAAGAGTAGTTCAAAAAGATAATATCAAACCCCATTTGAATTGAACCATCATCTCCATAAGCAATAATCTCCTCCAAAACCGTTTCCCTAGATTGGTTGGGGAATATGTAGATCATTAATATTCCTTCTACAGATCAATTACTAGAGGGTCTTCTAATTTTGGACTCATGATGTAAGGATAGTCCCACATTTCCTGGGTATCAAGACCTTGGACTATGTATAAATGTGGGGGCAATCCTCATCTTACAAGCCGATTTTGCAAGGATGAGTTAGGCTCGTGAGTTTCTACATGGTATCAGAGTGGGTAACCATAGGGATGTAGGAGACATGTTACACGTGATATGCTTTCCGAGCCACGAAGTTTCTTGCAATTTTTATTCTTCCATTTGAACGTCACTTACTAAAAGCAAAAGATTTTGTATTAATTCAGATTGCGAACAAGTTGTGCAATTGACTTAAAAAAGAAATTAAATCGTTTCAAAAAAGAGTCCTGATAATTTGACTCCACCCCTTAACATACTCCCTCTATGCCCCCATCACAGAAATGTAGATCATTTGCCTCGGGATACACAAGAAAAAGATTTATGATTCTCCATATCTCGCGGCAAATGACCTACGGTTATGTGATGGCGGTGTATGTCAGAAGGGCACAGAAAATCAATATTCTTCAAAAAATTCATAGAAGACATAACTAATTTCTTCGAACTTCAATGAGATGAGGCATTTATAATGCCAATTAACATTTTCTTGATGCTGATCTTGAATTTGTGTCCATTGGAGGGACCAAATGGCACCAAGACCTTCTCCTCCTCAATCTTCCCTTTTTAAACTAAGGAGTTTTCGTCATTCACATATATGATCTCATTCATCCACATCTTTCGTAGAATCACACTGCTCTGAAATTCTTTGATGAATTCGATCAAATTCAAGGCCTTCCAAGCATTTAAATATGTTACAACCGTTTTCCACATTTTCATTTGCATAATTGCATTTGGACCCATCTCATATACATTTTCCTTAAGAGTAGTGTTATAGGCACCCCAATTATTACTAAGGGCACGTCACACCATAGCCAAATGTTTTTGTCTTATATGAGTTACAAGTTTTTGAATGAACTGATATGAGAGATCATCCTCACAAAAAAGCAGCCCATTCCAAAACTTCTAACTACCATCAAAACAAGTTGAAGAATGGTAAATTGTCCATTTTTTTTTTTTTGTAAATCAATTTTGATAGGCGTAGAAGTTTCGGAATAGGCTGCTTTTTGGTAAAGATATATGATCTCCTCACCATATAAATTATCTTTACCAAAAATCTGCTCATTCCAAATTTTTTAACCCATATAAGACAACAAAAAAAATAAAAAATAAAAATGGCTATGATGTGGGACGCCCTTGGTAATAATTGGTGCATTAGTGGACTCCCTAATTGACTGAGAAGTTCCATCTTCAAGAGACAACCACCTTCCTTTGAGCTCCTCAAGTTTTAGCTCTACAATATTCTTATCATTAGAGTTACTATAAAACTCAAGGAACGTAGTGTGGTACCTACAAAAGAAATCTTGATACATAAGTCAGATCACATTCAATTTTTCAGCCAACAAATAAAACTTGAAGTAAAGAAATACTTCTCTCTATATATACCTAACGCATCTTTATCTCCTTCATTTTTATTTTATAATTATTTTTTTCATGACGAGATTCTAGACCTGGCCTGACTAGTAGGGGCGAGGCAATACCCCACAAACCACACATACCAAGAGAAAAAATACTTATGGTGGCCGACGAGGGAGCTTGAACTCAACACCTCTCCCTTTTTTGAGGGATACCTTGGCCAATGCACCCAATACTCATTGTTTTCCTTATCTCCTTTATTGATTATCAATAACAATGATCGTCATTTTCATTGAATCTTACTATCAATTGTGTATAGATGCAATATCTTGGAGCCTTAAGACCACATTGATAGAGATTGTGGCAGTTGGTGATAATGTTAACTAGTCATGTTTTTAACATTCAACGGCCATGAAGATTTGGCAATGGTAATGGTGGCATTATTGTAAAATTCATAATTTTATTCATGTATTTTATTAAAGACAAGGTTTGAACTCAAGATCTCTTAAGTGTTGTTTGTAAAGTGTAGAGATTTTTTTAATTGGTGGAATATAAGTTAAAAGAGCTTTTTCCTTTTTTGTATAACTTAGTTATGAGAGTTGTAGAGACAATTCTTCAAATCTTTAATCTCACATAGGATAAATACAAGAATAGTATTCAACTAATATATAATCATTTTTTCTCTATTGCTTGTGTATTTGGAGTCAACCTATCTAAAAATTTTAGTGCACATGTGTGCATGCGATGCCACGCACGAGGGGTGCAAATATCGAATTTAAGCCTCATGTGGGTTCGTGTGAAAGGCCCACTTACCGTTGATTTGCCTAACCTGTTAGAGTTAATGTGTTGATCGTTCGTAATCTCCAACGTTCAGAAATAGGTTAATTAAGGTCCAAACATATCTATGATTACTATAGTGGACCGTTGGGCCTACTATCTATAAAACAAATCGTGCCCTAATACTTGAGATACATAGAAAAAACCTTTTTGATCTTTCTCTTCTTCTCTGTTCTACTGTTATCTTAGAGGTAAAATATTGCTGCTTGTACAACATTTGATTTGATCGAGTTCGCTGTAGATATGCTATTTTCAAGTGCATGATTAGTAGAGACAATAATTGTTGAATCTTGGAACCAGACACTTGAGACCGATTGCACTAAAGATTTATTCCTGAAAGGGCGAAATTGGTTTTAAAGACAGTGGCTTCTCTTTGCCTCAATCACCGATAAGTTCTTCCAATTTCTTCATGTTTTTATATTATTCTATTGATTACAATCTACTATTTCAAATTCACAACAGGCATTCCTATTTTTATCTTAATCGTCATCACAAGTTTCCTCATCTCCTTTTTTCCTTCGTCTACTCCACCAAAACACCCCCTCTCTCATTAGTTCTAGTTAGAGAGAATAGAATGAGATGAGAAATAACTAGTAATCCACACCCTTTTCAAAATCATTTAATTCTACAATCAATGTTTTATTTGTTCATTAAAGGGGTTCTTCATCAACAGACATAACCATTAGAATAAGAGAAAAAAATGTAAATTTCTTAGAGATTAGTTTCAATCTTCTAGGGATAAATACACTTTTTCCAAGAATACATTTTTTGTGGGAATCCCTATCATCCCAATTGTCACTTCGATGGAGAGCCACAACCGAACGTTCCCTCGTTTATTTAGTTTTGCTCAACAAAGGAAGGTGAGATTTATAAAAAGAAAACGAGATTATATTACCACACCAACTTTTGCTAATGCCACACCACTTCATATGTAAATCACCAAATAATTAGTACACATCTTGGGGTGGAATTAGTAAAAGTTGGTGTCGCAATATAAGCTCTCAACAGAAATTATACATGTATAACAAGAAGAATACCTCCGGCTTATAGAAATTCAAATCTGGCAAGGTCTCCTCCCGCCAATGCTACTTTGCAAAACTATATATTTAAGTATGATTGATGTCCTATTAAAATATTAAGAGTCTGACGAGCCTTACTATGATAGTGTGGAAAAAAGGCCTTACTAAGCCTCATCCACCATAAAAAAAGATGTCAAGATGTGCAAAACAAGTCCTCGAGATTCATAATAAATCTTGAAGTCTTTATTTACACATCTCAAGGTCTTTTTGACAATGGATGGGGCTTAATATTACATTTTTCCTTGCTATCATAGTAAGGAAAGGATTTCTGAAATATTAATGTGGCAACAAAAAAAAAAAATTAGGGGGCGGGGGGAGGGATAACCTAGCACTATGTTTGAATTGAGAAGAGAAACTCACTTTCTCTTCACCATGGTTGGATTGACAGGAAAGAAATTGGGATAACTTTAGAATTTTAAAATATTTTAACAGAGATCTAGGGGCAGAATTGAAATTATAAAATATTTTAAAAGGATTTCTCTCCATTTTTGAGAGAAAGGAAATTTACATTTTTTCTTTCTCCTCTCTCCCCCACTTAACAATCCAGACAAAAGAAATGATGAGTAACTCATTTATTTTCTCTTCTCTTCGCTCCATTTTATTCTCAATCCAAACACAATCAGAAAAAAATTAAGGATTGTGATGTAACCACACCATTATGGTATGAGCAAATATCATAAGTGATTTTATTGTAAAATCACTATCCTTACCCAAAATTAAACTCTAAAATAATCCACTGATTTACACTACGACCAATAAATAAAGTAATAAACAATATTGTATTACTCTTCACCATGGTTTTAGAACTCGTCCGAGACCGAGACATATCATCCGACTTAACTCAATATCAGAGTTGAACGAGATTTAATACCTCACGTAGAATTTTTTGATTTTTTCAATGAGACATCTCAAACGTATCGAAAAACTTGTCCGAGACAACTTGGCATCGGACCTGGACGAGACGAGACGCGAAACGGAGTTTTAAAACCATGCTCTTCACATTGCAAACTAAGCAATAACATTCCTCATGATGCACAAATGTTAGATGTCACCCAGAGTTCCTCCAAACACTTCAGTGATGTGAATCTCTGTAGTTTTAGATCCTTCCTGAAGTGGTTTGAGGAACTCTAGAGGACACCAAACGTTCCTTAACCCTTAAAAGTGTCAGCTTTGTTTGGCTTAAGGGCTCAATCACTACTACCCTCTGTATATATACTCAACTGTACCTTTAACTCAGTTATGACTTTATGTGATTCTCTTGCTAAGATGCGAAACCTAGTTTTCGTGGATGAGCTATTTGTGTTGTCTTTGGTTCATTGAACCTGGTCATTCTTGCAGATTAATTCTAATGGGTGAACTAGGTTCACTGAATTTTAAAAGAGAATCGTACATTCAAGTACTTTGAAATTTGAGTCGACTCGGTACGGAACACATATTTTGTACTAAACTTGCCTTGTCTGGGTAGAAACTCAAACTGATTTATGTACCATATATAACGATGTTATCGGGAAGAAGAAATAAGAGAGATTCTATTGGCAGACCAACTTTTACTTATAACACACCAATCCTTTGGAATTTAGGGACTTATGTACAAATTCTAGTTTCACTACATTATTCATTCTAATTTCCAAAAGATGCATTTTGAGTGAATTTGTCACTTTTGTAATCAATTATGAATTCGCTAGTATATCTATGAATTCGTAGATTGAAAGTGACGAACTCATAAATTCGTAGATTATAAAAATGAAGAATACATGTTTGGGAATCGAAATGAATAATGTACCAAACTCAAAATTTCATCATATTCAAGATACAAAATGGAGATTCACCATGGAATATAAACTGCTATCTATACATATAGATTGGTGTGTTATAAGTAAACATTAGTGTGTTAATAGAAGCTCTCTAAAATAATTCTAAATTTTAAAATATTTAATAAATTTAACAAGTAGTATTTGACTCTTGAGTCATCAAGTTGATTCAACTCAAGATGTCTCAACTCTAGCTAAAGCATAGGTTTGAATATAGTCTTATTAGTTTCTGTCCATGTTCCAACTAAGGTTGGCTATGATTCGAAATATAACCGATGTCTAAACTAATCTGAACCAATCCGATTTGAAAAAACATGAAAATAGAATTTTCATATCTGATTCAGATGAACCCCAATCCGTTCCAAAAAAAATCCAATTCGAACATATTTTAATATTTTTGTATTATTAATTTCACATAAATGCATATAGACAACATATTTTAGTCTTTTGGTTTCCCTCTATATTTGTAGTTGAAAAATTGAGTTCTTTTAATTTTATATGATTTTATATTTTAAAATTTTTTAACATTGATAATTTGAAAATAAGGCATGTGTTTGGATATGATCGATTTAAGATTAAGGATGAAATAAAATAGATTAGATTCGGTTCACATATTCATTATTTCAATTGGATCGGATTAAGTACATGTTTAAAAAAATTCAGATCAGCTTTGGAGTGGTACTTATTGTTGACTTCAGTCCCACATCGGACACTCATTACCTTGTCTCTCTCCTTATTAGTTACTAGGCCTCTCCACTTATTACCAATTGATTTTGAGTTGGACCCCCAAATTTATCACTTATCCAATATCGAACTGATCTATTGCTAGTCCTAATTCCAACAATATATATCATGGTTTCTTTCTTTCCTAATCTAACAAGGAAATACATTGATATAAAATATAAAAAAATTGTACAGCCTTATGAAAATCTTTATTAGACTCAAAATAGAAATTAAAGTATCAAATTTCTTGGCAAATTCTACAAAATAAAACCCAATAATAATTTATCAAAAATCAAGGTTATGAGACATTAGAATATGCCTCTAACATTTTTCGAAGCCACTCTTGATTTAGTGCCTATTGGAAGGACCCAAATGAGATCTAGACCTCCTTGATCTTCTCTTCTTGGGCCCTATTGTCTTTCTCCATATGTAACATATAGAAAATGGGTTGCGTTAGACATGGCTTCTGAGGTCCATTGGCTTCCACGTTTTAGTTTTTTTCTACTTTATGGATTCTATAAATATAAATAAAAGAAAGTCAATAATAAAGAATCTCCGTTGAATTAGAATTTTAGAAATATATTTATTAGATTTTAATAGGAAACAATGATGGGTAGGAATTCTTCGAAAAGAGGTATTATAAGCCCTCTCCTATCATCTATTTATAAGTGGGAGGACATACCCCTTTTACAGTTTACAATCAATAACTGAATCGTTTAAGACCCTCTAAAATCAGGTGATTCTGCTTATGATTCTCCACACTGCTCCAAACCAAATCCACATTATTTTCATAAATGACTTGAATAAAATAAATGATAACAAAATATAAGAACATCAGAATGGTTCCAAGCCTCGCCCCATCAAAGATTGAGTTGGCCCACTCAATGACTTCAGTCTAGTCCAAGTAAAGTTCTTTGGACTAAACTGAACCTCACCTTGATTCACCCATGATTTAGTTTTGCCTATTTTGTATTTTTGAAAAACCAGATTAAGTGTGATTGAGTATTTTTTTTTCTTCTTACAAATAACAGTTTTGAGAATGAAAATATGAATCAAGAAAAAATCTACTCACTTGCACAAAACTATAGATATTTTTTCCTTTTGTATCCCAAGGAAAAAATGTATGATTTTGTGCACATTCCATGTCAGTTGAGTGTCTTTTTCCGAGTTAATTTATCACGGCTCTTAAAATACACACTATTTAAGAAAAAATTGATATATATATATATATATATATATATATATATATATATTCAAGGGACATAAGTAAAAACACATGTAAAAACAAACATTTTTCAAAATATGGGTTAGAAGTTTCGGGTTGAGCTGATTTTTTGTAAGGATGGTCTTTACGATGAGAAGATCATCCTTACAAAAAAAGTCGGCAATATGAAACTTCTAAATCCATCAAAAGTGATTTACAAATTATTGGTAAAAATCGATTGTCCACATTCTAAATTACTTTTGATGGGTTAGAAGCTTCAGATTGGGCTGATTTTTTGTGAGGATGATCTTCTCATCATAGAGATCATTCTCACAAAAAATCAGCTCAATCCAAAACTTCTAACCCATATTTTAAAAAATGATTGTTTTTACATAAGTTTTTAATTATGTCCATTGAACGCTCCTCATATATATATATATATAAAACTTGAATCCATTTAAGGGGTATTCAGTATAACAAGTTTAAACTTGTAATAAAAAATCTTTGTTTTTTTTTTTTTTTTCAAAATCAGTCATGTCCATACTCTTCAACCTTAATGATAAATTATAATCTCCTCGAGTTTGCCTATGCCCATTAAGGCTTTAGGGTTAAGGGAGTAGAAGAGGAAAGGTAACGTAGTTGGAGGGAGTAATATTGAAAAAATGATAGTAGAAGAAAGACAAGAAAGTTGGAGGGATATTCTTGAAAATGAAGGTAAAAGAAGAAATATAATAAAATTGAAAAGATATTCATTTAAAAAAAAAAGAAGAATAAAAAGATAATAAAGTTAAAATTTGTCCTAAATATTCATATCGAGATTAAATACCAACCCCTCTTTATAGGGGGATACAAGAAATAGGTCCATCATTATGTTTTATTATATATATTGAAATTCATTTTTAATTCGTTACTTCTAGCTTCACCTTAATCCTTTGTAGAAGAATCTTCATTTTTTTAATTCAAAATTACATCATCTCATACTTTTAAATTTTTTATCTTTTTCTTAAGTTGTTATTTTTAAGGTCGAAGTTGATAAACTCCTAAGAGCATCTCCAATAGATTTTTTAAAGTTTGGATGCTCCTTACTATAAATAGTGAAATAATAAAAAATAAAATAAAATTATTAGTGAAGCATACCTCACTCACTACATCTAAATAGAGTCTGAAAGCGCCCTCGATCCGCGGGGTGCGCGGATTCGTTTTTGACCCTTGAGGTTTGGAAGTCGCCACCTAGTTATTATGGTATAGGAACCGAATACTGACTCTAAACGGATAAAGAAACTAATCTACTAAAGAAAAATCGAATCCGGAGATCATATTACGGGGTTGGAAGGTATTAGGCACCAACCCCGCCCGGCCAATGCCGATTTCTACTTATCCCAAATAAGACTACATTGCTAACAACAAAACCTAGATAGAAAAATAACATAAATTTTACCTTTGATACACAAAAATCTTATTCCCTCAGATCTGACAAAAACTGCTCCTTGTACCGTACTCCTTGCTTCATTCTGTCTTCGGATCTGATTTCTGATCTCCGAGGCAAGGTATCTCTTTCTTGGATTTGGATTCTTCAAATTTTTTTATGGATTTTGGGATATTTTTGAAGGGCTTCTAGGTGTTTTTCGGACTAAAATCGAAGTATGGGTGTTAGGTAAGGAGTTGGGGCTTCAAAATTAGGGTTTTGGGAAGGTTGTGGAGGCTTCTTGACCTACTTCTCTTAGGGTTTATGATTTGATACGAAAATAGAGTGTGAGGACCCCTATTTATAGATTTTTTAAGGGTTGATTTAGATAGAATTAGTGTTTAATTAGAATTCTTTTAATTAGAGTTGTATTTTAGTTAGAATTATTTTAAGTAGAGTTGTATTTTAATTAGAATTATTTTAGGTAAAGTTATATTTTAATTAGAATTCTATTAAATAGAGTTATTATTTAATTAGAACTCTTTTAGGGTTTTGACTTTTTGTCTTATTTGATTGACTTTAAGATTTTGACTTTAGTCTTAATTGATAGGCTTTAATTTTGACTTTAGTCTTACTTAATTGACTTTAATTTTGACTTTAGTCTTACTTGATTGACTTTAATACCTTGACTTTACTTTTGCTTGATTGACTTTAATTTTTTGGAGAACCCTCCTATATTATATCTTTAATTCTTTGGACCCCCTAATGGAGGGGTCCTTGAATAAATATCTTGGCAACATTCAACAATTTTGCCTGAGAGTCTGATTGATCGATTTTTTTAGTTTAAATTAATTTTATTAATGTTTACTTTAATTATTTAATGTTTTATTTATTAATTTCGAAAATTTTAATTATAAAAATTGTGAAATTATCGTTTTGCCCTTAAAGATGATTTTTTACGTTTTAAGTCATTTTTCAATGTTCTATGATGTTTTGGAATCAGTTTTTCATAAAGAATTCAATTGGAATGTTGGATTTTGTCATTTATGAGATTTTTTATATGAAATGGTCGTGAACTTTATGATGGGCATTTTCGTAATTTTGTCGAATTCAGTGAAAATTGGCGAAATGATTTATTTGATTTCGATTTGTTATTTTATGTGTTTGAATGAGTTTTCCTAAACGTAATGTAGGCTCTAGGGTTGTTTTGATGTTGGGGGTATTTTGGTAATTTGGTCATTTTTAGTGATTTTTATCATAAAGCTTCTTTTTGGTCTGCAAGATGATGATTTTTATGTTTTTGGGGTCGTATTTTCCTAGCGTAGTGTGGTTTCTAAAGTTTTGTCAGTTCGAGATACCTCATCCGGATTTCTGAAACATATCTGGTAACAAAATAAAGCATTGGAATAAACATCCATCATTGGGAATCGTTGCGATCGGGTTGACGAGTTGATTAATCAGGCAAGTGTAAAAATGGGGTGTCTACAGAGTCCTTTGACAATCTACTGATAAAAAATTATTATAATTTTACTTACAAAATTGATGATGTTAAGTTTTTCACCTTGCAAAAAATCGTAAGTCAACGTTGCTTTTTCTTGATGATTTAATAGTGAAATTTTGACTTAGTAATTTAAGTATTTAAAGGTAATTTTGAAAAAGATCAAAATTTCATAGTTAAATCATCAAGAAAATGCAACGTTAACTTATAGTCAAGGGGGGTAAGCCTAATCTTGTATTTTGCAAGGGGGTGAACCTAATATCACCAATTTTACAGGGGGTGTTTCTAAAATACCCAAATTTAAACTTCAAAATTTTAAGAAGATTTCAAAAATAATTTTTTTTTCTTACTTTTCTAACATTAAAAAAAGGGACGTGATAAAGGGACGTGCAAAACATGACAAGGGCATAGAACCATGGATCTTTTTCTTCGGGATATACAACGAAAAAGATCTACGGGTACCTGCACTTGTCAAGTCAACCGTGTACTACTTATTGTGTCGCTTTATCATTATTCTTAAAAGAAAAAAAAAAGAGTTGTTATTGGCACCCTAAATTTTACTTATTATGCCATAAATTCTTAAATTATTTATCACACCCCAAGCCATGGTTTTTAAACTCGGTATCTCATCTCATCTCGTTCAGCTCCGATATCGAGTTGACTTGGACGATACGTCTTGTCTCGTTCGACATTGAGACAATGGTTTTTAACCATTTAAAAATTTTGAAAAATTCTAAAATGATTCTTATTAAAAAATAAACCCAAAAAAAATATAAAATAAAAAAATATTGATTTGGGGTGAAAGAATAAAAGATTGAAGTATAACTCGTTTGTCTCAGTTAACTTGGACGAGATTTTGAAAATCTCGTTCGAGACGTCTTGTTTAACTCATGAGTTAAACACTTCATTGCGTTGTCTCGTCCGTATCGTTCGTATCGTCCAAGATAATCGAAAATATCGTCCAAGATAACTTGCTTATCTTACAATACGTGGTCGTCTCGTAACACTTGGTGAGTTGGTCTCATTGGGCTCTGATACTGAGTTAACTCGGGCGATACGTCTTGGTCTCGGATGAGTTTAAAAACCATGCCCCAAGCCTTTATAAAGTCTTATATCATTTGATAATGCGTTGCGTTACAAATAAACTACGCTATGGTCCAAAGTTAATATACTTCGTTATAAATATGCTTTCCCATTTTTTAATTACATATTCTTTTCCATTTGAAATCCTCATCTTTTTCTGCTTTTTCGTATTTGTGTGTTCAATCTTCTTCTTCATCTATTTCGATGAAAACTATAGTAAAAATGACGGTGAGATGAGAGAAATATATTATATTATGAAAAAGTGTAATAATTACACCTCCAAAGAAAATCATTTCACATTCAACATGACATGACGGTATACACATGGAACATTTATAAAGTCTTATATCATTTAATAATGTATTGCGTTACAAATAAATTACGCTATGATACAAAGATAATACATTTTGTTATAGAGGCTCTTTCCCATTTTTTAATTACATCTTTTTCACCGTTTGAAATCTTCATCTTTTTTGTATCAGTGTTTTTAATTTTCTTCTGAAACCTCTTCTTTGTACGAAATCTTCTTCAATTATTATGGTGAAAACTATAGTGAAAATGACGAAAAGGTAAAAGAAATATATTATATTATGAATAAGTGTAATAATTACACTTGCAAAGAACATCAGTAGTAGGTTTAGTGCCAGATCAAGGTAAATGGCATTTTAGTATGAAATTACATTTTTTGTTGATGTGACAACTTTTGAGGTTAAACTCCTAATTCAAAAGATACGAAGCCTAAACTCAAATTAGGAGTCCGAATCAATAAAAAAATCCCTTTTATTTTACTTTTTAGATGTTGAAATAGCTAGAATCTTAAGGTTGAAGAGTAAGATAAAATATTATACGGAAGAAATTGGTTTGGGATGACAAATTGAAAATAAGGGTATGTTTGATTGCACGAGAAAAATAAGGTGGAAAATCGTTTTCCATGAAAAATGACATTTTTCATGTGTTTGATTTCAATTTTACATGGAAAATGATTTTCCACCCTCCGCTAAAAGTCCCACAAATCCTCGATTTCATTTTTCCACTTATATAGGTGGAAAAATGAAATCCACACATATTTCCATCCCAAATTAAAATTCTAACTCCATATCTTTTTCTTCTCCATCATTATCACCTTTATAGCCACCATCACATTCATTCTGTCCATCATCGCACCATCGTCATCTCTATTAACAGTCACCCCTCTCTCTCTCCTTCTCCTTCTCCTTCTTCTTTTTCTTTTTCTTTTTCTTCTTCTTCTTCTTTTTCATTTTCTTTAGATATTTTTCCTATGATTTTATCTAAGGAAAATCAAATAATGGAATTTGATTTTTCAACCCTACTAATTTTTCCATGGATTTCAAATTTAATGGAAAGTCACTTTCTATACAATCAAACATACCCTAAAGGTATTTTTATTAGGGGTGCAACTTGATTCAGTTTGGGTGAAAAACAAAATCGAACCAACCTAAGTCAGTTCTATTATATGAGAACCAAAATCGAATCAAATTGTAATAAAATCAAACCAAACCAAACCGACCTTAGTTCGGTTTGGTTCGATTCAGTTCTATGGGTTGTTTGAAAAATTAAATATTTTTTAATAAAATTAATAATGAAGAAAATAGTATAATATTATTTAAAAGAAAAATATGAGTTTTGGGTTGTTTTGTTTATATTTACTTCACATTTTTTAAAGTAATAATGATGAAGTAATATAATATCAATTAAAATGAATACTTCACCTTTTTTAAAATAATAATGATGAAAGTAATATAATATTGGTTAAAAAAAATATTATAATGCTTGGAGACTCCCTTGCATACTACCTCGGTTCTTACAATGCCTGAACCTGAACTGAGAATCGAACCAAATCAATTGGTTCTTCAGTTTGTTAACCCTAATTTGGTTAACCCAACCCAAGACTCAAAGTTTGATTCAATTTTCGATTTGAACCGGATCAAGTTACACCCCTAATTTTTATTATTTTATCGAGAAAATCAAGTGAAGCCATACGAAGCGGTCGTCTATACGTGACTGACGTGGCAAGGGCACAGAACCGGCGATCTTTCGCCTTATGTATCGTGAAGAAAAAGACCGCATACAGACCGCCAAATGTTTATTGCGTCCATTCGCCACGACTCTACAGGGGTAACTCAAATATCCATCCAAATCTCAGCCGTGTTTGTTGGAGACAAAGTGTCCAACCACGTTGGACCCTAGAGTTTCCTAAAATTTAAGTCTACTTCTTCATTGAAATCCATAACACGTCACATAATTACATAATATTTAGCATCCCAATAACTGGGCCCCACTTAAAAACTGAATCGATATAAAAATCCACAGCTACACCTTCTACAACAATATCTAACATCCTACCACATTCTATTGCCTTCTACCATCTAAAACCATTGACCTCCTCTAATCACCAATCAACAAACCACGAGCAGTTTAATAAACTACGTCGTGATGTATTTGATATTATCGAAATTCTAAGAACCCTATCCAAGTTGGAAAAAAACGCAATAGAACTGTCCCTTTTCGCGATCAAATAAAGAGCTAAAGACTTGAAATCTGTCTGAAATTTTGATTTCTAAATAAAATAATCACAGAATTTGGATTCCAAATCGATTTCAAACCCTAAAAATGGAGAATTTTGATTCATCAAAGTTAGCTCGGGGAAGATTGGCAATCCTTTCAGCCCATTTAATTGCTTCTGAATCTCCCGAATATTCGACGTCTCTTGCAACTTCATGCGTTTCTGATCAATTTCTAATCCCTCCTCCAGGAAATCTCAAAGGTTCTTTGGAGATCATCGATCAACGAACTGGGAAGAAATATCTGGTTGAGGTATCTGCAGAAGGAACGGTTAAAGCTTCCGATTTTAAGAAGGTAAAATTGGAAATTTAGGTATTATCGTTAGTTGTGTTATATATGAGAAATTTGCGATAATTTTGGATTTTTGAATCTGTTTATAGTCCAAGTTTTCTTAATTTAGTTTCCTTTTTCTTTAATTCTGTCGTTCTATCGTGGTGAGTTCTTTTGGGCCTGTTTGGATTGCAATTTTGATCCTCCACCGAAAAAGTGGATTTTTTTTTTAATCCAAAGAAGTCTAATTTCTTTAGGGATTTATTTGGTTACTTGAATCTGGGAATAACGACGTTTTCTTGGTTTATTCCGTTTTTTTTTTTCTTTTGATTCTAAAGTGGAGAGCTTTATTAGGGCTGGTTTGGAACTTCGGATATCAATTTCGATTCTCCACCTAAAAAGTTTTTATTTTTATTTTTATTTTCAGGAGGGGTGGTTCATGCCTAGTTTGCTTAAGGGTTTGGTTACTTTTGTAGCTGTAAATTTGAAGAATAATGTGCTGGCGATTTGGTCGATATATATATATATATATTTTATAAGCTTAATTTTGTTAATTTTATGTATTTTTTAGGGGAAAATGTCTCATGTCTAATTTCGTTATTTTTTCCTGTATACAATTACGAGTTGGTATTAAAGGTGGGATTTTGGAACCTAGTCGACTGCGTTATCATTGCAAATTAGTATTAATTTTACATAGTTTGGATTTTTAAAATTTCGGTTATTTTTCTTTGATTTCATGATTTTATGGACATTTTTCTTGTTTCTATGTACGTAGATTTACTTATTAGTTATTTTTTGACAGATAACGACTGGAAAATATGATAAAGGGCTTAAACTTTATGATCCGGGGTATCTTAACACTGCCCCAGTCCGGTCGTCAATTTGTTACATCGATGGAGATGAGGGGATCCTCAGATATAGAGGCTACCCAATTGAGGAGTTGGCTGAGAGTAGCTCCTTTCTCGAAGTGGCTTATCTCTTAAGTACGTTTACTTGGTAAAGTTATATGTGCATTTTAGGGTTTCTTAATTGTTGGATCTTGACTGTTTCTTTGCTTTCAGTATATGGGAATTTGCCATCTCAAAGCCAGTTAGCAGATTGGGAGTTCGCTGTTTCTCAACATTCAGCTGTTCCCCAGGGAATACTGGTGTGTTTCTGTTCTGTTTTCCTTAACTTTGGACAAGTATTGAGTGTGTGTTTGGTAACACTTATGAAGTCTCAATGGAGGTGGTCCACCCTTAAAATTCAGACTTCAGAAGTTTTATTTCCGTTTGTTCGTTTCAGATTTTAGACTTCAGAACCGAAATTCAGAAGTTTTGAACCAATGATGGGGGGATGCTGGATGAAACTTCTGAAGTCTTAACAGACTTCAGAAGTGTTACCAAACACAATATGGATGGATTTTTATTACTTATCTAAAAGAAAAATAAAAATATCATATGGGTTGTTTTATGCAAGACTCAATGTTTCTTATTATCGGAATGTTTCAGCTGAGACCAGAATGGAACTTTGACCCCAAAACATTCAATGCCTTGGAATGTCTTGTCGAGATGGGTTTTTTTCTTTCTTCTCCTAACAGAGACATTGCCACCTTTAATCATGGTTATGTACTAAAACTAAATTTAACGTAATGAGTTGTATTTTAGAACATGTGATAATTTTTTAGAACTCTTGGTATGAGACCTATCTCTCTTCTTGATCGTGCAATGTCTAACTGTTGTTGGGAGGTTGTCGGTCCATCAACTTTGAAGGTCTGAAATTGTTTGTTCTATGTGGATTATGTACGAAACCAACCATATCTGTAGACAGGTTGAACTATGATTAGTTGTTACACCAAGTTTAACAGTAGGCCTATCATAGAATAGTCTACCACAAACTTTCCTCTTGAAGGCATCACATCTGTTGCCCAACAACTACCTTCTAACAAACAGTAGCAAAAGTGGCGGGATATTTGTCATGTTTTGCAAGCTGAAGCTGCTAAACAAGACTGTTTTTTTCCTAGCCATGGTCTGACCATAGTCATCAAAGTCGCCGACTATTTAAAAAAAAATCGTGTTTAAATCGCGGTTTTAAAGATTGGCAATTAAATCACGATTGAATCGCGACTTTTTCAAAAAGTCGCGATTTAAACAAAATTTTTTTATTTTTATTTTTATTTCTTTTTCTTTCTGAACAAACTATTTTAAAAGGGTTTTTTTAAAGACCATTTTTTCTTAAGTTTAAAATAGGATTTGATGATATAAATGATAACATCACTTAGTAGAAAAAAATATATTGTCTTAACACTATTTCGATTTTTTCCCTTGCCGACTTATTCCTAAACCCCGACTTGGTGACTATGGGTCTAATTGTTAGCCCGGTTCCACCTCCATGTCACCTAAAGTAATCAAAATTGGCATGATTTAAGTGTCACATCTTGTGAGTTGAGATGAAGTGACTTTTCATCCTTCTCACTGAAGTCACTCCGGATAGGATTTCTCAACAACAAAAAAAAAATTGAACTTTTTTTAGAAGTAAAAAATTTATATTAATAGGGGAAAAGCGGGTTGATATGACCCATTAGATGCTAAAGAAAGCAAAAGAAGCAAGGTTAGACCTAGCAAACAAACACTCAACACCAATCCCAGCACACTATGATTCTCTAGTACTGGAAACCCTTTCCTATCAAAAGAAGAAGTCTTCTAAGAAAATGCCTTTGAACATTTTCAAGATTTTACACTAAAAGAAGAGAAACTCATGATAGAGAGTACAATATCCTTTCATGGATTCTCTTGTCCTTCAAATGATCGAAGGTTCCTTTACTCCTAGATATCCAAACATAGTGAAAGGAGTTATAGCCCATAGGATCCTCTTTGCTTTTGGAAAGGGAAAGCCAAGTTGGTTCCAACCATAAAAAAAAATTTTGACAGACCTTGGTACATACAAAAAATATCATAAATAAGAGGAAAGTTGGGTCCAAAACTTGTGAGAAAAATGAAGAAATTTCATCATTCATGGACCTGTACTGCTTGGTATGGAGGGAACCTTGTTCCATGGATGAGAGGGAAACTATATTTGTTTGACTTTCTTAAACAGTCTGCTCTTGTTAATGAAACTTTTATCATAAAATACTCTTAACATCCTTGATTATTTCCACTATCTATGATTGAAAGAATCTAGGAAACATGGTAATCGATTTTATTCATTTTGGTAATACAAAATTATTCATTGCTAAAAGAAAAGTTCAAAAGAAAGATCTATCATTTCTTCAGTAATGACTAACTCATTATATATATATGTTTCTTTTTCTTGCAGGATATTATACATGCAATGCCTCATGATGCACACCCGATGGGTACGCTCGTCAGTGCAATGAGTGCCCTTTCTGTCTTCCATCCTGACGCCAATCCTGCTCTTAGGGTAAGTTGATAGTTTGAAGTTCCTTTAGAAACCTTACATCTTTTTTCCAATATAAGTAGACCTGAATACTTTATATAATATAAAAATAGCAAGTTTTCCAATCTGTGCTTTTTTATGGCTTTGTTTTTTGAAATTTGAATTTCATATGATTTTTCACATAAGAGGTTTTAGCTTTTCAGTGTTTACCAACATTTCCATTGACAGAAAATATTAGGATTTGAACATCCTCCAAAGTTTTGGTTTATGGACTGATTTCTAATACATAATCCACAATATTATTGGTTATGACCTTCTGAGTTTAGCATAACACTGAATGTGAACTTTATGATTTTCTTGAATTGAAACAAGTTGTACTAGGTTGTTTCTTTTCAGAGTTTAGCAGGGTTCATCTTGAATTGCTAGATTGAAGCCAAGCATCTCTCAACTCTGTTTTTCTTGCTAGTGTAGAGTCATTTGGCACCAGGAATCTAAGCTTGACATTTCCCATTAAAATTCGGTTGTAGTTGATGTTGAAATTGAATAGATGGAAAATGCTCGATTTTGATTTAGTTACCAGTACGACTAGAAACCTGGTAGTTGTGATGTAGGACATATTCCAAGTTTTATTGATTCTAGTTCTGTTGTACTTTAGGATGGGTGATGGAAAGGCCAATTAGGTGAGTAAAAATGCAGAAGAATGGTGAAAGATCTAAAGGGTTAAGTATCAAAAAGTAAATGCAAATTTTTTCAATTAGGGTGTTGTAAATATGTTTGAGGGTATAAGGATAAATAGAGTAGATTGGGAGAAGAGATTAATGGTATAGGAAGAATTTGCTGTGTTTCTTGATGGGGTTAGAGGATTATTGATCGGTTCTTGATGGATTCCCAATGGTTCTTTGATGGGTTCAAAAGAGGAAAAAAAAAGAGAGAAAAAAAAGGGAGAATAAGATTTTAAAAAAAAGATGATAGATTTATAGCATCATCAAGTTGATGCACCAACATTCAAACAAGAACAACAGAAACTATTCTAAATTTTTTATCCATTTATCAAAATCTCTCTAAAATAATCCATTACATTGTTTAAATAGGAAAAAACAAGTTTCTAAAACCTAGGATGTCTTTTAATTTGATTTTACCTTGTACTCCAAGGTAACTTCCCCGAAATAGTAACTTTTCTGAAATAATAACTTCTTCAAAATAGAATTTTCTAGAAATAGAAAATGTTCAAAAATAGTAAAATTCCTTATTTGACAAAAATTCTTCTGCTGCTAAGCTTAAAATACTTAGTAATAAACTTCTAAAACAAGTAGAACTGAAAAAACATAAGATAAGCCCATAAATAAAGCCCAGTAACTAAAATAAAATAGAACACTAAAGTGAAAATATGACCCAAATAGGATGGGCCCATGATCTGATATCCCCATCAAGATCTTAGCATGAACTTTGAAAATTGAAATTTTGCATCTCTTATTTAAACCTGTTTTACCAATAAAAAGGGAAAATGTAGCAAGAAACATTACAAGGGCCAAAAGATTTATACACTCTCAAGTGATGACGGAGTTGTAGATAACAAAGAATCTCCTTACCATCTGTTCTTTTACTTCGCAAAGGATGTTACAATGTGGATCAAATCCAATATAGCGTTTGTGAGCTTCTTAAAATTTCTTGATGGGACAATAGGGCAAATGTGATTTCTTTCTTTCCTTTTTTGTCGAGTGTAGATTTTATTAAAAACGAGAAGGAAATACAAGTGTAGGAGGTTGAGGAGAGTTACTAAGGATGAATTAGAGAGGAAAAAACCATTAACCAACCCAGTTTACATTAAGTCCAATCTGAAGACAAAATCATAGAAAAATATTTACATGCTATCCCAAGAAAGCTTGGACCACTGAAACAACAGAAATTTGATATCAACGCTGAAATCATTGACCTATTCTTCCTTAGCATAAAAAACTTGCTATTCCATTCCATACAAAGTCATTGATTGCACAAGGAACCTCCAAATCAGCCTTCCTATGGGGGAGGTAACATTGGTGTACCACCTATTTAGCAACTCAAATACAGACCTTGGAACAATCCAACAAATTCAGATTGATTGAAATAAGGAAACCTCTAACAGATTTAGCAATATCACAGTGAAGCAAGAGGTAATTGACATTCTCAATTTCTTTTTCTTGATAATGAAAATTTTATCTTAGAGAGCTGGACAGATGCAAATACTGAAGATATTTCCTCTGGAATAGGAAAAAAAAGCAGTTCATAATGCAAAAAATCCCTGCATGAAACCACACTTGTCAATCCCGAATCAAGGATTCCAAATTGTACACAAAGACTTCTCTCTCCACCTCCCCGAATTCCTTCTCAAAGTGAGACTTATGCATAATGTAATGCTTAATACTCTTGAAACACTGATATCACGCTGCTTTCACTGGGAAATCTGAGAATTTTGTTCCTGCCAAATGACCAAACAAAGGGAGCACGTCAGTATTCTCCATTTCTTATTATCACACCAAGTAGGGTTTGAATGGTCCACTTCTGTCCAAGTCACTCAACTCTGGCTAACTTCACAACTGTGAAAGAGATTCCTTAGCTTCAATTTTTGCCGTTATTTTGATTGTACCAGCAAATCCTGGATGAATTGTTCAGTATTACTACTGTCAAAACAAGAATTGTTCTGTATTACTGGAGCAGTTTCCACCAACCTCTTGGACTGAAGTCATTGAGCCTTGTGGAGGGTCTGAATGCTTGCAGTTACCATATAAAAAATTAACTTGTTAGGAGGCTTAAGCAAAGCATGTGGCTCTCAACAAGTATGAACATGTATTGGGTGTCAGAGATAATGATTTTAAAGACATCACATGGCTTACATGCACTTGAGAAGCAACCATTTGAAAAATTAATTGCCGGGTCATCTGATCCAAAATAAAAATGTTATAAGTTTCAGAGGGAAGTGATTAAGAATCTAGGGTATCTCGTAAGAACTTTTCCATATATATATGTAAATGTTGTTTCTTGTCCCCAGTGCTCTTCAAACATTTCTGATCATAAATTACTTTCTTCAATCAGGGCCAAGATATTTACAAGTCGAAACAAGTGAGGGATAAGCAAATAGCACGTATACTTGGAAAGGTTTGATTACTTTTTTATCTTCTTGGAGAAGGTGATGTCACTAAAGTCTATCTTTCTTGTGCTTCTAGCCCACAGAACTGAGTTGTGACCGTAATGACAGCTCTATTGCTGAAAGTCAGTAGTGCCAATTTATTTTTTGAAAATTGTATTTATATTTGCAGGCACCAACAATTGCGGCAGCAGCTTATTTGAGGATGGCTGGAAGACCTCCTGTTCTTCCTTCCAGCAATCTTTCTTATTCAGAGAACTTCTTATATATGTTGGATTCATTGTATGTTCCATTATATCTTTCTTCTACATGCTAATTTACAAAATAATTCCACTTTTATGGTGTTTTACCTAGTTGTCGTGAATCTAGACACGATTATAAGAAGACAGTCTGTGGTCTTTTCCACATTTAGGAAATATAAATTGAGTTTGGGATTTTGAGCATCCTCTAATCTAATTGAAGTCATTTCCCTTCCAAAATTGTAGGGGCGACAGGTCTTACAAACCCAATCCTCGACTTGCTCGTGTTCTGGATGTACTCTTCATACTCCATGCAGAGCATGAAATGAATTGCTCCACAGCTGCTGCCAGGCACCTTGCATCAAGGTACGCATCTTATTTTCTGTAATGCAAACCAGCAACCTCGAAAAGGTTGTACGATATACCTGACATCCAATTTGCAGTGGTGTGGATGTTTACACTGCTCTTGCTGGAGCTGTTGGAGCATTGTATGGTCCTCTTCACGGTGGTGCGAATGAGGTAACCATGAAATATTATGCTCGTTGTCTAGATTTTAATTCCTTCTTTAAAGCATTTAATCTGAGTTTAAACCCCATTCCACGTGGTGTGAACCGTGCTTGTTAGAATTAATCATTCACAAATTTAAGCTACTTGTGATTCTAATATAGTTGGTCATGATGTCTACCATGAAAATTTTAATTTTGTTTCCTGGTTGATTGTAGGCTGTGCTTAAGATGCTGAGTGAGATCGGAACTGTTGAGAACATTCCAGAGTTCATTGAAGGAGTAAAAAACAGGTGACCTACATTTACTGTTTTTTTATTTTATTTTTTCATATGGTAACTCATGAGAGCCAAGTACATCGAGCAATGCAATGGTCTCACATTATATTTCATGGATGCTTATGTCCTTTATAACTCTGGTATGTGCAGGAAGCGAAAGATGTCAGGTTTTGGTCATCGTGTATACAAAAATTATGATCCTCGTGCGAAGGTCATTAGAAAATTAGCAGAGGAAGTCTTTTCCATTGTTGGGAGGGATCCACTCATTGAGGTATTTCTCGTTCTCTGGACCTGATGCTTTCTATGCACATTCGTAGGAGGGGCTACAGAGAATTTCCTACCATTTAGTGTATCTGTGTTCCAGCATGTCAACTATGAATGTGGTACTATCATCTCTTTTTTAACTATTAAATGGATCTGGCCATATTTTCTAATTTTAGAATTAGAATTACAAAATGGAACTGGCTAATATTTTATTGTCAAAAGCCAGTCATCTGGACACATTACTAAACCCGGAAATTCTATTTTATTTAACCAATCAGAAATTATTTTACTTTTATTCTTGTTCTGGGTGCATATCATGCTAATCAATGTTTCAAATACCATTTAATTCTGGTGTTTTGGTAATTCAAAAGAAACTTACTGGAAGCACGGTAAAGTAGCTCTATGTTTGGAGTGCAATAAAAACTAGAAATTGAACTACTTTATGACCAGAAACAGGAGTGGGAGTGCGTAGAAGATTGTTGCTACTATGATTCAAAACACTTTGGTTCTCAATTACGATTATCTTTACTTAGGTTCTCAATTAAGTTTATCTATGGCTTATGCATCCATGCAAATGTTTTGTTATGTTGCCAATCAGATTCAGGGTACATATCCTTCTAATCATGGAATATAAGTAACATCTTATCGATCAAAAAAATAATATAAGTAACATCTGAAAGCAATATCAGTTTCTTAGGTTCTTCATATGTTTTTCAACTTGTTTTACTATTTTTTTTTGCTAAGTATACGTCGTTTGCAGGTAGCTGTTGCATTGGAGAAAGCTGCACTGTCAGATGAGTATTTTGTTAAGAGGAAACTTTATCCGAATGTTGATTTCTACTCTGGGTTAATTTATAGGTATACCTCAAGAATATATATTCCTCGTCTGAGTTTTGTTGGCCCTGGTTATGAAATACTATACCTTTGTTAATCAGGGCAATGGGATTTCCAACGGAGTTCTTTCCCGTTTTATTCGCAATCCCTCGCATGGCTGGCTACTTATCACACTGGCGGGAGTCTATAGACGATCCTGATACAAAGATTATGAGGCCACAACAGGTTTGTCTAGTACCTCATATTGTTTGGTTATTGCATTACTGAACTTGCGAAAATTTCCATCTCTCTTAGCAAAGTGGCTAGAATTAGATTTGAATTTCTTAATTTAGTCTCAAATGGCAGAAGAGCAGGAAATTGCCCAGCAGATATAGATACTCTGGTAACTGGTGACTCAAAACTAGAATTATGGAGAGGTGTTGGATTCCAAGGGATTTAGATTAAGTTGGTTCGACCGAATATGTGGAGTGTAAATTTAGTACTAGCACACATGAAAAGGAATTTCCAATAAAGTAATTGATGATCTAAAAATTCCTTGAAGCGGCCATTTTTGTTTCATTAGGTCTATTAATTGTTATACATAAGAATGGATAGATTGCGGAAGATGTGGCTCATATAATCAGAGCTGGATGGTTAAAGGGGAGGTGCACTTCTAGAGCGCTATGTGACCGATGCATACTAATCAAATTAAGGGAAAGTTTTATAAGGACATTAAGTTCGGCTATGCTTTATACATCTCCAAAGGAAAGACCTATTATGTTTTATGGAACAAGCATCAGGTTAATAAATTGAGCATTGTAGAAATGAGGATGTTGAGATGGATGAGTGGAAGTACTAAGAAATATATATTATAAACGAAGGCATTGTAGAATATGTAGGAATAAACTTATCAAAAAAGAAAATGTAGGAATAACTCTAATAGGAGATTAAACTAAGAGAAAGGGAATTGAGATGGTTTGTGCATGAAGGTTTATTACAAACCATGTTAGACCTTAGGAGGAACACATTTTCATTAATAGAAGACATGGCTTTGAACAAAATTGAATGGAAGATTATAATTTGTTTAGCTGACCCAAATTTTGGGATAGGTCTTTGATGTTGATGATGATGATTGAAATAGCTTGTGGGACATTTTTTGCTTTTTGGCGCATAATGGTGTCTAGCTCGATTTTTTCCTGACTTTTTTCCAATGTTTCCCGATTTTACTGAATTTTCCCCTTGCCGACTTATTCCCAAAACTCTGACTTGGTGACTGTGTTTGTAAAAGGGTCCCAATTTTTCTGCCATGTTAAAATGGGCCCTAGAAGGGAGATTGGGTTTTCAAATGGGCCTCGCCTTGGAACACTTCTGAATCTTCCTAGGCAATCTTCATCCTTTGCTCTTTTAGTTTGGATTTACAGTATTCGTTAAGAGAAATATGATAAGCTTTAAGGAATTGGAAATGAACTCTGGTCCTACTCTTCAAATATCCGCTACCCTCAATGATGAGGAGTCTTCTCCCAATAGCAATACTGAATTTTCCGGAGCACCATCAGGAAGAAACTGATCTATTTACTTTGAGGACCCAATACTAGTAAAGCCAAATGCAAAAACGTTCAAAAATTAGCAGTGTCTCGAAGAAACACCATTTATAGTTAACAAAACTTCAAAGGTAGCCCATCAGGAGTGTGGCTCAGTGGTAAGGCGTAGCGACAAGAGTATGCTCCTTGTGGTCGTGAGTTTGAAACCGAGTGCTGCCTCTGAATAACCTGCTTAGCAGGAGTTGTGGGCTCTCCTGTGGCCCCAGGGAGACTTAGTCTCACCAATGTGGGGATACTCCTTGGGTTACCAAAAAAAAAAAAAAAAACTTCAAGGTAAAATGGTTTTGGCCAATCTTAATAAATGGTCAAAAAGGTAGTCGAAGTTGTGATCAAGTCTTTAACAGTGGAGGACGATTGTAGACTTAAATATTTGGTGAGTGCAAATCGCAAATATTACAGCTTGGCTTTTTGGATACAATTGCAGTTAAAGTTGAAATGCATGACAGGTTAGGCACTCTTGGGCTGATGGTTTCACTTTCACATTTAGCGAAAGTAATGCTTTGGATCCATAAGGATTTGGTGAAGTTGTACACGAAGCCATCTCAAATGTGGTTTTTATTTGATTATTGAGAGAGAATATAAGCTTCTCAAATTTTCTTGCCCAAAACATTCTAACAAATGCTTCTCGATGAAGAATATGAGATTCGAGATTTCTTTGATGAACCTAGCTCATATGCTTCATTTTCTTAAAGCTTGTTTAATATATCGAGAGAATTGACATTATGTTACTCGAAATGCGGATCCTTGATATCTTTTTATTTTTTATTTTTTTTGTCTCTTTAATCTTCTAGGTGTATACTGGTGTGTGGCTTCGACATTATATGCCCCTTAGAGAGCGATTGGCATCAACTGAGGTTGACAAACTTGGTCAAGTGTCAGTTTCAAATGCTACAAGGCGGAGACTATCTGGATCTGGAGTTTAAATCAAATTCAATCAAGGTGAGAATAACAGGGAGAGGGAGAGGGAGAGGGAGGGATAATAAATGTACCCTAAAAAATGCTTTTTAACTTTCACGAAGGTCATTGACAGAAGGGGTTGTTGGTTGAGATCTTCACGAATAAATAAAACACCAGCACGCTAAGAACATCTTGCTACAATATTATGCATTATATCTAATTATCGTCCTTAGTGTTTTATGAAATGAAACATCGGCTGTTTCGGTTGAGACATTTTGATTTTTCTCGAAGCCATAATATACCTTGAAACGAGATTTTAAATCTTGGGCCTTAGATGTGGAAACGCAGGTGTATTTCTAAGTACAGGTCAAAACATGTTCTTCACCTGATTTTTTCTGCACTTATTGCAGATTATGTTATATCGGGAAATATTTCAGGATTTGAACGTGTGACATGGTGCACACTTGGTTACATTTCATATGTTATAGCCAATAAACTAAACAGTACCGGTGTAGAAAGTTAAAACCATTAATTGTTGGGATGGTAGAGCAAATATGTTAAAGAAAAATTTATTATAAAGTTGAAGAAAATGTAATTTTTTGGGAGATAAATTAAGGATTCTTGGCAAAAATAATGAAGTAGATATCATAATAGTGTGTAAAACGAAAGAATGCATCTTCACCGTTAGATTAAAATTAAGCATATATAAGAAAAGGTACGACATTACTTTGATTTTTATAATGTTATTTTAAATATAAATTAATTGTGATTCTTGATTTAGAAGTTGTCACACCCATATTTTAGAACATGAGATTTAAGGGGATTAAAAGTAAATTGCATCTTGAGGTGCCGGATTGACTAAAAGATCCTTCGCAATATCATGAAATATGAAATTCAAATAAAAAAATAAGTAATTTAAAAAATTCTTAAAATATATTTAAAATCACACATTAATGATAAAATAACTGAATATGTCAAAATGGGTTGATGCCCTTAACCCTAATCCAACCCAACCATTTAATAATTGTGTTAGATGAGTTGACACTATCATAATCTAAATTCAATTAGGCTTGATTTAAACTCACTAATTTCGTGTCGTATTAAGATTGCCACACTTAGGCACATGTAAACAAAATCAATACTAGTCAAATGTTTATTTCTAAGATATATTTCATGCATCTTAACGAGTGCTCTTGAGTCACATGTTAACAAAACTCTTAAAGTATGGGTCGACATTAAGGTGTATTAATACACTTTGAAAACTTATTTCCCTACTAAAAATCGGCAAAATGATTTTTCTTACCAAAACTACCTGGAAATGTGTATTTAATGTACGTGTGCCATATGCCATAAAAAAGATTCTTCTTACCAAAAATACCACAAATGTGTATTTAATTCAAGGCACATGTTACACTTCATTAAATACACCTTGGAAATTGGTTTTCCTACAAAATAAAATGCCCTTAAAAGTTTTTGGATTTTTTTTTTTTAACGTGTGCTCTAAGAGCACACCTTAAATACACTTGGAAAATTAATTTTGTACCAAAAATGCCCTCAAACAAATATATTTTTTACTTAAAAAATATCCTCAAATACTTATATCTAAGGTGTATTTAATGCACTTCAATGTGTGCCCTTCGAAAAAATATTAACAAGACCCATCTTTCACAAATACCCGAAAGTGTTGTAAAATTATTTATAAAACTACTCTTTTACAAAAATGTTAAAAAATTAAAATTAAAATTTACCTTTTTATAGTTAAAAAGACAAAATAAGAAGCAACATGATTTTAGAGGTTACTAACATCTATTGTTTGAATCAAAATTTAACATCTCCCAAATGAAAATAGATATTGTTTTAGTGACTATTATATAATGTTCTTCAAAGGAATGTGTATAAGAGTTGGTTCCGAGTATCCGGAACACCAGTGGCTGCAATCCATTCCCTCCCACCAATACTGTAAATAGATGGGTGTCCATCATTCCTCAGCTGCGATAGGGTTGTAATATCGAGCAAATCTACTAATTTCGATATCTTACTCAACCTCAACTTTATTGGAAAAATTGGTCTGTTTAAAAAAAAAAAAAAAAAAGGGATGAATCCTATGTTCTATAAGAAAAACTTATTTGAATAAAGAAGTTATAAATATACCTGAGTGTCCAATATAAATGGGAGATTTAAAAGATAGCTTAGAAACGCTCATATAGAATTTGGTAGAAAAATCACATTCCACAACAACATTAAAATAAGAAACAACTTGATTTTAATTTATTGCTTGGATCAGACCAACATCTCCCATATCAAAATGAATAATTATTATATAATCTTCTTCAAAAGGATGCATATAAGAGTTGGTTCCAAGTATCGGGAACACCCGCTAGACACCAATGGCTGCAATCCATTCCCTTCCCAACAGTGCCATAATTAGATGGGTGTCCATCCTTCCTTAGTTGCGATAAGGTCGTAATATCGAGCAAATCAACTGATTTAGACATCTTACTCAACACATTCTTCACCACTGCCACTGCTGGAGGAGAACCACCAGGGTATGTCGATCCCGCGATAGGTTCCCTTTGGTTGTTGCAATTGATCGCATTTGGTTCATTCCATTCTGTACTACTGGTTATATTGGTAAAGAAGATGACAAATGTCAGCAAAATTCTTTTCATGCAGAAATCTTAAGTTTTTCAATTTATATGTAAAAACAACCATTTGATTTCAAAAGGATTGGTGTGTTGTTAGTAAAGGTTGGCTGCGAGTAGAATCTCTCTTGTTTTAAATGCTATATCCATTTGTATAAAATACCCTTGAATTAATAGATTTTAATATAACATAACTTACAAACACTTATACAGATTTATCAATCAGAAAACAGTTATATATATATATATATATGGGTCCCGTTCGCCACCCTTAGTTTTACCACACACTTTAACAAACGCGTTTTGTCTTACATGGGTTAGAAGTTTCGGAATGAGCTGATTTTTGGTGAGGATGATCTCTATGGTGAGGAGATCATCCTCACCAAAAATCAGCTCATTCCAAAACTTCTAACCCCATCAAAATTGATTTACAAAAAATGGACGGTCCACGATTTTTCAACGTGTAAACATGGGGCTAAACATTTCGGAATGGGCTGATTTTTGGGGAGGATGATCTTCTAATCATAGAGATCATCCTCACCAAAAATCAGCTCATTCCAAAACTTCTAACCCATGTAGGACAAAAAACGTTTGTTAAAGTGTGTGGTAAAACTTAGGGTGCTGAACATTTCCCTATATATATAGAGCTTACTTATAATGTGTTGGAGAGATCCCCTGAAAGAAGACTCTTGTTTTGGTTGGATCAATATTGTTGTCAACCCACGTTGACCATGTAGTCAACCCTTTCTGAAAAGCAACCAAAGGATCCATGTCTTTATATATGTGGTTTCCATCTTGAATGTAGTCCCATCTGCAACACAACACAACACATCACATCTACCATTTGTTACTAATGCCACACCAACCATGCAATTTTTTTATATAGGGATTGGTGTGGCATTAGTAAAAGTTGGTGAGGCAATAATAGCTCTATCTATTTTTATTGTTTAATATGCAGTTATAGCTTCTCACGGTTTTATTCCAATGTGAAGCCACCAATGCCAGGTGTTGAAGATCAACACATCGATATTTTTCCACCTGTTACCACTTTTGATGGAATCGAGCTTCAGAACTCGGCCGATTTTCTCAGTTACAACATCGACAAGGAATACATTACGATCGTACATCACGGAAACTCCGTAATCCTGCACAATACATTATGAAGTGTAATATTTTCAGTGGGTTCTGGAAAATAATATCAAATATAACATATATATATATATATATATATATATATATATATATATAAATCAAGTAACATTTCTAATCCGAGTTGATTAGACCGAGTTAACTTAAAATACAATGGGTTGGAATCAACTCGGGCATGGGTCTTAGTAAGTATAGTGTACCGTGAGTGTGAACACATAGAAGCCATCTTTTGTTCCAACGGTGTAGCTTGCTTGTGGTACTGCAGTGTGAAGCATGCATGCTAGTGATTCCCACATGTTAAAGCTTAGAGAGTCTCCCACAAACATCATCTTTTTTCCCTTTAATCTTCTCAAGAAATCCTCACCATCGAACCTACATCACAACATCAACGAGGAGGTTTCTAAGGTTGAGATTAATTTTTGTTAGTTACAGTTTTTACTCACTTGAGCACACCAATATTCTTCCTTTGTAATATATGATTTTGTAGTTATGGTGAGAATCGATTCAGTGCTCCACAGTTGGATAATGTTATCCATGGCAAACTGTTTTGAGTCCACCAATTCATGATCCTTTCGCCCACACACAATGAATCCATCTGATTGATAAAATCTCTCAGTTGTATTTGAGTATCATTATTTTTTATTTATTCATTAGCCCATGAGAAATTTATTTGAAATAATGGTAGATAATCACTAATCAAGCTTATTCATGGTGTCTAGGTCAACCAAATGGATGGTGGGCCAAAGGTTCATCCCTTAGTAGGGATGCAACCTGGTGTACTGCCCCAAACTCAAATCGGGCTCAGACAACCCAACTCAATCCGAAACCAATGTTATGTAATTAGATATAAAAAAAATTATGTTGGTAATATATTTTTATTTATTTTTAAGATATTTTTTTAATTTTTTCTTCCTACACATATTTGTCATAACTAAGGAAAAAAAAAAACAATTTTTTTGTGTGTGTGTTGGGGGGGGGGGGGGGGGGGGGGGATTGGTAAGCCTGGTTTTAATGAGTTCAGAAACTCGGTGCTGGAAGGATTTGAACCTAGGTCTCTAGTATCATCTCTTAAAGAATTTACTAAATAAGATAGTTGGCACCTGCAAAATTGTTTTTTTTTTTGTCTGAGTCTTTCACCATGTATGTATATATGTACAAATTTCTTGAAGATGAAAAGTCATTTTTAATAGTGAAAATATAATAAATAAAAAATCAAGATTCTAAGAGTCACAACTTACACCTGCGAAGGAAGAGTTTTACTTGATTCTCTCCATATTTTTTCAATGATAGATTTGGAGGTTGTATGTGATTTAATTAATTTATGAGTTTTTTTTTTTGATGTGGTATTTCTTTTTTTAAGATGTAAAATTTATTTGTTCATAAAAATGAAATTAGGAATTTTCAATGCCCAACCCACCTAATCCACCCAAAATTACCAAACTCTGGTTTACCCGAACTCAACCTAATTTAATTTAGAAGCTTAAGCTCGGGTTGAGCCTAGGTTTACCCTCCCAACCCACTCAAGTTGCAACCCTATCACTTACTGGAATGGAAGAGTGTTTTATGTAATGGAAAACAATATCTAAATTCAATACAAGATCCCATATAGGGTATAAAATGGGTTAGAATTTCTAAAAAATCAGAGTGATATGAAAAGTAAATTTAACTGGTTTAGACTTTTGAAGTAGATCCAAATAAAAAAATGGGTCAAATATGGTTTGATGTCCTTTGATCCAAGTCAGATCTTGGTCGAATATGTTTCTATCCTTGTATCCTCTTAGATTCAAATGATATATTGCTTTCAAATTATATTTTTCAAAATTTTCATTTTTGCTAATTTATTACAAAATGAGTTCTTGTGAGAGGATCATTATAATGGTAAAATAGAATAGTATAGCAATTAACAAAGATGTACAGAAGAAAAAATGATGAATGGTTTGAAATCCAACGATGCAGATTGCACACACACACACAAACCTTGGTAAGTCGCAGGAGCTGGGTTTCCATCTATATTTGAGGTAAGTTTTATCTGGTCGTCCATTCTTCTGGCAATCAAATTCTTTATCGATGAATGTGCATCTCAAGGAATCATAGAGAGGATAAGAATCATCAAACATCCAACTTCCTTGGAATAAATTACAGCCATTCGTTTGTATTCCTTCTACCTTATTAAGTCGCTTCCCATTTACACTTATTTGGCAAAATAGAGAAATTAGAAATATAATAGAAGCAAAAAAACAGCAAGATTGAAGACTAGAACTCATTTGGCTAAATGTTGATGTTGAAGGAGCTGTGAAAGAGAGAGTTTAAGTAGAAAATTTTATGAGGAAAGTATTGGGTTAGAGGGAGAGTTCAAAAATGAAAATATTGGTCCCTTTTTTGTGGAAAGTAGAAAAAATTAAAAAGGAAATATTGGTATATTATGGAAAGTTTTATTTATTTTAAAGTTGGAATTATTAGGTGGTTTAAAGAAACAATTTAAAGGAAATATTGGTATATTATGGAAAGTGTTTCTTGTTTTTATTTATTTATTTTAAAGTTGGAATTATTAGGTGGTTTAAAGAAAAAATTAAATGGATTTATTGGAATATTATGGAAAGTGTTATTTATTTATTTTAAAGTTGGAATTATTAGGTGGTTTAAAGAAAAAATTAAAAGGAAATATTGGTATATTATGGAAAATGTTTCTTGTTTCTTGTTTTTATTTATTTATTTTAAAGTTAGAATTATTAGGTGTTTTAAAGAAAAAATTAAAAGGAAATTTTGGTATATTATGGAAAGTGTTTCTTGTTTATTTATTTATTTATTTTAAAGTTGGAATTATTAGGTGGTTTAAAGATCGAATAATGATTTTCTAACTAGAAAACTTCACTCGGTCAATAATACTCGGCCGTTGTGATATGGACATGAAGCCATGGATTTCTTTCCTTGGGATACACAAACATACAAATTTATGAGAATTTTAATTATGTATCTCGAGAAAATAGATCTAATGATTCCGTCTTTGTGCCACGTCAAGCGGGTGAGAATATCAGCACTATTATAGATTTGGTATTAATGGAATCTGACTGTAAAAGTATAAATTTGTGGCAAATGCTGAAATGACAAAAAGTATTTACTGCGACTCTCACAAGGCTGATGTGGGATGTGCACGTAACCATAGATGTGTTTCCTCACGATGCGAGTAAAAATCATCTATGATTATGTATGCATGTCCACATTAGAATTGTGAGAATCACCGAAAATCCTGTCACCCGAGCACAATTATATTTTAATCCCCACTTCTCTTCATTGTTTTCTATTAAATAGTGTCGTATAATTTTAAATTTAACTCCTCATTAGTTCAAATCACCAGGTTTATGGTCTAATTAAGTATATATGTAAAGAAGATATTTTCAAGATAAGAACATCAAACATTAGTGTGATTACGGGAAAAAAAAACAAATTTAGGCCTCCAATGATTCGTCATTTATGTCGTACACGATGAATTTGCATCAAACTCATTCCTTGATAAACCTAGGTGAGCATCGATTTGATTAGGATGATTTTAACACACCCTACCATGTTTTGGTGAATATTTGAGATATTCTTTTGTTTTCAAGTTGAGGACATGTCATTGACTAGTCATCTTTTATAGACTACTGAAAAATTTCTTAAATTCCCTCATCTTCAACCTTTAGCCAAAATGGACCATCTTTAAGCTCTTCGATTTCTATAATAAATTATTTTTAATATATTATCCTCAACTTTGACCCACCCTTTTCAACCTTGCCTCGACTCCTTGTAAAAAACCTTGTTTTTTTCTAGTCAAAATTTCATCTTTTACTTCTCCAAAATCATATTTTGTTTGAGACGGATCTAAAATATTACTAGTCTTCGAAAGAATAATCAAGGATTTTTGGTTAGAAGATTGGGATGTGAGAATCTAAGTTTTTCATTAGTTTATTAGAGTAGACCAAGGTAATGAGAGGCATCTTATGTATTTGAATATAAAATTAAATATTACTGACTTACTACAACAAAGTCGTTGTAGTATAGTGGTGAGTATTCCCGCCTGTCACGCGGGTGACCCGGGTTCGATCCCCGGCAGCGGCGATCTATTTTAGATTTTTTTCTTCTTATTCACACCCCTTGACCTAAGTCTTCAAAAATAGACCTTATGAAACTCCAGATTTCAAATGGGTATCTCAAATTTTTTATTATGTTTGGTTCGGATTATAAAATTAATTCCCCTATAATAATCTGAAATAATACATTACCTGTTTCTTGCCATTTTTGGAATTTATTTATTGTGTGTTTCACTCTAAATTGACCATTTAAAAAAAAAAAAATTAGATATGTAGTATCTCATATCACAAGTCTAAAACTAGGGTCGGCAGATATTTTGAAACTTGCACACTCCTAGATTCTAAAATCCATTTTCAAAAACAGTTTAGAAAACAAGATTTTAGATTCTTGAAAACAGTATCCATTATCAGATTTTGACAATTCAAAATCAGAATTCGATACCATTATCTAACAATTATTAGTCTTTGATTCAAGCCAAGAGCCACTGCAAAATTGTCTATTTGTGGCTGAAGCTCTGCAACTTATGAGACTTCTCTACTCTTTCTTCTACTCCTATGGTGCTTATGTTCCTTTATCCAAACTGACACCCAAATTAGTTTCCGAACATTTTTACATTTCGGCTTCAACACAATCATCATTGTTATCAAACCTTATCCCAAGGATTTGATTCGCAATTGACCACAAAATTATCGTCCCCCAAATTTTTTTTTTTTTTATTTTTTTTTATGGGCTAGCTAGACTTTTTCTTTTTTTTTTTCCTGTTCTTTTGTTGATATCGTGAGTATCCCCACCCTTCAGGTGGGACTAATCCTACGGTCACATGCACCGCCCCCTTGGAAAGTCCTATGTGCAACATGTTGAGTTAAGAGTCAACTGGACCTTGGGGGGTCGTCCCAAAAAATTCATAGCTTTGTGGGGTTTCGATCACTTGACCTACTCTTCCCGTGGAGCTTATCAATTAACGTTCTTTTGGGTTTTGCTCCTGTTCTTTTAGAACATTCAACTTTGAATATTCCAATTTCGAACAAATTTGCTTGAAGAAAAAAAATCCAGGTACGATGTGTAGCCTTGAAAAGTTAAATGGTAGAATATCTCAATCACACGATCGAGGGGAGTTTTTCTCATAGAATTCAATAGTTGAAAATTAAGCGAAATGGGGAAAGATTGAAGGAGAAAAACTGTTTTATGGAGATGTTGAAAATTAAGCAAACTTAAGAAAAGATCAAAGTAGGCAGAGTGGTATCCCCAGAAAGACTGTTTAGGTGGAAATTGGGCACCATGATTGCTCTTAAGACATTCTTTTCAGGGTTTAAGAAGACCGGAGGAATAGAGTATGGCAAAGAAGAAGACATTGTCGACAATACAAATCTTGATTAGTGCTTAACCCGAAATGTTGCCCACAATAAATATCACTATCTAGGAAAGAAAAGAGAGAGGGGAAGACAAAACAAAGTTTACATGGTTCTCTGGGTTGCCTACATCCATTGATAAATATCACCATTACTTTTTCTTCCTAGATAACACTTCTTTATATACAAAAATTAATAACAAGAATATTAGACAAGATGGACTGGATCGTAGATGAATTCAAATCCCAAACCATCGATAATAGTATTACAGACTACCAAGACCTGTGTTAGGTCAACTTTCGAACATCTTCGTTTTTGTCTGTAAGCAATATAATTCACCGAAGAAAAATTGTCGAGAGATCAAATAGTACACCATTCTTAATTAAAAAATTGAGCTAGGATCCTACTCATACACATATAATCAATGTAGATGGTGATATTGGCATCCCCAACAGGTCCTAAGCAAACTGACAAGGATGACTCCACATGCGACCCAACACCGAGGGACTCATGCCACGCGGTCTCTACCTTATTAGGGGTGTTGACAAGGGTATCAAGAGAGGGTTAAGTCATGCTAAAAGGAAATCCCCCACGTGACAGGACCTCTTCGATATGCATCAGGTGAGGATGCTCAAAAAGGGGAATACCTAGTGTAAGAGAGTTCCACCAGACAAATAAAGAGGAACCATGTGTCTGATGCCAAATGGCTCGACTGGCATAGTCACATTGCATGTGGGCAATCCCTATGCCCATAGGCACACGGATTGGCCGCATTTCAACAAATGTGAAACCTCACCTGTAATGCTGTTAGGGATACCGACAGCTCATCTCCATTCGTCGTTCTCATGTCGATTGGGCCCGAACTGGATGGAGTCTTCATAGATGTGATGTCGGCTGGTCCAACTAATGTGTCAACTTCTTAGCCATCCTCGTTTTTGTGTGTCCATTCTTTGAGTTGTCATGCCAGCTGACAATTCTGTTTGTAGAGCTAGTGCCAGCATGGTAATCGCCATGCAACAGCATCCAGGTTGGCAACACCATTTACATGTAGGATGGATCCCTAAGGGTAAGGAAGGTAGGATATCTGACACAAAACGAGTTGGCTCTGCAAAGCACAGTGTTTGACCTGCCATAAACAGGTCTTGACACTATAACTACACCTAATTGACTGGTTGACTCAGTGATTAAGGGACACCTATGTCATTTCTGACTCAATGGGGCTCTATGGGACTACTTGGTCTCCCTTTTCCCCTATTAGAAAGGGTCTCCTACAATTCAAGGGGACATGAACTGGTAAGACACTAAGCCCTTTGTTTGGATCAATTGGATTCCCCTTTGCCCCCCCTCTAGCAGACTTAAATCCTAATCCTTCGGGCGTCATAAGACCCAAACCATCGTCCATAGCGCTTCATATGGGGCATAGAATATTTCTAAGTGAATCGCTAAACACATAATAACGACACCCAAGAAGAACAATCAAATATATACTAATTTCAAAGAAAAATGAAAGATTGAAGAACGAGGCCAAATAAATAGTCAACCTGTTTCCATTGAAGAAAGTTGCACGATTAGTAACAAGATAGTTGATAATTCTCTAAGCTTTGTTTCTCATAAGAATATCTGTTTCAAACACTTTAATTTTGTCTATAAGCGATATAATTCGCCAAAGAAACCAATGGCGCCGCCTTATATTGATCGAATCCAATGAGCTGATCCTTAGCTTCCTCATTCAATTTCTTCGCAAACTCTCTCGATTTCTCTATCCCCATTAGCTTTGGATATGTAGCCTTATCACTAACCAAATCCTTATTAGCCGTCTTCCCCAATTCTTTCGATGACTTCGTAACATCAAGAATATCATCCACAACTTGAAACATCAATCCAATACACCTCGCGAATTTCCTCAATTTCTCAACCTCATCATCTGATCCACCACCCAAAATCGCTCCCATTACTACAGATCCTTCTAACAACACTGCAGTTTTATGATGATGGATGAATTCTAATTGATCCAACCCAACATTCAATAACCCCGCTGATCCAATATCAACAACTTGCCCGGCAACGAGCCCTTCGGATCCAATCACATTCGCTAATTCACGAACCACTCGAACAACTCTAATCGGTGGAACCCCAATTGTTGAATTCGCAATGTGTTCGAAAGCAAATGCAAGAAGAGCATCTCCAGCTAAAACTGCGACACTTTCACCAAACACCTTATGATTTGTGGGTTTCCCTCTACGAAGATCATCGTTATCCATACAAGGAAGATCATCATGGATCAACGACATGGTATGAATCATCTCAACCGCACACGCGGCGGGCATCGCCGTAGACTCTTCTCCACCTACGAGTTCACACGCAGCGATGCAGAGAATTGGGCGAACTCTCTTCCCGCCAGCGAGAAGCGAATAACGCATGGATTCGTGAATTTTTAGAGGGTTTTCGAAGGAAATAGATTTGTCTAGAGCTTGATTTACAGAATTTGCTTTCTCAAGCATGTAAGATTTGAAATTGAAGGTGGACTCATTCTGGGTTTCTTGTTTTTTGAGTATTTCTTCCTTGGTGAGATGAACTGCAGATATAGAGATATAAGAAAAGATGGATTTTTTCCCTCTTTTTGTAGATAACAGAGAAATGGGTATCTTTCTAAAGGGATTAAACATTGAAGAATTGGTTGATTCATGGTTGAACATTGAAGAATTGGTTTGAACACATAGACCCACACATGAAGCAGAATAAACCATCTTTTCAGAACTGAAATCTCTCTCTCTCTCTTGGGTTCAGAATTGAATTTTAAAGGGAGAATTATTAAAACTCCTACAGGGTTTGCCAGAGCAGATTTGGTTGGGGGGATGAATCAAGAACAAAGACTCCTTAAATAAAGAAACAATGAAACCTTCCACACTTCTCACCATAGAGACTAGAGAGATACAAAGAACACGTAAAGTACAGTGAGATAGAGACTCAAACCTGTTTATTTCAGAAAAGATGTGGAATGGAAGATAGAGAGAGCCTATTGGAGTAAATGGATTGGCTGAGAGAATAGAGAATATATCCATCCTTACCTCAACCTAATGAGCTGGCACTATGGGCCCATCACCAAGTGTGGGCCCACCACTTGTGAGCTGTTTGTGAGTTTTTGATTGATTTAGAATGAGAGAGTGCTTGTGAGTGTTGGGCCCACCACTGTGTGGATTGTGTGTGGGCCCACCAGTTGGGGGTGGGGGGGTTTAGTTGTGAGTTTTTGGTTGGCTGAGAATGTGAGTGTAAAAAGTTAGTAGAAGAGAATCCATTGGTTTGGATGGAGAGAATGGAGATAGATAACTTACCATTTGATGAGTTGACAGTGTGGGGCCCACCACTTAGTGGGTTATTTGTGAGTTTTTGTTTGGTTGAGAACGAGAGAGTGCTTTGTATCCTATTTTCTAAGGAAAAGTTGGTTTGCACTTATGCTACTTTTAATTGATGGCACATGAGATTAGGGGTGTCAATGGATAGTTAAAAATTTGAATCCGATTCGAATTCGTATTAGAAAAATTAGATATTATTCGAAAATTTCAAATATCGAATTTGAATTTGGATAGTTTTATATATTTGAATTCTTATCGAATACAGATTTAGATATTAACATTTTGAATTCGATAATATCTTATCCGAAATAATATATTCGATAATATCTTATCCGAAATAATATATAATATATATTATTTTATATTATTTATTTTTTATATAAATAATATATTTTATTTTATTTTATTTATGTATTATATACATAATATAATATATAATAGGTTTTTTTTAATAATGAAAAATCAATTGAATATGGAAAAGTTGTGTTTTTTTATTATACAAATTATTCGAATATTATCCGATATCATATAGGATAATTGAATTTGAATTCAAATAGAATTTTAGAACATCCGTCAGATTCAAATTCGAATTTGGATATCAGATAAAATTTTCGAATTTGGATATTGTTGTATCCGAACCGATAAGCTTCCGTTGATAGCCTTACATGAGATGGAAGCTTATGACTCAAGTAAAAGAGTACATGTGGACCCACTAATGGTGGATTACTTGTCTCTTTCTCATTTGGTTAGTCATGCATTTATCAAGATAAACCTTGAGATAATAATACATATTTATCATGATAATTGACATACAATCGTATTTATCCTTACCCGTATAGATCACCTCGAGATAATAATACATATTTATCATAAGGGTTGGAATACGTCTAAAGCATGGTCGATGAGTACATTAGAAGATACAAAACAATAAATGTAACTATTTATAATGGGTCGTGATAATCTGACGCCCCCTCTAATATACATCCCCATCACAGAATCGTAGATCATTTGCCTCGAGATACACAAGAAAAAGATTTATGATTCTACGAAGATTATTCATGATTCAGAAAATCATTATTCATTTATAATCTATAAAGATTATGTAAATGTTATTATAGTCAATTAATTAGAATTTCAAATGAAAAAAAAAAAATTAAATGATAAAAGAATAAAAGTTTATAAATCAAAGAGATAAGAATTTATTCACTTCCCCACATCTTGCATCCCTTAGAAAAAAGAGTTTGACTTTGAATCGGGCAGTCCGCTTCAAATTTTGAAGGAACCCTTTTCATTTCAAGACATGTGGTGTTTTGAATTGATTTCACACCCCTTGCATTTTTGCCAAAATTTAAAACACCTCCTTGGAAATGCCACCTATAATCCACTGGAGAGGGTTCCTTCAAAATTTTGAAACGGGCTACCTACTTCAAAGTTTTTTTCCTTAGAGAAAGTTAGTTTGATACCTAATCCATGATTTGTTCTTGGCTTGGCTATTTGGGTGTTTGGATTATCAAATAATTCCTCCCTCCTCCCCCTATTGATGGGAAATGTGATGTAAGATACTTCCATGTGTTTGGCATTTTAGGAGCTTTAGAGGTTTTTCTTAATTTTCAAGATTTCTCATTTATTTCTTCTACCTAATATTGTGATTTTCAAGATTTTTTTTTTTCTCTTCTTATTTTTAGGTAAATTGCAGTTTATGATCATCTTATAATTGTCTCTATGCTGTGTTTGGATTGAAAGAAATGGAAAGAAGAGAAAATAAATGAGTTTCTCTCCATTTCTTTTCTTTGGATGGTTAAGTGGAGAGTGAAGAGAAAAGAATTGGAGAGAAGAGGAGAGAAAACAAAATGTTAATTTTCTTTCTCTCCAAAAGTGGAGAGAAGAGAAGATAAATAGAGAGAAACCCTTATAAAATATTATACAATTCCAACTCTGCCCCTAGATTTTTTATGATATTTTAAATTTCCAAAGTTGTCACAAGTTCTCTCTTGTCAATCCAAACATGATAAATAGAAATTGAGTTTCTCTTCTATTCTCTTATCTTAATGAGTTTCTCTTCTCTCTACTTCTCTCAATCCAAACATAACCTAAGACTTCTCGCATCTCAAGTCCCAACTAATGTTGTAATTATTTAATTAAATTTATGAAAATTGATTTACTGTCTACGTTGGACATTGGGTCCAACACTGAGTTGACTTGGTAGTGCATAGAGAGCCATTGATTTTCTAACTTGTTTCTTGAGAAAATAAATCTATGGCTAATTGTGCATTGTCAAGTCAACTCGGTGTTGGACCAATGTCCAACCCAGGCAGGATAGCACGACTTTAAATTTATTTGTCTATCTAGAAGTTTTTTTTTTTTGTGAATTAACCTTTGAATGGTGTTGGAGTGACTGTGTTGAACATTGCATTGACGTGGAAGTGTGCACTTAACCATAGTTGCTTTTAAATCATATCTCGAGGAAACATATCTATGATTCTATGCACACCTCCATATCAATGCAGTGTCCTACGCAGTCACTTCAGCATTTTCCTTAACGTTTATACTCCCTTATTTTTTTTTGGTTGGGTAACATTTTAAAAATTGAAGGAGTATAACTATACTAATAAAGTTTTACACAAACGTACAATTTATATGAGTATATAAATATTTTAAAGCCGTATCTAGTTATCTAATTTTTTTTGAAAAAATCGGCATTTGTCTTTGTAAAACACCTTTTTAAATGTACATAATGCAAATCCATCACGAAAGGTCGGTGCAGAGCTTAAAAAATCATTGACAACCATGTTAATTAGAAGATACAAAATGATAGATTCAATCATTGAGAATGTGTAAATAAATTATGATTCTCAATTAATTGCAATAGAGAAAGGGCTCAAGAATCATGGAGATGAAAATGATTGAGAAAATTAATTAGAATCTCAAATGAAAAAAAAAATTACTAAAAGATAAGAGGACAAGTGGATAAATAAGGGAGATTCAACAGACAAGGTTGATGATCTCAATGGTGAGGAGATTATCCTCACAAAAAATTAGTCAATTTTGAAATTTCTTACCCTAATTTACAAATTGAAGAAGTAGGCCGTCAATTTTTATCGTTAGTTTGTAAATCATTTTTCATGGGGTTAGAAGTGTTTTTTTGTCTAGCGAATGTTGTCCCACACACACACACACACACACATATATATATATGGGAAATGTTCAGCACCCTAAGTTTTACCACACACTTTAACAAACGTTTTTTGTCCTACACGGGTTAGAAGTTTTGGAATGGGCTGATTTTTGGTGAGGATGATCTCTATGATTAGAAGATCATCCTCCCCAAAAATCAGCCCATTCCGAAATGTTTAGCCCCATGTTTACAAGTTGAAAAATCGTGGACCATCCATTTTTTGTAAACCATTTTTGATAGGGTTAGAAGTTTTGGAATGAGCTGATTTTTGGTGAGGATGATCTCCTCACAAAAAATCAGCCCATTCCAAAACTTCTAACCCATGTAGGACAAAACGCGTTTGTTAAAGTGTGTGGTAAAACTTAGGGTGCTGAACGGGACCTATATATATATATGTAGGGAAATGTTCAGCAACAAACATTTTGGCAAAACATTTTTCAAAATATGGGTTAGAGGTTTTGGAATGGGCTAATTTTTGGTGAGGATAATCTCTATGGTGAGAAGATCATCATCACCAAAAATCAGCCCATTCCAAAACTTCTAACCCATCAAAAATGGTTTACAAAAAATGGACGGTCCACGAGTTTTCAACTTGTAAACATGGGGCTAGAAGTTTTGGAATAGGCTGATTTTTGGTGAGGATGATCTCCTCACCGTAGAGATCATCCTCACCAAAAATAAGCCCATTCCAAAACCTCTAACCCATGTTTTGAAAAATGTTTGCTAAAATGTTTGTTGCTGAAAGGGACCCATTTATGTATATGGGAAATGTTTAGCAACAAACATTTTGGCAAAACATTTTTCAAAACATGGGTTAGAGGTTTTGGAATGGGCTGATTTTTGGTGATGATGATCTCCTCACCGTAGAGAGCATCATCACCAAAAATCAGCCCATTCTAAAACTTCTAACCCCATCAAAAATGATTTACAAAGAATGGACGGTCCACGATTTTTCAACTTATAAACTGGGGCTAGAAGTTTTGGAATGGGCTGATTTTTGGTGAGGATGATATCCTCATCGTAGAGATCATCCTCACCAAAAATCAGCCCATTCCAAGACCTCTAACCCATGTTTTGAAAAATGTTTTGCCAAAATGTTTGTCAAAATGTTTGTTGCTGAACGGGACCCTATATATATATATATATATGGGAAGCGTTCGAAGGCCCTAAAGAGAGTCAAACATTTTTCAAAATAGGAATTATAAGTTTCGGAACGGGCTGATTTTTTGTGACGATGATCTCTATGGTGAAGAGATCATCCCCACCAAAAATCAACTCATTCCGAAACTTCTAACCCTAATTTACAAGTTGAAAAATTATGAACCGTTCGATTCTTGTAAATCACTTGTGATGGGGTTAGAAGTTTCTAAATGAGCGGATTTTTGGTGAGGATGACCTCTTCATCATAGAGATCATTCTTACAAAACATCAGTCTATTCCAGAACTTCTAACTCATATATTAAAAAAAAAATTGGCTCTCTTTAGGGCCAACGAACGCCACCTATGTGTGTGTGTGTGGTTGATTGCAACCTACCTTAAACATTAAAGTGTTTTTAACATGTACCACATGAATAAATATTCTTGACATGGATGTTTAGGTGTGTGGATTCTCAAAAAAATCTCCCTACCTAATATTAGGCAATCTATGGTGAGGATAGGAGGCAAGATTTGACATTTAAGTCAAATAATGAATAATGCAAAACTCACATCCATGCAATGGTAATTGAATGAATGTCTTAGATTATTCTCTTTTTAATTATCTATAGAATTTGCAAGCATTTTAGAAAATTTTCTAGGACATCTAAAGCTTTTCCTTAAACGTTTTTAGATTTTCCATTGATTTCTTCTATTTCCATAGTTTTTGTGATTCTTGAGAGTATTTTTTTCTCTTTAGGTCAATGGTAATTTATGTCCGACAATAGTTACTAAGATTTTTTATAATAATAATTTGAAGTGACCTTGTATCTCACATCGCACATCCTGACGTGAAAGTATATAGAAATCATAGATGCTTTCATCGAGATACAAGTGAAAAAGCATTTATCACGTCAGGATGTACTATATGAGATACAATGTTGAGGTCACTCCAGCACAAATCTTTTGATAATCGTTGTAACTTCTACGCGTGTGACTTGAGATTAAGTGCCAAGACATACATGACGATATACTCAAAGGAAAATATTTGGAGTGACTGCGTTACACTGTATTTCATATTGTGTTGACGTGAAGGTGGGCACGGAACCATAGATGTTTTCCTCGAGATATAAGTGAAAAGCATCTATGAGTCTGTGCACACCTCCACAACAATGCAGTGTGAAACGTAATCACTCCAACACAACTCATTCTCAAATGATAGGCATCTCGAATTGACAAGTTTAAGTTAGGGATTAATTTTTTTTTAGCCCCACACCAATCAATTAATGCAAGAAAGGAAAACAAAATACTACGGAAGATATATTAGTTAATGAGATAACAATGGTTATTATATGTTAGATTATTAGATAAGGTTGTACATTATTAAGATGTATCAAGAAGCATCAAATCATTATCTTAGTGTGTAGTTAGATAAAGATCATGAAATTCGTTACAACGCAATGTATTAAGGTGTATATAGATGCACTAAATCAATTTGATATCGTAGTTAGGGTGATTACGTAACTACATGTACAATTTTTATTTAATAAGGGTTGAAACCTGAGATCTAATGATCTGGGTATTCAGTTCATCTCAAATACTTTCATTATCTAATTAAGTTATTTTGAAAGTCTTTTTATTATTTACTTAAATTCACATTAATTAATTTTTAATTATTTTAATTAAAATAGTCTTACATCTTACAATAAAACAATCTTGGATGATCCAATTGTAAATTGAATTATAATCCCTAAATCAATTATAATCGTTAAAAATAATTCCTTTTTAATATTATTAACCATATGAAAAGTTGATATCAAGTAATATTATAATTGAATTGTACAAAATTTTCAAAACAAATCGTCTAACAAGTTGACTCAAATAACTCAAATTAAATAACTTAAAATGCCTTCAAATCTGATAAAAAGAAGTTCTCTAAGTCCAAAAATTAAGCATGTTTCAAGGAAATTAACTTAAACCTAATTACTTTTCAAGAAACAAAGATGCCATTGGACTCCATTTAATTTCTATGGATGATTCCCCATCACTTACATTTACAATAGATCCCAAGTCCCACAATCATTTACATCTACAACCACCCCAACTTTCATTTGTGACACACATTTGCGATTGCGAAAGTTTCAAGCCTAAGGACAATTAGACACCATTTTAAATTATGGGGAAAATTAATCTACAAAATACAAAATGAACACAAGTGAGAAATCTATGGAAAAATGTGATTCTCTGGTGATCCAAGGAAACAAACTGAAATGGGAAAAGAACCCTCATTATAAAAGGGAATCCTTAGAAATGTATTTAAAAATAATAAATAAATAAATAAATAAATTGGGAATACCTAAATATTTTCACAGTTAGATTTTAATTTTAAATTTGGGGTCCCTAGAAATGTCCATTTTCAGCTTTGGATAAGTCTTAAAATGTTCATTTTTTTTATAAATCTAAACGGTCTATGCCGTGAACTCTAGAGGGTTGAAGAATTATTTTTCCAACATGACAGTCGGTCCACATGAGCTCCACGACCATTATTAACATTTGAAATCTTACTAAAGAAGTCATGCTAGCTTCACTTATGATCTATCATCTAACATTGATGGCATGACCCATGACCTTGGTCTTTTTAAATATATTAATTAAATATACTTGTAGACTCTCATGTTCAACTTTTAGTATTAAAAAAAAAAAAAAAAAGTTCTTCCCAAAAACAATTTACCTTCAACCACTTAGTTATGTATCAGTTCAAACCTCAAAAACAATACAAGATTTTTGGAGAAATAGATAAAGAATCTCTTCAAGGGATTAAGACCTAGTTGAAAACAACAGATTGTACATGAGCTTTAATAGATTAGAAATAATACACCATAGCTAAGAAATCAAAGTTGACTAGTTTTGGGAAGAAAAAAAAAAATTAGCTAAAGGTTGATGATGAGGTCATTTGCATTAGTATATATAAAAAAAACCAAGGTCAAGGGGTACGTTAAATTTAAGATTTTATATGGGCCCCATGCTAATTGTAAATTAACATACCCCTTGACCGAGTCAAGAAAGAGAGAAAAAGAGAGAGAAATTAAAAGAGGGGGCCGTCCAACTTTGGATAGGCTCTAAACCGACCTAAAGGGTGCCAAATGGATCCACGAGCTGTCTAATGGGTTCTCAGATCTGATCAGAATAGATGCCTAGTGGTTTCAATGGATTTCATACCTATTAAGTTCCTTTATCCATTTTCGAATAGATATGACTTTTGAAAATTTTCTCTATATATAGAGATCAATTCTATATATAAAAAAATTCATAAAAAGTTTAATGTTTCTCTTTCTAAATTTCTCTTTTAAAATCTTTTTTGTTTTTTTACAAATGAAACATTCGTGTATTCGAGATTTTGTGTAACAAATTTTCTCAAAGACAGTGCAAACTTTGAGAAAATATATAATTTTGACAAAACTAGACTTTATTGTCTGCATCATCAATTTTAATCGAAGTGGGGACGTCTATTTTCTATAAGACAATATAGATTATTACGTGCCTCAGAATGATATTTTCTCCCTTTTTATCCAATTTATTTCAACACATATGCCATAGGAATGAGACAGTATTCTAGATCCCTAGATCTTTATTTTGTTTCAATATGTTAAAACGCTTTATAATGTTGAAATAATAACTTGAACCAAACTTTTGTATTGTGTGAATGGTGTGTTTTAATCGTTTATTAAGGAGTTATAAATAATTTAAGAAATTGGTGTAATAAATAAAAGTTGGGGTGCCAATGGTAATTATAAAAAAAACAGGTATTAACTCTCTCTTTTTTTTTTTTTTTTTTTTTTCATTTTTTTGTAATTTCCACTTATGTAAATGGGTATATTGGTCAGTTCAGGTAATTAAGAAACATTTTTTTATTATTATTTTGCTTGGTCTTTCTAAGAAGAGGGAGATTTTCGTAATTTCAGATATTATTTCATTTCATTCCTTCTTTCCCACATAATTCTTTTCTTCTTAAAACCAACTGATCTAATCTGCTCTTACGTTTCTTCTTCCACCTTCCTTCCTTCCCTCCCTTTCTTCTGCGTCAAATTAGGTTTTTTTTTTTTTACAAAACCAATCATTTTTCTATAAAATTCCCAAAATCTTCAACTTTTATGTTCTTGTTTTGTTGATTCCTGTCGATCCAGCGTTGATCCTCGAAATTTGAAGGTAAAACTTTACTTTTAGCTGAGATTTTCGTTTTCAAACATTATGTTTTAGTTTATTAAAGATGAAATATTGATTATTTTTTTCATTAATTTCAAAACTTTTTAAGTTCTTCTAACATTTTAAATTTCAAAATCCCTCTCTCAATAATCCATTATGTTGTAGAAAAGCGATTTTGAAGTCAGGTTGACATAGAAATCTGAGCTAGAAAGCTAAAAAATTCGTGTTGAACTTTGAAGAAAAAGGATTGAAAATGTCTTCTCCAAGCAAGCGAAGAGATATGGACGTCATGAAACTGTAAATTTTTTTTTTTGTGTATTTGTGTTCTTCAATTTTTCTTATTTATTAATTCAAATTTTATCTTTCTTTTTTTTTCCATCAAATATTTAAATGAATTTATATTGATAGGATGATGAGTGATTATAAAGTGGAGACCATTGATGATTCTGTGAGTGAATTTTTTGTTGAGTTCAATGGTCCTGCCAACAGTAAGTACTCTTTTCTCTAATTTCATCAAATTTTCTCCGATTTATTTGTTAAATTTAATTTCATGAGAGTTTCTATTGGCACCCCGACTTTTACTTATTACACTCCAATTAAACATAAAGAAAAATAACTGAATGATTGAGAATAAGTAGAAGTTGGAGTGCAAATAGAAACTCACTCTTTCTTTTTTTTTTTTTGTCTTTTCTAAATTTCTATTTTTTTGGGTTTAGGATTTATGTCAGCCTAATCATAATTGTAAACAACTACAACAACAACAGTGTTTTGTAATGTTGAGATTATAATTTGAATCAATTAATCTTTAATTGGAGTGAGAAAAATAAATTAAGAAATTGGGGTGTAACAAGTAAAAGTTTGGGTGCCAAGAGCAGCTCTCTAAAGAATAGAACAAGAAACTAATTCCACCAGCCCACGACTTATGATCGAAATGGGAAGTTTTTGATGATTTTGATTATTATTAAAATAGATTATCACAAGTAATCTTTATTTGTAAGAAAACCGTGGAGTATTTTGCCAAAATCAATGGGTCAACCGTCCACACAAAAAAAAACAAAAAACCATTGAATTTTATTTCCTCCCCCCTCCCCCTCTCCCTCCCCCTCCCCTCACATACGCCCCCATCATATAATCATAAATGATTTGCCTCGGGATATGTAAAACATAAATCTTTTTTTATGTATCACGAGGTAAATGATCTATGATTCTATGATGCGAGCATCACATTATTCCATGAAATCTAGAAGGTTGTTTTGTTAGATTACCAATAAGATAATCCATGTAGGATAAATAGTGTTTAGTAAGATTTGAAATCTTATTAAATTGGTAAAGAAAGTGTTTTTCTATTTACGGGTATTAAATTTAATTTACCTTAATACTTTTCTATGTTTTTATATTTTTAAAATGAACTGATTTTTTTAAAAAGGGAACGGTTTAGTTGAATTTACCTTTAGTGTTGCAATGCTCTGACTCGAAAATTTTCATTCAGTCCGTACTTGATGGACACGGCCAATGCACAAAATCATAAATCTTTTTCTTCAAGATACACAAGAAAAAACTATCTACGGTTCTATGTACTTGCCACGTCGACCTAGTACAGATGGAGTGAAAATATTCGAGTCATTATCATTTGTCTTTACCTTTATTTGAGGTTTAGAAGAAGAATAAAAATGTAAAATAAAATGCCAAATAACACTTTGGTATTATTTGGTGAAAGTAGATAAAAACCACAATGGGTATGAGACTCTTTTGATAAGTAATTTAAAAACATAAATGGCCGCTGGACCACTTCTTTTAACTTCATACAACCATTTTGGTGAATTGGCCCTTAAATTTCTGTAACATATACAGGTCCGTATAGTGGGGGAGTATGGAAAGTGAGGGTAAATCTACCAGCCGCATACCCTTACAAATCTCCTTCAATTGGTTTCGTCAACCGCATCTACCACCCCAACATCGACGAGCTGTGAGTACTACCCATCAATTTTATTTTTCCAGAACTAATAAAATGACCAAAATACCCTTCTCAGCAATTTCTTTTCTATTTCCTTTTCTTCTTATACAGGTCTGGTTCAGTCTGCTTAGACGTAATTAATCAGACATGGAGCCCTATGTTTGGTAAACTCATTCCTCTCTATCTAATTCATGTTATTATTATCAAAACCCATCATCATAGACCAAAATTATTCTCCCCCACTTTATAATAATAAAAAACAAAACACTCCTAGGAGACATTATTAGCTCACACATTAATGAGGGTAGTTTTGTAAATTGGATATGCCCTCAATACACATGGATAAGTGTGATTAGTCAATCAGGGACTTTGAAATTCCTTAATTGACCTTTTTGTGGGCAAAAAAATTTCCCCACCACTAGGGTTAGGGTGCAATCACCTGGGGATAATTGTTTTAGACAAACTACGTAAATTTCATATTTTGGACCAGATTTTCTTTTCATTGATCTTTTTTATTTTCCTTTTTTGGTGCCAGATCTTGTGAACATATTTGAAGTCTTTCTTCCCCAACTCTTGCTATATCCAAATCCGTCTGACCCATTGAATGGTGAAGCCGCGGCATTTATGATGAAAGACAATGAAGTTTATGAACAAAAAGTCAGAGGTGCCACACAAAAAAATTACCAACCTCAATCCCATAATTATCATAATATATCGATCTTGTTGGATTGGATTTATTTTCAGATCTTAATATACCAGATTGGATGACTTGTCATATTTCTTTATTCGTTATAACAGAGTATTGCATCAAGTATGCAAAGGGAGATGCCACCACAAGTAAACAAGAAGAAGAAAGCGACGATGAGGATGAAAACTACAAGAGCAGTGAAGACGAAATGGAAATGGAGACTGAGATCGAAGACATTTGATCCGATCAAATAATGCCCATATTTCATCCTTGTAAATCTCATTAGAATTATCATTTCTAAATAAATTCTACCATATGTAAACAATTGTATATGATGCCAATCCATACCTTCCAGTCAAAACTTTTAAGATGAATAATCTCGTGTTCTCAACAGAAAGCTAAAACCCATATCAGATGGTTCTAAAGCTACTTGTTGTAAAGGTAGACGATTATGAAAATGAACAACCCTGCCATCTGCAATAAACAAGTCCAACACCAAGTTCAGAAGAGAGATTTAAAAAATAATCAAAAAGAATTGGAAGCCATGAGAGGGTGGTACGGAGGAGCTTACCATAGAAAATGAGGCTCCGTAATAGGGAAAAGCTGTTGTAATAAATCTTTCGTATTCATTGTGTCTAAAGGGCCGGACTGGAATCTGTGAATCAAAATTTTCAACATCTTGAGTAAAAAAATACACGAGATAGCAAAGAAATATCTTAAGAAAATTATTAAATAGTGAAAAATATTTTCTGATTCCATTAGGTTTGATGATCTGTTATTCCATAATCCACACACAAACAAAGTGCAAGTGAGCTCAAAATGTGATTAATCCGTGCCTGACTCCCTTATGGGCAATTTTGAGCTCTTCTTGCTTGTTCACGCATCTATGATGATTTTCTATTCCCATACTTCAAAAAACAAAAATGAAACAAATACCTGCTTTGATAGAGACAAACTTGTGTATCCAAGTCTCTGGTACTCAACCTTGAATTGGAAGACCCCATAAACATCTGGAACCTTGAATGATGTAGAATAGACGCCCTGCAACAACAGGTGCTTTTCAAGAGAGTTCATAAAAAATAAAAATAAAAACTGAGATTTCCTGCCAAGGTCAATTTGGAAACCTAGGAACATACCTTCTGGTCAGTTGACATGTTTGTCAACACATAGGGGCTCATCATGAAGAATTGGACTTGAACGTCGTCTGACACATATGGTTCCCACTTGGTTCCAGACCACTCATAGATCTCAATGGAATATTCCTTCAAACAGATTTCAGTTGTAAGAGAGCAGCTACTAAAGAGTTTTCTATTCTTTGTTTCATTTTTTTTAATAATTTAGTAGAAGGTGTTTGGCCTGAGAACAAAATGGGTTGGAGTCAATTACCAGGTCATCATTTATCCTGTACATTGATGGTTCAACTGTTTCCCCAACTTTGTTGTGCTTGACATTGGTAGCCTATGAATGAACACAAAACATGATTGCAATCCTAGTGGATAAATCAAAGAAGAAATTTGAAACAGAGATGGTTTGGTGGGCAAACTCAGTATATATCTTCTTCTTTTATTCCTGGACTGAAGATAGATATAATGAGAGAAGCAGGTTGAAATGATATGATGCCTCACCTTGAGATGACCTCTTTCATGGAAGACCCATTTGCTAATTTCAGTCACGAATTGCTCATTACCAGATTTCTCATATCTGCAATCACAAAGTAAATTTCACATGAGTTTCTTGATATAAACAAAACCTTTGTAGAATTCAATAATCAGGAGACGCAGGGCATCAACTAGTACTCCACAAAAGTTCAGATTGATGACGAGCGTGAGATTAATTCCTTTCTCGTATTGCTAGATTACCCGGTCAAGTCCTCCCCCTTAGTGGGTCTCATCTCGTGGGTCAACCCTGTCACAGGGTCCCACCTCATGGGCCAACCCACTAACAGACAGGACCCCGCCTTGTGGGCCATGCCTATCACATGGCCCACCTCATGAACCACCCCACCCAATGTCACATCATTCACCCAGCCGAGGAGGAGACTCGATCACGAGACCTACTTTGATACAAATTTGATGCAGGACATTAACCAGTACTCCACAAAAGCCATGACTGATGAGAAAGTGAGATTAGTTCCTTCGTCCCATATCCCAGAGTACCCCCTTCCCCTTGGTGGGCCCCATCTCGTGGGCCACCCCAATCAAGGTCACACCTAAATGGGCCACCCCACCAATGGGTCCCATCTCAGGAGCCACTCCGCACTGTGGAGATGCTTCCACATGGACTTTCGGTACCAAAAAAAAGTGTACAAATAACCTCTCGTGGATTTACAGTAGCACAAATTATACATAAAACCGGGGGCGGGGGGGTTAGGGATGGGGATTACTTACTGTACAAGATCATAAACGTCTACAATTAAAAATGTCAAATACTATTCCAAAGAAAACAACCCACGTAAATTGAGTTATTGCAAGATAATAATCTATTAATCAGCTAGTTCTTTTATAGTGCTAAAATGTGAAGAACCTCACAATTTTAGGGGCACTTTAATTATACATTTCTCCATCATGTTGTTTCATAATTTGAAACAAATTAAAGGAATTGCATAATCATCGGTGGATTAACCAGGTGCATTAGACACCTAACAACAGAACAGAAGATATGAAATATATTGCCCAAACTTAATGAAATGGAAGTTGATGTCCATCTCCAACTGATGGGAAGGGTTAGGACTCATTTTGCAAAATACATCATAACTGAAGGTTTATTCTACTTATTATCATGTTCATAAGGTTAGTTGATCAATTAGAAGTGATTATCTTCACATGCTGAAACTGGAGAACAGTAAATGTCATAGATAATTTTTTTTTTTATTGTTTAAGATAATTTATTAAGGAGAAATTTATGAATGATAGTTAATTTCATTTCTTTCCAAAGCTCTGATTTGACAAAGATGGGTATGGTATCAGCCTCTCAAACCAAGATGAAGATGCAATACTCATAACTCTTACACCAAAGCCATTTTGAGATGACTATGCATCATGTAAAACTTCCAGCCACCTGAACTAAAGCATTGTTCCTATGAACAAGTGGCTAGTAGGAAAATCTATAAAGAAATTGCTTACGAAATCGATTTCCCAGAATTAACAGCAAATCACAGCCAGTTCAAGTGCCCATGCCTAAGTTCCATATCCGGCCCCTCACTAGCAAGAGAGCCATAAACTACTTAAACCTCAGCCTTTCAAAGCAAACTTTGACTTGAGATTAAAAAAATGGTTGGTAAAAAGGCATTAATTAAGTAAAGCAAAAAAAAAACAACAACAACAAAATACAAAGTTCTTTCTCGTGAATGAAAATAACACTAGAATGAGCCAACAAAGTAAGATACGAGGCTAAGAACTAATCAGTGAACCCTATCTGAGCCAATCAATTTGATTTCAAATAAATGAAGCCTGAGTCTGTCTCTTGAGCTTAAACTACATGCCTAAATTTCAGTTTATTTAATGAACATCAACACAAACGCCAATAGAAAGAGACCATCATGGATGTAGTATAAGGACAATATCATTATTTGAAAAATAACCCCAAGATAAAACCCAACTAACAAAAACACAGTCATGAGTAAACTTAAAAGAGACAAATCAGGTAAATCCGTTTCTTCAAATGTGATGAAAAATGATCAGTCTTGGAAATATATCAGTTACAATTTCAGCCAACAAAAAATACAAACTACTCTTTTGTGATTGAAAAAATCACTAGTGTGAATCAGCCATCATAAGAAAGATAAAAGGCCAAGAACTAATCAGAGAAACCCACCTGAAATAATCTACTTGATCTAAAATAAAAATGAAGCCTGAGCCACACCTAAATTTTATTTAGCCATCAACACAATTGCCAAAAGCAAGAGATCATCGTGGATTAATTTTAAGACACTATCATCCATTGAGAATAACACCAAAATGAAAACCCAACTAACAATTCCTGGCGTAAGTAAATTACCCAACAAAGACAGCCCCAAAAAGGCAAGGCATTACAAAGGTTGCAAAGACCAGTGAAAAGCTCACATGGATGATTGAACTCCCAGCCCTAATGCATTTACCAACTAGAATCCATTTTAAAAGAAAGCATCTGTTATGTCAGACTTGTGTCATAGGACAGGTGGATAATCATGTTTATCTATTGTTCCGTATTTTGATCAATTTAGTATGCATAATCTATATATGCAATAATATACTTATATTTTAGTTAGGTCCAATTGATTTAGGAAAAAAAAAAATTCTGCAAGGGAAATAAAAACATCATCTCTGAATGGCCCCTTTTTTAATAAGTGCCATTTAGCTGATTGGTAAGATGTGTGGAAAGTTGTTCCCACGTCCTAGGTTCAAGCCCCCTTGAACCCATACTTCTTTACACACACAAAAAATTGTCTCCTGATGGCCCTTTTCTTCTTGTCACGTGGAGGGCTAATATTGTTAATCTAAAATGTCCATCTGATAAGGGGCCCAAAGGAACATGTAGACCGTAAACTGTTCCACGTCACACCTACGCCCTTCCACGTGCTGACATTTGCATTTTTCCCCTATTAATGACATGTTTTTATTGTTATGTTACCACCGGAAGAGATGGAACATTTTCATTTTAACAAAGGGTGATAATACCCGTCCTCTTCTTGACACTTGGACAAAGAGTAGATCTCAAAATGTGAAACTTTGGGCTCCATATGGACAACATTTTGGATGGATGATCCAACAGTGCACTGAGTCCTCAACATAAAGATCCTAGTCATAAAAAAACATACATTTTAACTAACTCTAATTCAAGTCATGTTTGAGTAAAGTATGTCAGATTAAATTAAAACTTTGTGGGGATAGTCTTCAAGGCATGGATATTTTACCATATGGTTGGATGGTCTAAAATGTTATTCACATGGACCCCAGAGGTTGGGACTTGGGAGTACAAACAGGGATGCAATTCCAACCTTTAGGACACGAAATCCAGCAGTTGGGAAAAAATATAATATCTATCTCTAGAGCAAATCTTGACCCTTGTATTTATCAAAAACAAATCATGACCCTTGGGTTTTGTATTTTAGAAGTTGGAATTGCATGTTTTTGTATGAGTGTTTTGTACTCTACTATGCATGTTTATATATAGGCTGGCATTCGGAGGCCCTAAAGAGAACCAAATATTGTGCCAAACATTTTTTCAATGTATGGGTTAGAAGTTTCGGAATGGTCTATGATGAGGAGATCATCCTCACAAAAAATCAGCCCATTCCAAAACTTCTAACCCCATCAAAAGTGGTTTACAAAAATTGAACAGTCCACGATCCTTCAACTTGTAAATAGGGTGAGAAGTTTCGGAATAAGCTGATTTTTGGTGAGGATGATCTCTTCACCCTAGAGATCATCCTCACAAAAAATCAGCCTATTCCGAAACTTCTAACCGCTATTTTGAAATATGTTTGGCACAATGCTTGGCTCTCTTTAGGGCCTCCGAACACTTCCCTTATATATATTATGATAATACCTCTAGAGATGCCAAATTGACGGTAGCAATATCTCATATTTATACCTAGCAACGATACACATTTTTCACATCCTACTCATGGTGGCTATAAATCTCATAGTCTATAAAGGCATCAATAGTAGAACCCAAATAGTACTAAGGAGTGAGTGAGGTCATTCATGTCATATAGTTCCACGAAAATAAAATCAGGACAGCTTCAGTAAACCAAGAAGAATGCAAATAAATATAAACAGATAGAAGATAATATCAAAGGTTCACTTACTTAATTGGGCTTCCAGCCTGCTGCACACCTGATCTAAATAATCTGAATTACAGAATGACGTCTATAATTAGAAATGAGTATGTGCTAGAGGAAAACAGAGATGACTATAAATACTACATACCGATTGCTAAACAAATCTAATGAGCCAGAGATCAATACACGAGCATTATTTCTTGCCTGCAATTGAAAAGAAATGTTATCAACAGAACCAAGACTAGGTATATGGAGACCAAAAATGTATTCATTTGCCAATTAAAGGTATAAAAGGAACAAGCAGCATTGTTGCCCACTTGCCCATGTCTTCCTTTCCACTATAAACGTAAAAGATGCACACAACATTTCATGGAAAGAAAATATTTAAAATAACCACTTTATACAAGTGTGAATAAAAGGATGCTTCAGTTTTCTTTATTAAAAGAAAAACAAAATCACAACAAACAGGAAGTTTAAGGAAGAGAACTCAGCCTCTCACCAATTAATCATCAAGTTCATTAGCACCACTACAAACTGTGTCAACACAATGCCCGTGTTGTGTTGACACAATGCCTGTGTTTCTTCCCTTCCACTATAAAGGTAAAAGATGCACACACAAAATTTCGTGGAAATAAAATATTTAAAATAACCACTTTATACAAGTGGGAATAAAAGGATGCTTCAGTTTTCTCAATTAAAAGAAAAAAAAAATTAAAACAAACAGGAAAAAACACAGGAAGGTTAAGGAAGAGAACTCAGCTTCTCACCAATTAATCATCAAGTTCATTAGCACCACTACAAACTGTGTCAACACAATGCTAGCATAAGTTGAGAGAATTACCTCAGATGCTTCACAACATCCATGAGAGGAGAAGGATAACTACTGATCCCCCTCAAACACATCCTATCTCTTTCTCCCCACGTTTCACACTTGTCTTTATTTTTTGGATAAGTGTGTATCACACTTATCTTCTTTTAGGGGGTCTGAATTTCAGAATGCTCTACAGAAGAAGTGTGGTTCACAAAAATGGGCCTAGCAATGAGTCTATTAAACAAATTTATTTATAGAGCGCAAGTACTAATCAGTAATCACCTTGTTCAGGGCAGTGTTAACAAAGCTCAGGAGTAAGATGGAAATAGCAATTCTACTCTGCCAAGACATGAGATAATGATGATAGGTCTCCCTTAGTAATATAATTGAACCAAAGAAAACAAATTTAAATATGTTAACTTGTCATCTCACTCAAGTTTCTCTTCTGGGACCATTTTTCTTAAGTAAGTTCAATATTATCCATCTTCAATACAATTACAAGCTTTCAATGTTTCAAAGGCATTCACCATCATCATTGTCGTTGTCATCGTCACCACCATATCATCAAAACCGCATGGGTCGGTTGAATGAATCATGTTTGTCCATTCAAATGTGCCTAAATCCATATTCCAGTTAATTCAACTGTGTTCATATCAGCTCTCACTGGTCGCTACCTCAAATCATATCATTTCCTATCTTCCCATTGCACTTTTAGAACCTTTGATTTGTATGTTCCTTCTAAAGTTCTAATGGTCTTCATTCCACGTAACCAAAAATATCAATCGATTTTCTGATAGTTAATCACATTTTGGGGATACTACTACATTTCCACGAAAGCATTCGTTTCTAATGTTATCTTTCTTAGTATTTCCGTTCATCATTCTGAGTACCCTAATCTTCCTTATGCTCATCGATGAACATAATATTTCTTGATTGCCTGTATCCAACCCCATAGAGCATAGTCGGTTTGTTGTCTTATAAAATTTTGTCTTTCAATTTGATTGGATGCATCAATCACATACCACTCCAGTAGCAAACCATCTTTTTTTTATTTGCTATAAGGTAGTAACAAACCATCTCTTTAACCATGTATCGAATTCTACATACAACACCTTCCTCAATCTCCCCATCCTCGTGGATAATAGAAACCAGGGTAACGAAAATGCTCACTTCAGGGTATTTCTTGACCATTAATTTTGACCTACCCATCCTCTCTTTGCGAGACACTACTACAGTTGCACACTTGCAATCCCTACACTTTTTCTTGGTTTTCGTTACTCCAAAACCCTTTGAATCCAAAGCAACTCTCTAAAGACAACCAGGATACACAGTAGCTTTCGATGGGTGAGGTGTGTAGATTTCCTTTTGGCATCAAATGTTCCAAATGATGACAACGCCCTCATAAAAGTTTCCCAGACTCGCTTTGATTGTGGGAGGAAAAACTCATGGAACTCCACTACTTAGGCTCAGATGCATCGGTGGTGCTTGAAGGATTGCAAACATATTCAATATTTTATAATGTTAGAGATGTATGTCTAAATTGCAGCATAATGTATGGTCATACTCAGAGAAGTAGCAATGGCCGTGTCATCCCTTTGGACCAAAGATAGTGTACATCAATGACCCTTGAACATCAACAGCAGTATTTACTCACTGTTTCGTTTTGCTCTCATACAAAATTATCTCATGCCTATAGAAAATCAAAAGATACAATAATAGTGCACCATTTCATGTTTGGTAAAACAGATGCATCACAAGGTCACACTTGACATCACAAAAGGGTTAGATATGGCAAATGTATGTGTTTGCCACTAAGAAAACGAATGATCAAACATCCCCACGAGAAATTATTTTCATCTACCCAAACAAGCAGATACCAAAAAATAGCAAACAGTGGAAACCAAGGTGAACACATAAAAGCATTAACATAGGAGTACTGTTTAAGCCGAAATCAAAAAAAGTGTGTGTGCGTGAGAGAGAGAGAGAGATGATGATAAAATTACCTGGACAACTGAAACTAAAGAGATTGAAGACCCTGTGAGCGATGGAGGACTTGACAACGTTGTTTCTGGATTAGCAGAATATGCTGAAGCGGAGGCGGAGAGAGCTTTCAAAACCTGCAACATTAAGGCATAAGTTCACGAAAAAAGAGATGCAAAGTATTGTGAAACCAAGGAATAACTAGAAGTTGCTGTAATTAACCAATTCATTGGATCAAACCATGGATAGATTCACGAGGACACCTTACCAAGCTATTAGCAGCATTTAATGAATGACCAATCCCTTTGAAGAGTATGGGAGCCTGTTTCACGTCATTAACAAATTAATCAGGAAATCGGATCATTGTTTCAATTAATATTATCGATCATACTTAAAAGCTGAAAAGTTATTTTATAAGGGCCGCTTGGAAAGTCCACAAAGATCGTTTTTCCAATAACTTCACAAGGTTTTCGTGAAAGATAGAGATTCTTAGCATGGTTTTAAATCTCATCTAAGACTGAGATGACTCGCCCAAGTCATCTCTGTATCATTCAGCAACGAGAAGGATTTACACGGCGGCTCAGACTTCACACCATCTAACGAGATGAACAAGATGACTCGAATAATATTTTGAAAATCTCGGTCGAGTCAACCAGGATTTTGTATATTTTGATTAAAATAATTATTATTTTTAGAATTTAAATATTTATTATATAAATAAAACATGATTTATGAGCAAACAACTTCTAATCTACCTTACTTTATAAAAATATTTATACTTATTTTCACATATATATATATGAATAAATCATTAAACTGAGTTAAATAGTTTATCTCATCCAAGACAATTCGGTCTCATCTGTGGACGAGACGAGAGACAAGAGACATCAAACCGAGTTTTGAAACCATGATTCTTAATGGAGTAACTTCGCCAAGTTCACAAAAACTTCTTAATAATCCTTAAAAACAAAACCAGTAGTCCAAACACACTTCAAGGGTACAAATTTATGGCAAAAGAACTATGTTCATTCTAGTCTATCGCATTCTTCTTCTAGCAACTACTAAAAAGATGAACTTGCCTTGATCTTCTCGCTCCCCAAAATCACATCAGATTGAATGAAATCATCACTAGCGATCAAAGTGTGATCCCCTTCAGTCCTCGAGACAGCATAGCTGGTATGATCAATCACAACCGCCCCAGATCCCTATACCATAGGAAATAAACAACAATAATTTGGGATTACAACAGAAAAATGATATGATTTTAAAGGGGAGGTATCTAAGAAAATTATACAAAATCAATTTTCACACTGACCTCATCAAAATCAACACCACATTCCGTAGCAATGTCCCGAATCAAATCAGATGCAGAAGAATCAGCCGCAACAATCAAATCATGTCCGGAATCAACAAATTCCAGAACACCAGCTAAGTCCAATGATCCTCCAAATTCTAAATTTTCAAGAAAAATAGCAAAACCTATAATTATAAAAAATCCTAAACTTCCAGAACACCAGCCAAGTCCAACTATCCTCCAAATTCTAAATTTTCAAGAAAAATAACAAAACCTAAATTTCCAGAACACCAGTCAAGTCCAACTATCCTCCAAATGCTAAATTTTCAAGAAAAGTAACAAAACCTAAATTTCCAGTCCACCAGCCAAATCCAATGAGCCTCCAAATGCTAAATTTTCAAAAAAAAAAAAAAAAAACCTATAATTGTATAAAACCTAAAACAATGCATCATTGAATAGAAAATAAGATTGAAAACTTACTCTTAATCGACGGAGAGAACAAGATCAAGGCGTCGTATAAGTATTGTCCATATCTCTGTAGAGTGATCTTTGGATCGTCAGCAAGCTTGAAATCGAGTTCGAATCCACGAGATTGCAAAGATTTGAAGAAGATCGAGTGGGAGGACTTGATCGCAGGATCGTCTAGTAAAACTAGGATTTTCCGATCTGTAGGGTTTTCTGGAGAGAAAGATCTGCAGAGAATCGGAAGCAATGACATCAAGGTTAGGAAGATCACGAGCTTCGCCATTGTTTCTAGGGTTTACGAGCTCACAGAGATTCGAAGCTCCTTGGTCTCTCACTGATTCGAAGACTTGCAAAAAGTATTCGGTAGTTTCGGCAGACGGCATACCCCTCTAATGTTTTTGTGAATACCTGAGATACCCCTGTATTTTCAAACTGAGGATATGCCCCTTGACCTCGATCTTTCGAGACTAATATAAAATGACTTAAATGTCCTCGTCTTTAATCTCAAAAATCAAATTGATTTTTCTCCCCAAAATCAGACTTCTTCAACCTTACTTTGAGGACTCCATTCGACCTTCAAACATCAAGACAAAAATAAGATTTTGGAAAAGTGGAAGATGATGGGTTTCTACTTTGAAAAATCAAGGGTTTGTTAGAAGAAGTTTAAGACTGCATTATAGATAAGACTAAATAGATTAAAATAATTGGGTTGGGATCCATATACTAATGAAAGTGAACTCATATGGTCACACACAATCTCAACCGTGCATATGTGAGGTCCAACAGTTGAGATTTATCTTATAGATTCGTAAAATGTTCTTGAGATACGTTTGTTATCTCAACCATAGGATCTTATGTATACATGATTGATGTGGAGTTTTTTTTGGACTTTCACTCTAGAGATTTTTTATGCTATCTTTAATATAAAAAAAATATTCTTCCTCGAGATGTGTGTCATAAGTTGATGAGGTTGATCATTTCTCTCATGTGAGATAGTTGGACTCCAATCTTCTTCTCATTGTAAGATAATCTTATTCCAATCTTCTTCTTCAACGAAGTAATAAGATTTTGATCTTCTTCTTTGACAAGCTTGAACACTAATGTAATGCCTGTCAGTGATGCTTCAACGATTAACTTGGTACTCAGATATAAAAAAAATAAATGAAAAAGAAGATGAAAAGTACTTAGGAAGATTGAGGGGCTAGCCTCTTCCCTTCAATCTCTGTAGTGTGTATTTGTAGGCAAACCTTGGAGACGAATGTCGCCACATGAATAAACCAAATGTAATGAACTAAAATAATGGGTGGGTGAAAAGTACTCAAGTGCTTTGAAAGATTGTCTATTACATTTAATTCAACCACCTAAGCTTGATGTGTAAGTGTTGTTGATAGTAAAAAATGAGTTGCTCTTTGTGCGTGCCACGTGGACTAACCACACATGAGGAGGCAAAAGCATAATCGGGGGGAGGGGGGGGCAAGAGATAGGTTTCGATATCAAGAGATTGTACGACCCACGTAATCACAAGGGGGGGGCAAGAGATAGGTTTCGATATCAAGAGATTGTACGACCCACGTAATCACAAATTCGACAATTTTATCTAAGAAAATTACCACTTTATGGGTCATTTGAGATAAAGGTATTTTAGTAATTTAATATTTATTTATTTGTAAGAGATAGCTTTAGGGCATCAAAGAAGGGGCGGATTTTTCCTCATCTCCTCCCTCACTTGGGAGCCACATTTCCTCCCTCGTATAGGAGTCTCTCTTTCTTGGATCTTCTCCCTTCTTCATCTTCTCCTTTGACTTCTAAAATATGACCCTGAATGGTCATCCTATTGATTTTAGCGAGAGTGTTGAATCCACCTCACACTTATCCTCATTTTTGCCTTCTTGTTATACCGACGAACAAGTGCAATAGATCCTAGATACCTGACAAGAATTAGATGCATATTAGGGATGAGCTCAAGTCCCAAGAAATTATTGCTTAGATTTGAATCGCTTAACATATTAATTTAAAGGGTTGGGATCCCTTGACTCTTAAGAATGACTCATGAAAAAAACACATGATCCCAACCCTTTAAACACAAATTTCAACGGTTGAGATTTATAAGTATCTTGATAACACAAATCTCAAAGATACTTATCCCGAGGATAAATCTCAACCATTGGATTTTACATTTAAAAGATTTGGATCATGTGTTTTTTCACATGAGTCATTCTTAGGAGTCAAGGGATCCTTACCTAATTTAAATAATATTAGGAGTTCAAGTTCCATTTTGTCACGTTATGGTAGTTTTATATTTGGGGGAATGTGTCATGATTTCAAGTAGGGACAAAAATGGATACCATAATCGAGATTTTGTGTGAATGTGAGTACACTTTTCATTAGTCTATGGATCCCAACCAAAAATAATTTATCCTAAAGATCTTTATTTATTTTTTTCTTTTCGATCTCTTAATAATATTTGGTGAAGAGTATTTAAGTCATTTCATATTTGTCTTCTATACAATAGCGAAATCCAGAGTACATCATCAGTTTAAAAATCTAGCGAGTTATGTCAAATATTTTACCAAAACAGAAGGGGTTATGTCTAAATCATCTAAAATTAATACAGAACCCAATGTTTAGCATCACCCCTTTAAACTTTGAAAGAAAAAGCCAAATGGTAAGACCCGTTGACTTCTGGTCTATGGAAAGTACGGCAAGCTTAGGATCCCTTAAACAAAACTCCTAAACTCTTATTGAAACCAATCAAACTATTAATGACTCCTGATTGGATACTATTCATTAAGGCAAGTCTGACTAATTTAGTTCGATTTGATTTCAAATCTTTCGGGGTTGCGATCCGACACCACAGCCGTATAGATTTTATGAAATCGTGGAGCACAATTTTAACTAGGAACACTTGGAAGACATAATAGAAAATAACTATAGGAAGATGAGGGCGAGAAAGGACAAATCCACAAACATACTACAAAGGCCTTTCTGTATAAACCAACCAAGTCCAAAACTCACAAACAACTAGATTCAAAATGCATAAATGAAGTCCAAGGTAGCATCCAAAACCGAGCATACTGAAGATAAGATCAAGAAAGATTTGAATTCAATTGATAAGACATCATTGGTCAGAGATTTTTTACTTTTCATTTAATAACCTACAACTTACGCATCAAGTTCAATCTTGCTGACAAGTGATGAGTTCATCACCCTAAACACTCGAGTAAGTCTCGAAATAGAGTGACTCGTCTAAAACACTTGAATTAATTACATAGCAACACATATCCTTCAGTGTTCATCGATATAAAATCAAGTCAAAAACAACAAGAAAAGGAGAAAAATAAGAAGAAAGATCAGTAAAACGTCTCTGCATATATACTATTCATCATATTTTCTATCTATTGTCTTTTATATACATGTCTGTACTAACAAGATCGTCGGAGGAACATTGACAGATCCCATACTGGGGGCTTCACCCTTTTATCCCCATGTTATATGTTACCTTGAAGATTGCAAAGCATCAAAAGAGTACCCAATTTTTAGCCATGAAGGAAAAGAAGTCAAAAGAATAAGGTTGAGTCCTGTAGAAGGAAAATATCACCAGATCATCATCTACAATGGAAAAAGACCATCCTCGAAAGAAAAGAAAAACAAACAATCAGTAGAGAAAGAAAAGGAAACAACAATCCGAAGGAGAAAAAAGAGGAATACAATTCAAAGTTAAGTCTTTTGACATAGGAAGACATCTGGCCTCACATTGGTTAAGAAAGAAAATCAAGAAGAAAACGAAGAAATAAAGTTATGAAAAGGACGGTCAGTAAAAGAAGAGGGTCAGCGTTCAACGCTAAGTCTCTTGACAGAAGGATGCATTCTACCCAGAGTTAGTAAGGAAGTAAAGTTGTGTTATCACTAGAAGGAAAGTCCTGGTCATAGCCACAACAAGTTGGAAGTGAATTAAGACTTGACTGAGGAAATAAGCCAAAGATCAAGTTCCAAAGTCGAAGTCCTCAGCCTAGGAAGTCGGTTATAACGCCAAATGCAAAAAAAAAGGCCCCTTAGATCTTTAGTCAAGACAGGTAGAAATCCAACACCAAAGGTATGGAAGGTCAAAAAGCCTTTAGGTCAATCTAGAGTCTATCGACTAGAAGCCTCGGTCTGAGGATATTAAACAATCACCATGAATTAAAATGGTCTAAAACCGAGGTTGTCCACCCTTCCCATCTTCTCTCATTCGATAGATCAAGAAGGCATCAAAGGAACAGACGAGAACTAAAGTTCACATTCGAAGAAGAAAAGACAAAAGATCAAGATCGAGCTCATCATTTAAGAACCACGCACGTCTCAAGGAGTGGAAAGGCCTAAAAACCTCTCCACAAATTTTTCGCAAAATTTTCCATTAAACAAACATCAATTGCATTTTCCAATGAATAGATAACCCAACATATTTCTTGTCGTGGTTCTCATTTATGTCAAGTAAATTTTAAGTTTCTCCAAAGAAGCATGTTAGGAAGATGAAGTTGTGGGATTTGGAATTGCAACTTGTCCCACCCAATTTGGGGTTTTTCGGATTGTTCTTGAACTCCCAAGAGTTTTGGTTCCTAAAATCCCTCAACTAAAAATTTTCGATGAATTACAACTCCCAACAATAAAATATAAGGGATTATAATGGTATACAAAATACATGTTACCCTTTCAAAATCCTGCCCGAAAAACGTGTTTGAAATCGACTTGAACCTAAAATCCTTAACCAAATTGAACCCGATCTGGTTGGGTTCGGGTACAGTTTTGATTACCTAGAACCCTGCCCATATTTTACCCATTACCCGTAAAATATTTAGATTTGTAAGTTAAAAATATTTAGAAATATCTTATATAATTTGCATATACTTTATATATATATATATATATGGGTCAGGTTCAAAGGACAACCATTTCTACACACATATAGACAACGTGTTTTGTCTTATATGGGCAAAAATATTTGGAATGGACTGATTTTTTGTGAGGATGATCTCTTTGATGAGGGGATCATCCTGGCAAAAAATCAGCCCATTCCAAAACTTGTAACCCCATCAAAATTGATTTACAAAAATTGGACGGTCTACAATTTTTCAACAAAAATTGGACGGTCTACAATTTTTCAACAAAAATTGGACGGTCTAGAAGTTTCATAATGAGCTGATTTTTGGCAAGGATGATCTCCTCATCACAGAGATCATCCTCACAAAAAATCAGTCCATTCCAAACATTTTTTCCCATATAAGACAAAACACGTTGTCTATATGTGTGTAGAAATGGTTGTCCTTTGAACCTGACCCTATATATATATATATATATATATATTTAAATTTATACTGTTGTAAGATTTATATAATTATACATTCGAACTTTAATTTAGATTTAAAGTTTAAAGTTAAATTGCCTATATAAATAAATTAAATTTTAATATATGTCTGAATCTATACCCGAACTGAACCTATACCTGTAACGTTAAAATACCCAAAAATCGGGTTTGCGTAGGTTACGTGTATACCCCTTTGATATTTATCCATACCCAAAAATTAATGGATTGGTTCCGATTTCATGTATATCCTACCCATACCCAAAGAATCGGTTCAGGTTCGATTCTAGGTACCCAAGTTTACACCCCTACGAGGTTATCGTGAGATGGACAAAGTTGATGACTTCTATTCACCTCGTGTAAACAATCAAATTCCATGGAACAATGATAGAGTGATTTTGCAGGATACCTTTAGACACTGAGCTCATGTAGAAATGTATTCAGAATCATAAATGCTTTTCACTCGTATCTCGAGGAAGATCTATGGTTTTGGGCACACCTCCACTTCAACCGTGTTGAACACAGTGTCATAAGAAGTCATTTTAGCATTTTTCAATGCCATGATAATTCATTTTATGAGTTTTGCCAATTCTTAATACTCCCACTCCATAATTTAAGTTTGTATCTAGCCCTCTCATATCACATGTGGCCACATGATAATGTTAGCTACCTATATATTTAAGGATTTTGTTAACGCATGCCCTTGAGGCACATGTTAAAGTGCATTAAATACACTTTGGGGTTTGATTTTTGTATCGAAATTACCCTCAAATTTATATATTTTTGACCAAAAATACCTCTTAAGTGTTTGTTCTTAAGGTGTGTTTAAGGGCACACGTTAACAAGACCCTATGTTTTATTAGTGACTTAACAAAAATCGATTTTATTGTGTTCTTATTTATCTATTTTGAAAAAACAATTTTATTATAACAAAAGCAAAACCCAATGGTCTTTAGATCACAATTCAGGTCTTATTTTATTTATGGGAAAAGTTAGTTCCCTTTGTAATGCATTTAAGAATCAAACTTTATACTAATTTTAATCTTCATCTTCATCTTAATAAGAATATAATTTGGTATATTGTAGAACATCTTATCACAAATCATTCTATAATAGTATAACTCCCCCTCAAATCAATCACAAACAATGATTGATGTGAGTTTGCTAAAATTTAAATCATTGAAATACATTATTTTCATAAGATAAGAATACAATTTGGTGTACAATAGTACATCTTATTACAACGCATCCTCTAATATTCTAATAATAGCTCTACAATTGTGACATAAAACAAGAAATAGTGTCTACTAATGCCTCTAGGTCGGTAGTTTGATACCTAGTATAAGAATTAATTCCTCAGGGGCTACCAGTAAGGGCGTTCCCTTACTTACCTGATGCGTGTGATGTACGGGCGTTGGATGTGCCCCGGAACCGATCCTTGGACAAGACGATGGACTATGGACTGGGCAAAGCCTAGATACGAGACTTAATCTGCAATCTTCAAGGATATCTAGTTATCCCCCCCGCCCCCCCCCCCCCCCAAAAAAAAATTAATAATAATAAAATAAAATAAAAAATAAATAAATAAAATAAAATAAAAAATAATAATAATAATGTCTACATCTGACGATTCTTAGATTAGTTCTCTATTACTATTAGCGATCTTTTTGCTCCATCAAACAAAATATTATGAATTAACGAGCCATCTACTTAGGTGTACACTATTCTAAAACTTTCAAGTATCCCTCATTGTCCTCATTGTATTCTTAGTTACATGTAAGTGGCTTTTCTTCTATATGCATTCTTCACACTATAATGTACATAATGTTGTAATTGTAATATCTTTCTAAAACAAATAAAATAATAGAAGTTGTTTGATTTTATAAATATTAAGTTTAAGGTATAAAAGCTGGGAGCATTTGTGAGATTCAAATTTTGGTTTCCAATTACTAGGGGTGTCAATGGATAGTTAAAAATTTGAATTCGAATTCAAATTCGAAAAATTGGATATTATTCAAAAATTGTGGATATCGAATTTGAATTTGGATAATTTTAAATCCCTATCGGATACGAATTCAGATATCAACATTTCGAATCCAATTTGAAATAATATATAGTATATATTATTTTATTTAACAAAATTTGTATATAAATAATATAATATATATTATTTTATTTTATTTTATTTATTTATTATATAAATATTGTATTATATAATAAATTTTATTTTTTTAATATTGAAAAATCAGTTGGATAAGAAAAAATTATGTTTTTTTATATATAAATTATTCGAATTTGAAGTCGGATAGAGTTTTAAAATATTCGTCGGATTTAAATTCAAATTTGAATATCAAATAAAAAATTTTAATTTGAATTTAAATATTACTATATTTGAATCGATAAGCATCCGTTGACAGTCATACCAATGGCTGCTCTCATTGTATAATACAAAAGAAGAATAAGGTTAACTCCAAAGATTTAAGGTGTGATTAAAGGAATCACGTTATTCTATCACTTTGGCCAAAGTATATTATTTTGGAAAGTGGGCTCTGACTTCGAAGTTCTTTCGATAGAAATCACCAATCAGTCTGATGTGATTGATTGGGTGGGCCCAAATAACATGTCACATTACTTGTTTTTATACGACCGACATGTAAAAAAGGAATCTTTTAACCCTTATCCAATTGCACCACAATTGCTAATTTTTCACAGAAAAAAAAAAAATCAGCTATTGTTGATTTGGGAAAATCCAATTGAGAAGTAAGGCTATAGTTTAAATCTGATCACTATCTACGTGGCAAATTTATGTTTGTCCACAATAGCCCTCTATGACGTGGCAGGGAAAAACATGCAAAAGTATTTGGGTTATTTATATATACCTCCCCGGTTATTTTTTGAATTTTTGAGATGCCCCTGACATACCCTTTGACTAAGGTCTATTCAGAATGACACACAAATTTATCAAATAGATACTTTTATTATCAATCTCTTGCCAAATTTTTTTTTTTTTTTTCTAAAAAAACCCTCCTTCTTTGATCTTAGATTTTGATGACAAAGACACTAACTGGTCTTCGCACAATTTAATTAATCACTAATTTTTTTCATAATATATTACCTTATAAATTATAAAAGAAAATAAATAATTTTTTTAATAAGATTAGAACTTGATGGCTGAAATTGAATTCAATCCTCCATATTTTAAATGACTTTGCTAAATTAGACAAAAGATGATGGACTTTAAATAAAAAAAGAAATCAAGAAATACAAAATAAATTTAAATATTTACTCTAAATAAAACCTTGGGAGAAATTGATGGTTTTTTTCTTCTTCAAGAAATTGAAGATAAGGATATTTTGGTCATTTACCATAGTCTTTTGTAGAAGACATTGGTACTCGGGATTCTTAAATATATATTAAATCAAAGTAAAATCAAGAATTACAAAATAAATTTAAATATTTACTCTAAATATTAAGAATTTGAATGTCATAGGTTTTTTTCCTTCAAGAAATTGAAGATAAAGGTATTTTGGTCATTTATCATAGTCTTTTGCGGAAGACCTTGGTAGTGAGAAAGCTCATTTATATATTAAATCAAAGTAAAACACTTTCCTTACTAACTTAGTAAGATTGTAAACCTCACTAAAAGTTGTTTTCCTCTTAAATTACCACATTAGCAATCCAAAATCAAAGTCATTTAGATTTGATAAAAAAAAAAAAAATTCTTTTGAACTTGATCCAAGGTTCTGAAAATGGATGGCCAGTGAAGTTCTATCTAACTCCTAAATTTAAATTTAAAATTTAATAGTGGATTTATTTTTTTATTTTAAAGTTCATGGAATTTGTTCCTCTACCTTAAAGCATCGGATCATGTTTTTGGATGCCACAAGTTGAGCTTAAGGACCCTTAGTAAAAGTGAAATCCTTACTAATTTAGTAAGGTTAGCCGGACTCTAAACCAAATCTAATTTGAATCCTAATCATTAGGGTTGAAACTTGGTTCGATTTGAGGTCAAATTGAAATCGAACCGACATAGGTCGATTCCACTAAATAAGAACTAAAACCGAACCATCCCAAACTAAATTAAAGTCGGTTTGCTTCGGTTCGATTTTACAGATTGCCAATATTCTATAAATTGTAAGTAATATTTTTAATGAAAAAATAAATATAAAATTTCATACAATATATCACAAATCTATCCATAAAAAAGTCATTAATTTATTCATAAAAGATGACTAATCTATGTCTTAACTCCTAAAATAATTTATAATAATTATTATTATATATATATATATTTATTTATTGCACGTAGGAGTTCAATTATTGGTTTAGTGCGGTTATATACAAGTTTGATCCGAGAATCGAATCAAATTGACCGATTTTTCATTTTCATAACTCGGAACTGAACTGCAAGTTGTTCCAAACTGAACCAAATCACTTTTAAGGCCATCGAATTGGTTTGAACCGGACCAACTTGCACCCCTTACTATTCATAGTCTACAGAGGACCCCGTCCGTCATTACAGTAAAGAGTGGGGGCAATTGTCGTGAAAACAAAAATCTAGTTGGATGGATCTTAGAATTAGAGTTCAGGTCCCACCAATAATTGGCACAATTTTAGAAATTATTATTATTAGTTTATAAATAGACAAAGAGCTCATTTTATTTTACTTAAAAAAAAAAAAAATAAAGAATAAAACGCAGACACGCTTTGAGCTCATAATCGATCTCAGCGTCTTTTTTTCTCTCTCTCTCTCTCTCTCTCTGTGGTCTGTAATCTGCCTCCTTTCCTTCTTCTCGGCTTTTCCTCACAAAGGTTTGATCTCTCTCTCTCTCTCTCAGTTTTTATTTTTTTTAATTTCTTTCTTTGATCGTTCGCAGTGTTTGATTTTATTTATTTATTTAAGGTCGGGTGACTAGATCAATTAAGGTTCACGAATTCGTTTTTTTTTCTTCCTGTTATGGAATTTCGATTTTAATTTTTGATGGATTTTTTAGGGTTTTGGTGTGTTTTAACGTCCTGACTTTACCTCTACGCGATCGGTTTTTGTTTTTGGTGTGGTTCGTTTAATTGGAATATTGGTGCTATATCTTCGTTATTATAGGGTTTCTTGTTCATCATCATCGAAGCTGTATCCCAAAGGTTTAGGGTTTTTTGTTGAATTTTTTTTTTTTCCGTATATGATAACTAAGATTTTTTTTTTTTGTTGGATTTAGTTTCTTATGAGTTTTTCATCCTTTGATTTGCTAATTAACAATAGATTTGATTAGATCATCCAATGTTTCTTTCAAGATATACTGATTTTGAGAAGAATTGTATAAGAACCGAGATTAGTATTAGGGGTTTGTTGTGCATTTTATGCCATATTGTTGTACCTTCGTTTGTAGATCCTACTGTATTCATGGTTTTAAATCCCCGGTTTTGGGTGTCTCATCTCATTCACGAACGTTGGGAGATGACTTGGGCAAGGCATCTCGGTCACACGAGTTTTAAAATCATGAAAGTATCGTTTTTTTAAGGATAATCATGCATAAGCCCTAGTTAGTTTATTTGTCCAATAAATAAAACCATGAAAAGGGACGCTGATATGCCTATGCTTTATCCCTCGACATATATAGGGCACACTTATCTTGAGAGTTATTTGGGGATTTCATATGGTTTATGTGACTTCTCTAATCTTTTGATTCAATCAAGCCAATTATTAAAATATTTAGCTTTTTTATAGATAAAATATTTAGATGTTACAATTCTGTTAAAACTTAAAATGTTGGGAGAGTCAATTGAGATGGTATGATCATGAAAATTAGAAGGAACTGTTCAAATCAGAAATAAGAATCACTATTGTTCAGTAGAAAAATGAGGGTCAAAAGCCTGTATTGTGTTTGGATCTGACATGCCTCGTCTAATTGTGCATCCATACACCCACCCTCATTTATTTTTCAGGATTTGTTAATTATGTTGATACAACATTTAGTTTTTGTTGTTCATTAGTAAAAAAATGTACCGTAATATATATTCCTTTTCTATTGTAGCTAAACTTATATATTTTTTGTGGTTTTGCTAAGAAGGAATTTGAAGTGTTTCCTAGCGTAGACATACTCATCTGTTCATTGGAACATATGTAGGATATCGTACTTTTTTGATAAGAAGAAGTATATCTACATAAGTACATTGTGAAGTATTTTAGTTGGAGAATATGGTATTGTATAGCTCGGTGATAATATCAATTTTTTTTTTTGTAGAAATAATGATTAAACTTTTTAAAGTAAAGGAAAAGCAAAGAGAAATTGCTGAAAATGCCAATGGAAGGGCACCTGTTAAGAAGCAAAGTGCTGGGGAATTACGTCTTCATAAAGGTCTAAACTCTTCCCTTATGAGTAGTCAATTGATTTTTTTATAAATAAAATCATGATGTAGTACCTTTATATGATCTAGTTTTCCCTTGAAAGAGGCAACTTCATAAAATGAAATCATAGCAAGGTTTAGACTAGCAGTCTTATGCCATTAATTTGTTGAATAATCGACAGTATTAATCAGGGCTATATATCAGGAGTCTTACTATCTCAACCATCTAGACAATGAATCTTGTCATTTGTAATAATTGCTTGTAAACTTAAATCCCACCAAATCAATTGGAGAGACATGGATGACCCCTTAGGCCGATGTTTTTCGTCCTATCTTACTTCTCCAAGATATTCTAGAGAGAAAGCCAACGTGCAAACTTTATTTTCAAGAATATTTTAATTGAGATGTTCTTTCCCCCCCTAAATCTTGCTCTGCTATTTTGTCTTGCTATGTGCACCTACTTCTAAGATGATTATCTAAAAGATTACCTTGATTGAACTTATTTTTGTACTAGTTGTAGCTTTTCTTTCAACTCCTATTGCAATTATCAATTCAAATATTGATCCTAAATAAGTTATATATTGCATGTTATTTGATATTTTAAAATAGTTAAATATTAATCCTGGTACACACATATAAACTTGCTCTTTTTGCCTTTTTTTTATTTCCCCTGGTGATAAGTGGAGATTTTGGGCCTCCTTTACTTCTGTCCAAGCTGAGTAAAGACTTTGTTGGGGTTTTTTGATAGGTAAATGCTTGATTAATGGTTAGTGATAGGTAATGTGATTAGTGGTTACCGTAAGAAGTATGGGTTAAAGGGGGTTTGAACCTAGGATGTGGGAACAACTCTCCACACGTTTTACCACTTTGCTAAGTGGCACTTCTTAATGAAAATAAACACGTATTTGTTACGAGAAGAAAGAGATAAGAAAGATTATGAGGGAAGATGGGATAAACAAGTTTAAATGATACGAGTATATTTAAGCTGCAATAGAAGTTGGTTCTAAAACACTAAATTATGGCTAATACGTTTTTGTTTTTGTGCTTGCATAGGAATGAGAGATAGAGATGCTTAAATGTAATGTTCGATAATCTTCAAGTTCATTTTTTTCTTTCCTGGAGCCTTGATTAATTGGATTAATCGTATCCCCCTTCACTATATGGTTTCCAAAATCAAATCCTTGTAGATTTTAAAATAAAAGGAGGGTCAAAGCTTCAGATTTGCTTGGATATTACTCCTCGGACGGGCTTGTGAAAATATGGATAATCTGTGTAATGCGGACATGGACACTTCTTGGTGTTTAAGACTGATGCTTATTCACAGGCTCTCTGACGCCTGCAAACTTACACCAAAATGTCCATGCATTTTATTTTATCTGTTGAGAAGGATAGCTTTAAAATTAACTTTAGTTCAGGTTAAGTATATAATATCAACATAATGTGCATAAGATAAAATGAGATACATTTTCGATATATGACAAACTGATATGCAGTTGCAGTAAAAGTCATACAATGATATATAAACAATCTGGAAACAAATTTTATGAATAAATTAAGGTTTATTTGAAAAGTTGTTTTGGCATGCATCCAATACAACTTCTCAGAGAAAATGTGATGTCCCTGTTGGATGATAATCACCCTTGAAATAAATCCCTAACTTAACCTGCCTATTGGTGGAAGCATCTTTATTTGTGTTAATTGAGGGCATAATGCGTTTGGCCAGCTCACCCTCTTATGTGGCAGGTTTCAGCCCAATAATTATCTGCCATGTTGAAAAAAAGCAAGATTGTTCACTCTTTTCTATAATAAGTTAAATATTGAATGGTTGTTCAACAGGAGAAAATGGTTGAGCTTTGGTGTGGTTTGCTTATGGGAAATAATACCTTGGTCAATCTAGAGGTTCCTGTTTCAGATGGACTATCTACATTAACACCACCATTCCTTAAGGAACTTGTCAATAAGGATCGTGGGATGTGTTTAGAAGAGTGACTAGGAGCCCAACCAGGTCAAATACTTAGCTCAACATGCCATTTATGGAAAATCACGGAAACTGAACCATCTTCTTTATAACCATAAGTCGCACGCTTAAACCACTTTGAAGCAAGAATTGCTGATCATTTTGCTTAACTGTGTGCTACTTAACTTGGTTAAACGTGCTACAGTTTAAACTTATGAGCAAAGCTAATGACATTCATTTTCCAGAAGAGGTACATCACTCATTTGCATGGTCTAAAATAAGGATGCATCGTCCGATACATATCTGTATTGGCCAAGTCCGATAAAAAACATTGACCTCGAAATATTGAATGTTTTAGAAATGTATTGGTTTGTATTGAATGTATCAACCGATACCATATCGGTTTTTTCATTGACCAAAACATTCAATTGATACGACATTTTAAACCATGGTCATTTGTCACCGGTAAATCTTTAATACATCATATTTTATTTTATTTGCTCAAAGCAAAGTTCCCTCCACTTATTTTACCTTTAGCTGGCTATATTCTTGTTTGAGGTACAACGTGCCAAAAAGCTGGAAACTAGTTTGTTTTCAACAATATATTTAGTAGGGTTATCCATTTGATGATAGTGCCATTGTTTTCATCTTGTAGACATCAATGAGTTGAACCTCCCCAAAACAACTGCCATATCATTCCCAAATGGCAAGGATGACCTGATGAACTTTGAGGTCTCTATTCGACCAGATGAAGGATACTATCGGTAAGTGATCTTTCGTAAGCACTTATGTATTCTTTATTGGTTTTTCGTGCAATGGGTTTTCTTGATGTTTGGAAGTGTTGAACTTTAATGGGGTCACTATTGTTTTTTTGTCACAGAGGTGGTATATTTGTCTTCACTTTCGAAGTGTCCTCTATCTACCCACATGAAGCACCTAAGGTCAAGTGCAAGACCAAGGTAGATGCATTTAACACATCCTTTTTTTTAATCTCTATCAGCTTCTCAATAGTGCTTTTGATCGGTTTTATTTTGTACAGTTATCCTTACTGGTATTTCTGGCATACAGGTTTACCATCCAAATATCGACTTGGAAGGAAATGTCTGCCTCAACATTCTACGTGAAGATTGGAAACCCGTCCTCAACATAAATACTATTATTTATGGATTGCACCATCTTTTCACGGTACATTTTTATATTTAGAATTACATTAAGATAATTGCAAATTTTATCACTCCCTTGTCATGCTCAGCTTCTGTAATACTTCACTCGCTCACTCCTCACTACAATTGCCAATCAATCAAATCGAAATTTGAAATAATGTTTCGTTCATTCACCATTTACATTATTATTCTTCATGATTCTTGATCCTTGGAGAGGCATTATTTCGTTTTCGATTTCTTGTGAGTTACGTACAATTGAGGTCCCAACTCCCTTATGTAAATAATGGGAGATGGTGGTGGCATGGACAGTTGTGAATTGTTTCTATAGTTGTATTTTAATCTCTAATACCATCTTGGGTGTGCTGCTTGCGGTCTCTAATCTTTTTTGCCATTTGGTCATAATGTGCAGGAACCCAATTACGAGGATCCTCTCAATCACGACGCAGCCGCAGTGTTGAGGGACAACCCAAAGCTGTTTGAATCCAACGTGAGAAGAGCGATGAGTGGTGGATATGTTGGACAGACGTACTTCGCACGGTGCATATAAGTCGTTCGGATGTCTTTCTCCACCCAAAGGACAGAAAGATGTTTGTGTATGTTTTCATGACTGGGGTTTGTCATATTTGGTTGGGAAAGACTTGTTTGTCCCTTTTTTCTTCATTTGGATGTCAAACAAGGGGTGGTGACTCCTAATACTAAGTGCTTAAGTTGTTGCAGCTTTTGTTTCTTTCTTTCACATTTTTTGCAAATTTATTCAAGATCAACTGAACATGCCCCAGACTCCCAATGTGAAATTAGGTTATTTAAATGTCTGAAATACCCTTCGTGTTATCAAACTGTCATACTCTACTTGACCGCTGAGGACCTTCTTTGTTGTCATTTATGAAAAATGCCAATGTTACCTGATTGGCTTGGGTTCGCCACCCTAGAATGAACCTGTTTTGTAGCCGTTAGTTTGGTGGTAGAGATTAGTTGGCTTGTATATAATTCAAGTTATAAGAACAATTAATGTAATAATCCAATTTTTAAATATAAATAATGAAAAAAAATAATAAATTTGTTTGGTTCGGCAAACCAAAGCATTTGATTTGCTTGATGATACGAACCATGCCACAAATACGTAATATTCTCATCTTGGTAACCTTAAAATTCAATTGCCCAAGCACTTCTGTCTCTACCATGCCAATGTTAAAACTGGCATTCAAGAAAGCAAAAACACAAAAATAATAGTCATGATTTTCTGACTCGAAATTTTTCACTCAGTATGTATGCGGTTGATATGGCAAGGGCACAGAACCATAGATCTTTTTCTTCGGGATACACAAGGAAAAAAGATCCACGGTTCTATTGCCTTGCCACATCAGCCGAGTACAGACTCCAGAAATTCATTAGCGAAATTAACATCCAATGTGTTGCACTCTATTATGTACAAAACATGCAAAAAGTGTTAGGGCTTGGGCAATAATTGGTAGACAACCTATCAGTGTCCGTTTCTCTCAGTTGATGCATTAACAAGATTTTGATTCAAAAAATCTCTACATAATACATCAACATAATGAGCAAAGAAATCCTCAATGAAACTTCCAACAAGTGAGGAAGATGATTTGAGTATCGGGGAATCTCTAAATTACAGAATAACAAGTTTTTCTTATAGTCCGAACTTTTCCTGAAAAGAGAGAATCATCTCCCCAAGAATAGTTACCTCTGAACTTCGATAGAATCTGCAACAAATGTTGCAGCAAATTTTGGCAGATCCATTGAGCATAAATGACTTCTACCCCAATACGTGAGATCCAATTCCTCGATCACATAAACAACTCATCTTCTTCACATTGTTAGTCTGTGCCCAGACTAATGGTTCCTAGCTCCAAAAGAAGACTTTTCATGTCATCTCTTGATCCTCTTTTAAACTTGCGATTCTAGCATTCTCACGGTCTCTCCTAAAAGTCAGATATAATGGGCTATAAAACAAGGAACATACACCAAATGGGACAGTCATCATTGAGAGAAGGCCTCGAGAGAGGGCGAATGCCTCCTGTGTGGACCCTGACCCCAGATTCACAGACTTTGGATTGTAGCCATAAATTTTCTCTGACAGAATCCCAACAATTGGGGCTGCAAATGAAGAGAAGGATCCTTCGAAGGCACGATCGAATGCATATATCATGGTCCGATGCTTGGTGGGGACTACCTCAGCAAACATGGGGTTGTTTGCACAAGTGGCACACCAACTAATGGTGAGGCCCATGAGGAAAAGAGTGGTGGCGAAGGTGTACCAACTGTTGACCGATTGTGGGATCACTGTAAGGAGGAACCATGAGAATGGTATGCCCATGAAGGCGCTGAATTGGGCACACATGATACGACCTGAGTGGGGGTAGATACGTGACATCCGATCTGCTATTAATCCACCGAAGAAGCTTCCCATAGCACATCCACAGCCGAAAAGGCTGAGGAGGGCAGCCGTTTTGTTATGATCAAAACCTGCAAAAAGAGCCAAAAAAGAGATTGTATTACGTGTGGTTTGGATTAAATAAATATGAATAAGTTAATAATATATCTAACTAATTAGAACATGGACAATTGCATTTACATAACTATATGAATATTTCAGTCGAAAATAATTATTTGTTGAAATATTTCCAACAATTTTTTTTACTTTTATACATAAAATTTGATTATTACAGTCAAATTCACTATTCACTGAAATATTTCACAAAATGAATAGTGATTTCCACCAAAATATACACATAAAGACACTGTTGATTAAATTTTGTATTGGACCTTATTAAAATGGAAATATTTTGGTATATAATGAAAATATATCAAAAAATTTAATACTATGGTTTCAAGTGAACTCAGAAGATTCTCCATTTTTCGGCAAATTTTGCCTTCGGTAAACCTAGCAACAACGTTTGTTAGAATTTGCATCTATGCTCACCAATTAGTTCAAACCACATTGTGAAGAACACCATGGCTGTCCATGGCAGTGAACCAACAATGCCCTGCAGGACTATAATCTGAAAAGTTTGCACTTTCATAACAGCTTTCATGGCTATCCAAGAATCCATATAAACTGATGAAGCAGCATTGGGATTCTCTAACAAATCCTTCCTGCAAAAAACGAACCAAGTTATTGAATGATTCCTTCCAAGATGACGACAGTGAGTTGAAAACAATCCAGATACATCATATCAGTTACAGAATTATAATGAACCACAATAAAAACAAGGGGTGCAACTTGGTTTGGTTTGGGGCCAAACTGGAACCGAACCGACATAGGTCGGTTCTGCTAAATAAGAACCAGAACCAAACCGAAATGGTTTGGTTCAATTTGGTTTCATGGGTTGTCAATATTCTATAAACTAGCTTGGAAGTGGCATATTTTTAATTGGAAATATATATAATCACAAAAATTCATATAATAAATCATTAATCTAACCATAAAAAATTCATTAATATATCCATAAAAAAGCCATTAATCCAAGTTCTAACTCCTAAAATAATTCATAATAAATCAATATATATATATATATATATATTTATTACATAAGGGTTCGTTTTTCAGTTTGGTTTGGTTCTATACAAGCCTTGAACCAAGAACTGAATCAAATTGATAGGTTCTCCATTTCCTTAACCCAGAACTGAATTACAACTTGTTCCAAACCAGCCCAATGCTCTCAGTTTGTTTCTGTTTTCGGTTTGAACTAGACCAAGTTGCATCCTTAGCCCTAATAAATACTCTGAATTAGCAAATGAACATTGTACACCAAAACAGAATTGGTGGGTCTAAGGAAAAAAAGAAAATAATTGGTACCTCTCAGAGATCTCGCTAGTTCCATTAGTAAAGTTGACTGTTCTTCTTGGATCAACAACAAACATGAATACAAGAAACCCGATTAGGGCGCTAAAAAATGCCATCATAATGAAGGCACAACGCCATCCGGGTATTCCCCAGAATTCATGACCAGCCATACTCGTTGCCAGAACACCACCCCCTATTCCACCCACAGAACCAACAAGATTCAACAACCCAAATCCTGTCCCTCGCACACCATCCAAATAACTATCAGCAATGAAAGACTGCAGTGCTGGTATCACAATGGCTAGCCCAAAACCATTTACTGCTCTCCAGAACGCGATTTGCATAAAATGCTGGCTTGCACCCACTGCAGCTGTTGATAGAGCCCAACACACAGTACCCATAGCAAGAACTGTAGGGCGGTCATAGTGAAGAACTAGTATACCTGCCAAGGGTGATGACAAAGCTTGCACAAAGTTCCGTATGAATGTGAGATATCCGAGATCAGTGGGACCAGCATTGAAAGCTTCACTGACTTCTTTGTAAACAGATGGAAGGAGATTCTCATCGGCACGTTCCATTATAGAAGCCAGGTTGATGAGTATGAGAGACAAAGAAATCCCAAAGACCTTTCTTGTTCTGTGAAAAAGCAAAGATATTATCAGAATATGGAAGATAATCAAAGGGAAAACAGAAAATTGTGTCTCAGCTAACATTATCCTATGACTTTGATCAGTCTGAATTTTCTAGGTGCCTTCATATGTATGAAGGCCAAGTATTCTACGTAAATTAGGAAAAATTTCAAAACCAGGGATACCGTGACCAAAAGTCAATGTCATTGACTGGAAATGAAATAATAGTCAATTTAAATTTTCCTTAAAATAAATAAAATGGCATTCTGTGAGTTAAATTACCAAAACTCCATAGACAAGCAATTAAGAAATAAAACCATAAAATATTCCCAAAAATGTAAACAATCATCTCAATTTTTTCCGTTGATCGTTGGAGTTTGCACGAGGGAGAAATTTGTGGAGTAACAACAAAGAGAAGATGATGGAGAACATTGGGGTTGGGGGGTTTAGTAATTGAGTTATTTTTGTCATCTTGAAGATGAATGAAGGTATTTTAGGTATTTCACATCACATATTATCAAAGCTTGTCAATGACGTTGAATTCTGGTCAAGGGATGAGAACCTAATGTTGCAGTTGACAAAGGGGTTGCCCTAGTTTCGACCATATAACCCACAAGTGGGGCATGGGGGTGTATTAAATTTGCCACTAAAGCATTCCCGAATTAAATTAATTGAATGAACGGCGTCCCTGTTTCTTTACCTTTTCAAATGAGTTCTTAATATTTTCAACTGCCACACAACAATCTCACAAGACCATGTTTCTCAAGGAAAATCTCATATCCTTACCAGATATGTGGAAATTTAAAATTTAAGGTGAATTAAGTAAAGCAGACAGTCAGGAAGATTTTGAAGCTATTCACTAGTACCAAATAAATCTTGTTGAAGATGAACGTGTGGCGTAATTTGCCGAATCAATAATAAGAGAATGGTAATAGAAAGTAAATATATCAGATTCTCTTTCCTAATCTTTTCTATATTTTCTTTCCTTCTTTCATCTAGCATTAAATTAGCCAACCCCAAAATTTTGGGTTAGGGCTTCAATCATGATGATCTAGCATTAAATTCTGTAAAGACATTCTCTCCAAATGAATCCAACTATCCTCAAATCAATTCCAAAATGGTTTAAAGCCTGTTCCGTGTCTAATTTTCTTTATGGATGCCAATTAGTGAAAGAATGTACACAAGACATCCTTGATAGCTGGAAAAGAGAAATTGCTGCATTTAAATAGGTCTGCAACAAAGAATGCATACTTGAGTCATTAGTCATTTCTTCCTGTTAATAACAGTTAACCCAGATTTTAATTAAGCCTGGCCTGTGGTCACATGGAAAAAATGTTTGGACCTAATGTTCTAGACGTTTGAGGCTTACTAATGAGTCTCACTTAGTGACAGGGCTTTTTAAAAAAAAGCATAAAAGCTTGTGAGGCATAAGAGAAAATGTCCCACACCTTCAACACATTTTTAATGACTAGTGTCAGAGGTGTGCACTATGCTGGTGGCGGCAAGTTTTGGTTGTAATAGCTTATAAATTTATATTTATTTTCCTATTGTTCTCACCCTAACCTTTAGTAAGACAATACTAAGCTGTTCCATATTAAATAACATCAATAAAAACACCTCTTTCCACATATGAAATTGAAAAATGTTATAACAAATTCAAAAATTAAATTTATCATAAAATTTATTTATTTTAATTTTATTGATCATTAAAGGGAATTTGCACAAGGCCTGTGCTCCATTCTTAAGGCTACTGAAGCATTTGAAATTGTGCCTCTAAGTTTAGAAACATTAGTTGCAACCAATGTTCAACAAATCCTACCCAAAGGCATGTGAGGTTTACACCTAGTGGTGGGTCGTAGGATCCTGGCTAGAGGTTTGACCCCAGATGGTTTATAAGAGACTCAAGCCTGACACAACCAAGGTATATGTCTTGAGGTTTGAGGCGAGAGAAGATGTGACGCTTAAGCCTCAACTTTTGTAGACACATGCCAGGGCCAAAAATGCCTTATGTTGGAATGTTGGATAACTATATTGTGTACTTAATGGAGAAACTCGGTACAAAAGAAAGAAGAATGGATAAGTTGGCGATCTAAAGGACTTCAATGCTTGATGAAATCTTTGATCTGAAGGGCAAGTCGTTAGTTTGAAAACATTAGAGATCAAAGGACATTGAGGTTCGGCGAAGAATGGTGTAACTATTAAAATAATATAATTATATGTTTTGTACTTTTCTTAGACTTATAACTTATGTATTCATGAAGAGAGATTTGGACCACTTTGTCACTAATGCTTTTATCTATTTCGAACTATTCACGTGCCACCACTCATTCCAAGATATCCAATGACAAAATCTGTAAGAGTCGTTAATATCTACAGTGCAAACATGTTGTGGATTTACTGGTCAAAGTAGAATATTTGCCTTTGAACTTGTGATTTCCAATTGTTAGAAGATTAGGGTTAAGGAGAAAAGGAGGAAACTAGAGGAGAGAAATGAGTAGGTCACTCCCAATAGGGTTCGACCTCTCTTTTATAAAAACATGTGGTTAGTCGTGTGATCTTAAGTATTGGGCCCACACGACCTTACATTAATGATAAATAAGATGTGGGTAGTGTGGGCTTAAGTATTGGCCGACCCGAAATTAAATAAGAACTCTCAACACCAATGAAACGGACCTAATTGAAGTCACATAATACTGATATAAAGGTTCGTAACGATCTATCAAATCACATGATTCCTACAAATCTTGTTCAGATGCAAAAGAATTGAGCTCTAAGCATATTGAAATAAGAGACAAAACTTTCCTCCACAAGTCCTAATCAGTCAAGTATATCAAGTGCAGATTGTTCTCACAGTCTATATATTCAAAAGTCGACACTGGGTACATAGTTTATTGTGAAATTGAAGTGCAAATGATCTCATGTGTAGCTTCCTCATCACGTGATGAAGCACATGGAGTTCGATTTACACTTTGTTAGAAAGAAAGTGACTCAAGAGGATTGAAACAACCATCTGAGTCTACAGAATTATAACTTGTTGTATCAATTACGAAGATAACAACTATTTTCTTGAATTTCTACACCATCTGAACTACAAGTTTCGACATTACAAACATATTTTCTTCTAGATTTGATTGACACACCAAAAATCCTATTGAGACCAACAAAATTCACGATTTCCAACCATAGTGACAAAGTCGGGGTTCTGGAATAATTCAGTAATAGAAAGCATCAAAATAATAGGTAAAATATCGATAAAGTTGGGAAAATATCGGATAAATTAACAACTAAGAATAGCCTTTTTAGTATAAAGAATATTTAAAAAAAAATGTGTATTTTATATACTAAATGATAAAATAAAACTCAAAAAATACAAAAAATAAAAATAATATGTGAAATTTTTTTTGACTAAATCACGATTAATCCTGACTTTTTTGATAGATCAAAGATTTTTTTTAAAAACTTCACATCTTTTCGAAAAAATTGTGATTTAATCAATAACAATTAAATTGGTGATTTAATCACGACTTTAAAAAAAAAATCACAGATTTTTGTCACTATGTTTCCAACTAATTCATTCACTTTAAATCCAACAGTAGATTCTACAACCTGAGCTGATATTAATCACTAAAAGACAGAAAGTAGAACACCATCTGCCAAGCTTAGTAATCCAAAACCAAAACTATGGCTCTAACTTAATAATCAGAAACTCTGATTAAACTCCATCAAACTTACAATAAATCTCGATTAAACATCAGAAAAATTCAGAATCAGTCCTATAAACTAAAAAAATAAACAAATTAACACAAATCATACAGCTATGGCTCCAACTTACTAATCCGAAAATCTGATTAAACTCAACTAAACTTTCAATAAATCTCGATAAAACAGTAGAAAAATTCAGAAATCAATCCTACAAACTAAAACAAATCATACAACTATGGCTTCAACTTAATAATAAAAAACGCTTATTAAACTCCATCAAACTTTCAATAAATCTCGATTAAACATCAGAAAATTTTCAGATTCAATCCTATAAACCAAAAACTAAACAAATTAACACAAATAATACAAATCTAACAAACGAATCTCAATCAAAAACAGAACAGAGCAACACAATAACAGATGTAATTCTAACAGAGAAAAACGACAGAAAAAAAAAAAAAAAAACTAATTAAAACTTACTTCATTTCTGCCAGATGTCTCCAGATCAAAACCTTAGAAGATCGATGATGAATCAAGCGAGATTCAAAGATCTTACTATTAAGTCTCATCAATCAAAGATCGAATCCTAAAAAATCGAATATAGATCGATTGGATCTAGGGCAGTAAACCATGGTGGATAAGAAGGATTTGAGATGGAGGGGACACATATGGAAATACGCAAAAAGAATATTAAAAAATAGAGAAGAAACCAAAAAAATAAGGAAACAAAGTCCAGGGAACGAAGTTGGATTGGATCTTTGAAATTGATTCAATGTTGCTGAGATGAGCGATTTCAAATCTACGCGCCACGAACTACAGCGACAAGTCAACCTCGACGCTTTGTATTTTTTATTGGTCAACGTCAATATCAAGAACTTTTGATCCAATCCAAATTCCAAATCCAACAAAACTAGAGTATAATTTTTATTTTTGTGATTTAGACACACCCCTCCACGTTTTGGTGATTAATTGAGATGCCCTTCTATGTTTCAAAATTAGTGACCTGCCACTTTGACATAGGTCTTCTCTTATAAAGTATGAAAATGACCTAATTATCCTCATCTTCAACCTCTAGTAAAAAATAGAACACTTGAATTTTATTCATAAGAAGAGTCATCTTCAAACCCTTTTAATTTTTATTGTAAATTAATTTTATTTTATTTAAACTCATCTTCTATCCATTCAAAGTCGGGAGTTCAGTAGCCGTCCATTTTCAAAGTCTTTTGTCAACTCAAAAAAGATTTTTTCTTTAAATTTTTTTAAATATAATCTAACTTGAATCCTAGAGGGTTGAGGTGTTAATTTGTTTTTTCCACGTGACCATCTAAAATGTAGAAAAATCTTAATTTTCTACCTGAAATCTCATCCTCTTTTGCTTCTCCAAAAATTCCATCTTGTTAGTAGATAAAATCATAAGGTTGAAGATTAGGAAAACGAATTTTACCCAAGTTAAGGACAAAAATATTTAGGTCATTTTCATTAGTGTATTAGAGAAGACTAGAGTCAAGGGGGTATGTCATCATCTCAAGATTCATCAAAATGTAGAGGTTTATGTCTAAATCACCCTGTTTTTTCTGGGTAATTTTGGTACAACTCAGATTTAATTATATTTTAGGGTGATTTAGAAACTCAAGTTAGGCAAATTTACCAAAACATGAACGAAATATCGATTATTTATCAAATCGGTAACCTGTAGCAATTATTTTTGAAAATGGTAATTTACTGTTTTCGAATATATATATATATATGTTTTTACCAAATCGATAAAAACAGTAAAATCATGTTTTATACCAAAAATACTCTTTTTTAAATTTTCACTTAAATTATCAAGAAGTCCTCTCCTCTTTTACATTTCTGTCTTCTTCTCATTTTTATTTGGGTTTTCCATTGAATAAGTTACAGAGCTCGAATGAGTTGAAGTTCAGGTATGTAATCTCTCTCTCTCTCTCTCTCTCCTCTTTGTGAAGATCATGAAAAACTTGCATCGAAATTGTTTGTATATGTGTTTTAGGGTATTTAAATCCTATATCTCAAATTTGAGGAGATGGAGAAGATGAAGAATATATTTTTGTTAAAAGATTAAAAAGACTCAAAGGATTGAATGGATTTTAATGTGTTGTTAAGGTTAGAATGGTAAATGCATAAGTAAAACAAAAAAGAGTATTTTCGGTAAAAAAAAAATTCGATTTTACTGTTTTTACCATTTTGGTAAAAAAATATTTTCGAAAATGGTAAACTACCGTTTTCAGAAATATTTGCCATAATTTACCATTTTGGTAAATAAGTTAGAAAACTCTAATGTTTTAGTAAATTTCTCGTCATGTTATATAGTACAAATTCTTCTCCAAAAAATAAAAAAATAAAAATACAAAATGCACATAATTAAGTTTTCTAGTCGAACAGACATAACACACATGTAGAGTAGGCTTTCTTATGTACCTAAAAATTTGATTTGATTTTTTTTTTTTTTTTTTGAAGTATAATAAAGTAAGCAATTGAACTCTGAATTTTGTTGGGAACAATTCTGAGAAAATTGATTTTAATTCTTTTATAATTAGAAAGTGATAACTGGGTCTGATTTTTGTTGGAAAAATTGATCACCATTGCATCAATATATTTTTATGGGTAAATTTCTGTTCTCTTTGCATAGTGAGTGTAGAAAATATTTATCATATTCTCATCCATTGTTCTTTAATTTATGACAAAAGTTTGTCCACTTTTTCTCTTTATTTGAAATCAATTGGGTATTCCCACAATCTATTTCGTCGTTGTTTTGAATTTGGCCGTCATTTATATTCTTATCAAAGAGATTTTATGGAATACGGCTCAATTTGTGGTTTGTTAGACATGAGATGTCGAACTTTGTTTGTTTATTTATTTTTATTTATTAAGAGAATGGGAGGTTCATCCTCGAAGTAATTATTAGTGCTATGTGATATCTTTTCTTTCGTTGTAAAGCATTTGAAGCTTGATTTTAAAACTCGTTTTGATGTCTCGGACGAGATATCCGATTTATTTGAGTCGTCTCAGACGAGATATAAAAAAATGCCTTAGAATTAGAATAAACCATGTCTTTGAGACTAGGGCTGTCAACGGATAGGTATCTGATCGGATACTGCTATATCCGAATTCGAATCCAAAAAAAAAATACTACTATCCGGATTTGAATTCAAATTCGATCGGATATCCCTAATAAACATTCGAATTCGAATCCGAAAAATATATCGGATCCGAAAAATATATCGGATATCTGATAATATCCGATCCGATCGGAGTTTGCACAGTCGAAACCCACAGATTACATCTGAAAAATTACTCCGGCGGGTTCAGGTCGTAGAGAGAGAGAGAGAGAGAGAGAGAGAGAGAGAGAATATGTACCTGGCTGCTCACCGGCCGGAGTAGATGTGTCGGAGTTCGCACAGTTGAAAGTTGAAACCCACGTATTTCCTTCAAAAAAATTACTCCGATTGGTTAAGATCGGAGGGAGAGAGAGAGAGAGAGAGTTTTCAGCCAGAGTAATGCCCTCATTTTCGATCGAAACGGAAACCTCCATTACCGTCTAGTGTTTTGGTGCTGGCGGGTTTGAGAAGATAAAGTGTTAGAAATTAAGTTTTGTTGTATGATAGCAATACTTAACACTATATATTTACATATATAAAGTTTTGTTATAAAACATAAATACATAATATGTGTATTGTTATCGAAGCGGATATTATCGAATTCGGATATTGCAATATCCGAATTCGTATCCGAAACTCATTCAAATATTTAAATCCGAATCCGATATCCGAAAATTTCGGATAATATCCGATTTTTTGAATTCGAATTCGGATTTTGGCTATCCATTGACACCCCTATTTGAGACGACTTGTCAACTCATCTCATTGGTGGATAATACTGAGACATCTTAGATGAGTCGTCTCAAATGAGATTTCAAACAATGATTTGAAGGATTCAAAGAAGTTTTTTTTCGAGGATTTGTTATTTAAGTGAGATTGTGTAATTTCTAAAAATTCATAGGACTTTATGTGGTAATTCGAACTTTTGACACTCAACATAAAGTTCAAAATGGGATTGAATGGTGAAATGTGATTCATATCATCAACCCATGAGAGATAAAACAAAGACAATAATGATGATGAATATGGCTTAAAAAAAACAAGAGTCTCAAATTCTTACAAACCAAATTGAAAGAAATATGAAAGTTAACGATTCTGACAAAGCTAGAGAAAGACCCAAAAGAAGATGGATTAAGGTAATGAAACACAATTGCAATAACAATAACAATAACATTTGGCTTAGACAAAATTGAGTGAAGGGCTCAAAATCATGGTTTTAAATCTCGTCTGATTCGTCGTTGTATCATTCACCAATGAGACAGGTTGACAAGTCGTCTCAAATCTTCTATGTTTCTCAAAAGTCAGTCTATTGTGTTATTGTTGAATAGGATGTTTTGAATAAATTGGACGACTCGATTTCTTTCATGGACGAGATGAGACGTCAAAACGAGTTTTAAAATCATGCTCAAAATCCTACCTGTATTCTATAAGAGAGTTATATTTTTTAGATAAACGAATGGGAAAATAGTTACAAGAAAAGGTGATAGAGGGTATAAACTGGAACTCATTCTACCATAAGATGCTAGAAATCTAATATGCAATTAAATCAAAGTTCAAAGGCAATTTGAATCCTACTCTACAAGCTCGTCAAGTGCTTGAAGGAAGGAATGTCAATGAAAGATTGGCTTTCCTCAACTAACAAGTGTTGGACATTGTGGCTAGGGTCTCCCTCTAAAATGGAAGAAGTTTTGAGTTCAAATCCCCTCATTGGCCACCTACATGGGGATTTTTCCTAACTTTCCTATTATGTGTGGTTTGTGAGGTATTGCATGTACCTAAGGGATTTGGACGGTGTGATATGGTACTTTAAGAGACCAGTGACATTGCCCTGCTAGTCGGGAGTCCAGACACCCTGATCATTTAAAAAAGAAAAAAGAAAGAAAGAAAGAAAGAAGATTCATAGCACGGTCATGGTTATAACAACCAATTTGCTTGTCTTCCATGGCCAAAAGTGACACGAGGACACACACACACACTTATAAACTCAGCTCATTTTGCAACTTCTAACCCTAATTTACAAGTTGAAGAATTGTGGACCATTAGAGTTTTTGCTAATCACTTTTGATAGGGTTAGAAGGTTCAGAATGGACTAATTTTTGGTGAAGATGATCTCTTCATCATAGAGATGATTCTCACCAAAATTCAGTCCGATCTAAAACTCCTAACCCACACATTGAACAAATGTTTGGCTTCCTTTAGGACCTCGGAATGCCACCCATATATATATATATATGGGAAATGCTTAGCAACAAACATTTTGGCAAAACATTTTTCAAAACATGGGTTAGAGGTTTTGGAATGGGCTGATTTTTGGTGAGGATGATCTCCTCATCATAGAGATCATCCTCACCAAAAATCAGCCCATTCCAAAACCTCTAACCCATGTTTTGAAAAATGTTTGTCAAAATGTTTGTTGCTGAACATTTCCCATATATATATATAGGTTTTGGAATGGGCTGATTTTTGGTGAGGAGATCATCATCACCAAAAATCAGCCCATTCCAAAACTTCTAATCCCATAAAAAATGATTTACAAAAAATGGACGGTCCACGATTTTTCAACTTGTAAACTGGGGCTAGAAGTTTTGGAATGGGCTAATTTTTTGTGAGGATGATCTCCTCACCGTAGAGATCATCCTCACCAAAAATCAGCCCATTCCAAGACCTCTAACCCATGTTTTGAAAAATGTTTGGCCAAAATGTTTGTTGTTGAACGGGACCCGATATATATATGGGAGCGGTTCGGCAGCCCTAAAGTTTGCCAAGTTTGGTGGCAAACATTTTTTGTAAATCACTTTTGATGGAGTTAGAAGTTTTGGAATAGGCTGATTTTTTGTGAGGATGATCTCTACAGTGAAGAGATCATCTTCACAAAAAATCAGCTCATTTTGAAACTTCTAACCCTAGTTTACAAGTTGAAGAATCGTGGATCGTCCAATTTTTGTAAATTATTTTTGATGGGGTTAGAAGTTTTGGAATAGGCTGATTTTTGGTGAGGATGCTCTCCTCATCATAAGGATCATCCTCACAAAAAATCAGCTCATTCCAAAACTTTTAACCCATATTTTGAAAAATATTTGGCACCAAACTTGGCAAAATTTAGGGCTGCTGAACCGTCCCATATATATATATATATATATATATATATATATATATAGGGGGCCGTTCAAGGGCCATGTGAGAAAACATATGAAAAAACTTTCGTTTTTCAAAATAAGAGTTAGAGGTTTTGGATTGAGCTGATTTTTTGCAAGGATGGTCACTATGATGAAAAGATCATCGTCACAAAAAATCAACTCAATCAGAAACTTCTAAATCCATCAAAAGTGATTTACAAATTAGTAATAAAAATTGGTAAAAAATCGACGATCCACATTCTAAATCACTTTTAATGGGGTTAGAAGTTTCAGATTTGACTGATTTTTTTTTTTTTTGGATGATCTTCCCATCATAGAGATCATCCTCACAAAAAATCAGCTCAATCCAAAATTTCTAACCCATATTTTAAAATTTTATTAAAAACGAAAGTTTTTACATATGTTTTCTCATATGGCCCTTGAACCTGACCCATATATATATATATATATATATATATATATATATATATGAAATAAAATCGATGGTAGAGATTAATGATGATGTGGCAAGTTAAAAGAATTACCTTAAGCGTTGCTCGGCTGAAGCCGAGCCAAGCCATTTTAAAGAACAAATCATTCCTTAGTCCTTACCCGTCTGGATTTTCTTTCCTCTCTCTCTCACACTCTAATACTCTAACAGTAAGAGTACTTAAAGATTTTCAGATTTATTACGAGGATTATGATTCTTCTGTCACTTCTGCACTTTTTTCTTACCTTGATCAGCTGGGTTTTTTTTATCCTTAATCTCTTTGATTTCTAATTCTTTTAATTCCCAAACCATTAATCATGAATTGTCATTGATCTCTTGTAAAATCTTTCTGAACACGGGAATATTGAACACAAAATTTAAGAATTTCCATAAACAATAAAAAATAAATAAATAACAGTCTAAGAATCATCAAACTAAAAGAAAATTATTGCTTTTAAATTAGATCAAGGCCATGAATCCATAAGACTATGGTCTAATTTGACTATCATGTGGGCACAACAGCCCCTTTTAAGAAGTTAGTGACGAAATCAAGCTAGCCTTACTCTAAGGGTGGCAATCTTAACACGACTTGAAAACGACGCAAAATTGATAGAGTTAGGTCATAACAGTGTCAACACATTTAAAACGTTTATTAAATGGGTTGGGTCAGGGTTACGGGCGTCAACCATTTTAACCCGTTTTGACAAGTTTAGTTATCCTATCATTAACGTGTAGTTTTAAATATATCAACACTTACTTTAGAGTTTTTTAAATTATTCATTTTTTTGTTAAAATTTTCAAATTAAAATTTATTATATTTTTTTTCTCCAAATTCTATAAAATATAGAGAGTGTTTTAAGATATGTTTTTACATAATTAATGGTTAAGCTTTTAATTTGAAAATAAAATACAATTTACGTATTAAGTTATTTATTTATATATATATTTATCTATTTTTTTATTTATTCATGTGGGAAAAATGACCTTTAGTAAGATTTAAGATCTTACTAAATAAGGCTAGAATGTCTCATGTGATAATGAAATACACTTTATTTGGACAATAATAATAATAATAATAATGAAAAACACTTTTCTTACTAAGTTGGTAAGAAAAAATTTCTGACCACATCACCTTATGGCATATGAAAACATGAGCAAATGCCACATGCATGGTTTTTAAAAAGGATAAAATTCTATTAATTTTGATTTTTTTTTTTTTTTAAGTTATTTTTCACCATTAAACCTAGTTTATATAGGATTGTGTGACTTTATTTTTAATAATGATATTTTATTTTTTATGGTGAAAATGAAACTTATTTTTTCTGATTAAGATTAAAATTTTATTAAATAGATTATATGAGTTGGGTTACATATACCTATTTATAAATGGGTTGGGTTTGGGTTTAAATTTTTTAGACAATTATTAGATGGGTTGGATTTGGATTTAATAAATTTTCATAATACCCTTATCTCGACACAACCTAACACATTGCCACCCCTACCTTACTCAAATTTAAAAAGTTCAATTAACATCAATGAAACAGGGTTGACATTAAATTTTATTAAAAATATATAGTTTATTATTTTCACTAACATCCAATATTTGATGGGCTCCCTTCAAAGGGCATCAATTGGGTATTCTAACTCCATGATATTTTGATTTAGATCTGTAAAAATTATTTTATCAGTGAGAGACAATAATTGATTTGATCATTCGATTAAGAAATCAACCCTAGATCTGATCTCATCGGGATACCTCGGTGCAATTCCCCCATAAAAATGTTTATCTCGAGGGAACCATGTATCTACAATTTCCATAATCGATTGAGTACACCACTCAGTCAGATTATCACGACTCTTTTCTATTTATTGTTATAATTTCATCAAATTGGATCATGTCATATTGGATCACCACAAATAACAAACCTATAAGACTCATAGGAACTTCAAATGTTTTGTAAAATTTTGATTTATAGTTTCATTCACTCCTAGTAAATTATAACTTTCAAAGAAATATTAAACCAACCATAAAATTTATTTGATGAGAATCATATAGCTTTTAAACTGGACTCAAACATCCATCGAGTTGAGTCGACTTGTCTGCTACAAACATAATATTAAAATTGCAAAATAGTTAAAAACAGTTTTCTCTCTTAGTTTAAATAATATGAGTCGACTTGATACTAATTAACACTTATGGGTTCAGTCGCTTTCTTCAACCATGCCATCTCGGATTCCTCTAAATATGGTGCCAGCATTTCTCTACATTTAGCATGATATGTGTTCAACCATTCTATCTCATTAGGTCCTAACAAGCTCAAGTCCATCAATTTCTTCTGGTAAGGTGCCTGCACATAAAATAATAATATAAAAAAACCTTTAGATACAAAACTAGATTCTCAGTGAGGATCCTTAGAATTTCAAATATTTAGAGAGCAGTAGTTGAATCAAAATTTAGGCAAGTTATCAAAATGGGTAAATCTTCCTAATTCTCTAAACCATTGGTACGGTTAACTTGGTTAAGTTGACTTGCCAAATCTCTTGGTCATTTCCAAGTATGGTTTTAAATCTCGTCCGAGACCGAGTCCACCAACGGATAGACAAGTCAAATGTATTGGACGAGATTTAAAATCATGGTTCATTTGTCTCATGGATGAATGAGGTGACTCAAACGTATCGGAAAACTCGTATCAGTCTTGTCCACATGATTTCAAAACTTGTCTGAGACTCAGACGTATCGGCCAAGTCGTCTTGGTATCAGGCATGGACAAGATGGGCAGACGAGGTTTTTTAGTTTTGCGGAATCTCGCGAGACGAACGATAGGTCTCGACCGAGATATAGAAAATCTCGTCCGAGACCAACAAGTTTTACCAGTTTTCATGATTGAAACCCTATGATTTTCACCCCAAATCAATTTTTGGTCTTCTCAACCAAGTGAATCAGAGAAATCAAAGAAAAAAGGGTTTGGATCCAAATTGAATGAAAAACTTCATCTCCCTCATCAGATTTTTTAAATGGTTAATAACCATTGCCTCAATGCCAAACGAGACGAGACGTAATGTCCAAGTCAACTCAGTATCAGGCATGGAGACAAGACGTTTAAAACCATGACGAGATGTCAAAATGAGTTTTAAAACCATGTTTCCAAGGCAACACCCAGTTCTCAAATGGGTTTTGCAGTCATAATTCATAAGAAAGTGTGTATGGACCTACAGCGGGGTCAGAGAAGAAGATGAGATTAAATAAAAATATGCAATCTTACCCATGTTATATTCTCAAATCCCAAGTAACCCTTATCACCAAAATTGAATTTTGTTTTAGCCTCCTTGACTATTAGCACATTCTCCAATCTTACACCAAAGCTCCCATCTTCGTAGTAACCAGGTTCTGGAAAACACGATCACAAAATAATCACACAAAAAAGTATTTGTCAAGAAGCCCGGCACAAAATTTCCCATTATTCTTGAAAAGGCAAGCATATACAGCAATAAATAAAGCTAAACTTATCGGCATTTTAATATCAATTACCACTGAAGTTAGATTTAGTGTTCATTTCCATATGAAGGATGGCAACAATGAATGAAAAGTTGATTCTTGCCAAAATTCTACCAACCGGTACTCTATCACCACTAGAGCATCTTATTTGTATATTTATTTGTCAGTATTGTAGTTCCACTTTTGTATTTTTATACTAAAATGCACAAGTGGTGTTTGGTTGCTGGGGTAGCTCTGTCCTGGTCCAGAAAGATCTGACTCTTTGGGTTGCAGTGGAATATATCTATATATCCCCTAAGAGGGTAACTAAAACCTCAATCTAACCATGGGAAGAACTACCTTCCAACCACATTTCTAAGTCAGAATGTATAAAGAAGTTGGAGAACATTAATCACCTTCTAATCCATGGGAAATGTTCAGCACCCTAAGTTTTACCACACACTTTAACAAACGTTTTTTGTCCTACATGGGTTAGAAGTTTTGGAATGAGCTGATTTTTGGTGAGGATGATCTCTATGATTAGAAGATCATCCTCCCCAAAAATCAGCCCATTCCAAAATGTTTAGCCCCATGTTTACACGTTGAAAAATCGTGGACCGTCCATTTTTTGTAAATTATTTTTGATGGGGTTAGAAGTTTTAGAATGAGCTGATTTTTGGTAAGGATGATCTCCTCACCATAGAGATCATCCTCACCAAAAATCATCCCATTCCGAAACTTCTAACCCATGTAGGACAAAACGCGTTTGTTAAAGTGTGTGGTAAAACTTAGGGTGCCGAACGGGACCCCTAATCCATTGTCCTATACTTCAAGTATGATTACATTTCTTATCCCTCCATGTCGAACCTATTCATTAGGGGTGCAACTTGATTCGGTTTGGTGCCAAATCGGAACAAAACTGACATTGGTTGGTTCCACTAAATAAGTACCAGAACCAGAACCGAACCGAATTGCCCATGGAATCGAACCAGATCAAACCAAATTAAGTTTGGTTCGGTTCTATGGATTGACAATATCCTATAAACTTACTTGGAACTTACATATTTTTTATATCAGAAAAAAAATGAATATGAGATTTTATCTAATAAGTCATTAACCTATCCATCAAGAAAAAGAAATCATTAAAAAAAGTCATTAATCTATGTCTTATTTCCTAAAAAGTAGTTAGTCATTGAGGGTTCAGTTCTATACAAGACTTGAACCGAGAACCGAATCGAATTTGATCGATTCTCCATTTTCTTAAATACTTGGCTCACTCTAAAGAAGAATGGCTCCACAGGTATCATCAGCTTATGATCATCGAACCCCAGTTACCAAGCAATAATGATTGTGGAACATGTAGTTTCAATGTGCCCAAACCGACACAAAGTGGTACCTGATGCCCAGTACACACCTAGAAACGAAATCTAAAGTCCAACAACTGTCCTCCCATAGATCTTTAAAATTCCTATAAATTACACCAATTGATTATCACTAGCAGGTTTCCTATGAGGGGAAAACTCACAACTACCAATTTAATATATGCCAATCCTATAAATAAAAAAATGAAATGGTAACGTGTACCACTAAAATGTGTGCTTGAAACATGAATAATATAAGTAATTGGGTAAATTCAACTTTGAACCCCTTGTAGTTTGGAATATTTCCATGTTGACCCCCTAACATTTTGATAATATCACTTACCTCCCCTTCCATTGACAGTGTTAAAATTCAGATGTTATTTTACTATTTTACCCTTTCCTTTTATTCTTTTTAATTAAAATTTGCTCCCATCTGAGCGTTCACACTCACACTCTAGAGCATAAACACATTTTTTTCACCGGGATATTTTTTTTATCAATAAAAATATCATTTTAAAAGGGTAAAATGGTCTTTACAAAAATTAAAATCATTTTTTAATCATTTAGTTGATGGCAAGTAGGTGGAAGAGGGGGAGGGTAAGTGAGCCCCTAAGATAAGGATAAGAAAGGCAAGTGCAATTGTCAAAACGTTAGGGGGTTGACATAGAATTATGCCAAACTACAAGGGATGAAAGTGTAATTTACCCTAAGAAATTTGACCAATTTCAGGCGTGTACGCCAGAAAAGATTGAGTAAACAACTGTCTAACACAACTGATACAAACTCGAGAATTTAGATTAATTATGTCAATCAAATAAGCAATTCAAAGGAAAGCATTCGTGCATTAATTTCAAGTCTTTACTACCAACAGGTAGTTAGAAATTGAAAGGAAATAATGTACAAAGATTGTAGACATCCTAGTAAATAAAGCATGATACTAACCATTTGTTACAGTCATCGAAGCTTGTATTGGCACATTTCGTGGTCTGAAACTAATTAATTGAGGTCCTGTAACACAAAAAATAAAAATAAAAAATAAATTGAACTTATTAGATAAGTGCAAACATAATACAAGTTGAAAACAAAGGAAAAGAACTCTTAGATTGAATTCTGCACACCTTCGTGAACGTTCAGATAAGATCCAACCCCATGACCCGTACCATGTCGATAATCAAGACCATCCATCCATAATGGAACTCGAGCAATAACATCAAGAGTATGTCCTGAGAAAAAACAGTATTTCAATTTAAAAGGCTACAAAAGATTTTTTTTATTTTTATTTTTTTATAGATAAACAAAATTTTATTGAAGAAAAGATGGAAGTTGGGATCCAAGAGATCACGACAAAAAAGAAATAAATAATGCAGAATAACCAGTAAGTATAATTTTTATTACACTGGTTCTATTACACACACACACATATATATATGTCCAAATGACAACTCAGCCTCTTGTATGTGGTCTAGATTGGGCTTGAAAAAAAAATTCCCCACCAAAAAAGCATTTTTTGGTGTCAAATCTTTAGTTTAAACATGGACATTCATTGAACTCCTAGATTTAAAATTTAAATCTAATGGTGAAAAAAATCTCTTTTTTCAATTCTGTTTTTTTGAGAGATCATAAAATTTTATGCTCTACATACATGTCTCACCCGATGGTGTATTTGCTATCCTATATATGGAGAGATTGAGGATGTTGCCCATAGAATTAGAGATGGATGGTTAAAGTGGAGGTGTGCTTCTGGAGTACTATATGACAGACGCATCCTAACCAAGTTGACCGGAATGATTTATTGATGGCAGTAAGACCGCCTAGCTTTATGGAGCTAAATGTTAGGTGATCAAGAAACAACTGTTAACGGATGAGTATAGCAGTGATGAGGATGTTGAGATGGATAACAAAGGAAGACAATTCAATCAGCTGGCCCCAAATTATTGGGATAATGATGATGATGAATAACAATAAGTATAATCATGATGACATTGATGAATGAATTTGAAAAATACCGTTTGTCCCATTAGGAAATCTGACAGTGTCCAAAGCAATATGGCCTTTGAGAACCTATATCTCCATCAGTTAAATTCAGTAATGTCAGGCCCAACAAAAAGCAAGCTAACAGGAAAAAAAGATCCACAACAAAAATGATTTTCCAAGCATAATAAAAAGGTAATAGCAAGCACGTGATGAAAAAATAGGCAAACTTTTCAAAGATCAGAAACACTTAAATATTGGAAAAATAGCACTTTGTGGATGGGATATGCAAAACTAGCCGGACCTCACGATTAAAATACCAAAGCAATTCCATGCTTTATATGGCTGTTCATATATCCACCTAACATAAGATCAACCGCCATAGCAGATTATTATTATTAATTTTATTTTTTTTTAATTGGAAAAAAGAACTAAAGGTTAGTACATAAGTCCACATAGAATTATCATCAGTACGCTGCAAAAGTATACATGATTTGTCCAGCTAGGTTCATAAAATCACAGGCTGACAGTAACACCAGTAATTCTGAAAGTAAATTCGAGCAAAAAATATTAAGTGGAACGACTACATATAATAAAGAAATGAAACAAAGTTTGTCTTAGAATAAGAGCAAGAGAGTTTTTGAATATTATACTGGTACCAACAGTCCAAACCTTCACCAAATTGGAAACTATAAAAGTTTCTACCTACCGCAGTATAGCAAGCTTTCTCATGTGCTGATGGTTTGCCAAAGTGAACGGTCCGTGTTATATCAGTCGTTCCATCTTGATACTTCAAAAGCAATACAAACAATTTAGCCAAGAAACAAACAAAGCAAAACAAAATAGATGGTAACGTAAAATTAACCGTTTCACTTTCAGGTTAGCAAGTTGCGGAGAAAATTGCAAACAATTTATGGCTATATACAAACCTGTGCTCCTGAATCAAAAAGATAGATGCTATCCGCATCAAGCTCAGAACATGTTTCTGATTCCGGTTTATAATGGATAATTGCTGCATTTGGTCCAACCGATGAAATAGTTGGAAAGCTTAGTCCTCTAAAGTGCTGCAGAAAACCAGGCAGCAAAAACATATTATACTATACAAGTATGTATCAGTAGGTAACACAAGCAAAATCAAGAAAATCTCACTAAAAAATGAATCTTATTTCTCCATTCAATTCTAGCTATAGATCTTCTGTCTCGATCAATTTGATTAATATAAGAAAAAATGATATAAAAAAGCAAGGAAATAACAATACAGAAAATTAAGTGTGGAATCTACATCATTACGGGCAGAAATATGGAATCAGCACCATCAACTAAGGTTTCAAAGTTCTTCAGGCAATAAATTCCATACCAATATTTGCAGTCTCCTCTTTTACACATTTTATGGTACAAGTACCATTCAAGATGAGACCTAACTACTTCTATTAGGAAACAAATACTAAAATGAAAGTAAAGAGAATAAAGAAAATATCACTAAAACTTTGTTCAAAGGTGAACCATGTAGGGTCCGCATGTATTTCTTGAACAGAGGCACATCATAAAATTTGGCTGTAGTCCCGACCATGGATAAACTGATCCCCCCTCCCCACCCAAAAAACCAAAAAAACCAAAAAAAAATAGAGAGAGGAAGGATTTTGGATCAACAGTAGCTGAATTATCTGTTAAAAAACCTCTTATTACAATATGGTGAAATAGAAGCAAAGGACTTGTGAGTAGTTGACATCCCAAGAGACGAAAAACTTCATATAGAAGAAACATTTGCAATTTGCATGATAATGTAAGTAAAAGGTGGCCATTTCATATTGAAAACCCACTAAGAAAAAAACTGGAACCTCACATGGTTGAAATACTAAAATCAACAGATTTCACGGTAGATTTAGATACCTAAGAAATGTCAAGAAGTTGTTTCTACAAATGTCTTGCCAACATAGAACGTAAAAAAAATAACAGAACACATACCTCTTTTGATGCTCGGAAACTTTCTAACTTATCACTTGCAGATACCTCTGTTAGTTTTAAGGTTTCCCTGCCATTTTTCACAAAAATAATAATAATAATAATAAACATTAGAATCAATAACATATGTATCACAAAGCACTTATGACGGTGTTTCATAATGAAAGGAATCAGCAGCAAAGAAGAAACCCTAGTGCAACTGTTAAAAGCTAACACCATTTTTTTTTAGTTCATTGGCAACGGGTCCTGTTTGAAAAAGTGATTGACTTGCATATGAGCATGACCAATGTTTAAAATCTCATCTCAAGACATTGTCTTTACCAAGAGAAGAAACAAGACTGTCTCAACCGAGAAAAAGCCGAAATATTGAAAGTTTTGGGATCAATTTTTTTGTTTTTGTTTTTTCATTCCATTCTTGGCCGAGACATTCCAAGAAGGGAGAAACTATGACTTCCAATTTTCACATCACCCATTTCAGTGAACTTGTTTCATAGTGTAGAAATATTTTCAATTTCTTTGAGATGTCAAAATGACAGAAACCTTATAGAAATATTGACACAGGAGTGTCCCAATACTTGCTATGAGTCAAAGGCAAAGGGAGTTCCAAATACTCACATTATTTATTTGAATGACAGAGGAAAAACAGAACCCTATTTTGGGGTATTTTGGGAATAAATTTGGCATTAATTGGGATAGAATTATTGTTCAAGCCATACATCATTGGAAAGCTCTATGAGTCAGGATGCTAAGGCATTTTGCGGTGCTCAATTTGGAATTTTCTAGAGGGAGATATGGCCAATTTACCAGATGAGGTTCAGCTAGGCTGTTATACCCAAAACTTGATTAGTTGTACTCTTTTCTTGCTTCTTTCAATTCCTAGGTATCTTTTGAGTTGTCCAATGAGTCTTGTGAGTGATTTGCTTCTTAGTCAAATTAGTTATGAGTTTTCATTAATTTATCATCTTGAAAATATAAGTTTGGTATCCTAGGAATTACCTATGCTTGTACATATAAGTCCCCAGTCTTCTAAGGTCCAGATCAGAGTGTGTTTTTGGAGAATACAATTTCAGTTCAAAGAGGATTTTCTCTAAACTCTGTATCTCTTTGGTCAGTTCCTTAGAGTGGTGAGTTCCTAAACCCTATATCCCACGTTGGACTCCTTTGGGTAGTGATAATCTGTATCCCTTCGGTGTTTAATCTTGGGTGGTGAGCTTTTTTCTATTTTCTTTTATGTGTGAGTGTTTCATCTTATTTTCCCAGTATCAAATGTGAATAGAAATTTTAGCAAATGGCTGAAGGGAAAAAAAAAAAGGTGAAACAGTAGAACTCTTAGGTCATCATACTATAAGAAACCATTACTAAGAAGCGTAAGATCAATAACGTCCTATGTGTTGGCAGAGGGAACTAAGACTAAGGACAAAAACAGATAGGCTAACACAAGAAATTAGGTACATGGAAGAGAAACATGGATTCCCTATAACCTGGGGAGGTCATAACAACATTGACCAACAATAACAACCCCACATTGTGAGGAGACCCAATCTAGATGAATTCCAAATGGCCCAAACAACACAAAAATGTCAACAACATTTGCACAAATATAATGCTTCAAGCATTTAAATATATGTGCACATAAATATAAATGAATCATAGATATTTGTCCCCTGTATCAATCAAGTGCCACATGGGTAAAAAGTGTCAGAAACCCCACCTCCACAAACCTGATATGCCACCACATCTATACAGTTTATTCCATACTTTAAGGGACATAACTTTTTGAAATACTTTTGTTCATGTTAATTATGCGACAAACAATGCTGTTAAATAGAATATGCGACCAGCACATGATTTTCGCATATATGATTTCGCACATCGCATATGCTAAAAGAAAAAAAAATAAATGCAGAAAAATATTTCATCGCACACATTGAATATTGGAAGATAGTATAAGTTGGGGTATGCATTGTAGCATATGTGATTTTCACTTTGAAACTACCACATGCGAAAGCATTTGACAAAAGTAGCGACATAGAAATTATTTATTTGAAGTACTACATATATCACGGGATAAACAAGCTTACGAATGTTTTCTTTTATGTGTTCCTTCCGACACCAAGAAGTAACCAGAAGCCCCATAACTCACCTGCATCTGGAAATTTGCAGAAGTTTATGTCCGGTGGATTCAAAAAATATATGTAAAAAATACAATTAACAAGTCTTAGAATAAAGGACACGGAATATCCAATTTCCGTACATGGATAGGTTTCCATTTTATAAGTGGGACACATAAAGCTTAGAAAAGTGGATAAAGACAGTATGTTCAGGCATTTAGATATCTCACGAAGATGGGAGATGAAGTGAGGCAAACAGTTAACTTTACACGATGATATCCGAAAAGGCTGGGTCGGATATTCATGTCACTTGTGGGAGACACGCTGACTCATATTCAAAGTTCAAACAAATCTTCATTGAATGGTATATAAAAGACAGATTACAAATAAGGATCTGAAACATTAAGATATGATTTTTACTGGTTTTCAAACGAGAATAAGATACATTCAAAGCATTTATTTACAAGATACAATAGCTTACCTGCTTGTCCAGCCATACAAGATATTGCACAACGGCTGCACCATCCCGAATATGTGCATTTCTTAAACCATCCAACTCAACAGGGTTCTAGGATTGCGAAACAATAAGTCAATAACAAAATATTTGTGAGGGGATAATGCTAATCAACAAAAAAATGTACAATTTGAGTAAAAATCTAACCATAGTGTTCATCCGTATAAAATGGGAAGTGCATACAATGGTTGATCGAAGAAGAAAATAATAATAATAATCATAAATAAATAAATAAAATCATCACTTTGCACAGTAAAGCACATTATACTGCTAACCCAGTTAAACATCTAGTGATAACCTAATGTGGAAACGAAAGAACAGTTTTTCTTTTTTTCTTTTTCTTTTATAAAATGCATCGAAGAAGTACACTCTTTCTATACGTCTCATCGACGATTAAATTGTAACGATTTGAAGTGTCAACACACTCTATTCCTTGAATGTGGTATTTAAGAAGATTAAACACATAACAGACAGGATCTTCAATTGGCATAACTCCAAGAAATATTACAGGAACGAAAAATACTGATCAAGATTTATTGCTTTAAAAACATAGAGAGATGCTATAGGCACCCCAATTAAAAAATAAAGAAAATAAGTGAATGGTTGAGAATAATAGAAGCTCTTTTTTTTTTTTTTTGCTAGATTTCTATTTTTGGGTTTAGGATTTTAAAAGAGCCTAATCATAATTGTACACAACTACTGAAATTGTTTGAAAGAGTCTTATAATGTTTTGTAATGTTGAGATTATAATTTGAGCTAACAAAACGTTTGTAATGTTTGAAGAGTTTGTTTTAATCTTTAATTGGGGTGTAACAAGGAAAAGTCGGTGTGCCAATAGCAGCTCTAAAAAATATCTTAAAAACAGAACACTCCATATTAACAAGAAGGCTTAGTTACACACACACACAGACAAAAAATATCCGGCTCAGACCTTGATGGTAAGTTTTATTTATAGTGCAAAGTATCATTATAGTATGGAAACATTGTTTTTTTTTTAATAAGTATTACAGGATTGAAGCTTCATATAAGAAAGCCTAGGCGATGTTTTTTTTTATTTTTCTTCTTTCCATTTTTGGGTTGACAAAACACAATAGAGTTCCAAAGACAATTGTTTTTGGAACTCATAATGAAACATAATAGAATATTCTGGATGTCATAACTCATAATGAAACCTCATTTGCAGTTACAGATATTTACCTTGATAGCTTTTGCAAGAGCCAAAGGTGACTGCTTGAGGAGAACTGAACCAGAGTTCAATTTCGTATACAAGGCATAGCAGCATGAAACAGGGTCAACCCATATGAGGTTATGATTCTTTTCTTTTGACCCATTTTCTCCATTTTCTGTCACATCAGTGTCAATAGACCTAATTCCCCCATCTTTCAAATCTTCAATTTGAGTTCCTTTGATTACAGAGTTCAGCTGACCAGATGCAAGCAAAACCACATCTGAGTTCACTGCACCATAATCGCGTACTTCAATTCCATTCTCCTCCAAATAAGTGTGTACCTGTGCACGGAAAATATCACTCAGATAAGTCAAAATAGTAAGGCCTACTAAGATAAAATATTGTCTTCGGGCAACACATCTTTACTATTATAATGAGAGAAGGCAGAGTAGAAGTAATTCGACACCAAATTTTGGATTCCAAAAATGTCCCCACGGTAACTATTAAACTTAATATAATTAGGGTCATTTTGGTCATAAACCAAGAAAATTGCAATCGCACCTCACATCTCTTAAAATCACATTGGTTAGTTTTCAAAATTACAAAAAATATTTTGTTTTTACTATATAACCTTTTAACCACCCTTTAATTAATATTTTAAATTACAAATAGGCCCTTTCAATACATGTGCATTTGCACATGCCACCTAGTAAACGATAAGCTGAATAGTGAATAGAAACAAAATTTATGGGAATTTGGTGGCGTGTTTTAAATAATGAAGGTAGGGTCATTTGGCTTTGTGCAGTCTCGTTAGGATTGGGGCACCAATAAAGCTGAAGGTTCGTATTTCCTTCGATGCCTCAAAATCTCTATGAATTTGAATAAGGGAAACTATATTGCAAGGAAGATTCAAGAAATCCTATCAGTTGGGTTTCCAAAAAGAAGAAAAGTACTTGGAGAGTGTCTCATATGACATCATTCGAGAGATTTGCAATTACAAATAAGTGCTATTTGTATACAACATAGAGATGCCAGTAAGAAGATTAGTTTTTTTTTAGCAGGCAAGCTAGAATGTAAAACCCATAGCCATGGTGCAATACTTCAGCTTATTGCAGCATTCCAGGCTTGCAATGTCATGAAATTCAAGTAATGTATCAAGAAACTAACCTCAGAAGAAACTTTGCCGATGTCCACGTAAAAGAAAGCAGAGTCTGGAGTTACTATAGCAAATGCATGGACAACAGGACAATAGGATACATCACTTCCCCGTATGTTATACAACCAAGCAACCTGCATGGATAACAATTGACATAGATACTTTCAGGCCCAATTCCCAATATAATAAGGGAAACCAAGTATAGAATGTAAGGGAAGTGATGAGATGGACTCACCTCATCAAGCGCAGTAAAAACGATGCCACAAGCTTTCTCCTGGATTAGCTTTTCTCTCAGTTCCTTCAACTTTTCAGCAACGTCACGACCCGCAAATTCTAATGGTTGTACAACAACCGGATTAATTTCTTGGGGTGGTCGGTTTTTCCAAATTTCATCTACCAAGTTTGTGGTCGACTGAATCAGTTTTTGCTGTTTTTTTACAAAAGCATGCTCCCATCTTTGTGCAGTATCTATAGAAGCACACCAAAGATCGACCCCAATAGTACCACCATCCGGCAGATTCTAATAAAAAATATCACAAACAACACACAGGACTTGAACTTTTGATATTGATAATTAAGCTCCACAAGTAAAACAACAATAATATTTGAAAGAGTCATTCTAAACTGACTTTGTACTACACTGCACTCAACACTGTGCTGACGAGGCAGTGTGCACATAACCATAGATTTTTTCCTTGAGATACAAGGAAAAATATATATGGTCAAGTGCACGCTGCCACGTCAGCACAGTGTTGAGCCCAGTGTCGTGGGAAGCCAGTTTAGGATATTCCTATTTGAAAACAACATCGGTATCCATAAACATAGAATTCCCAAAATACACATAAATCTTCATCTTGGGAAAGTCTTGGATGATATCTTACTTCTCAGGAAAGATTGAAGGTTTTGTGGGTTTTTTTGTTTGTTTATGTTTTAAATATTAATATATATAGGGGAACGCTAACGTCCAAAACCTCATGGGGAGCTTAGCATTGTCCAACACTTTTTTTTTTTTCAATAATACCCCTCCTCGTTTTGTCTTTTAGTGAAAAAGACAAGGGCATGTTAGTCTTTTACACAATAAATACATTTATTATGCCATTAATAAATGCATTTATTATGTTGGTATCGATTGTCTAAACATTTACTACAAAAAAAAGATATTTAATTCAAAATACTTAAATGCTCATAGCATTTATTGTGTTAAAGACCAATACACCATTGTCTTTTTCATTAAAAGACAAAACGAGGAGGGGTATTATTGAAAAAAGAAGTGTTGGACAATGCCAACGTCCCCATGAAGTATTGGACGTTAACATTCCCCATATATTTATACATATTAGATTATAACTGAATTTTGTGATTAATATATATCTCCGAAAATATCACACCCTCGTTTCAAATATCGTAGATATGTTTGCCGAGGTTCCACTAGCATTGACATTCAATAATAAAAAGTACAAATCATATAGCAACTTCAGAATTTAGGATATATGATGATATTTAACTAAACAAAACAACGAAGTATACATTTGAGTTTTAGGCATCTTAAAGTCAAATTCAAAAATCAATATTTTTGAATTCCAAGAAAATACGTATGAAATTACATAGCCATTCATCTTGACAATAAATTTTGCAAGAAGTTTGATGAGATGGTGACTCACATCAGCTGTCCATATCTCCACAGATGGATCTTCTCCCATACGCATGAGCTTCCACCGGTCACTCAGCTCTTGTGCTGCCTGTAAGTAGTATCGGCCATCAGTCCACAGCCGTGCGTCATTCATTGTTATAAGCGCCAAACCTGCAAGAAAGATTCAAGGATTTCACGTGTATAATACTTCCCATATAGCCTAACAAGAATCTGAAACTAAGTGGGTTAAAAAGCATTTTTTGAAAATGGAGAGGAAGTACGGGGCAAAGTTCCCAGCTAGGGATGTTCATCATTTAAACCTAACATGCATGCACACCCAAAAAGAAAGCTGATATTGGCACCCCAACTTTTACTCATCACACCCCAATTAAAAATAAGTGAATGGTCGAAAATGAGTAAAAAAGTTGGGGTGCCAATAGAATCTCTTGTTTTTTTTTTTTTTTGCTAGATTTTTATTTTATGGGTTTAGGATTTTATATGAGCCTAACATAATTGTAAACAACTACTGAAATTGTTTAAACGAGTGTTATAATGTTTTGTAATGTTGAGATTATAATTTGAGCCAAACCTTTGTAATTTTTGAAGAGTGTGTTTTAATATTTAATTGGGACATGATAAATAATTTAAGAAACCGGTGTGTAATAAGTAAAAGTTGGGGTGTTAAAAGCAGCTCTCGAGGGAGAAAAACAGTGAATTTGTTGATCACCTTCGGCCCATAACAAGTTGTTACAATCCCGCACCATTAACACTAACGTATTTTCGGTGTATTGGTTGGGTTCATATCATTTGGTATTAAAGCCAACACCATGTCTCAGGTTCAAATCTCGTAAGGAGTGACTTGCGGGAAAAAGGGTATCAAAGTGAAAGCTAACACATAGTGGGCACCAACGGCATTGGTGGAAGGGGTGACCTGGGGGCCAAAAAGAGGGTATCAAAGTGAAATCCGCCACAAAATGGGTCGCCACAGATGTCAAGCAGGAGTGTGATGGCATTATACAATCCCAAGGAGATATGGGCTTAATTTTATGCAACTTAGTTTCAAAATCTCATAGTTTCTGGAATCTCTCATCTTATATAGACTGAATTTGTTTTTTTTTTTTTTTTGGTTCACTTATTTCATTTTCCACTCATCAATTACTGAAAAAACAACTTGCCTAGTATTACAGGATTATATCATTCACAACATGGCTTCAAATTATAGTAAAAGAGGGATCATGAAAATTTCATTAAAAAACTTGGGGAAAAAAAAAATCAAAATTTCAAATTTAACAACAAGGGTTAATAATGTTGAATTAAACTCACCAGAACTTCCAGTGAATCCAGAAACAAATTCACGCCTTTTATCACGCGCAGACACATATTCACTCTGTAAAACAAATAAAATAATATCACCAAGTAAATTAATATCGAAACAAAAAAAAAAAAAAAGGAAATTTAGTTGGATGGTATCGATCGAAAACTTAAATCAATGATGACTCTAGCGAAAACTAGCTTGAAAGATCCGAGATTTAACACAGAAGCGATCGAAATACTGAAGATTTTAGATGTTTGAAGATCAGATTTGAATAATGGAACGATCGATTAAGTTCGAATCTAAGAGAAATCCTAACAGAGATGAAGATATCGTGAAATCTGATATTAGAGAGATAGAGAGGTTACCTGATGATAATCTTCAGATGGGACAATTAGGGCATCGAGAGGCGGATTGTGAGACGCCATTAGAGATCTCAAAGCATCGAGAGGGTCTTCCATCTTCTTCTCTCTCACTCTCACTCTCCCTCTCTGTATACTTCTTTGGAAAATTTGCAACAATGTAGAAAGCAATTGGTCTTATATAAGAAGAGACGCAGGTCTTTTAAAAATGACGGACTCGTATCATTTGACGGATATTTCTCTCTGATTTTACTCTTTTACCCTTCGCCGCATCGGATTTCATCCATTTGTGTCTCTCTGGTCTCTTCTTCTATCTCTTATTGTCTCGACTCGTCCGAGTCATTTCGAAACCATTCAAATCGTTAAAATATTGAAAGAGTCGTGATAATCTGATTTAGACACGTGGCAAACTCAATCAATTCACCTGACGTGACAGGCACTGAAATAGTATATCTGCTCTCCTAGGAATACAAAACTGAACAGGAGAATGTAAATGTGTATCTCGAGAGAACACATCTACGATTTTGGAGCCTATCATGTCAAATAAGTCGATTGAGTTATCACGTGCCTAAGTCAGATTATCAGCACTCTACTCAAGATACTCTCATGACATGGCATGTGGTAGAATCATAGATTTTACGCCTTGGGATACACGTCCTCCTAAATATATGTATCTCAAGAAAAGAAATCTATGATTATAGAACATGCCACGTTTGGAGGGTATTTTGATAATATAACACCCTTTTTGGCACATGTCTTTTTCTCTCTCTTGCCTATAGTGAAAAAATAAAATAAAATAAATCTTTTTTTTATTTGACCACTTGTGGCATTTAAAAATATAATCAAATGAAATGAGGTTGTAAAGGATAAAATTATTTAAATTTAAAAATAAATAAATAAATAATAATAATAATAAATAGTTATTTTTCATTGTTAAATTTGGGTGCTCGGTAATCATCCATTTTCAACACCTTGGATCAAGCTCGAAAAATATGTTTTACTTATTTATAAAAGGTTATGTTGTTGGATTGTCAATATAGGCCCAACGAACTTTTTTAAGATTTGAAATCTTAAAAAATAAATTTGTGGGCAGAGGACGTACGCCCCCATGTCAAACGTTTGATAAGTTATGAGCAAACACATCAAGAGTGTGCGTCAAAAAGGGTGTTATATTATCAACAATCATTAATTTCTTGAGTTGTTATTTTCTAACGCACTCTTGACATACGCCCCCATGTACTCCCTGACGTGGCATGTGCTAGAACCATGGATCTTTTCCTTAGAATACGTAGCTGCACATCCCCATAATGTGCAATTGTGTATCTCGAGAGAAAAGATCTATGGTTCTAGCCCATGCCACATCAGGGGCATATGGCAGCATATGTCAGAGGGGGCGTCAGAAAATCATTATTCTAATTTCTTTTATAGATAATAAATATTTAATATTTAAATTACAAAAATATTATTTACCTTAAAAATGCAAACCCAAGTTAACTTATTGAATATTTCATTAACTCAACTAATATTTTCAAAATATCATACATGTCATACCAGATCTCTTGCCCACTTGCCTCCAAGTTTTGGATGACTCTCCCAAATCATCTTTGGTATCCGACAATTTTTAAAATCATGATTTGATTTTGGATTTTGTCCATTTAAAAATGATAATAATAATTGTTGGGATGACCGAACCACACTAACCTTAATATAGGCTCATTGGGGGGCACAAATTTCTAGGATTTAAATTAAGCAATGGTTGAGATTTTGCGTGTTACCCATCATACATATCTCGATGATATTTATCTTGAGGATGATTTTTCAATCATTGAATGTTATGTTTACTTAGTGAATGTTGAAATTTTTTTTTTTTTTGTCCAACCTCAACATTCAAGTGATATATTTTTGTTATATATATACTAATGATAACTATGAAATTTTAAGTTTACCTATTTTATCTTAAAATAGAACCTTAATTACAATTTTTGATATAAGGACAATAAAATTAAGAGTTGAGCTAGAGTGACCTCAGTGGGGGACACACGGGGGACACCTTGACATGGTGGTGTGTGCATGTCCATAGATGCGTTTTAGTCTTATCTCGAAGAAAATGCATCTATGGGCATGCACGCGACTTCACGTCAAGATGTCCCTCATGTGACCCGCACTGAGGTCATTCCAAGATTAATCTAAGAGTAATTATAATATTCCTGTCTTAAAAACAATGAAAGGGCATAAGCATTGAATATATTCTTACATCAAATACAATACAACTTGCTTTATAAGCTCCTATAAAGCTAGGATATGTTTAATGTTAAAATATTTAAATATAAATATATTCATGGACTTTGGGGGGGATAAGTGTGATCCCACATCATGATTTGATTTCAGATGACTCTCCCAAATCATCTTTGGTATCTGACAATTTTTAAAATCATGATTTGATTTTGGATTTTGTCCATTTAAAAATAATAATAATAATAATTGTTGGGATGACCAAACCACACTAACCTTAATATAGGCTCATTGGGGGTTACGAATTTCTATGATTTGAATTGAGCAGCAATTGAGATTTTGCGTGTAACCCAATAATACATATCTCGATGACATTTATCTTGTGGACGATTTTTCAATCGTTAAATATTATGTTTACTTGGTGAATGTTGAATTTTTTTTTTTTTCATCCATATGTATATATAATAATGATAGCTATGCAATTTTAAATTTACCTATTTTATCTTAAAATAGAACCCTAATTGTAATTTTTGATATGAGGACAATAAAATTAAGATTCGTGCTAGAGTGACCTCAGCGGATGACACCTTGACGTGGTGGCGCATGCATGTCCATAGATGCATTTTACTCGTATATCGGAGAAAACGTATTTATGGGCATGCACACGCCATCACATCAAGATGTCCCCCGTGTGGCTCCCACCGAGGTCATTCGAACATTAATCTAAAAGTAATTATAATATTCTTATCTTAAAAACAATAAAAGGGCATAAGCATTGAATATATTCTTACATCAAATACAATATAACTTGCATTATAAGCTCCTAAAAGTTAGAATACGTTTAATGTTTAGTGTTTAAATATTTAAATATAAATATATTCGTGGACTTTGGGGGGGGGGGGGGAATAAGTGTGATGGAAATATGTAAATTATCTTTTTAACTTTACCTTATCAATCCAAATGCTTGTTACACAAAATTGATGACACTTCCCAAGTGTGTGGAACACTTAATTTTCCTCTCAAGCTGTTTTAGTTCACTAACATCATGTTCTTAAATCAGTAATATAGTACTTTTATTTGTCTTAGAGCATAAACAAGAAAAGTTTGATGGAATCTTGCACTACTCAAATATGCAAATACGACGAAGCATTCCTTCGATGAAATCTAAGGGCCTGTGTGGATTGACTTTTCTAAGTACTTCTGACTTTTGCGGGGAGTTAGAAGCATTTTAAAGGTGTTTGGATAAATTACTCCTAGAAAGAACTACTTTACTGTGGAGTCATTTTAGTGCTTTTTCACGGAGTACCGATGGTGCTACTTCTCTAAACTACTCTTGCGCGGAGCCACAAAATATTGTCAAAATGACGAGATTAGGACAAGTATGCTCCTCATAAATTTCAAAAATTACAAATCTACCCTCAAAAAAGCAATTGAAATAATATTATATTACTATCCATTGATATGGTGGTAGCCTTTTGGTGTAACATTTGGGACAAGTATACCCCTCATAAATTTTGAAAATTACAAGCATACCCTTAAAAATGCAATTCGGTAATACTATATTACTATCCATTGATGTGGTGGTAGCTTTTTGGTATAACATTTGGGACAAGTATGTCCATCATAAATTTTGAAAATTACAAGCATACCCTCAAAAATGCAATTAAATAATATTTTATTATTATCCATTGATGTGGTGGTAGTCTTTTAGTGTAGCATTTGAATTTGAATTTCTAACTCCCCCAATTGCTTACTCAATGATTTATCCATGAGCATTCCAACTATGGTTGAAATTTTCTTATTGGAAAATTGATGTGAACAATTACACACAAATTTACTATCCATTGATGTGGTGAAAACTTCTTCATATTTTTAGTGGTTGTATATATTTGCTCACAATATTTTCTATTTATTTATAATTGTTGGGTGTTTATATTAGTTTTTCTAGATAAAAACAATAACTTTTATTTCTTTTGAAGAATAATTTGTTGAGTTATAATGTTAATAATAGTAACTGATACTTATAAGGGCTTTTTGATCATTTAAACAGAATTCAAAATAGTTTCCAAACACAAAACTCTATCAAAAGTACTTCTAACAGTACTTTTCAGAACCTGCATCCTAACACACAACAGTTATCCACTTACTCCAGACAGTACTTAAAAAAGTACTTATGAAAGTACTTATGTTCTAAGTACTTCTGGCTCCTGTATCCACACGGGCCCTAAGTTTTTCGGCACTCAATCATAACAGTGATTTATGTATTAAAAATATTTTGTTTGTCAAATAATGCCTAGTGAGTCTAGAGGTTAGGGTTTTTGACTTAAACGGTTTCGAAGTTAGTTTTGATTTCAACTTTCAAATTCAGAGACTAGATTGTTTAACACTGATTGGGCCATGTTAATGCTAAATACATCCATATAAACCTAGATTTCAAGTCTTATACTAATAGTTTCGATCGTTTTGCATTAAAATTGATATTAGAAATGCTAAGTGAATCCAGAGATTGGTAGGGGTGTACATTCGGGTTTACCTAAATCGATCTGCTTTTTTGAGTTTGGTTTTGGTCCAGATTTCCATACAAAACATCAAACCGAACCTAACTTGAAAATTATTGGTTTTCTTTGGGTTTGGTTCGGATTCAATTTTAGTTCTATTTAAATATATTTTAAAAATCTCTAAAAAATAATTTTTTTAATTATTATTTAAATATTTAATATTATTTTTCTAATTAGTGATAATTTACCATTATAAAATAATTATTTCGTTGTCTATTGTAAATATAAAGACAGAAAATTTTGTTTTCAATTTGGTAATTATTTATTACAATAAAATAGTTACTTTGTTTTCAATTGTACACATCACACACACACACACACATCAGCATACCATCATCTTTTTTACTAAACGACAAATTGAGGAGAAGTATTATTGAAAAGTGAATTTAGTGGATAATGATAACGTCCCCATAAAATCTTGAACGTTAGCATTCCTCATATATATATATATATGATCGGGTTCAAGGAACAACAAGATAACCAAACATTTTTTTAATGTATGGGTTAGAAGTTTTGGAATGGACTAATTTTGTGTGAGGATGATCTCTATGCATGGTTTTTAAACTTGGTATCTCGTCTCGTCTCGTTCAGCTCCGATACCAAGTTGACTCGGACAATACGTCTCGTCTCGTTCAACTCCGATACCAAGTTGACTCGGACAATACGTCTCTTCTCGGTCGAGTTGTCTTGTTCGACACTAAGACATAACCATTTAAAAAATCTGAAAAATTCTAAAAAAATTCAGAAATAATTCCTATTAAAAAATAAACCCCAAAAAAATATAAAATTAAAAAAAAATCGATTTGGGGGTGAAAGAATAGAAGATTGAGGCATAACTCGTTTGTTTCAGTTAACTCGAACGAGATTTTGGAAATCTTGTTCGAGACTTCTCGTTTAACTCGCGAGTTAAACACTTTACTGCATTATCTCGTCCGTATCGTTTGTATCGTCCGAGATAATCGAAAATATCATCCGAGATGACTCACTTATCTCACGATACGCGATCGTCTCATAACACTTTGTGAGTTGGTCTCGTTGGGCTCCGATACCGAGTTAACTCGAGTGATACGTCTCAGTCTCGGACGAGTTTAAAAACCATGTCTCTATGACGAGGAGATCATCCTCACAAAAAATCAGCCTATTATAAAACCTCTAACCCTATCAAAAGTAGTTTTTAGTAAAAGTTTGATTATCTTGTTGTCCCTTGAACCCAATCCTTATATATATATAGGGTCGGGTTACGTAAACAAACTTTTAAACAAAGGGTTTTATCTTTTATGGGTTAAAAGTTTCTAAATGCCTGTTTTTTTTTTTTTTTTAGGATAATCTCTATGGTATGGAAGTCATCCTTGTAAAAAATCAGTCAATTCTGAAATTTCTAACCCTACTTTATAAGTTGAAGAATCGTGAACCGTTTATTTTGTACTGTTAGTTTGTAACCACTTTTCATGGGGTTAGAAGTTTAGGAATGGGCTAATTTTTTTTATGAGGATGATCTCCTCACCATAGAAATCATTCTTACTAAAAATCAGCCAATTTCAAAACGTTTTATCCATATAAGACAAAACTTTGGCTAAAACGTTGTCAACAATTTTGTCTACCGAATATTGTTCATATATATAGGGTGGGGTTCAAGAAACAAAGTGTTTTGTCCTATATGTCCCTTGATCCGTTCCCATATATATGGACAACGTCTAATAGACAAAGTTTTGTCTTATACGACAAAAAAGTTATAGAATGGGTTACTTTTTTGTGAGGATGATCTCTATGGCTAGGAAATCATCCTCACAACAAATTAGCCTATTCCGAAACTTCTAACCCCATGGAAAGTGGTTACAAACTAACGGGCTGATTTTTTGTGAGAATGGTCTCTATGATGGGAAGATCATCTGAAAAAAAAATCAGTCCAATCTGAAACTTCTAACCCCATTAAAAGTGATTTAGAATGTAGACCGTCGATATTTTGCCAATAATTTGTAAATCACTTTTGATGGATTTAGAAGTTTCAAATTGACCTGATTTTTTGTGAGGATGATCTTCTCATCATAGTGACCCTCCTCGCAAAAAAATCAGCTCAATCCAAAACCTCTAACCTATATTTTGAAAAACCATTGTTTTTACATATGTCCCATGAACCGCCCCCTACATATATATATATATATATATATATATATATATATATATATATATATATATATATATATATATATACTCGCCAGGTGGCATACTCAATCAACTCCCTGACGCAACAAATTCGAGAACCATAGATCTGTACATCTCAGTATACGATTGCACTTCTCCATAAAAAAGTGTATCCGAGGGAGCCGTGCATCCTGAGACATACAACTTTATGATTCCTGAACTTGTCCACATCGGGGGAGTCAATTGATTAGGCCACATGGCGAGTCATATTATCAGGACTATATATATATATATAGAGGACAACCGTTATATATTATTCCAAAATTTATCATAAGGATACGTGACATATTCATGTTTTTCATGAGTCACGAGTGCTCGATTAATATTTAATTTGACAAATAATTGAATGGCATAAACATGTAATATATCTTCACATCATCCATGAAATGCTGACATCATTTGCTAAATATATTACAATTTGCATTATAAGGGCCCATAAAGTTAGAATATAATTTATATCTTTAAATATATTCCTCAGAATCTGGGGACATCACTTATATATTATTCTATAACAAGACAAGTCTAGGGGAATCTTTCACAGCTTGAATCCACATATGTGTAAAGCATGTCCTTATTGATGATAATAGTTTTATTTATTTTTTATTTTTATTTAAATACTTTGAGAAAATACGGGATTTTGGATGTACAATCATAGTGGTTATGTATGTGTTATGATGTATTGTGTTGTCAATAATGATAAGCAAGGGTGAAGTTAGGGTTTTGAGATAAATATAAATATAACTTTATCAAAGCCCATCATCTTTAACCACCCTTTTTCAAATCCACATATATGAAGAGCATGTCTTCATTAATGATAATAGATTTTTTTTTTCTATATTTAAGGACTTCGAGAACATACGAAATTTTAGATGTACAATAGTAGTAGTGATGTTTCTCGGGGGCTCTCGCGATGGCGCACCCTCACTTATCTAGTGCGTGTGATGTGTGATCGTTACACGTTCCTAAGAGAATGGACCCACATGCCTTGGCCAATATCTAGCTCTGGCTCTTCCGATCCCACTAGTCGGACATAAGTTCAAATACCCCCGTCATAAAAAATAAAAAAAAATAGTAGCAATGATTTATGTGTTATGAATGTACTGTATTGCTAATAATGATAAGCGAGGGTGAAGTTAAGTTTTAATAAATACAACTTTATCAAAACCCATCATCTTTAACCACCTTTTTTAAAAGAATACTGATTTTCTAACTAGAAAGTCTTCAGTCGATCAATACTCGGCTAACGTGGCACGGGCACGGAACCATAGATCTCTTTCCTCGGGATACACAACTACACATATTTTATGACGACTTGTGGTTGTGTATCCCGAGGAAAAAGATCTATGATTTTGTGTTCGTGCCACGTCACCCGAGTATTGACCGAGTGAGGACTTCCTAGTTAGAAAATTAGTACTCTTTTTACAAATAATACCTCATTTTTAGATTTAAAGGGGAAAAAAAATGGGACAATGACCGCAAAGACTAATTTTTTGAAAATATGTATCAAAAAGTCCTTTTTAAAAAATTATGGACTCTTTAGTACTCAATTTATTAAATATTAGTCTAAAATGGATTTTTGAAGCAAAAATACTATAATTACCCTTTCAATGATTTTTGAAGTTAATAAAAATATATTAATTTGAGAATATTTGAGTTACTCTTAAATCAATAAAAATTAAATTTAAATAAGAATAATTACCCCTTAAATCACATAAATTTATTAATAACGATATAAATTGATCTCTTTATATTAGATTTATTAAAATATGTAAATAATTTTAAATTTTAAATAATTAAAACATAATTTTAAAACTCAACTTGAATGTTCATCGAATTGATTCAACTCAAAATTAACAAGCCAACACAAATGATTAAAATAAAATTATATTAAATTTGTGAATAACTTTTAATAAATAAAATATTTATTTTTTTATTTTTCACAAAAAATATTAATAATTATATAAATTAGTCAAGTTTTTTATTTGACTCTCAATATTTTTAGATCAAACACTTTGTAAAGTTGTTAAAAGAGTATTTCAAGTATTTTTCTTAATAAAATCTTCAAAAGATCTTTAATAGACTAATATTTTATTAAATAGGATTTAAATGATCCATATTTTTTATTAGAGGACTATTTGGTACATATTCTTAATAAAAGAGTCTTGTAGAGTCATTCTCCAAAAAAAAAAATAATAATAATAATAATAATAATTGAGGGTGAAGGGTAAAGATATATTCATACACCCCCTCCAAGCCATGGAAGATATTGGGGTCACCCTCATATATTTTCAAATTGATGAGATGCTCCCTTGACCTCGGTTTTGTCTAATGGACTGATTAAAAATTCCTTAACTGCCTTCGATTTTAGTTCTCCAATCTAATCCGTTTGGCACGCTTTTCAAAGTGATTAACGATAACATATAGCTGACTTCCTCGTGGATCCGATCTTTTATCATAAAGGTCTATAACTGTTATTTCTGCATAGTCAAGGGTGATTTCAGTCATTTGAACAATCTTATAATACATGATCTCTTATGGGCCACGCAGGGGTAGTCAGATTATCACGATTTTTTAAGGTCTTTTGATTACACGAAAAATCAAGCGAAAATTGAAATTTCATGGAAAACTGTTATTTTCAAGTGTTTGGTGCATGAAAAATTAGAAAATTACGGAGAAAATGATTTGCCAACATACACGAATTTTCTTCATTAGTGGCTAATCATTTTCTTATCCCTCCCCCCTAGGAAAATGATTTGCCGATTTGCCATCACCCGTACTATTAAAAATTTTAAATAATGAATTATTTTAAATTATTAAAATTTATGTTTTATTTGTAAAATAAATATTTAAATTGGGTGTTTGAAAAAAACAAAATCATATTTTTATTTATAAAATAAATAATTAAATTATTTAAAATTAATTATTTTTATCAAAAAAATTTAAAATTAACTTAGTCAATCATTTTTTGTAAATTTTTTTATTAAATAATTATTTTAATATATTTTTTTGTAAATAAAAATACAGAACTACTATAGGCACCCCAACTTATATTGATTACACTCCAAATAAAAAAAAGAAAAGAAAATCATAAATAAAAGTTGTGATGGCAATACAAATTCTCTTAGTTTTTTGTTAGATTATTATCTATTTTTTGGTTTAGGATTTTATATGATCTTAATCATAATTGTAAACAACTACTAAAATTGTTTGAACGAGTGTTATAATGTTGAATTTATAATTTGTGCCAAACCTTCGTAATTTTTGAAGAGTGTATTTTAATCTTTAATTAGGGTGTCATAAATAATTTAAGAAATTGGGGTGTAATAATTCAATTTTTTCACAAAAGAATGATTTTATCGTGATTTTTTATACACTAATCACAAAAGTCAAGTTAAAATAATAATAATTTTTTTTTATCAGGTGTTTGTCGATGCAACCCATGCAATTGGGATTGTTGATGTTTGATGTAAAAGAAATCGGGGCTGATTTTAATACGAGGGCAAGGAACTACACATTTTAGGATTTTTGCTTGCCTAAGATCTTATATCAGACATAAACGCCAAAACAATTGAGATGTTGTCTAGAAATCTTTATATGGCAGTGCTCCAACTCGACCCACCCACAGTATCGAAGCAGTTTTGATTTGAATTTCCTTCATTAGTGGCAAATCACTTTCCTATGGGGTGGCAAATCATTTTCTTACACCTTCCCCCTAGGAAAATGATTTGCCATCACAGTAACATTAAAATTTTGAAATAATAAATTATTAAAAAATTATGTTTTATTTGTAAAATAAATATTTTTATTTGAGTGATTACAAAAAAAAAAAAAAAAAAAAACAAGATCATATTTTTATTTGTAAAATAATTATTTGTATCAAAAAAAAAAAATTAATTAGCTTAGTCAATCATTTTTTTGTAAAATTTTTATTAAATAATTATTTTAATATATTTTTTAAATAAAAATAAAGAGCTACTATTGGCACCCCAACTTTTATTGATTACAACCCAAATAATTAAAAAAAAAATTCATTAATAAAAGTTGTGGTGGCAATAAAAACTCTTTTAGTTTTTTGCTAGATTATCATCCATTCTTTTTGGTTTAGGATTTTAATATGAGTTTACTCAGAAGTGTAAACAACTTCTAAAATTGTTTTGAGTGTTATAATGTTGAGATTATAATCTGTGCCAAACCTTTGTGGTGTGGCCCATGGCTAACCCTTTCACTCTTCAGTTTGTTTCTCTAATCAGGGCATTGAGTTGTCATGGTTACTTGTATTCCAGTGATCTTTCTATTTGTAAGGTGTACTGCCATCGATCCAACCATAAAACCAGCTTCAAGAAGAAAAGAAGAACCAAATCCAATGGGTTTCCAAAGCTAAATTATGGGTTTATTATTGGGTCAGATTATTTTGGTCCTTGTAGTAGACGCTTGGATGGAATGGAAATAATGTGTTTAGGTGTTTTGCTTGCCCCAGATCTTATATTAGACATGAAAGCCAAAACATTTGAGTTGTTGTCTAGAAGTCTTTTATATGGCCTCATCAATGTGGCCCTCTAAGTCTACACAGTAAATGCTCCAACTCAACCCACCCACAGTATCGAAGCAGTTTTGATTTGAAGTTAATGGCGAAGTATCAAGGGAGCTCAAGACATACATTTCAAGGCCAGTGGTTTGTTCTGCTTTGAAGAAGGATGGGGATGATTGCCTTTGTGTTTGATTGTTTTAATCTAATTTTATTTTTCAAAAAGTTGTTTCTTTCATCTCCTCGCATGTGCCACTTAGACAATAGGCATCTCCAGAGCAGTGACTAACACATTCCATAGACATGTAAACATGGATCATCAGGGCCACTTGAGGTGATAATAATGGCAAGTTAGGCACATAAAATGCACAATTGATTGGTGGCCATTATAAGTCTCAAATAATTCTTCAAACTTCAAGGTAATAGTAAGTGTAATTATAGTCAAAACCCATAAAAATAAAAATAAAAAGTGTAATTGTAGCCACCAATTAAGATGGAAACCGTATGCAGTCGTTCAATCATTATACAAACTCCAAGGTATATCGAGCATTCTTCAGGGAAACAAGTGTAATTGTAGTCACCAATTCAGATGAAAACCCATGATTCAAAAATTTCAATCATTTTTATATTTTCTGTCCGTTGAGTCAAAAATATATAGGGAGATAGAGAGATGTAGCATTGTTCCGTTGCAGACACGAACATCGGCCCTGCAGTGTATGTTCTATCCAGGCGATTGTGTGCTACAGTTAGTAGCTCCTGCCCCAGTAAGTCCACTTCCTTGCAGGCTTTCCCGAGGCAAAGCAAAGTGTTCCTGCCAAGAAGAGTGCAACACATTCTGCTTAGAGCACACAAAAATACTGAAAAAAGACATTGAAATCCAACAAATGACAACCCAACCAAAGGAAGAATCCATAAATCCCAGTGAAAGAAAATGAAAATTATAGAAACACTACCTTCTGGAAGTTCAGGCTGATCGAAAGGGGTGCATAGGGTCTTGGCTGCTCCCATCTCACCCTTGGTCCGTGCCTTCACATCTTTTTCAACTTCCTAGAAGACAGAGAAACATATAAACTTTGACGAATGAACAGCAAACAGAAGAATTAAACAGCAAAAAAAAATCTGGGATTTTTTTAAGTGATAAAAGTTCTAGAAAGGTTTACAATGATATAAATCAACTATAATTCACCATATCAAACTAAGAATGATACAGAATCCAATAAATATATAGGCAGATCACCCCAAAAGCCAGAAGATGCTACTTGTCATCAACGCCTTATCCTAAAGATTGGGGTCAGCTAAACAGACCTTATTTCTCCATTCAAGTCTGTCCATCCAAAGCCATGCCTTCTGTTATTGGAAGTCTCTTCATATTTATTTTATTCATTTCTAAGGAATTTTGAATAATTCCAACATCATTAATTTCATTTTTCCATGACCTCCAAAATATAACTTGGGGGCAAAACTGGTTTCGTTAATGAGACAAGCTGAAAATATTTCCAACTCCATTAACTTCTTTATTCCATGACCTACAAATATAACTAGGGAGCAAAATTGATTTTATTAGTAAGACAATAGAGATGATCACAACCCAAGACAAATTTTGTAATACTTCCAAGCTAGAACAAAACTGACAATTCGAGGTACAAATGAAAATTGAAGGTTCATGGGACAATCATTAAGAAAAGGAAGTACTGAAACTGGAAACTGTTCGAAAAAATAAAAAAAGCTGACGAAGACTCATGTTCACATAAGAAAATTGACTGCAAATGGAAAGGCAACACTGCAACAAGTTAGAACGGCGTAGAAATCAGTCAAAATTCTTCTTAAAGTTGTCAAACCAAAAAAGATGATGCAAATAGTAAGTGCTGGTGATGACATCTCCACCAATAACCATAAACGATGCTAACTAAAAGCATGATCTATCACAATATAAAATGTTAAGAAGTACTCAACCATTTATGATGTAATGATGAAAAACATACCTCCTCGTCACACCAAGGGGCAAGGATCATTTTCTTCTCATTAAGAGCTGTGGTGAATTCTTCCCAAGTCTTTGCAACCTTAATGCAGGCATCTCTTTTTTGCCTTGCAACATTAAGAAGGCTTTGTTGAATATCATCCAAGATATCTTTAACTTTATCCACCAAATCGGAAGTTGGAATGTCCATTTTAGATGAATTGTCACGACGGACAACACGCACCTGTGAATAAATTGAATATAACTAGTTCTTAGAGGACACTGTATAGGACCTAACAGTAAACACAAGTACAGGGACAAGTGCAACAAAATCATAATGTTCTGAGTGTCGACAAATCATGAATGCAAACTGTAATTAAAAAAAAAAATACAACTGTTTTGTCACTTGGGTCCACAACCTATTATGCAACGAAAATTTGTCTAAGGCACTCTGGAACTTTCATAAAAAATTTCAATAAATATAAAACTTTAGCATCAACTAAAGAGTGTAGAAATCCACAAAAAGAAAATTATAAAAACGAAAAAAAAAAATTCTCAATAAACCTTCCTCAGAGGGTAATGAGATAAAATAAATAAAAAACAGGACATGTAGACAGAGAGTCTAATATTGAGTTGTAACACCATTTGTAACATGTGCACATTAATGCCAACGAGAAAAGAATAACCATTAAGTAGAATACAGGAAAGTTCCTAAAAGATAGTTTAGCTTATAACTTACCTGATTATTAGCCATGTCTTTTGGCCCTATTTCAATCCTCAAAGGAACACCTTTCAATTCCCAGTGTGAGTACTTCCAACCAGGAGAGTAATTATCTCTTAAATCTGCCTCGGCACGGAAACCAGCTTCGCTCAATGTTTTCACAGTCGTGGAGCAGGCATCAAGGATAGCTTGTGTATCAGCATCTTTGTACGGCACAGGAACCACAACAACTTGGACAGATGCAACTTTAGGTGGCAGCACCAAGCCTTTATCATCTCCATGAACCATCACCATCACCCCAATCTGTAGAGAGAAAAACTATTAGCATGAGATTCCTGATACTGCGCCTGTCCACACCCCTTTATTAGAGCTTGTGAAGGTTCAAGTGAGTTCAGTTCCTAGGGTGGGGGAATATTCTGCTGCCCCTGATGAGCCCAATCAGTTAGCCCTGTTTGTACCTTCTTGAGGAAACTCAGGGAGTCAACTCTGGAATTTCTGGGTGGGGGGGCAGTGCTCTTTTCAAGTTGCAGACATTCCTTTGAGCTGGCAGGAAGCTTCAAACCTGGAAAATGAAATGTGGAGGTAGGAACAAGAGAGGGAAATGCTTGTGTGGTTGGTCGTGCAAGTGTCAAATGTGGCAGAAAAATGTGGGATTTGTGCGACAGGGAACCAAGACTTATCCTCTATGATCTTAAAGGTTACTTTTGGGGAGGAAAAGGTGGATTTCCCCATAAGTCTTAATCGATTCCAGAATAGACGAGGTAGTCATCATGTTGCAAATGATAGGCATTGGATGAATGAGGTTTGGGCGGTGGAAGGTGTCTCCAGTAATACGGTAAAAGGTTGGCCAAGGAGGTGGAAAGTTTAGTGAGAGACACCAGTCAGCATCCCCCAAAAGATTTTGGATCGAGGAGAAAACTAAAGGGGCCCCTAAGAGTTCAGTAGTGTTGAAAATCCTTTCTTGGAATACTAGATGTCTAGGAGATAAGAGGAAAAGGGCGTCAGTCAAATCAGTTGTAAGGTTAAACAATCCAGATTTGGTGGTTTTGCAAGAGTCAAAACTGAAGGAATGTAATAAGAGGATTATAAAGGAGCTTTGGAGGGATAAGGTAGGGTGGTGCTGTTTACCATCATTAGGGCCTCGGGGGGATCATAATAATGTGGCAGGAAAGGAAATTGTCGGTGGAGGAAAACTTGATTGGGGCTTTTTCAGTGTCAATTTTGCGAAGATGTATGGAGAGTAATTTTAGTTGGGTGTTCTCGGGAATGTATGGCCCTACAAGGTCAAGCAATCGGAGACAATTCTGGGAGGAGTTAGGTGATTCGAGTGGATATTGGGATAAGTCGTGGTGTATAGGGGGAGATTTTAATGTTGTAAGGTTTTCCTGTGAAAAATTGGGGGGAGGAAGGGTGACGAAGACCATGAAGGATTTTGGAGCATTTGCAAATCGGTTTTCCTTGGACGACTTGCCTCTCCAAGGGAGATCTTTTACTTGGTAGAATAACCAAGAGGTTCCCATTATGTCAAGACTCGATAGGTTTCTTGTGTCGGGCACTTGGGCAGATCATTTTGGAAACCTATCCCATTTCGGAACACCAAGTTTCATCTTTAGAGCAAACCTAAAAACACTCAAAAAAAAAATTAAAGTTTAGAATTTGGAAGAGTGGAGGAGAAGAAGGCAATCCTAGAGGAGATAGATATTCTTGATCAAAAGGAATAACTGCAAAATCTTAACTTGGAAGAGAAGGTGAGGAGAACAAATCGGAAAGCAGAATTTCAAAAGGTTGCTTTGATGGAAGAAGTGTGTTGGAAACAAAAGTCAAGGACAAAATGGTTAAAAGAAAGAGATAATAACACTCAATTCTTTCATAAGGTGGCAAACGTGAGGAATAAGGTTAATTTTATTAGAGGTTGGAGGTCAATGGAGAGTGCGTAGAAGGGGAGGAGTTGATTAGGTTGAAGGTAGTGGATTTCTACAAAGATTTGTACAAGGAAAGACATGTGTGTCGTCCTCGGCCGGATCTTTTGGAGTTTGACGTTATATCCGTAGCTCAGAGGGAGTGGTTAGAAAGGAAAATCGAGGAGGAAGAGGTCTACAGAGTGGTGTTAGAGATGAATGGGGACAAGGCTCCAGGGCCCGATGGCTTCACTATGGCTTTTGTCAAATGTTGTTGGAGCACAATATGTGAGGACTTAATGAAGGTCCTGCTGGATCTCCAGGAGAAGAGTTTCTTGGATTCTGGCCTGAATAATACCTTTGTAGCATTGATACCAAAGCACTAAGGCGCCTTGGATGTGGCGAACTTTAGACCGATGAGCTTGGCGTGTTCAACTTACAAAATCATCTCCAAAGTCTTGGCAACAAGACTAAAAGAAGTCCTACCGAGTATCATTAGTCATGAGCAAGGAACCTTTATTAAAGGAAGACAAATCCTCGATGGTGTCCTTATCGCAAATGAATGCATAGATTCAAGATTAAAGGCAGGGTTGTCGGGATTGATGTCTAAGATAGATCTACAAAAAGCTTATGATCATGAACAGTTCTAAATGTTTGAGACAAGGGGACCCACTGTCACCTTTCATGTTCATGTTGCTAGCAGAAGCTTTAGGAAGCATGGTTATTTACAAAAAGTTTTTTATCACGTTAATTGAAACTTTTTGAGGTATATGATGGGGAGGATGGGTTTTGGTGGAAGGTGGATAGAGTGGATAATGAAGTGTGTCTCTTCAACATCATCCTCGATTCTCATTAACTGGAGTCCGGTAGGTCATTTTAACAGCTCTAGATGTTTGAGATAAGGGGACCCGCTGTCACCTTTCATGTTCATGTCGGTAGCAAAAGCTTTAGGGGGGGGGGGGGGGGTCAATGACTTTGTATTTAAATGGGACTACTTATGTGCTAGTTAACTGCGCACTTCCTTAGTTTCTTGTTTTGTTTATTAATCTGTTGTATTATGGCTAGTCAACTCAACCAGTCCTTTTCTTTAAATAAAATGGTTCTACTTATCCCAAAAAAAAAAAACATACCCTAACAATCAAGAGTTATTTCAGTAAACATAACTACCTCAATAATATATATTTTTCTTATAGGTGGCATAACTACCCCATTACAAAGTAATTTCAGTTCAAAAACAAATTTGACACATCGAAGTGATCCAATTGTATTTGTCGTTTCAACATCTTTTTTTTGGGTCATTAACAATAAGTAAGCAACAGATTTTCTCATCCTTCATCCTTAAAATTGCACAAGGATGACGAACCGATAACAAAGTTCAGGGAAAATGATGCAGATGTTATTGAGGGTTGATCCTAAACAAGTCTCAAATATCAATTTCAGTCGGCTAGTTCCAAACTAGACTCAAGAAAGGAAGAAAATTCTTCAAACACTAGCTAATCAGATAAGCCCTAAAACTCAAGCCTACTTTACTAATTCTAATAAAACTGAACAAAGAAGATAACACTTGCCTATAATAAATATAATTCTTAAAACCATAAATATCCAAAAGAAAACCCCATTTTTTCTAAAATAGTAATTCCAAAGTTACATAAAAATAGTAAAAATGAAGTTGCCATAAAGGTGAAATTGTGAGTAACGATGAATATTATATAACACATTCACTATTTATAGTAAAAAATGCGTTATCCTAAGAATAGTAGATTAGATAATCTTATGGAGATTCCTTCTAGCATTTCTCTTGCAGACCCACCTCTTCTTCGTATAGGTTTGCTGCAGTGTTTCTGCACTTATTACACAAGTTAATTTCCCTCAAATACAAACTATAGCATAAAATTATTACCGTGCGAGTGCTGTATGCCCAAGAATTCTGCCACACCATACCCTTTTCTCCCTTTTCATTCTCAAAGTTTATCTCAAACATTTTTGCAAAATTTTGACCAAGGCAGTGTGAGGTAGCACCTTGTATCCCACGACCAGTATTAGGTATAAAAGCCTGAAAAGCGAAGTAAAATATAGAATATAAGACAATAGAAAAAGTTTCATTCAAGCACCAATAAGTAGGTAGTGGACTCTTCCCAGAAATAAATAAATTCATCATATGTGTCACCTCAACACTTGTTGTATAAAGCCCACCAGCAAACTTTTCCAGCTCACTTTTCTTCCCCTTTACTACTGGGATTGCCAGAAATTCTTCATATATCCTTCGGTAGAGTTCCAAAATTTCAAGAACCTGATGAATGTGCATTCATTTTAGCACTAGTAAATTTAAAAAAAAAAAAAAAAAAAAAAAAAATGCAAAAAAGAATGGCCATTTTGAATGGCACACAAATGCTACAAAGATCAGATAGGCGATGGCTATAAGAAATCACTGAAAATTGGAAATCCTAGTCAATGGATATGGTGAACACCGATGGATGTTAAAGAAATCCCTAATGATACAATGCAGACATAGTGTCACGTTGTCACCTCCTTCTCATGGAAAATAAATTATTGTTTAACAAAAAAATAAAATATAAAACTCTGCAATGGCTATAGAAAACAGAATAAAGAAGCCTAGCTCCATTTCCCACAGTCTTTAACTATGAACTGCCATGATGCTCTGCGCAAATAAATGGGAACCATAAAGATAATAAAAGGAACCAAAAAAAAAAAAGAGAACTGCAAGCGTGTAAAACCTATACCTCTTCATCGGCTTCCATCTTTGTGGCAAAAGCTGTATGCCCTTCTTGCCAGAGAAACTCACGACTCCTATAATTATGAAACATAAAAATGTCCATAAATGGCATAAATGCCTAAAAATGATCATGTAAATAGATAACACGATTTCTATAGCTAGACATTGTTATCAAATGAGATCCTTTAAATTGATGAACTCACCAAGAAAGTATTAATAGTAGTTGGAACATATTCCAAATAACGATGATTGTCAATTGTCAATTAATTAGGAGAAAACTGTTCAATATCACAAGATTAGCACCAATAAATTCATGTAAAATACTCTCGTTCATATATCACCCTTCCCCCTATCTTCTCTTGGATGGTGTTCCCTCTTATAAAGGGTATCTCAGTCAAATTAATTTAGATTAATTACCAGTGACTTTTACATGCTGTACCCTTGTGAAAAATCAAGTTAGCATGTAGAATATTAAAGATGATTGATTAAATTGATTGGATAAAATATCAGGTGAAGAATTTGCATTTTCATCTTGGTGATGAATATTTGCAAAAATTCATGTAAATTTATGTCTTTAAAGGTTAACATAGGGCAGAGCACAATACCTGATAAAAGGAGTAGGATTGCTGAACTCCCAACGAACAACATTGCACCACTGGTTAAGCTTCAAAGGTAAGTCTCGGTGTCCCCTTATCCATTTCGAATAATACGGGTACATGACTGTCTCACTTGTAGGACGAATTGCTATAGGCACCTCTAAGTCAGTATCTCCAGACTTTGTAACCCAAGCAACCTAAGAAATCACAAGAACACAGCAGTGAGTAACTCGGGGCCAGCTGCATAAGGTTAAATCAGATTCATTGTTGTCATAATCATCTACAACTTATCCAAATTAGTGGAGTCCGCAACTTCTGTCATTTTACTCTATCAAATTATAACTAAAACACCTAAAAAATGATACATACATGCATACAGATATATATATATATATATATATATATATATATATATGGGAGCGGTTCGTCAGCCCTAAAGTTTGCGAAACATTTTTTGTAAATCACTTTTGATGGGGTTAAAAGTTTTGGAATAGGCTATTTTTTGTGAGGATGATCTCTACGGTGAAGAGATCATCCTCACCAAAAATCAGCCCACTTTTGGTGAGGATGATCCCTACATACATATATATAGCTGAAAGATTACTGAAGCTCAGATATCTTGTAGTTCAAAATGACTAAAACCTTCCATAGTTTTTTTAAGAAAGACAACTATCATAGGGCCACAAATCAAGCCTAAGTGTTCAAATGTTTACCTCTGGAGCAAAACCCTCTATGTGATCCTTCTCCCGTTGTAAAACCCCCGGGGAAACAAAAACGGGGAAGTAGCAATTCTTGATTTTCATCTTCTTTATTTCTGCATCAAAGAAGGTCTGCATATTGACAACATTGCAAAATATTAACATTGGAAAGACAAAAGCAAAACTACTCTTTCTCCTCGTCGTCTACACCTTATCCTGTGTACTGGAATCAGCTAAATGACTCCTTTTTTAGCCAAACAAAGCAACTCTGACGCTAAATATGTTGGCCAATAAAAAGGCCAGAAAATGGAATCATAGAAAACACAAATGTAAGTTTGGGTATTGACAACATAATTTTTGGTAGTCAACAAACATGTAAAATTTTACAAACATAAAGAGCCTATTCTAGAGAGATAATAAACCATTGCTTAATACCACATGAATGATTCACATAAACATATAAAAGCATGAACAAACACTTCAAGATACTTCTAGGGGAAAAAACACTTCAAGGTGAAAATGAAGATTCAACGGATTTATCTATAACATAACTAGTCCATCTCTAACTAGCTTGCCAGAGAATACATACAAAACATTGGAAGGAAAATATATTTGCCATTAATAAAAAATAAAATAAAAAAAAGATCCAATGCATACTTACTTGCATAATTTCCCAAATTGACATTGTCCATGGCCTAAGAATATAACAGCCAGAGATGTCATAGTATTCGATCATTTCACCACTGACAACCACCTAAACAAGCCAAGGATCAGGAAAACAGAAAACAGAAAACAGAGTCTAACTTGGTCAAGTACAGAACATAATCTCTTTTTCAGGTATTTTTCCTACATTTGAGCTACTTTGAAAAACCCAATCTGTGCTCACATAATAAGGTAATAATAGATACCTCGGAATACCATTCCCCAAAATTCCCATCCTTCTTATTGGATAGACCAAGACCAGTCTCCTTCTTCACCTCCTTCTTTTTACCCTCTGAAAATTTGAACAATTTAGCATTAAAGCAGAAGGAAATCTATCAGACTAACACTTTAAAGGGAAAGGGACGTGGAAGTGAAAGTGAAACTCACTGCTCTTTGCATTGGTATTCGATTTCTTTGCCTCCGTATCAGCCATGTCTTTCAGTTCACCTTGATCAGGCACAAAACCAACAGCTAGAGATAAAAACAACATTTCAGAAATTAAAACTCTAAAAAATAAAAAATAAAAAAAATGAAAGAATGCAATACTTTTTTTTTTTTAATAAGAAAATTATTATTGATGAGAGGACAAGAAGTCCTCGAAAGAAAGGAACAAACAGACCACAAAAACAAGCAAGACACAATCACTCCCTAATTACATAATCCCATCTAAACATAAAATCTTCAAAAAAGAACCCCCTAAACTCCTTAAATTGCTTGCACCAAAAGAAGAGCAAACCAACGATGTTAAAAAGAAGCTTCTGCATGTTACTTTCAGTGCCATCAAAGGTGCGCATACTCCTCTCTTTTCACGAACCCTAACAAATAGCAAAAGGCGTTAGCTTCCAAAGAATCTTCAACCTACCAGAGAAGGATGGGAATTTCCAACCAAAAAGAAGAGAAACAAACGAGCCAGGAAGACACCAAGAGACCTTATATAAAGAGAGAAAGTATGACTAGACAAGAAAAGTCACCTCACAGTGAATAAGAACATGGTCCACATACTTACCATGGACTCTACACATGCAACAAAAGTCAATACCTCTCCACACGCCACCCATAAGGAAGTCTACTCAGCCTAGTCTCCCAACCAAAAGGATCCTCCCCGAACTTAGCTACTATCAGTTTCCTCCAAAGTTCCTTTTTTTCAACTCCAATGTGCCAAACCCACTTCCCCAACAAAGCTTTATTGACAGATTTAAACCTCCTAATCCCAAGGCCACCCAACTTTTTAAACCGGCATATTAGCTTCTAATTCACCAGATGAAATTTACGATTACCATGCCTATCATTCCAACGGAAATCCCTCACCAATTTTTCCAGTTGATTTTCAGTCTTGCTAAGCAAACTGAAAAGCAATAAAAATGAATGGGAATACTATAAAAGTTACTCTTGATCAACGTCAATTCCCCCCCTTTCGAGAGATACTTAGATTTCCACGACCCTAGTCTCCTCCTAACCCTTTCCACAATCATCTTCCAAGGCGCAACAGATTTATACGCAACACCCAAATAAGAGCAAGACAACGAATCAACATGACAACCTAAGAAATTTTCCCAAGCCTCGATATCAAGAACATCACCAATAGCATGGATTTTGCTCTTGCTCAAATTGATAGGGAGACCAGACACTGCCTCAAACCAACTGAGCAACCCTCAAAGAAAGCACACCTGGCTAAGAGAAGCATCCAAAAAAAACAAGCATGTCATCAGCAAACTGTAAATGGGTAACTTTAGGCCCAAGGTTGAATACCCCAAACCCAAACAATGCACCTAGCACGGTGGCTCAAAGGAACATCCTACCCAAAGCTTCAACCACGATATTAAACAAAAGCAGGAAAAATGGATCACCTTGCCTTAACCCTTTAGTGCTTCTAAAATAACCAGTCGGGCTACCATTGACCAAGATGGAGAAGGAGGCGGAAGACACATTTTCTCATCCAAGCAATCCACTTCTCGCGAATCCCCATGCAATGCAAAAGATAAAAAGAAAGCTCCAATTGACATGATCATAGGCTTTTTCAATATCCACTTTAGACATCAGACATGACTTCCCTGAATTCCTCTGAAATCAACGCACTCATTGGCCACCAACAATCCATCCAAGATTTGTAATGCGGAACGCAAATCAAATCAACCGTCAAGAGTTCCGATGGAAAATTTGTAATTATTTAGGTTTCCACTTATTTAGGTCTAGATTTATTGATTGGGATTATTTTAAATTATTTATTTATTTAGTTTTCTGTTTTAAGATTTTAATTTTATATTTTTAGGACTTATTTTCATGTTTTATTGGCCTATGGTCTTAATATAATATTTAGGGGTAGTTTATTTTTTATTTAAGTTTATTAGGGTTGAAAAATTAGGAGAGAGAAAGTTACAAAAATTAGATTTATTTATTTGGTATTTTAGTTTGACTATGATTTTTAGATTTATTTTATTTATATAGATTGTATTAGGATTTTTTTTATCAATGAACCATGAAGATTTTGATGAATAAAGAATGAGTTTCTTTCATGGAGTGAAGTGAGTTCTCCACCATTCTTAGTGTGATTCTAAAAAACCCTTGGTGTAGTTACAATGTTCTATCTTTCTATCCCTTTCTTTTTTTTTCTTCTAATCTTTATTTTTCTTTACTATTCTTCTATTTTTCTTGATTTTCTTGATTCTTGAAACCCCTTTCTTGATTCTTGATTCTTGAAACCTACAAACCTCAATCCTTAATCATTTTCTTACCTTACAAACCTTTAACCATTTTCTCTATCCTACAATAATTAAAATAAAATTTTCATTTTAACTTTTGGGTTTACCCAATCCTATCCTAAATCCTTAACCCAATCACCAACCAGATTTCCCTAAATTTCTTAAATTCTCCATTTTCTTTTCTCCCCTCATTGTCTTGCATCAATTTGTCTCCCTTTAATAAAGGCCCCCTACCCATTACAAATGACCTTAGGAATGACCACTTTGAGCCTTAAAGCAAAGATCTTCGCCAAAATCTTATACGCGGAAGAAACCAAATTAATAGGCCTAAAGTCTCTCCATTCCTCCGCCCCGTCAATCTTAGGAATTAGTGTGATGAATGTGGAATTGAAGCAATAATCTAAAAAACAATCCTCATAAAAGTCTCTAATAGCCAGCATCAAATCCTTCTTAACCACCTCCCAACACAACTTATAGAAATCCATTGTAAAACCGTCGGGGCAGAGCGCCTTGACACTATTCATGCTTTCAATGGCTATAAACACCCCCTCCTCACCAAAAGGACTTTCCAGCCACTCCTTATCTCTTTTCAAAATTGGGTCAAAGTCCAAATTATCCACAAGGGGTCTATCCTCACACTCTTCCCAGTAGAGATGCTAACAGAACTCCACTACAGAGTCCCTAATGTTCTCCTCATCCTCAAGAATCCTATATCCTCGACCACAACCCTCCCAACGAAATTACGTTTATTATGGGAGTTGGCAACTCGATAGAAAAACTTAATGTTATTATTCCCTTCTTCTAGCCATCTCACTCTCGCATTGTGCTTCCAACAAGGCAACTTTTTTCAACATAACACTTAACTTTGATACCAACATATGCCAATACATCTTGAATTATCAGCAATACATTTAACATTTTAAAAAAGTCGACATAACTTACCATACTGACCAAATTAAAATTAACCAATAAATCAGTTTTGTTTGTATCAAACAATGATATAAACCCAATGATAAATAATTCAGAACATTGGCAGACTACAATAAATTCAATTTACAAGTTTCCAAAAACACAACACAAAAACTACTATTGCACTTTATCTAAAATATAATGATCACTATAGATAAAATCACATTATTCAAAGAAATGAACTGGATAAAGTTATTAAATGTTTCAATTAAAGCGGAAACCAAGCAACTTTTTAACACAAAATCCCTTGCAGAATGGAAAACTACACATAACCCATGCATCTAATCATTGAACTCAATAAATGTTTCTTTGTGTTTCAAATTTGATACGATCCAGTTCTGGACAGGCAAAATTACGTTAATTCACAGTATCTATTCGATGAATGAGGTCAAGTTTTCGAAGATTACAGATTAGAGGGAATAGTAACAACACAGACAAACCAAACACTCTCGAATGAAACTATAACTACTTGAATTAGCAAAAAATTATAGAATGAAATCAGAGGTGCTTTATTAATTAGAGGAAATAAAAAACAGAGGAGATAAATCTAACGTACCAGTTTCAGATTTCTCTCTTTCTCCTTCAAACCTTCTTCTACAACGAATAAGAACACAAAATAATCCCTAAAATGAAATCCAGACAACCGTGTTAGGAGACAAGAGAAAAAGTCCAAAGACGGGCACACATATAGAAACATTTTTTATACCTAGTCCAAACTCCATACCGAAAGAAGGAGAAAGATATATATATATATATATATAGAGAGAGAGAGAGAGAACGAGAGCCAAAAACCTAACTTAGCGTAATATTTAAATAATGGACTTTTCTAGTTCAGGCTCTCGTCAACATGACTTCTGTGATTTGAGGGGAAAAAAAGGCAAATGTCATAGAGATTAATTCTTAGGGATACACATTTTCCTAGGGAAACATTGCTCTAGAGAATCCCTATTATCCCAATGGTCATGCTGATGGAGACTCTCAACACATGGGTTGAGGCTAGCATTTTCCTTTTACTTACGAATTATGCAAGTCAAAACCTAAGGCCTAATGGGGACATAAATCCGGGCCAACTCAGGTCCAAAACAAGCTGAGACTGATAGCCCATTAACAATTTATGCCCATTAATACGTAACTTGATAACGGGTTTAAACTTTAAACGGTCATACCACTCTAAAATTTTGTGAATTAATTGAAGTAAAATAAGAAATAAAGCTTTTAATTTCTTTTGCTGCTACTTTTATTAATCTTACAATTTAATTTCAATTGAAAATTTGATGTTTTTTCTTTCATTTTCATTCCAAATCCCAAAATGTTAAAAATGAATGTTTCGCATGGCGCTTGAAAGATTTTGTTCTTTTTATTCTAATGGAATCAGGTTTAAATCAATTTTTGGAAAATAGGTTTTTTTTCCCCCCTTTTTTCAACAGAAACATTAGATAGATAATTTTGGTTTGATTATTAGAAAAACCCAAGATTTGAAGCACACCTATCTGTAAGATCAAAAACAACATTTAGACCACACAACATTTAATGTTTTGGTTTTTTATTCATTGTGGCTATGGGTTTTTGTTCCCTTTAAAACTTGGAGTCTGTTGGTGCATTACTGATGCCTGCTAGAATTAATGTGTTGGAATGATCAAAGAAAGATAATTTTATTGCTCTGCTGTAGTATTCTAAACTGAGAACAACTGGGGAAGGAAGAACTAAGGTTGAACATGATTCGGTTTGGTTCAAATTGGGGGCAATATCGGAACCAAATCGAACTTGGTTGGTTCTACAAATTATGAACCGAAATCAAACCACATACATCCTAGCTCCTTTTGTAAACTTAATTGCTGCAAGTTTGCAATGGGTAGTGATAACATATCCTTTGAGGAATTTTTTCAAATAGGTGGTACTTGGTAGTGATTAAAAAAACAATTTTCTAACACAAATACATGAAATTTGAGGTGGAAAATCTGAAACCATTGAAAAAGCATTCACATAAAATCTGAAACTATTGTCAAATAGGTAGTAGTAATTAAAAAAACGAAACAGTTTTCTAACACAAATACATGAAAATTGAGGTGGAAAATCTGAAACCATTGAGAAAGCATTCATATAAAGATCCATTCTACTATTTTTATTTCTTAAAAAAAAAAAAATAGTTAAACTATAATTTTAAGAATTTTAAGATTTACAATAGTAGAAGAGGGAATTTCTCAACCTTATTCTTGAAAAAAGACATAGAACCTTTTCGGACGACAACGATGGATCATTTTTTGGTCAGGGATGATGATGACGATGGCGGTTAGGGTTTCATTCTTAAAAATCGAAAGGTTCTGGCGTTGCGAAGGGAAAGAAGAGAACGAAAGGTTTGTTGTATTTAATTGTTAAATATATGCAGTTCTCAGTTTGGTTTGGTTCAGTTCTAGGACAATCCTGAACCGAAAATCAAACCAAATCACTCGATTTTTCAAAATTTCAATCCGGAAGTGAACCGATTCTCCTAAAAACCGAGGCAAACCAACCCTAACTGCACTGGTTTGATTCTCGATTTGACCCGATCCAATGTGCACCCCTAAACCAAAGAACTATACCATTGTAGAAAGAACAATTTCAACAAGTTAGGCTATGTTTGGATTGAGAGAAGTGGAGAGAAGAGAAACTCAATTTCTCTCCACCATGTTTGGATAGACATGAGAGAACTTGGGACAATTTTGGAATTATAAAATATCTTAAAAAGCGATCTAGGGTCGGAGTTGGAATAATAAAATATTTTAAAAGGGTTTCTCTCCTCTTTTCTCCACTTTTGGAGAGAAAGAAAACTCACATTTTTTTTCTCTCTTCTCTCCAATTATTTTCTCTTCTCTCCCCACTTAACAATCCAAACAAGAGAAATTGAAAGAATCTCATTTATTTTATCTTCTCTTCTCTTCTCTCCATTTTTCTCAATCCAAACACAACATTATGCTATGTTTGGATTGAAAGAGAAGAGGAAAAGAAAGAACCAAGTTTCTCCTATTTGGTTAGCATTCATAAGAGAAGATAAGAGAAATCATTTTTATCAAATGACCATTATACCCTTCATAGTCTAAAGAACAAATTTCTACTTATACGATGATACAAAATATAAACACCTAAACTCATTTATAAAGAATTTGATAAATATTCATCTTCCAACCAAATATCATACGAAGAATTATTTTTAGTCAAATGACTATTATACCCTTCATAGTCTACAAATAACCATTGCACTCTACTAAAGAGTCGATAAATGAGTTGTGTTGTAAGAAATTATTTTTAGTCAAATGACTATTATTCCCATCACTCGTGTAGAAACATGGGTATTGTCACTAATAGGGCCGAGCCTTGCAAGCCCAAAATCAGAGAGCTTTGGATGATACCCTTCGTCTAGAAGGATATTGGATGATTTTAAGTCCCTATAAATAACAGGAGGGTTTGCTTTATCATGCAAATACTCCAAACCCTTAGTAGCACCGACTGCAATCTTCATTCTTGTATTCCAGTCCAACGGCTCCTTATCGGGTGGAAGATCTAAATATTGAAGGTCAATTAAGTCATCTAGTAGATATATAAAGCTTCACTAATCTCATTAGAACTTGATATTTCTTAACAAAGAGTAAGAGCATCAACATAAGTGATTCCCCAAGTCATCCAAGAAAATACAGCTAATTTACAATGTGAATTCAAATAAAAGGGTATGCTGTTCTAACACAATCAAAGTAATCTCCTCACTAACATGATAGTCTTAAGTTAAAAAGTGTTGAAGCATTCAAAGAATAAACATACTAATTATCCATTTCATGCTCTTCTCTATAAATAAAAAACTGTTACCAATAAGGGTAGGTTAGTTGTATAATATTACTCTTCTTCTACGCATCTGAAACAGTAGAAGACGATAATAAGCTAGGGTTTGTAATGCTTTTGTCGCATCATTTGTTCTCCACATAATACCGAGAAATGATCCAAACAGTATGCTATCTCTGTGAGAGTTCAAGTCCACTTCACATCCTTGCAGACCATGCCATCCTGAATGGATGATAATAGGACTAAAATTGTCCAGGTCCTGCATATCAAATCCATTTGGTTTTAAGAATCTTTACATGTATAAACTCTCCAAGTCTTCTCCTACTTGTAAGTCGTAACTATCCATATCTCCATTTTGTGACCCAACCCTGTTAGAGTGGCCTTCCCGATCCATGATACTTAGATACCTTCAATCTGCCTAACATACCCACCTCGACACAATTTGATACCAAATACTGCATAAATACTTCTAAGTACAATCTTCTCATTTCCTATTTACTATTAGTTATACTTATATTCCTAAGTTTTACCAATTTTCTTGTTTGTCTTGTCAACAAAAATATGACAATGCACCAGACTACTTGAGTTTATGATGTGCTCTATAACCTCAAGAAGAACCATTGGCAATATACTACCTAGTTCAATGACAGCCAAACCATAATAACATCAGTATGACGAGCTCCTATATCATAGAATTGCTCTATCACATCCCAAAGACTACTTTAGATTATCTCAAACTATGGGTATGCCATAGCCATGGAGATGGTACATCCAGAAAATGCACTTCCTATGAAGACAAGGTTGGCATTCGTGGTGTTCAAATTCTTCAACCTATAGATGAAAAAAACCCAACAAAAGCTTATGCAGAACATAAATTCTCCACCAACATATGCACATAAGGTGCACGCATTTGTTACGATGTGTTAGAAAAAGGTGCATGAAACCACACAATCTCCAAATCTCATTTGATATAACTTACAAAATTAGCTATAAAAAGTCCACCTTCAAAAGTAGTGATCTTTTTTTTAGATCTCATCAGTTGAAGAGAGCCTTCACTGATACCAAATCAGCAATCTGTTTTATTAAGCAAAACCCAAATCTCTAGACTCTTAACTACAAATTCCCAACCACCAAACACTCATAAACCTCCAAAATCTACAGAAAAGAAATTCAAACCCAAATCAACAAACACGTTTTTAAGCACAACCCAGATTACCAAACACAATTTTGGGGAAAAGCTAGATCACCTCAACTGGTACAGAATCGCACAAATCTAAAGAAAGTGACTAAATTCCAAAACTTTCAGGAACAAATGCAGCAAACCCAGACCATCAAAATGGGGAGAGAGAAAAACACGAAGGCTCAAAATCCTGCAACCTTACCTACATCTCTTTTGGTCAGAGCTCTAACAGCTATGAATGATGTTTGAAAAATTCTGGTCGAATTCTCATGAAATTTCTTCTTCTCTCCAGAACAACAATATTGAACCCATATTATTTGATAATTTATACTATTGGTTTTTGAAAGAAAAAAACAGAAGAAGGAGAGAGAGAGAGGGAGGGAGAGAGAGATGATACCTCGGGTCGTCTCCTACTTGAGGCGTCTCTTACGCGAGGTCGCCACCTTCGTTCCGCATCTCTAGGGTTTCTGAAATGAGATTAAATTTGTTTTTTTTTTGCTTGGGTGTAAGTAGCAATAGTTGGCTTGCCAATATTATCTACCTTTGAAAATAAATCAGATTAAATTTGTTTATTTACTTGGGTGTAAGTAAGAATAGCGGCATGCCAATATAATATATTTTTAAAAATAATGAGGGACAAACTTTAAATGTAAAAATTCTTTCTCTTCTCTTCTCTTTCCTCCTCATCTCTCTATTTTTGGAGAGAATAAAATTTGACATTTTTTTCCTCTTCTTCACCTCAGTTTCTTTCTCTCCTCACTTAACAATCCAAATAGGAAAAATAAAGAGAAAATTGCATATTTTCTCTTGAAAAATGCTGAAATGACACAAAACGAATATATAAAAATGACAAAATTGATAGGGTGGTGCGCACATAACCGATAATACTTTTTACTTGTATCTCACAAAAAAGGCATCTATGGTAATGTGCACGACACCCCATCATTTTGTCACCTTTGTGTCATCTCAGTACAACTCTTTTCTCTTCTCTTCTCTCAATCCAAACATAATCTTCTTACAAGTAAATAAAAAAATCACTATAAAACAAGACATTTTATGAACAAGTCTCCACAATAAAAATAAAACAGATGGTGATTTACACTAGTTACTTCGGTGATGTGACTCCCAACACCCCCATTTTCTAAAGGGAATTCTCAAATGACACATAACCTCTGATGATAACATATGTCAATACATCTTGAATAATCAACAATACATTTAATGTTTTAAAAATCATTAAAATAAATAAAAATAACTTACCATACAAACTTATAAAATTAAAATTAACCAATAAATCAGTTTTATTGGTATCAAACATTGGTATATACCAAATGATAGGTAATTTAATACATTGGTAGACTACAATAAATTCATTCTAAAGGTTTTCAAAAGCACAACACAAACACTAATATTTCACTTATCTAAAATATTATCATCCCAAGAAATAAAATCACATTATTCAAACAAATGAGCTAGATAAAGTTATTAAAGGTTTTAATTAAAGCGGGAATCAAGCAATTTTTTAACATAAAATCCCCTGCAAAATGGAAAACTACACGTAACCCATGAATGTAATCGTTAAACTCAATAAATGTTTCTTTGTGTTTTAGATTTGATATGATCCAGCTCTAGATGGACAAAATTATGTTAATTTACATGTATCTATTCGATGAATCGGGTTAAGTTTTCGAAGATTACAGATTAGAGGGAATAATAACAACACAGACAAACCAAATGCTCACGAATGAAACTATAACTACTTGAATTAGCGAAATTATTGAATGAAATCAGAGGTGCTTCAGTAATTAGAAGGGGAAATAAACAATAGATGAGATAAATCTAACATACCAATTTCAGATTGCTCTTTTTCTCTTTCAAACCTTTTTTTGCAACGAATAAAAACACAGAATAATTTCTAAAATGAATTCAGACAATCGTGTTAAGAGAGGGGAGAAAAAGTCTAGAAACGTGCACACATATAGAGAGAGATTTTTTACCTCCAGTACAGACTCCAGACCAAGAGAAGGGAAAAAAAAAAAACAAGCTCCAAAAACCTAACTTAGCATAATATTTAAATAATGGACTTTTCTAAGTTCAATCCATGGTTGAGGTTCTCATCAACATGACTGTTGTGATTTGAGGGAAAAAAGGCAAATGTCTTAGAGATTAGTTCCTAGGGATATTGTCACGCCCTCAATTTAGGATATAGATTGTCCTAAATATTGAGGGTGAAGTGGAAAAAAAAATAAAAAATCAAAATCAAAATCTTCAATGTTTAAATACGTTGTGGATCTCTTCTAAATGATTTCAACAAAATTGCTCTTAAAATTTTGACTTATGAAAAATCTTCACATGTAGAAATATAGTTGTATAATTAAAATCTATATATCCACTGAATTCCAACCATCATATCATAACGAACATACATCACTTCAAAAAATAAAATAACTATAATTACAATAAAAAAGTGTACATAGATCAACTACACATTTCATAACGATCAATAGTTGTTTACATCATAAACATTAACTCTCACTATCTAGACACATATATATAAATAGACACAATACACATGATTCTAATATATACAAAGAAGACAAAAGCTATACAAAACAATTTCATTAAACTCCAATCTCAACTCATACATAACAAAAATAATGTTCATCATCCTGATCTTACAATCTCTCTATATAATATTCTTCATCAAGAATATGCATCTCAGTAGTTGGGATATCTATAATGTTTTGTTGGTAGAATGAGTAATGGGGAAGTTACTCAATAGTAAACTCACATTTCAAATTAATAATCCCAATATAAATAAATAAATAAGTAAAAAATATATGAGTGGCATTACATTTGAAAGATTTTATTTTTTTATTCTAATGGAATCAAGTTTAAATCAATTTTTGGAATATATATATATATATATATATTTATCGGTCGGGATCTTGACACTATACGACATTTTAGACAAAGATTTATCTTATATGGCTAAAAAGTTTCAGAATGGGCTTTTTTTTTGTGAGGATGATATCTATAGTAAGTAGATCATCCTCACAAAAAACTAACCAATGCTGAAATGTCTAACCCCATGAAAAGTGATTACAAGCTAAAGATAAAAAATTGACAGTTCACGATTCTTCAACTTATAAACTAGGGTTAGAAATTTCAGAATTTGATGATTTATTGTAAGGATGATTTTCTCACCATAGAGATCATTCTCACAGAAAATCAACTCATTCCAAAACTTTTAGCCCATAGAAGACAAATGTTTTATCTCAAATGTTATCTAGGATTTTGTCAAAATAACACTACCCTCTCTATATATATGGGGCATGTTCGGCACCCTACTATTTATCCTACGTTTTACCCTACGTGTTAAAGAGATCATTCTCACAAAAAATCAGTCATTCCGAAACTTATAATCCCATCAAAAAATGGTTTACAAAAAATAGATGATCTACGATTCTTCAACTTGTAAACATGGGGCTCGAAGTTTCGGAATGGGCTGATTTTTGGTGAATATGATCTTCTCACCATAGAGATCATCCTTACCAAGAATCTGTCAATTCCAAAACTTCTAACCCATGTAGGACATAATATATAGGGCAAATAATAGGGTGCTGAACATTTTCTTATATATGTATATATTTGAATTTAAAGACTTTGAGGAAATACAAGATTTTAGATGTGCAATCACATCGCTTATGTATGTGTTATGATGTATTTTGTGTGTTAATAATGATAAACAAGGGTGAAGTTATGGTTTTGACAAATATAAATATAACTTTATCGAAGCATATCATCTTTAACTACCCTTTTTCAAATCCACATATATCTAGAGTATGTCTTTATTGATGATAATATAATATATTTTTTCTATGTATAAGGATTTCGAGGAAATATGGGATTTTAGATGTACAACAATAGCGGTGATGTTTTCTCAGGGCCCATGCAATGACACACCCTCATTTACACGGTGCATGCAATGTGCAAGTGTTACACATTCCCTGGAGAAGAGGCCCACATGCCTTGGCCTAGTCTCTAGCTCTTCCAATCCCACTAGTCGGATGTGAGTTCGAATACCGTCATTATAATATATATATATATATATATATATATATAAAACATTTTTCAAACATGGGTTAGAAGTTTTGGAATTGGCTGATTTTTGGTGAGGATCATCCTCACCAAAAATCAGTCAATTCCAAAACTTCTAACCCCATCAAAAATGGTTTACAAAAAATGGACGGTCCACGATTTTTCAACTCGTAAACATGGGGCTAAAAGTTTTGGAATGGGCTGATTTTTTATGAGGATGATTTTTTCACCGTAGAGATCATTCTCACAAAAAATCAGCCCATTCCAAAACTTCTAACCCATGTAGGACAAAAATGGTTGGCTAAAATGTTTGGTGCTGAACGGGACCCACATATACATATATACATATATATATATACATATATACATATATATATATATACATATATACATATATATATATACATATATATATATATATATATATACATATATATATATATATATATATATATATATATATATATATATGGGTGGCGTTCAAGGGCCAACTTTTTAGCAAACTTTTTGGCAAAACATTTTTCAAAACATAGGTTAGAGGTTTTGGAATGGGCTGATTTTTGGTGAGGATGATCTCTACGGTGAGGAGATCATCCTCACCAAAAATCAGCCCATTCCAAAACTTCTAACCCAGTTTTGAAGTTGAAAAATCGTGGACTGTCCATTTTTTATAAACTGTTTTTGATGGGGTTAGAAGTTTTGGAATGGGCTGATTTTTGGTGATGATGATCTCCTCACCGTAGAGATCATCCTCACCAAAAATCAGCCCATTCAAAAACCTCTCACCTATGTTTTGAAAAATGTTTTGCCAAAAAGTTTGCTAAAAAGTTGGCCCTTGAACGCCCTCCTATATATATAGGGTCCCGTTCGCCGCCCTTAGTTTTACCACACACTTTAACAAACGCGTTTTGTCTTACATGGGTTAGAAGTTTCGGAATGAGCTGATTTTTGGTGAGGAGATCATCCTCACCAAAAATCAGCTCATTCCGAAACTTCTAACCCCATCAAAATTGATTTACAAAAAATGGACGGTCCACAATTTTTCAACGTGTAAACATGGGGCTAAACATTTCGGAATGGGCTGATTTTTGGGGAGGATGATCTTCTAATCATAGAGATTATCCTCACCAAAAATCAGCTCATTCCAAAACTTCTAACCCATGTAGGACAAAAAACGTTTGTTAAAGTGTGTGGTAAAACTTAGGGTGCTGAACATTTCCCATATATATATATATATATATATATATATATATATATATATAGGGGGGCGTTCAAAGGCCAACTTTTTAGCAAACTTTTTGGCAAAACATTTTTCAAAACATAGGTTAGAGGTTTTGGAATGGGCTGATTTTTGGTGAGGATGATCTCTACGGTGAGGAGATCATCCTCACCAAAAATCAGCCCATTCCAAAACTTCTAACCCATATTTACAAGTTGAAATATCGTGGACCGTCCATTTTTTATAAACTGTTTTTGATGGGGTTAAAAGTTTTGAAATGGGCTGATTTTTGGTGAGGATGATCTCCTCACCGTAGAGATCACCAAAAATCAGCCCATTCCAAAACCTCTAACCTATGTTTTGAAAAATGTTTTGCCAAAAAATTTGCTAAAAAGTTGGCCCTTGAACGCCACCCATATATATAGTACAATGATGTATGTGTTATGAATGTATTGTGTTGCCAATAATGATAAGCGAGGATGAAGTTAGGTTTTAATAAATACAACTTTATCAAAACCCATCATCTTTAACCATTTTTTTTTTTAAAGAATAATGATTTTCTAACTAGAAAGTCTTGAATTGGTCAATACTCGACTGATGTGGCACGGACATGGAATCATAGATCTATTTCATCGGGATACACAACTACACATCTTTTATGGGAATTTGCAATTGTGTATCCCGATGAAAGATATCTATGGTTTCGTGACCATGCCATGTCACCCAAGTATTGAGTGAGTGTCGACTTTCTAGTTAGAAAATCAACACTATTTTTAAAAATACTATCTCATTTTTTAGATTTAATGAGGAAAAAATTGAGGATGAAGGGTAAAGATATAGTCATAACCCTCCAAGCCATGGAAGATATTGGGATCACCCTCATTTATTTTCAAATTGATGGGATGCTTCCTTACAACTTTGTTTTTTTTTTTTTTAATAGAATGATTGAAAATGCCTAATTGTGTTCGATTTTAGTTCTCCAATCTAATCCGTTTGGCACGCTTTCCAAAGTGGGTAACGAGAACGGATAGCTACCTTCCTCGTGCGTGAGTCCAACTGAATAAAGTCCCACACATACGCTTTCAGTTCTGTTCTGTGACTTCGAATGGGCCCACTTTCATTTATATCCTTGATCCGCTCATTTGTCACGTAGGTCTAGAACTGTTATATCTATATGGTCAAGGGCGATTTAAGTCATTTTAATTAGATCTAATAAATCCAACCGTATTTGGCTGTAGGACCACCAATAGGTGGGCTACATGTCCCTCTTGAATGGATAAAAAAATAAATTAAAAATCCACGTGGCATGTTAAGGTTGGGTGTGAAAAAATTTTATGAGAACCCAAATTATCGAAGTGGACCAAAGTTGGATCCAAAATTATTCGATTGAAATCAATCAAATATCTGATGTACGAAATTTGCACTTGTAATAAATTGACCATCTTCGCGCTTGAAATAGTTTTATTTATTTATTTTTGTTTTTGCTTTTATTATTATTATTTAATGCAAGATTTCCAAGCACCATTACTTCAAATATCGTTCTCATAACTCCAAGGGATTGGCTCAATGACAATTTCTAATCGATAAGCGATGAAAATTTATGGGTTGTGAGTTTGAAACCTAATATGAGCATTAATTCTTTGAGGCCACCCGCAAGGACGTACCCTGACTTACCTAGTGTGTGTGATGTGTAGACATTACACACACCTTGGCTTAGTCTCTGACTCTTTCGATATATATATATATATATATATATATATATATATGGGAAATGTTCAGCACCCAACCATTTTTGACTTACATGGGTTAGAGGTTTTGGAATGGACTGATTTTTAGTGAGGATGATCTCTATGGTGAGGAGATCATCCTCACAAAAAATCAGCCCATTCCAAAACTTCTAACTCCATCACAAATGCTTTACAAAAAATGGACGGTCCACGATTTTTCAATTTGTAAACATGGGGTTAGAAGTTTTGGAATGGGCTGATTTTTGGTGAGGATGATCTCCTCACCATAGAGATCATCCTCACCAAAAATCAGCCCATTCAAAAACGTCTAACCCATGTAAGACAAAAATGATTAGGCAAATTGTTGGGTAAATGGTGGGGTGCCGAACATAATCCTATATCTATATATATATATATATATATATATATAGGGAGCGGTTCGGTAGCCCTAAAGTTTGCCAAGTTTTGTGCCAAACATTTTTTGTAAATCACTTTTGATACGGTTAGAAGTTTTGGAATAGGCTGCTTTTTTGTGAGGATGATCTCTACGGTGAAGAGATCATCCTCACAAAAAATCAGTTCATTTTGAAACTTCTAACCCTAGTTTACAAGTTGAAGAATCATGGACCGTCCAATTTTTGTAAATCACTTTTGATGGGGTTAGAAGTTTTGGAATAGGCTGATTTTTGGTGAGGATGATCTCCTCATCATAGAGATCATCCTCACAAAAAATCAGCTCATTCCAAAGATTCTAACCCATATTTTGAAAAATGTTTGGCACCAAACTTGGCAAACTTTAGGGTTGCTGAACTGTCCCCATATATATATATATATATATATATAGGTCGGGTTTCATATACACACATATCTACTCATATATCTACAACGCGTTTTTTCCTAGTGGCTAAAAGTTTTGGATTGAGTTGATTTTTTGTGAGGATGATCTTTATGATGAGGAGATCATCCTTACCAAAAATCAGCTCAATCCGAAATTTTTAACCTCGTCAAAAGTGATTTACAAAAAATGGACGGTCCACGATTCTTCAACTCATAAATATGGGGCTTGAAATTTTAGAATTAGCTGATTTTTGGGGGGATGATCTCCTCATTATAGACATCATCCTCACAAAAAATCAGCTCAATCAAATTTTTTTAATCCATATAGGACAAAACACATTGTAGATATATGAGTAGATATGTGTGTACACGGATCCTAATCCATATATATATATATATATATATATATATATATATATATATATATATATATATATGTATATATATGTATATGTATTCCAAGGTGAATCGTGTCACATGGTATCTTGTTTCCTAACTTAGATGACTCGAACGATATTTTGAAAATCATAATCAAGTAAAGGAAACTCAAATGAATCAATCGAGACTTTGTTTTTATTTTGATTAATTAATTTTTTATTGTTTAAATATTTATTATCTAAATCAATTATGATCTTATGACTAAAGATCTTCCAATCTACCTTATTTTATATATTAAAAAATAACTTTTATCACCACACCAACTTTTACTAATAACACCCCAAGACATGTGGTCTATTATGATTTACATATGAATTGATGTGTTGTTAGCAAAAGTTGGTGTGGTAATGCAACCTCTCTAAAAATCTAGAGTTTGCCCATGTTATATCCTCTTAAAAGAGGAGAGAAAAGGGTAAGAGAATAAACTTGGAGGGATATTACTCAAGGGATGAAAATATGCAATACAATATAAGAAGCTTAAACCATATTATTCATGATTAAAAGGATAGAAAGAGCCACGCTATAGTGACTTTGGAATTGACATCGTTTCTTGCATTGCTGATGTGAAGTGCGCACAAAACCATAGATGCTTCTCACTCATATCTCGATGAAAGCATATATGATTGTGCACCCACACCCACACCAGCAATTTGTAAAACAATATCACTTCAACATTTTTCGATTAGAAAATGAAAGAAAATAAAGTTGCGGCTATCCTCAAAAAATGAATAATAAAGCTGATGTTGTCCTCAAATTAAATAAAGGTTAAAGGTTGAGAGAAAGGAGGTTGACAACAATCTTACTTTGTTGTGTAAATTTATGATTATTTACTTTAACAAATAATCACAAATTGAGTTAAATGATTTATCTCGTCTGAGACAAGATTGATAAGATAATTCATTCGAGATAACTTGATCTTGTCCACGAACAAGACGTAAACATAGTTTGAAATCATGCCACACACCATTTAACTCAATCTCGTCCATAATCCCATGACTCTTATGATTTGAATACTTAAAACGTTGGACTGTCCAGCCTTCTAATAATTTCCTTCAAAACACTAGTAATTTAGTCTTCATTTAAAATGTTGGACAGTCAAGTGAGTTATTAAAACGTTGGACTCTCCGTCGACTTAATTTGCTTTTGGTAGTGTTTAAAAAATAGTTTTTTTTTCTAAAATAATAAAATATTTAACTCTTTTTTAGTAATTTTTTCAATATTTTAAATTATAAAAATATTTTTAAAATATTTTAAATAATAAAACGTGATATAAAATTAGACTATTTATTTAAAAATTTTAACGTAATTATAACAAAATTTAAATAATATAATACATGTTATCTCCTATGAGTTGCAATAGGAAAATTTAGTTTTTATATTCTAGATGTTGAAATCAAACTTTTGATGGAGACTTTTATAATTGACCACCTTTTGTAATTTCTTAAGAATACAAAGGTATTTTCGTAATTACAACTTCAATCGTTGTTACTTGTTGTCTCGTCGTCTCTCCCTCTCTCTGCAACTCCATGACCATGGAAGCTAAAGCTCCTCTCGCTTCTTCACAAAACCCTACAACCTCTATCGCTAAAACAACGAAAGAGAGAGATTTCTTGAATCATCTCGAAGCCTATCTCGCCAAGAGAGATGGAGTAGACAAGCTCCTCAAGATCTCTAGGTACGCTTCGAAGATCATCCTCGCCTCTTCTGTTCTTCCCGAAACCCTAACCCTAACACTTCGTCTCAAGAGCTTCGAATCAAGCGTTGGCGTTAGTCGAAAAGCGTTTCGGCTCGGTAAATTCGTTCAAGATTTAAACGCTTTCAGAAACGCGAGTTTCGATTCCAACGAAGAACGAATCCTCTCGATTCTCGCTTACGGAGGCGAGGGTTTTTATTACTTTGTCGAACAATTCGTTTGGTTGGCAAAATCAGGTTTGATTGATCGTAAACATTCGTCGATCTTGCAAAAGATTAGTGCTTGGGCGGAATTTATAGGGTATTTTGGTAGCATTTCATTGAAAATTAGGGATTTGAAGAGGATTACTGAAGCAGAAGGTCGTTTTGAATCTACCATTGAAATTGCTAAGCTGAGAGGAGATGGGTATGAGAAAGAATCGATGGATTTGCGTAAATTGAGGGAGAAAAAGTTGATGAAAAAGCTTTCGATTGTTCAGGATTTTGCAGATGGATTGATGGCTTTTTCGGATATTCGGGACGGAAAAGGGTTTCTTTCGAGCTCGCTTTTGATAGCTTCAGCTGGACTTTTATCAGCACTCATTAGTACTCATAAGAATTGGTTGTCTTGCTAGCTGATGAGTTTTGAATTCTGAATTCAACTCTCGAGGTATGATCGATGCACACTTAATTGTGAATTTGTTATCGAATTTTTTTTTTTTTGGTTCTTGAATTATATAACTTAGTGAGTTGTGTCAGGGGAGGAGAATTTGAATGTTGGTATAAGCAATTTATTTATGATAAATTTGTAGAGAGATGGAGACAGAACTCTGTTACTAGTTTTAGAGAAACTGCAAATGTGAACTCATGAAAGTTTATAGTATAGGTTGAGTTCTCATCTTTGCTTGTTTCCTTATGAATAAAGATCCTAAATAAAAAACCTACTTTTCTTTTATTCATGATGTCCTCCATTTTAGTAAGCTCTTTTATTGCATTGGTTGTTAGGAACTATGGTTTAAAGTTTTGTAGAGTCTCGGATTGTTTTGGGAGACATTCTGGTTTTGGTTGATAGTGGAACAAACATTAACCTTGAAACATTTAATGTTTCTGGAATGTCTTGGCTGAGAGAGTCTAAATTAATTTGTTATTGATTTTTTCCTTTCTTGAATTGTATTACCTTGTGAGTTGTGTTGGGGAGGAGAATTTGATTGTGGGTACAAGCAGTTTATTTGGGATACATATAGAGAGGGAGAGAACTCTGTTACTGGTTTTATAGAATTTTCAATGTGAACCAAACCCATGGAAGCTTGTACTTTGTAGTGTTGGTTGGTTATTATCTTACTTGTTTCCTTATGAATAAAGCTCTTAAATAAAAACCCATTTTTTCATTCATGGTGTCCTCCACTTATAAGCTCTTTTATTGCATTATTTGTTAGGAACTGTGGTATAAAGTTTTGCAAAGTTTTTTATTGTTTTGGGAGACATTCCAGTTTTGGTTGATACTGGAACGAGACATTAACCTCGAAACATCCAAATATCCAATGTTTTGAGACATTGTCTCGAGACTAGATTTTCAAACCTTGTTAGGAACAGCAATCAAAACTCAAGTGCACTTTGTTGAGTTGTCTCATCCTCCTCGACTTACTAACTTCATAGTATGTGTTAAAGAAGTCATGGATCTTGGTTCTGACAAGTTTCACGGATGTTATACTTCAATCAGGAAATAAAAGGTTCAAGCTGAATTATCGGTATGGAGTAGGAAATCATGCTTCTTGAATGAAATTATGAAAAATAGGTTGATCTATGGTCCATCCTCTGTGGATCACCATGCGGCATATAATACTAACCAATTGATCAAAACTGTTCAATTATTGGTGCTCTTGTCGAATTACGTTCACTTGTTCTTGAACTTATTCCCCTGATAGATCTTATTGTTAAGAAAACAAAAGTAATGGAGAACGAAAAAGAAAAACAAGAAGCTATCACACACACAAAAAACAGAGATTTTATGTGAAAACATAACTAGGGTTTTACAGTATATCGGTGAAATTACAAAAATACCCGTAGCTTGACCAGCAGGATCTGTGGCTTGATTATCAGTACTTCCTTATTGACCAATACCATCAGGCTCCACAAACCACAAAACTTACTTCTTTTAACTGTCCCAAGTTTTTTCGTTGTAGTTAGTTTCGTGTAGATGTTTAGTCCCCTTCCCAAAGAGAAGAGTAGGAAATCTTATCTCTGGGTTCTGCTCTATATTATAGGTGATCCACAGATTGGATGGTCTGAATTTTGATTTGCCACATTCATGATATGGGGGGTTAGAATTCATTGATGTTGATGGACCTTGTGTTCACTAAATAACTCAACTTTTATGTATTGTTTGTGATTGAAAAGCACCATGTGATTGGGTGCCAAAGATAATCTTCAAAACATGATGCAAGTAATTGTCAGAACGATCCGAAGGTGACCTCTTACTGCTAAGGTTCCCTCCCTTAACAACAACATATCTCGAATCCATAGCCTCTTAATTCCTACCAATCACCTTTTGGGAAGCACAAAGAGTAACACCATCCTTCCCATATGTGAATATTCATTAAGACGTGTTCTCCAAATTTCGCTTCAACATCTTTGGGCTAATTTTACTTGGTCTTCAATTGCCAATTTCCTCCACCCTTTTTTCTCAGCAGGAACATTGAATGAATGCTTCTAACAGTACCTCTGCCCGACCATAAAGCTTCGTCTAGAGCCAACGACATTAAAATGATTCTTCCTCCAACTGTAAGAGACATTAAATGTCTTTGAATCCACCACTATAACAAACATCCTTGGACAGCCCTGTGTTTCTCTAGAGCTAAGCCTCTGTCTAGGTTTCCCTTCCTATACTTAGATACAAGAGACCAGACAAATGCACGATCAAGTACTAGACGAAACACCATAGAGATTAAAGCTCTTCTAAGAACCTTCAAAGACAGAGCTCTAGTCTTCAGCTTCCAATTATAAAAGAAGGATATATGTGTTGGTTGCATGCAGTAAGTTCTTCAAAGAAGTAGTTACTCAAACTAGATCATTGTATCTGTAAGAGCAAAGCTGTTGTAGATCCCAAGCAAATACTTGAAGGGTCGGTTCCACAGACAAACTTCCAGACTAACTGTTTTGTCCTAATGGGTTAAAAGTTTCGGAATAGCCTGATTTTTTGTGAGATTTATCTCTATGGTGAGAAAATCATCCTCACAAAAAACCAGCCCATTCTGAAATTTCTAACCCTAGTTTATAAGTTGAAGAATCGTGGAGCGTGAATTTTTTACCGTTAGTTTGTAACCACTTTTCATGGGATTAGACGTTTTGGGATGAGATCATCCTCACAAAAACTCAGTCCATTCCGAAACTTTTTACTCATATAAGACAACTTTGTCTAGAATTTTGACAACAATTTTGTCTACCCAACGTTGTCCATACTTAAAATAATTTCTTCTTCACATTTAGACAATATTAAAGCAAGAAGATTGTTTTCTTTAGTAAATACTTAAAAAAAAAAAAAAAAAACCCTATTTGTAGTTTACGCTGTAAACCTTTATTCGCCCCCTCCCCCACACACATGCAAATATTAGCAATATGATGTGTTTGTGGACCATTTTATCCTCCAAAGTTAAAAGGCTGAAGAGATGTACTTTTGTCCTTTGCCACATGTCTCACTCCAAGAGGTTGAGGTTTTGCTTTTGCAAAGAGTCGTGGCACATGTCAAACAATGTCCCGTTCCTATAGCAAAATAAGGTGTCTACATGGCACATGTCTATTGAAAAACAGCTTGGTAAGGAGCCCAATGTGTCTTGACCTCCTACCAAAACACACCCATGTAGCACCGTTCTGGATCCCGACTCTTTGCAAAAGATTTCTATATTGGACAAAGAAACGCTCCAACCGTACTTTTTTTTTTTTCAGATAATTGCAAGGGAAACAAGATCCGCCCATGACACATGGCATCCTCTCCCTCATTCTTTCGGCACCAACGCCATTTGGCAAGGATTTTAGACCCTCATGCTTTTACAAGAGGTGTATTAGTGGTGAATTATCACATTAAGCTCATTCATGGGTCAGATATCAGAAGGCATAAGGTGATAAATTCCCTTAATACCCCTCAATTCAGATGGGAATTAAGGAAAGGTCAAAAAAATCACGCAAATAAATTAAATAATAATAATAATAAATCTCATTTTGTTTTGTATGGAAAACCTCTTATACACCTCGTAGGACAAGCCCAAATCTCATTTTGTTTTGTATGGAAAACCTCTTGTGAGAACCTTTAGATTTAGGATCCCATTAGCATGGCAAGATATCTAATCCTGGAGGCCCTTGTTCTGTTTGGGAACGATACCGTTCTTGTTGTCTTGCCATCACCATGTACACTGCAATACACTACACTACACACATTCAATTGGAAAAATGTGGTTGGGACTCCTCTTCCCGTGAGATGTTCCCCCACCAAACACCTCTTCCCATCTCATTAGAATTTCCATGTCCAACACCTCTTTACTATTATAATGAGAGGAGGAGTAGAACAGTTGGTTCGACATCAGAATTTGGATTCCAAAAATACCCCCATCTTAACATTTAAATTTAACATAATCAGGGTCATTTTGGTCAAAAATCAAGAGAATTGTAATCCTTCGTCCCTAAAATCATGTTGGTTAATTTTCAAAATTACAAAAAATCCATTTTTACTGTATAATCTTCAAAACAACCCCTTAGCTAATAATTTAAATAACAAACAAGAAACCCTTTTGAGATATGTGAAACATCATTCATGTATGGGCAAGGCTAGGAAATAAAATGGAGGTTTCTCTCTCCATGGATAATCTCTACATTTCCTATCGCCAGCATCAAAATACATCTAGGAACATATTCTCACCATCCATCTTCATGCATTATCACAATGGCAAAGACATAAAAGGGAGTCTTCCTACAATTAAAATTTCATGTGAAACTTCAAGCCAAAACAATCATCATTTATCTAAGAGAACATTATTAAGGTCCATGGACTTAACTCAAAACCTTACAAAATCTGCTTGTGAGGTGAGGGTTGTTGTCACCTCAAATACTACACAAAACAAGCACCCGGACCGATGTGGGACTATTGTTCTAGCACCCTCCTTCACGTGGGAGCACCACATGCAAGGACTGGGAAACACCTCTGCACATCCAAAAACAGTGACCCAACTCTGATACTATATTAAGATCTATGGGCCTAACTCAACCTTACAAAACCTGCTTGTAAGGTGAGGGTGGTGGTAACCTCAAGTAAGGGTGTCAATGGATAGTCGAAAATTTGAATTCAAATTCCGAATTCAAAAAATCAGATATTATCCGAAAATTTCAGATATCAGATTCAAATTTGGATAGTTTTATATGTTCGAATCCTTATCGGATATTAACATTTTGAATCCGATAATATCCAATTCAAAATAATATATAATATATATTACTTTATTTGATTAATATTTTATATAAATGATATAATATATATTATATTATATTATTTATTTATTATATAAATATTATAACATATAATAAGTTTTTTTTTATAAATATTGAAAAATCAGTTGGACAAGGAAAAATTATGTGTTTTTTATACAAATTATTCGAATTCTAATTGGATATTATCCAATATCCAATAGGATAATCGGATTTGAATTTGGATACAGTTTTAGAACATCCTTCGGAGTCTAATTCGAATATGGATATCAGATAAAAAATTTGAATTCAGATTAAGATATTGTTGTATCCGAACCGATAAGCATCCATTGACAGCCCTAACCTCAAGTACCACACGAATCAACCACCTAGGACCGATGTGTTAACAAACATATCATGCACCCATAGCTTCATTAAGATAAAAGCATGATTAAGGATATCTCCTACAATGAGATTGCCCTCATGTCCTTTTGCCAAAATCATCCATCCATGAACATAAAATGGGTTGGATTTTATCTGAAATCCGACTCTAGTGGTGGGTTTCAACCCTTGGAGTAGATCCGAATGAACATATGGGTCGATGCCCCTTGACCCGAATCAGATCTGGTTCAGATATAGATCCGTCATTATATCCATCTAGATCCGAATGAGATATTGCTTTGAAAATTATATTTTTTTCTTCTACTTTAATGTAACATGAATATTTACAAAACAAAAAAGACTTATAATGGTAAAATTGAATAATATATCAATTAGAAAAAGAACTACAGAAAAACAAATATTGAACGGTTCAAAATTATTCGACCCGAATCAGGTTGGATTCGAATCCAATATAAAACCTGGATCTAAATATGGATGTACTCAGATCCAATCCGAACCTGACCCATTTTAATTCCAATACCTTGTCTTCAGGGAAATGTTTCATGCACTTTCAGCAGATGCAAGTCCAAATAAGGAATTCTACTAATGGAATGGTCCCTAAAAGAAAATCCTTGCTTACATCCATGTATACATGCATGCACTCTCAAGGTCAAGCATGAATAATTAGGGCATCATTATCTCCGAGATGGCCCACGTGCCTTTTAACCAAAATTATCATCCGCACACATGCACGCTCATGCCCCCCCCCCCTTGACACATGCCCCCTACAACCCCAACCACAGAATCGCAGATAATTGCCTCGGGATACATATAATCAAAAATCTTTTTCTTTTGTATCCCGAGGAAATTGATCTTCGATTTTGTGATGGGAACATGTGTTAGAAGGGGCGACATATTATCACGACTCATTTTCATTTGCCTTAGGATACACAAGAAATTTTTTTATGATTATGTGTATCTCGAGGCAAATGATCTATGATTTTGTGATGGGGCGTATGCTAGAGGGGGGCATTAGAAAATCATTATTCTTTAAAAAAATGACCAAGTTAACTAGTAAGTAACGATCTGATGAGGTAGAGAATGGGGTGCTTAACACTTTCCCCATTCTCTAACTAAACCTTCTTATCTATACTCCATGTTTCTATTATTAGCCTTAGACTTCAAAGTCTCACTAATGATTTCAAGGTATCATTCATAAAACTTTCTTGTATTTTATGAATAAACATTTCATGTTGTCCTCTTAAAAGTGTTTGGTTAATACTTAAATAGGCCAATTAGCTCCATGATATTCAAATCATATCTTCCTAAATTTATATAAATAAAAATTATATCCTTACTATTATAATGAGAGAAGGTGGAGTAGACATGGTTGGACACCAAATTTGAGTGGCCACAAATGTCCCCACTTTTATATTTAAATATGTTATAATCAGTGTCAATTTAGTATTAAAAAAAAAAAAATTGCAACCATTTCTTAGTTTTCAATAATAAAAAATTCAATCGGAATCTTATCCAATCAATTTTAGGTCTAATCCAATGCTTAATGGATTGGTTCAAAATTAACCTTATTCTAATCTGACTCGATTCATTGACAATCCTAGTCATCCATCATATTCAATGTTTGTGTAAGTTCCCAAAAAAAATCATATAATAAAAAGCAATGATGGATCTCGTCTCCTTTACCCTTCCCAATCCTTAACAAAGATGGGTTTGAATTTAATTTCATTATGAATCTCGAGAATAATTTTTAAGTTTATTGTCTTTCTTTTAAAATCTATATTACTATCCAATTGTACCATTTCAACAATTCAAATCCCCTCATGGGTCCTCCACATGGATTTATCACTATTTATTTAGTACGTGTGATTTATGGGGTATTGCATATACCGAGGGATTTGGGTAAGATATGGTGCTTTAAGAGGCTAGTTGCCTCACCTTTGCTAGTCGGACCTATAAAAAAAAAGTTTCATTCCAACTTTAATACCTTTCCTTTTCTAACCCTTTTCAAGAATACCTCTCCAAATTTATTATCTTTCCTATTTTACTCTTACTCCCAAAGAGGATGCCATGGATCTTAACAAACTCTAGTATTTCTATATGATTGGGGTGTAAAAAGGATTAAATTATCATTTTATGCATCAAATATGGGGAAATTCCCATTCTAGTACGTTGTCCTTTTTTATTCACAAAACATGCAAAATGTGTAAAAGTTAAAAAAAAATACCAATAATGAAATTATTGTTATACCCTTTCCACAATTTTGGAAAACTAAGATATTATTGATTTTTGAAAGCTACGAGATCATTGATTTTTGTTCGAAGCAACGAATCAGTAGAATCCACGATTTTGCCATTAATCAAACAACACACTAATTTATTTTAAAAAAGTTATGATGTCGCAAATTTTTGAAGTATACGAGATCGTTGATTTTTTTGCAAAGTAAAAAAATCATTAGAAAAACGACGAGATCATTGATTTTTGTACAAAACAACACAATCAATAAAAATAGAATAATAGTAATTTCATTATCATGTTTTTAGTAACTTTTACACCTTTTGAAATGAACATGAATGGGAATTATATCAAAAGTTGTCCATATTTTGGAAAGAATAAGGATTTTCTTATCCCCCCCCCCCCCCCGACACATGCCCTCATACGCCACTTAATGAGGCATGTGCTAGAATCATATATTATTTTTCTCGAGATACATAACTGCACATATTTATAAGGATATACAACTGTGTATTCCGAGGGAAAAAAAATCTATGGTTCTAACCCATGCCACATCAAGAGGCATGTATCGATGGGGGCTTCAAAAAATCACGACTCTTTTGGAAATTATTTCTACGAAAAGCAACTCATTAGATGTTAATGTGACATCAAGTTTTGTATTCGAGTATAACAAAATCTTACCCTAACTGACGTGTGACACGGTGTCCCATCCCCTTTTGTTTGAGAGGCATTAAACTCTAACTCCATTATCCAACTAACTGTAACTAAATCGCAATTACTCCACTAAATATTTGGTGAGATTTAAACATACATACACCTCCACATGTTGGTAAATATTTTAAAACCCCCATGTTTTCAAATTTATTACATGTCTTTGACCCTTAATCTTCTTTTCTAAACTAATAAAATGACTTAAATGCTCTCATATCCAATCTTTTGCTAAAAAGCTTTTGATCTTTCTGCCAAAAATCAGTGATAAATTATTTTTAATCTATTCAACCTTATCTCCAGGCCATCATTTTTATCTCCACTATAATCAATGTATCCAAAATTTCATCATCTTTTTTACTTTTTCAAAATTTTATATTATTCTTAAGGTTTGAAGTAAACAGAAAATTTAGGATGAAAATGAGGGGAGTAAAACTTTTATCGATGAAGATTTCATGGTGCTTCAAAGCCCCTATAGGGTTAGGGCTGTTTGTTATGGTTTTTTTTTTGTGGGGAAGGGGGGGCGCTTTGAGTTGAAAAAGCCAAAAAACATATTTATTGGTAACAACTTCTGCTTCAACACCTTTTGCGATAAGTTCAATATCGCATTTTTAAAAAGCCTTATTGGGATTGCTTTTGCCCGATAATCACTATGAGTAGCCAACATCGAAAAAAGTATGGGGCCTCATTATTCTTAACTCATCGATTTAATAGCATAATTAATTCGGCCTCTCTCCACTACTTATTTGTTAGATTTTGTAAGGAACAAGATTTCATAGAAGCAAATTCTTAGTAGGCGTTTGGATAGGACTCCTTGGCTACTTTTGACTCTTGCGGCAAGTTAGAAGTCGTTTAGATGTGTTTGGATGAACAACTCCATCGAAGAGTTACTCCGCGCAAGAGCAAGAAATTACTCTTTGAGAAGAAGTCGAGAAAACCTATTTCTCAAAACTCATCTTGCGGGGAGTCAAAATCTAACGGTTCGTTTTACCAAAATACCCTTAACTTTATTAATTTTCTATGAAAATATTCCTAATTCATTTGCCCTTAAATCAAATGAAAGAAACCTTTATTAATATTAAATTTTTTTTTAAAATTTTGAGTATAATGGATTTAAACACATTATATTAATATTTAAAATTTAAAATATTATATTATATTATATTATATTAATATTTATAGTTAAACACATTATATTAATATTTAATATTTAAAATATTATATTATTATATTATATTAATATTTATAGTTAAAATGTTAAAAACAGTATAGTTTGAAGGCATATTATGACACTAAAAGACAGTCTATCAATTTTTTTTTAATATTATGTCATATTATATCAAAAACAGTCTGTCAAATTTTTTTTAAAAATTTTGAGTATAATGGATTTAAACATATTATATTAATATTTAATATTTAAAATATTATATTATATTATATTAATATTTATAGTTAAAATATCAAAAACAGTATAGTTTGAAGGCATATTATGACACTAAAAGATAAAAAAACAGTAATTGGTATAATATAAGGGTATTTTGGTCTTTTTTCTAGAAGTCATGAGAAGTCAGTATGGTTCCCAAACAGACTTCCAGCACAAAAGTACTTCTGCCAGTACTTCACAGAGTTGATTGCCAAACGCCCTTTCTGCACATAATTACTTTTCCAGCTCCTCCATAAAGTACTTCAGCTCCTGTTCTTTGGAACAGTAGTTCTGCTCCTGGTATCCAAACAGGCCCTAAGGGTCTATGTGGATGCAGGAGCCAGACGTAGTTTAAACATAAGTACTGCCAAATGTACTTTTTGAAGTACTCTCTGAAATAGCTAGATACGTGTTGTGTGTTTGGACGCAGGGTTTGAAAAATACTGTTAGAAGTACTTCTGACAGAGTTTTTTGTTTGAAACTATTCTTGATTCTATTAAAATGATCAAAATGCCCTTATATGTATCAATTACTATTTTTAATATTATAACTCAATAAATTATTTGTTGAAAAAGCCGAAAAACATATTTGTTGGTAACGACTTCTACTTCAACACCTTTTGCGATAAGTTCAATATCGCATTTTTAAAAAGCCTTATTGGAGTTGCTTTTGCTTGATAATCACTATGAATAGCCAACATTGAAAAAAGTATGGGACCTCATTATTCTTAACTCAACGATTTAATAACATAATTAATTCGGCCTTTCTCCACTACTTTTTTGTTAGTTTTTGTAATGAAAAGATTTCATAGACGCAGATTCTTAGGGTCTATGTAGATGTAGGAGCGAGAAGTAGTTAAAACATAAGTACTGCCAAATGTATTTTTTGAAATACTCTCTGAAATAGCTAGATACGTGTTGTGTGTTTGGACGTAGGGTTTGAAAAATACTGTTAGAAGTACTTCTGACAGAGTTTTTTGTTTTGAACTATTCTCGATTCTATTAAAATGATCAGAATACCCTTATATGTATCAGTTATTGTTTTTAACATTATAACTCAATAAATTATTTGTTGAAAAAAGTCGAAAAACATATTTGTTGGTAACGACTTCTGCTTCAACACCTTTTGCGATAAGTTCAATATCGCATTTTTAAAAAGCCTTATTGGAGTTGATTTTGCCCGATAATCATTATGAGTAGCCAACATCGAAAAAAGTATGGGGCCTCATTATTCTTAACTCATCGATTTAATAACATAATTAATTCGACCTTTCTCCACTACTTTTTTGTTAGTTTTTGTAACGAACAAGATTTCATAGACGCAGATTCTTAGGGTCTATGTGGATGCAGCAGCCAGAAGTAGTTAAAACATAAGTACTGCCAAATGTACTTTTTGAAGTACTCTCTGAAATAGTTGGATACGTGCTGTGTGTTTGGACGTAGGGTTTGAAAAATACTGTTAGAAGTACTTCTGACAGAGTTATTTGTTTGAAACTATTCTTGATTCTATTAAAATGATCAGAATGCCCTTATATGTATCAATTACTGTTTTTAATATTATAACTCAATAAATTATTTGTTGAAAAAGCCGAAAAACATATTTGTTGGTAACGACTTCTGCTTCAACACCTTTTGCGAGAAGTTCAATATCGCATTTTTAAAAAGTCTTATTGGGGTTGCTTTTGCCCGATAATCATTATGAGTAGCCAACATCGAAAAAAGTATGGGACCTCATTATTCTTAACTCATCGATTTAATAACATAATTAATTCGGCCTTTCTCCACTACTTTTTTGTTAGTTTTTGTAACGAAAAAGATTTCATAGACGCAGATTCTTAAGGTCTATGTGGATGCAGCAGTCAGAAGTAGTTAAAACATAAGTTCTGCCAAATGTACTTTTTGAAGTACTCTCTGAAATAGTTGGATACGTGTTGTGTGTTTGGACGCAGGGTTTGAAAAATACTGTTAGAAATACTTCTGACAAAGTTTTTTATTTGGAATTATTCTTGATTCTATTAAAATGATTAGAATACCCTTATATGTATCAGTTACTGTTTTTAATATTATAACTCAATAAATTATTTGTTGAAAAAGTTGAAAAACATATTTGTTGGTAACGACTTTTGCTTCAACACCTTTTGCGATAAGTTCAATATCGCATTTTTAAAAAGCCTTATTGGGCTTGCTTTTGCCCAATAATCACTATGAGTAGCCAACATCGAAAAAAGTATGGGGCCTCATTATTCTTAACTCATCGATTTAATAACATAATTAATTCGGCCTTTCTCCACTACTTTTTTGTTAGTTTTTGTAACAAAAAAGATTTCATAGACGCAGATTCTTAGGGTCTATGTAAATGCAGGAGCTAGAAGTAGTTAAAACATAAGTACTGCCAAATGTATTTTTTGAAATACTCTCTGAAATAGCTAGATACGTGTTGTGTGTTTGGACGTAGGGTTTGAAAAATACTGTTAGAAGTACTTCTGACAAAGTTTTTTGTTTGGAACTATTCTTGATTCTATTAAAATGATCAGAATGCCCTTATATGTATCAGTTATTGTTTTAACATTATAACTCAATAAATTATGCTCTAAAAAAGTAATAGTTACTATTTTTATTCATAAAAACATTATACTGTTATTTTAAATTAAAAATATACTTATTTTTTAATAAATTTTTTAGATAGAACCTCCCATAAATATTGGACATATGAAAAATAAAACTGGTATAAAAACAAGACAACTATAATATAATAAAAATTGCATCATCATACATAAAACTATATATAAAAAAATCTGCGCCTATAACTAATCGTTGCCTATTATATGTCATGGTCAACTATATTCTACAAAAAATAACATATTTTATAATATATACAATTACCTAATAAAAAATACCACAACTATTAAAGGCAACAAAACTAATATCATTATTGACTGTAATGCATCTTATTGATGCATGTAAAATCCAATCCCATCCCTAAAAATTTGTTTTCGTTTTTTTCTTCACATACTTATTATCGTTACGATTAATCTTCTTGACTTTCTCATACCATATGAAACCATTTTTATGATCCTATAAAAAAAAAAAAAGTATATACATTTTATTTAAAATATGTAATTTCATATTGATGATGGATACAAATTATTCATTACCTTTCGTGATAGCCACTTATAAAATTTTCTACCTTTATTACGTTTTGTGGTGGAAGTATGTAGTCCCATCTCTCATTCACGAGTACAATAAAAATCATAATAAACTATAATAATCACACCAACAAATGTAAAATGAAAAGAAAACATTTAACAGCAAAATATACATGTGATCATCATACTATATGTCTCATATAATAGAAACATAATGAATTCATCCAAATATATAAATTGTTTAGTTAATAATAACTTTTAAGTCATAAAATTATATAACTATATCATGTCAATCATAAGTTAATTTTATAATTTTAACCATGACTTATTTCTTACGTTCCATTTTTCTGTCCTTTCCATTGTGAACTTCTCAAAGGTCTCATTTCATTTACACTCCTAAGGATGGTTTCATATATATAATATATATTGTCGTATAGGGCAAACTCAATACCTATCAAAACTTCATTTCAAATGAAATTGCACAGTTTCATATAAGCAATGACGATATCCCTTTGTGTATCAATGAAGTATGTGTGTATGTCCCTAAGAATTACCATTATGCCTTTAATACCCCAAAATACCTCTTAATGACATTGCGCAACGAGAAATAAAGATGGTTAAATAACTTTTCCTTATCCTTCTATCATGCACCCCTCTGAAAGTCTTGTAAATGGTAACAGACACCCTTATATGGTGTTATGTACCCATCCATCAATGGGTAGTCATAGTCAACCAAATAATATTTACCTATAAATAACAAATATTTTTATTACTTTAAATACAAAACGTATAATTGAATGTACTTATAAGTAAAATTCTGAATATCAATCTAACGGAGGGTAAAGAAATCTCGTATTAGAATTATTTATGATTTTCAATAACACATTTGCGTCATTTTTTGTCCTTCCCAACCATCAACTACATATGTGAAGAACATGTCAAAAAAGTATACAACCATTACATTTTGCGTTATTCTCTATCGATCTAAATATCAAAGTTGACCCGCTACTAAAACGTGTACTCCAATGTGAGTTCTATCAATCGTTCCCCTACAACCCTTCATATTGTGTGAAATTTTATATTAAAGATTAAACATTATAAATTTTTATGAATTTAATTTTAAAATTATATTAAAAATGTCAAAATCTTTGATTTGTGCGAATTTGATAAGGGATCTCATCAAAAGAATGATACACAATGAGAGTTTTACACAATTCAAAGACAACTTTCAAGATTCTATGAAAGTGTTTACTTATGATTTCTTCGAAACGTTAAAATCGATCATTAACACTTCTCATAGTCCTGATTTTGTCCCAATATCTTTAAGAACATTTCTAAAAATATTTTTAAATAAATATTCATTGTTCTTTCGAGACTAACCTCCTCGTGTAGAGTTTTGCATAATTTATTAAATACACATTTCTCCATCTGAAATTATTCATAACATATTGCATTATTCCTAAATAAAACATAGTTTATATAATTTTGTCCGGTAAAATTACAATTAGTCTTGGATTGTCGAACTAATTTATTTTTATAAGTCGTACGATAATGATTTGCTGTAGCAAGTGTAGTCATAATCTCATCGTTTGAATCTAAATAATTCATTTTATTTCCGTGTACATTATTAATAAATAATATCGTTAAATATTACATATAAACAATTACACAAATATAATCAATCTATAAACAATCATATAGAATATCAAAGCAAACATTTTTAACAACTAAACCATAATCCATAAGACATGATCTACAGACTACAAACCACAAGCAAATACAGAGATAATCTCTAGAGAATAAATCTAAATCATAATCCATGAAACAAACATTTTTTTACTAACCATATAATCCACAAAAAAAGGTTCATAAAAGACCAACCCATAAAAAAACTACACCATCCTCTATTGATTACCACGATAATGATGGTATTCAAAATCAAGGTACGATAGACGGGTATCATTTGTCGGCATATTATAGCAGACATTCCTAAAATCCACTCTCTAGAACTTGGATATTGCATGACAATATCGATCACTGCCTAGGAGAATCTCATTCATTAATTCATTAAGAAGTACCATGCATTCATTAGAAATATGTTTTTTTTTGCTTATTTGGAAATTCATCTAGATGAATTTTTTATTGGAAAATGTCTACCAAATGACTAAATTCAATCTCGAAGAATTTAAATTTTCTTCATTTTTTTACATTTTGATATCTCACTTATTTACAACATTCTTTGTAGTGGTTTTGAACTTGGTGATTCATCAATATCATTATGAGGATGAATTGAAAATATATTTTCCCATATTGTTGAAATGTATTCAGGCGTATTGGTATTGACATCATCAATAATTGACTTATTCATCATATTTGTCATTGTAGAAGTCGAATACGAGATTCGGTAGTTGTGGTACCACCAAATAATTTGTCCAACTCATCTCTGTGCTCCAATGTCTTATAACGAAACTTATTATCTCTAGGATGTTGTTATAAAAATGATGATTACCATTAATAAATATTTATTGATGTCTTTATAAATAAGTGAAATTAAATATATTACCATTTCTCGGTCAATTCACCATTCATCACTTATGATAATGGAATAACTATTCCAATTGATTCCAGTTACACTCATTATATTGAACCAAATCTTCCAATCTAATTTTATTTTGTTCTAATGATTTTTGAATTGTTTTTATTCGAACTGAAATCCCGATCTCTTGAGAAATTCATTTCGAACAAACTTCCATCCTAACTTGTCTAAAGTTGGCTCATTCCTATGACCTTAGGCGATTGCTTTGATACATACTTCAACAAAGGCCTTATGTAAATACAGGCTCTAATTTTCTTTATCTTTATCATTTTGTATTGCAAATTGTTTGCCCTTGTTCATATTTGTTATTTCAGAAGACATTTTGAAATGAAAAAAAAAAAAAATTAATAAACAAAAATGTAAAAAAAACCTAAATATATAATTAAGGAACATATTAATCATGTGTTAGGATTAAAAAGATATCAAAATAAATTGCAATTCTAAAAAGGAAGTTCGGATGAGCAATACCAAAAATTGTAATTACGATTCTTGGTGGCTGAAGATGATAGAAATGCAAGGTCGAGGGAAAAAAATATGAAGAATGTGAAAGCCGAGATAACATGGATAAATAAAACTACCACGTCCAAGAGAAACGTAACCAATAACTCAAAATTATTCGTATATATCCACATAAATGTGTTCCTCAACTGACAACAAGCAAGTTTCCTCTATGGAGTTGAAATCACCTAATTCCCAACAGTAAGGTCTATCATGGTGTTTATGTTTTATTATTATTTGAATTCTTGTAGATATCAAACTCCATCGATGCTGATAAAAATAAAAATCATCATCCAACATAAAAAAAAATCATCTCTCGACCTCCATTGGTCATTGGGATCTGCTCATATAATACCTATTGAAATTCCCTGTACGCTATTTACTATTAGTTGAAATTCTTGCAAATATCAGACTCATGACATAATTAAATTACGAAAGCACCATCTGAAGTGAGAAATCTAATACACCTAAGGTAGTTAGATTTGAATCACTTTCTTACAAAGAGTCTTAACTCGTTTTGGGAACCCACATTTATTAGATGATCTCAAATAAATACCCATCCCTGCATCATCTTGAATTATGTACTGTCAAACATACCCAACCCACAGTTGGATCCAAATTTTGTGCTCACACATGGTAACTAAGTTCGGATTTGAGAGAGCCACTTCAATTTACTTTGATTAAATCCAATAAATTTTCAAATAAAGAAAATCAAGGAAATTTTGGAAATCATACAAATGATAAAAAAAACAATCAACTTCATCTTTCCTAGCTAAAATCCCTAACCTGTTATTGCATTAACCAGCAAATTCCTACAATAATCAATATGAGGAGAGAAGATAGAAGAGAAAATCGCATAAAAAGTTAATCGATCGACTTACTTATGAGGAAATGAGCAAATTGCTGCGACAATTATCAAAGAGCTCGCCACCGCAGTCGTCTGAGGGAGGAGAGGGTTTCGCTTGGGGGAGGAGATACTTTCGACAAAGAGAATGGTTCTTTTGAGGTTTCCAATCAAGGGTTCTGTCAAGGTTCCAAATGAGATAAGGGGTTTTTATTTTGAAGTTGGGATAAAAAAACGAAAACGGTTTTATTCTCTTGAGGGTAATATTGGAATTGCACAACTAAAATGACAGGAAAAAAAATGCTCTCCATAAAATCAAAATTAAGAAGCACCACTTTCAGTACTTCTCATAAAAGTACTGTTTTAACTATTTTAAAAAGTTACTTTTCCAAAGCATTGGGTGTCCAAACGATAGAATAAGTGCTTCTGACTCCCCACCAGAGCCAGAAGCACTTGGAGAAGTCAATCCAAATAGGTCCTTAGACTCTGAACTTCTGCTTCTCCTAGACGCAAATTCTGAAGTAGAAGCTGAAATCTGTAATCAATAGACCATGGAGAAAAATATTCAAAGATGAGGGCATGTAGGTCATTTCCTGTTAATCAATTAGAGGCAACAGAGGTCAAGGGGTATATCATAATTTTAAAACACAAAGAGGTATCTCCAATATTTACAAAACGTCAAGGGTTATATCTAAATCACGATATATATATATATAGATAGATATTCGATTCGACTCTTCTCCACGCGCGCCAATTTCTTCAGCTCTCACGACACGTAAGCATATCTACTAGCACTCAAATTCCTCACGAACTCCTCCTCCTCCTCCAAATCTCTGCTAATGGCGACCGTATAAGAAATTAGGGTTTGGAATTTGGAGTCTCTATTAAGCTCTCGCGATGGAGTCTGAACTGAAACAATTCGATTCGAAGAATCAAACACTTGAACCAATCGACGAGCCTCACAGTGATGGATTGGGTGAGCCTCCATTGCTGAAATCAGATTCGAACCTGAAATCTCCTACTTTATCCACAGAGAATTTGGACGAACTCGAGAGGAAATTTGCTGCATATGTTCGTAAAGATGTTTATGGGACGATGGGGAGAGGTGAATTACCATGGACAGAGAAATTTCTTCTTGGATTCGCTCTCGTAACTCTAGTACCGATTCGTGTGGTTTTTGGATTCGTTATTTTGGTTCTGTATTACTTGATTTGTCGGCTTTGTACGCTTTTCTCGGTTCCGAATCGAGAGGATGGACAGGAAGATTACGCTCATATGGATGGGTGGAGAAGAGCTGTTATTGTTAAATGTGGGAGATTTCTTTCTAGGGCAATGCTCTTCACGCTAGGGTTTTATTGGATTAGCGAGGCTTCACCGAATCAAAGACTACATGTAGAGGAGAAATTATCAAGAAAGGTGAGTTTTTGAATTTCTGAAGTTTAGATTCTGTTATAGTTTAATTGTGAATTATGAATTAGCATGCATTATTATTACATTATCGAAGTAAACTCTGAAAACTGTCGGGATTGAAGTAGAAATCTTTTATATCCAAAAGATTTATGTTTGAATGCTTAAAACTTCTAATCTCTCAAATTTTTTTCTTTGAATCGATGGAGGCAAACCATCAATCTGGAATTAGTTCCACTGAAATTGAATTGGTTATGCTGCAAGTGGTATTAATTGTAATTTGAATTAATTCAGTTGTTTTCTTGAAATTCTCTGCATTTCCACATTCACTACATCACATTCGAGGTAGTATGTTTCTATGTGAAACTAGATAAAAAATAAGGAGAGAAAAAGATGAAGGAATCAAGGAAAATACAAGCCCTAAGGCTGTGTGATGGTTTAAGAGAAAACCCTCAAAAAAGGTTTTTTTTCCATTGGAAAAGAAAAGTATTTATAATAAATCCCACTTAAAAAAAATTTAGACCATCCATCTACTTACCATCTGAACCATCTAAATAACTTGTAACCACAATGGAAAAAAAAATGCCCTTAGTGATCACATGACTCCTTTAAAATAACTATGATATTACTAGAATGCCCATACTAAAAATAAAATATAGAGAAGCAGAACAAAATAACAATGCATAACAACAGTCGGTTGAGCAACCATTCCCCTTCCCCACCCCTCTCCAACCAAACTTCTTACATGGTATGTGCCTGGCCTCATCTCCACCTACATTCACATCTTCCACATCTTACACATCTTCCACTTTCTTGCTGGTCGTGTTCCAGTTTGACAGAACCAACCGTCTATGGATCTCGTTTGGGACATCGATCAACATTATTTATATCTATATTGTTAGTGATAGTCATGAAGAACGCACGGGCTATGATTTCCAATATTTCTTCAACATCACACACAAGAAAACTCTTCTTTGTGGGCATCTTCAAGGTTAGTGTGAAAACATCGAAATAACAAAGACAACACAATCACACAAAACGCAAGGATTTATGTCCACCTAATAAACAAGAACAATTATTATTTTCTCATGAGTTTTACAGCCTTAGAGATCTCTATTTATATAACCGAGAGTTACCAAAACATGTAAAACTCCCTAAAACAGAAACTCCCAAAAATAGAAAACCCCTTAAGAAAATATTACACGATTGCCCTTTTCATACCCCTTAAAAAATTCAGGCCGCAATTCTGCGTAGCGCAACATAATACAAGACATTTACACAACAGTTAGCATAGTTCCCTCACAAATATAATGAGTGGTAAGGATGATCAGGGGATCTCAATTGTGTAATACGGTAAGACTATCCATCACAATGAAAATGCCAGGTCTAGTAGGCAGATTGCAGGTGCCAGGAAGGTTGGATATACAGGTGTATCTGACGGCTGCTTAGAAACACTTTATGCGCTTGTCCAAAAGACTTTATGTATCATCGAGGAATCACCAAGCATATGGTCAAAATCCGAGAGAGGTCCATCTGTGTTGGTGAATACAACAGTAACACCATATCTTCACCTCTAATGACTTTGAGGAACCTCTAAACTTGTTAAAGTTGCTTCCCTTTTGGCAGCTTTGCATTCGTCTCCTTCGTTCCCAACGAACTTGGTTACTTTGTCTCCTGTACTAGGGTTCTGTTCAATGAGATCAACTGATTCAACTCGCTCAATTAGATATTTAAATATGGTCTTGATGGAACCACACTCTACAAAAGTGGGCCAAAAGCCAACAGAGGATGTGAAACAAACAAAAAAGAGAGAGCCTTAGCGCTTAGGTCCAACATCAAGATATTGCTCCTCAACCTTCTTATTTCTCTCCGTCACATTCATCTTATACATTCCAAACGAACTTGGCTAGAGAGTCAATATGCAGTGTTTAACATGTGGGAAAAAGGAACGATGATAGTATGGAATCTTTGTTTTGTAAGTAGTTGAGATGGGGAGGAGGTGGTCAAAACGAGGTTTCACTCAATGGTTGGAAATTAGAAAATAGGATTCCATACCACACAAACCTCATTTCGACCCCATCCTCACAACTACAAAACAATGATTCCATACCACCCTCTTCCTTTTTGCATGTTAAACGTTGCATATCGACCCTTCCCAAAAGTAATTACAGGTGTGGATGTACTAGTGAAATGTCTTGAGCATCAAGGTGTTATCGTTGTCCAAGAAGGAAAAATAAGGAGAGAAAAAGATGAAAGAATCAACGAAAATCACAAACACTAAGTTTATTTGATGGTTTAAGAGAAAATCCTTAAAGAAAGGTTTCTTTTCTATTACAAAATATCTGGCCAAAATCTGTTTTTCAAGGTGAAAGAGACGTATTTTTAATAAACCCTATTTGAAACAGATCTTGACCACCCATGTACGTATATTTTGAGTCATCCAAATAACCTGTAACCACAACGGACATAAATGCCCTTCCTGATTACATGGCTATCACATGACTCTTTTACACCAACTATTACTAGGATGCCCTTACTAATAATAAAATATATAGAAGAAGAACAAAACAACAATGCATAGCAACACTTCTTGGCTCCAAGATTTAGTACGCAACTCTGGTGTTCCTCATTGCAATACTAATTCTCTGGCATGACTTCTATAGTTGCTGATTTTCTTTTAATGTTATTTAAAAAAAAAAGTTCCAATAGGCTATGGTGAGTCGCTGGGTGCGTGGAGAATGTTTAGTCTTGTACGGGTAATCCTTGGTGCATTTCGAGGAGAATGATTCTGTACCGGTGGAGTAGATTTATGTTCTTCTGAAGATATTGACCTCTAGAATGTGGATATAAAAATGCTGAGCATATATATTCTATGACATGGGCACATCACCCGAGCTTTGTAATCAGTGGTACATCATGTCCACCTTACCCACCAACAAAATGACAAATCTTCCATTTTATATTTTATTTTTATTTAGTATTTATTGTTTCATTCCCAATGAATACAACTATACAACAGCTTAGGTTGTTCATGACTGGTGGACATGGTTGGACATTTATTTTTTATTCTAAATTATTTCTGATCCATCTAGATGAAGAGAATTCAGTAGGACTAGTGCGTTGGTTAATTTCTTACATGAAACTGATTTTCTAATTGGTTAGTTCTTAACTGCCCTTTCCGAGATACTTGAGGTTAGTTAATATGCTTAGTAATTTCTATACGTTGAGATGTGCAGGAACTCATATGGTGTATTGATGTTGGACTGGTCCTGTTTCCTTTTTTCCTTCTTACAACCCTATTTCTTGTTTCTAATTTGTTAGAATGAGTGTAAAGAGCAGTCTGAAGAACCTGAAAGACCTGGGGCAATCGTATCTAACCACATATCTTATTTGGATACCTTGTACCATATGTCTTCTTCCTTTCCAAGCTTTGTTGCTAAGGTAGGTTAGCCAACTAAATGTTTAATGAATTCGATGCTACAATTTCTTTCGGAAGGGTAAATTACACTTTCACCCCCTGTGGTTTCGCATAATTCTATATCGACCCTCAATGTTTTGATAATTGAACTTACCTCCCTTATAGTTATCTAAGGGGTTCACTTTCCCCCTTCCATCTACTTGCCGTCAATGCAAACAGTTAAAAAAATATTTTTATTTTTTATAAAGACCATTTTACCCTTTTTAAAATGTTTACTTTTTGATGAACAAAAATATCCATGTGAAAAGATGGGTTCATGCCAAAGAGTGTGAATGCTTAGATAGGTGCATTTTTAACTATAGTTTTAAAATTTAAAATTAAAGGGTAAAATAGTAAAATAACATCTGAATTTTAACACCATCAATGAAAGGGTATGCAAGCGCAATTATCAAAATGTTAGGGGGTCAACATGGAATTAGGCCAAACTACAAGGGGTTAAAAGTGTAATTTACCTTTTTGGAAATAGTTTGGTCAGAATTTTCTACATTTTTTTTATGGGAACTGACATATTTTATTCTATTCTTTCCAATCTCAATCTTGAATTCCATTGCTGAAGAGATCAGTGGCGAAGCTTCCTTTAGTTGGTCTCATCAGGTCTGTTCACATTAATTGTCTTTTTCTTTTGTGGATTTTTATGATAGCATGATCTCAAACGTCAAGTTATCCTTAACAAGTTTCTGATTAACAAGAAGCCGAAATGATTCTTCTATTGTAACCTAGATCCCTCAAACTCTGAAAAACATGTCTTTTTGAGTCCGTATGTTCAACCTTTTGATTTAATTCTTATATATAAAACAAATTAAACTACGCAGTTAGCTAAGCCATAGTTATTATATATAATGAAATCCTTCCGGTATTACTTGTTACTAGTTGATGCAATTGAAATTCTTCAACTAGTAAGCACATAAAGGATGTTTTGTGGCCTAGGTTATCATCATATATACTAACTATTTCTTGGAGTTCCATATCATCTCTGGACATTCAAAGCTCTCACTGCCCTTTGTGAAAGTTGGGTGGATGTGGCAGAAGAAACATTGAGGTGTTTGTTATATTAGATACAAGCAACCTTCAATGCATTTATGTGCTTCACAATCAGCTTGTCCTACCTTGTTGTATCATTGGAATTTTTTTTCATAGATATATGGGTGAAGTGTCATTGCACTTTTGCTTCAAATTTTTGAAGCATTTAAACTGATGTCATCAATCCATGGACAGTTGATTAATTGCACAAACATAAACCATCAACACCATTTATTTGGACTGGAATTTGGTGAACTCTATTTATCTGTTTGTTTGCTTTTTATTCCCATACATTGTGATTCTTTAACTTCAATTCTTGATGCATTTGTAGCTATATTTTACATATTACAGTTATGGACAAAAACTTATGGTTTTAATTTTATACATCCCCCAGTAAGTGCCTTGGCTGTGTCTATGTTCAGCGGGAATCAAAGTCATCCGATTTTAAGGGTGTTTCAGGTATATGCAGCATTGAAATTTTATGATTTTACCATTAAAAGTTGTTGGCTCATGCTATTTTACATTTAGAAGTTGTTTGCTTGTGTCTTACACGATTGGAACAAATGGTGTCAACTATTTCATGATCTGCAAATTGATAAAATTTTGATATTATATTTTATTCTCAGTATTTAGTTTTATCACAGAAAAAACTAAAGATTAGCATGATTGCATTCATAAGTATTAAAGATGATCTCTCCGCATATTTTGTGAGAAAAAGGGAATCTATTGATCATTGTTTTCATCCTTTTGACATGACTTGGAAAGCTTGGAGCTACTTCCTTAATCTTATGGAGCTCTTGTGGAGTCGTGGGTCCCATCAAACATTTTAGACTTTATTCTTGAAGGACGGTGGATCCTTTTGTATACATGGTTGTCTGTTTTGGAAAAATGCTTTACAGGCCATCTTATGGGGCTTCTTAGGAAGAAAGTGAAGATTATGTCTGAGAGCAAATATTTCAGTCTTGTTACGATTAATGTGTGGATTATGGTGATGGTTTCTCGTTGGGCGCTTATACCAGAAGAAAGTTAATGGACTAAGTTCTTATGATATTTTGATGTATTGGAGAACAGTAAATCAGTTGTACATTTTACCGATTATATCAATTTGGAACATTGGTCTCATCTTTACATATATATGACTAAGTTCTAAATGAAAAGGAATAGGTTTGTCCTTTTCGTATTATATTAAGCAGATATTTGCTGTTTTAATACTTAAAAAATGACTGTTGTTTGTAGGTGTTGTGACAGAAAGAGTCCTTGAAGCTCATCAGGATAAATATGCTCCGATGATGATGTTGTTTCCAGGTAATCATTTATGATCTTATTAATGTATGGATGTGACATTGAATCCCGGCCTGGATTGTTATACATCCATTATATGATTATTTCAACCAATTGAGTTAAACTCAAGTCATCGTTGTACAACATTCTTGTACTGATTTTTTGCCAAGGTTGTGTAATTTTTCTTTATTTAATACAAATATTCACTATATCAAAAAGAATAAAAAGTGTTAAAGCTGTATTAATTTTTCTGATTGATACAGTGTGGATATGACATTTATCCCTAAAGTGTTCAATATGGATACAACACCCATTTTGAAGTGTCCAAGTAGTATATCTGCCATAAGAACATGGCTGTACTTTTGAACAACAGAGTCATTTCATGACATCCGAAGATCAAAACTATGTCTTGACGTCTTTCCTGATTTCTTTTTATGGATCTCTTCTTTTGAATTTCCAGATCTTTCATTAGATTAGCGGAAGCTTGTAACCTGAGGAATCAAATTTCGTTCTTCCATTTAGTCAAACTTTTTAGAATTTGTTTCATACTTTTGTGCTGATCAACAGAAGAAAGAGAACTCTTATCTTGCTTTCTTTCTGCCTGAAGTCCATGATTTTCTTTCCATCTATTTTCTTTGATCATATACTTAGATCCACCTAATCGCACATGCACTAGTAAATTTGGTTCGCCATGAGATGCTAAGTAGCACAGGTCCATGGTTCAAAGTTTCATTCCCCTTCAGTATGTTTAAGCAGAACAATTTGGTTTTGACCGAGACCAGAATGAAACATTGACCCCAAAACATTGAATGTTTCAGAAATGCTTTGAATTGTCTTGGAATGTCTGAGAATGTTTCATCAAGACCATCTTGGTTTTTATCCTGACTGAAACATTCCCTTGAGACGAGGTTTTAAACCTTGCATAGGTCCAACCATAAACTTGTACGAGCATTAAGTTTATTAATATTCAATTTTAATCTTTGTTTTCTTTTATTTTTAATCATGTTTTAGTTATTATTTGAATAATTACTAGTACGTCCTTAAAAAACGCAGCCTTTTCTCTAAATTTCAAAGTTCACTAATAATAGCTGTTTACATTAAAGATGAGAATGTGGAATGAAAGTGATGTAATGCTGGTGTTACCACATAGCACTGGTTTGAAGATCCCAAGTTCCTTTTTATGCATGAGAGACAGATTTATCTGCAAGTATATTATTTTCCGCATCACTCATGATTCTTTGCATCATGATGTACAATTGTTTGATTATTCTTTTGTTGATCTCAGAGGGCACAACTACGAATGGGGACTTCCTCCTTCCATTCAAGACAGGTGCTTTTTTGTCAAAAGCACCAGTACTTCCAGTTATTCTAAGATACCCTTTTCGGAGATTTAGTCCAGCCTGGGATTCCATTTCCGGAGTGAGTAGCCCTTCATTTTGCCATGCTTTGATAACATTATTCAGTTAATAAGGACTAAGGTGGTGTAAGACTTAAAATGGGTCAGGTTTGGGCTGGATCTGACTACATCCATATTCAGATCCTACAGATCCGGATCCGAATCCAACTTGGATCCTATTAGCAAAAACCTATCCAAATCATTTTGCTTTCATTAAATCCGTATCTGACCCGACTGAATTACTTGATCTGGGTCAGTTGGGTCGGATAATTCCGGTCCGTTAACCATTTTTTGTTGTTGCTATATTTCTTTTCTAATTGCTATACAATTCTATTTTACCATTACAATTTATTTACTTTATAAAAATTCATGTTATATTAAAATAGTAGAAAAAGATATTTTGAAAAACATAAAAATATAATTTTCAAAGCAATATATCATTTGGATCTAGGTGGATATAGGGATTGATCTGTATCCGATCCGGATCAAGGGACATCAACCCATATTTGACCCCTTTTTATTCGGATCTACTCCAAGGCGCTAAATTTGTATTCAGATCACTCGGATTTCGGATAAAATCTGACCCATTTGATCCCGTAAGCTGGTGCATCTCCATGCCAATAATTCATTGGAATCAAAATTGCAATAGTGCAATCTTTAGTGACCTGAAGCTTTAGAGACAGTTGATACTTCTTCTATTGAGTTCTAATATTCATTATGTTTTTTCTGGATAGTTCTGCTTTGCTCTCATGGACCAGTACATTTTAATCCTTACTGTGAATTGTTCCATTTTTTTCACACGATAACTCTCTAATTGTGTTGCCTGCTTTGTATAATGTGTGGCTGATTCACTAGGCACATGTAGGGATGGGTGACATCCCCTTCAGTCCTTAAGTGTAGAGAAGGCCCTATTTGCTGTTTAGCTATGTAGCAAGGACACCCCATATCCTAGTGTCTGACAGATGTTGACACACTATTTCAAACAAATATAATTTAGTCAAAACATTTTGTTTCCTTCCATTTTTATATATATGATTAGCTTATATCGGCTTAGTTATATTATTCTTTCTATGTTATAAACTTATGTATTCTAAAATTATTGTTCTTGACATATGTAATTAACTTTATGTATGTATAGGTGTGTTAGATTGGTCAATGTGACACTTTGTACCAGTACAGGACACCTACACACATCTCTGTGTCATTGTCATGTAGTTTCTTAATGATTTTTTCAAAAACTAAGTGGGAAGTGGCAGTTCTGAGTAATTACAGAAGTGTGGGGTGCCTGCATTTATATTTAATAACAATCGATTCTCTTGGTGTTTATTGTAGTTAAAGAAACTTAGTTTGTTCACATTAATAAATGACAGCAAATGGAACAAAATGTGGTCTTGTTTCCAACATGCTCAATCAGCATAAAGCAGTTTTGGAAAAAAAATGTCAAAGGGTCCAGTATTATCTAGATTTTTAGACATTGTGGGCAAGAAAGTGAAGGATCACTATGCCAAGTGTTTTCAGATGCTAAGGCGTGAGGCGAGGAGTTGGGATATTTAGTGCCTTGAGGTGTAAGCTGCATGCGCATGAAATTTTTAAATAAATTATATAAAATATATAAATAGTTCATATTACCCATTAAAAAATAGTTCATATTAAAAAAATAGGATAACCAACACATATTTGTAATACTTAAAATTCCAAGATTCAATCCACATAATAAAATTTAAGTTTTAATTTGCTAGCATTAAGATTCAATAGTCAATACCAACGTTAATTATGTACCCTATTCACCGTTATAAAAAAATTCACTTCCACCACTAAAAAATACTCTTAAGACCCAATCACTCTCAATCTTACACTATACAACAACATATTAGTAGTATGAGAAGCATAGGTATAGAAAAACACTTAAATAGAAATAAAAATAAGTAAAAAAAAAAAAAAGAATTTCTATTTACAAGTGAGGCTTACACCTCAATAAAAAAAATGTACGCCTCAGTTACGTCTCGGCTGAGGCATACACTTTTTTAGCGCTTCGTGATGCCTCAAGTGTCTGAACGCCTAAACACGTTTTTTTATACGCCTCATACTGAGGCGTGCCTCGAGGCTTACACCTTTGAGAAACATGCCAACAAACGAACAAAATTTTCATAATTGGCAATAATGGTGCTAGTCCAAACTAAGTGAAACTTTTTATTTTTTGGATAGAATATTATGCTCAGATCTGGTGAAGGGAATTATGAGGATTTCTGGGTGTTTTCTTTGAATACAGGTCTATTATGACTGATATGTTTCTGACTATTCAAAAGGAATGCCCAGACAGACATTTATACAGCGCATAAGATTGTTTTCTTTTCTCTTTAAACCAAACAAGAACAAAAGAGATATCCCACCAAAATATGGATGAAATGATAATGATTATACAATGAGAGACCTACCAAACATGGACATCTTAGATTCGCGAATATGGGTCCACCCATATTCATCGAAATATTCACAGTAGTCCTATTGCATTAATTGGTTTTTAATTCATGTTAATGTATATGGATTCTTTTGGTTGTTGTCTGCTAAAAGTTTCTTTTCATCACGTATTAATGAAAAGGGCCATGCACTCTAAAATTTTCATCTATAATTTATCGTTTTTTATTGTCATACCTGGATATTCTTTTTCCCCAAAGTTCAGCTTTTTTGTTCATGTGCAGGTTCGCCATGTGATTTTGCTTCTTTGTCAATTTGTGAATCACATTGAGGTGATCTGGTTACCAGTTTATTATCCCTCAGAGGAGGAAAAGGAGGATCCAAAACTGTATGCTAATAATGTCCGGAACTTAATGGCTAGAGAGGTATGCATCTTTATTTCATCTTTAGTTTTTGGAAGTCTGTATCAGTTGTAAGCTTAAGGGTTTTGTTTGAAACTTCGACTCTTACTATGTTAATAAAATTAAAAGGCTAACTAAAAGGGAATGAAAGATTGACATTTAAAAGGACTTCTCTAGCCTTAAACTTATGGTGGAGATGGGATGGTTTCCTAGGAATCAAGGCAGATTTCCTAGGGATTCATTTTTGTAGGGAATCCTTATGTATAGGGCTGTCAATGGAATGGATCAGACCCAAAATCCGATCTGTTCTGATAACTTCAGGTCTGGATTGATGGTTTGGATTCCGATAAGGTTCCGTTCAGATATCTTATTGAATCGGATCTGGATCAACCATGTCCCGATTCTATAACAACACGACCCGATTATATGTTAGAAAAAATATATAAATTATATTATATTTTTGTTGAGATGTATGAAGTTTATTTAGATTTTGTTTATAAAATCATGTTTGGTCCGATCCGATTGTTTATGGATCGGGTCTGGATCTTAACATTGAGCTCCGATACCTATCAGATCAGTCTTGGATCCGATCCAATCCTTATTGGATTGGTACCAAATTAACCCCAATCCGATCCGGACCCAATCCATTGACTGCCCTACTATGTATATCTTACCATCTCAGCCGTAAATTTGAGGTTTGTGTTTTCCTTTGGAAAACTAGGTCCATACACCACACAAGGTGGTTAAATGTGTCTGTTTGGTAGGACTGTCAATGGATTGGATCGGGACGATTTGGTACCAATCTGATAAGTATCGGATAGGGCTCTTAACTGATCGGAATTTTATTGGATCTCAATATTAAGATGCAAACCCAATCCAATAACAATTGGATCGGACCAAACCCAATTTGATGTACAAATTCTAAACAAGCTTCATATATTTAAACAAATATATGATATAATTTCTGATATTTTATCAGATTGGGTCCTTATCGGATTGGGACTTGTTCAATCCAGATCCGATGCAACTAGATATCAGATCGGAACCTTAACTGATTGGATCCTTATTGAAATCTAAATCATTGATCCAGATCCCAATTTATTGGATCGGAACAGATCGGATTTCGGGTCTGATCTGATCCATTGACAGCGCTACTGTTTGCTCTAATTTTTGACTTTTCACTGTCCAAGGGGGCCCACTGACAGAAGATTGAAGTAAACAAGTTGGTGGGCCAATTTTGTGCTATATATACGTAGAAGCAAATCATTCTTGAGTTCTGAACTGTTCAAGGTGTCACTTTGTCTTTCAATCTAATTTTAGTTTATACTCAGTATCATTTGTTATTGTTGCAGGCTAATCTAAAACTCTCAGAAATTGGGCTGGCCGAGAAGCGAATTTATCACACAGCACTCAACAGTAATAATAGGCTAACTAATGTTGTTCTACATCCGAAAGATGATTGATAAATAAATGTCCTCGCTCCCAATTCTTTTTAATACCAATGGGTTGCTCGGTTTATTTAAGTATTTTGGTGTAACTTTCTTATAACCCATCAGTTATAGTTTGAATTTGATCCCAGATCCTTTGTACATAAGGAAGGGATTGTGTTAGTGTTGAAGTTCTGGGTTTGCATGGTATTCATGAATATAATGTCAAATCCCCCACTAAAAATGTTCAATTTGCTTTTATTTTCTGACACAAATATGGAGCATGGCATGTCGTGCTCATTCCATTCTGAAAGTGGTCATCATTGATCATTAGATTTCTTCTAAACTTGTAAATTTTCTTTGTATGCTTTTACATCAGGAATTCTCGAGACTTCAACTGAAGCGCTCTATGGAGCTTCCCTAGTGCTTTTGGTCAATATTGCTCTGAGCTTCAACCATAGGTTCTTCTGTTTCCATTTGTAACCAGTTTTCTCTGTTGCCACCTTCCCAGAAATGCATTTGTGAAGAAAAAAAATGTCATATTTCCATGGTTATATAATGCCTATTTACCATTATCGTCGGTATTATATGTGTGAACATGGAAGTATTGGTGCAGAGATTGGATTTCTGTTTTTGAGAGAGATCATTTTCTGACTAGCTATTGCTTGACCAATTCTTGTGAGGCCACTTCTGTACTTCAGTTGTTACTTGGGTCTTGTTTCTAGTTCTTTTTTTTTCTCTCGATCTCTTCGTATCAGTGTTCAAAATTTTGTTCCATTTTGAAAAATATATGTTTTTAGAAGGTTAATCTTGGCTTCTTAGAGCATCCGACTAATCTTTGGGGAACGTGCAGTCCTCCACCCCCACAACCCAACATACACACACGCGCGTGTGCACCCGCATGCACCAAGTAATTTCTGGGATAAGTCGCTGAGGGTGTTGTCTAGATGGGGGATTCAAATTCAAGACCTTTGCTTCGTGAAGTGTGGTCTTGGCAAAATAATTGCCCGTTTTGGTAAAAATACCCCTAACAACAAACGTGATTTTAATCCATAGCAACTAAATACATGCCATAGCATATTAAGCGAACATTACATTTCCATGGACTAAATACGCCTTCGGACATTTTGTGATGCAGTCTTAGATGGCTATGAGGGGAACTTTTTCGAAACTTAAGACCTTGTTTGGTAATTTTGGTTTGTGCCCACAGAAGTGTTTCTTAGAAAGAAAAATGCTGGATGCAACAGCCACGAAAGAACGCCTTCCAATGGAGCTTAAGTTGAGTCAGGAGGCATCACAATCTTTATCAAAGCTTTTATCAAAAAAATTTAAGAGGGTCTACTTAACGAATCATGTTCTTCAGTTTAATTTCAACTTAACCAGCATCTTGAAAGAAATGATCCAAGTATTTTTTTGATTGGTAAATGATCAACATCCATGTTAGGAGACAAAAATAAAAAAAATAAATACTCAGAGCCCGTTTTGATACACAAAAAGAATTTTTCTACTTTTGAAAGTTAAAAAATCATGAAGTCTGGTTGGATTTGTTTTAGAAAATTATTTTTAAATAGTAAAAAATCCTGATTTTTCAAAAAATAAAAAAGAAATTACTTTTTACTTTTTACCCAAATAGCCTCGAAGTAGACATGGTAGATCTAAAAGAGTTTTAGAATCTCCAACATGAAATAATAATAATTGCAAAATAATTTAAATCCTATTTTATACGTGATTTTTAAACTTGTCCGAGACCGAGACGTATCGTCCGAATTAACTCGGTATCAGAGCTGAACGAGACCAACTCACAAAGTCTTTTTTTTTTATCGAGATTTGCGAGTCACAGTTCAATTTATTGATTTGTCTCACGAGACGTTTCAAACGTATCGGAAAACTCGTCCGAGACGACTCGATATCGGAGCTGAATAAGACGAGACGAGACGAAATACTGAGTTTAAAAACCATGATTTTATATGATCTCCATATGTTGATCTATGGTGATTCAAATGTAAAAAAAGAGAGCTTCTATTGTCACACCAACTTTTGCTATCGCCACCCAAGATGTGGGTTAATTCTTTGATGATATACAAATGAATTGGGGTGACATTAGCAAAAGTTGGTGTGGCAATAGAATCTCTCTAAAATAAAAGTGCCTTATCTCTTCTTGTTGAACTAAGTGTTGGATCAAATTTGATCTACCGTACAAAGAATAACACACAAACCTAAGTAATCTTCTTTTCCTTCAAAATTCGGATAGAATTATTTGTTATCCTACGAATCATTGATTCTTTTTATAAAGATAGGATAATAAGTGGGACGTATCAAAATTCGGATAGAAATGGAATTACAATATATTCCACACTATCTAAGGGGGGACTCTTATTAAAAGTACTTTGGCCGACACGGTATCTACTTTCTATCGACATTCTCAATTCCTTGTATTGTGGAGATCAAGCTTGATAATAAAGATTAATGCTAGAGCAACCTCAGTGAGGGACATACTGGGGGGGGGGGGGGGTATATTGACGTGATGGCGCTCGCATGCCCATAGATATATTTTCTCCGAATCATGCACGCGCCACCACTTCAAAGTGTCCTCCACTGAAGTCACTCCTGCATGACTCATTGATAAATTATTCACCCTTGACTTCACCAGACATGATAAGGAAGGCAAAAAGAAGTTTAATATGGTGAATTAGATTCGTTTTTATCAGATTAAGAAGCATTAGAGGTAATTGTTAGCAAAAATGTATGAAATTATCAATAAAAAATAGAAGCATGTAATTGTTAAAATTAATTTTTACACAAACAAAGAGGATGATCATGTCTTTTAACAAACTTTTGTTTTTGTTTTTGTTTTTGTTTTTTTTTTCTTCTTTCTTTTAGCTTTTCCAATTGTAATTAAATTGAAATTGAAGTTAAAATTAGACACTCTTACTATAATTAACTAATTTTTTTAAAATTTTCAAAGAAATCTTTAATCATATAAAATTATAATAAATCATACACGAACACAAAATCTTTTATTACCCGTTTGGGTTTGCTTTGAAAAGTATTTCTAGCACTGAAATTATTGATTGAGAAAATTGAAAATTTTGCTTATTGTAAAATGCAAAAGCAAGTTGTATAAAGATCCAAAACTAATGCTTCAAAAATACCTAGGCGTCAATGGAGCTAAAAGTTTAAGTCTTAACCTAAGGATTGTAACATACTCTAACGCTTTAAGGCTGGCACTCTTGTTGACCCACTTTATGGCGAGCCCCCCAACCCCTTGACCTTCTTTCCAAGTACAGGTACCCTTTTTTCTTTTTTTCATAAATTGTCCGTTCCCAGACTAATCACAGTGGCCTAGTATGGTGGACTCCTTCCATATCCCATACCATGAAGGAATCTCTTTTTTTATTTTATTTTATTATTATTATTTTTAACTCTTCACAATTGCCTCTCCATAACTTGAACCCTAGATGTGGGTTGGCTTTGATATCAAATATTAAGATCTAAACCAATGCTCTAAAAATAACTAGGCATCAATGGAGTGAAAAGTTAAAGTCTTAATCTAAGGATCGTAACAAATTAATTGCGTCAAACCAATTTTCTATTGTCAATGTTTGTGAAAATTGAAAGGAACTTCAAGCTATGACACTTTTGGATTTAAGTACCCTTGTTATCTTTACTGTTATAATGAGAGAAGGCAGAGTAGAAGTGGTTCGACGCCAAAATTTGGATTCCAAAAATGCTACCATCTTAATATTTAAACTATATGTAATTAGGGTCCTTTTCGTAAAAACAAAGAAAAATGCAATCACACGTCCTTAAAACACATAGTTAGTTTTCAAAGTTAAAAACGTATCCTTATCATTGTGTAATCTTTAAAATAACCTTTAATTAATATTTTAAATTACAAATAAGCCCTTCAGATATAAATGGGTGTGCACATACCGCCTTTCAGTTTTTTTTTTATTTAATTAAAATACTCTGAGAATATATTATACACAGGGGGGCGGAGCCAAGATTTTCTTGTAGTGGGGGTAAACTATGGTTAATTGTATAGTTGATGAACTTGAAGATGAATGATTTTAGGGAGAAATTCAGAGATTTTTTATTACAAATTGAAGAAAATAATATTTAAGTCATTTCCAATTAGTATATGAGAAGGCTCGGTCAAGAGGCAATGTCATCAACAAAAAATTGAAGGGGAATTGGAGGGAAGTGAGAGTGTGGGGGAAAATGGGGAGAGAGGTGAGGGAGTGGGGACAAATGGGGCATGTAATTAGTTGAAAATATAAGGGTGTCTCAAATTTCTGTGGGAGCAATTGCCCCCACAAGCTCCTCCCCTGATGATAGAGTCGTGATAATCTGATCCCCCCCCCCTCCCTTTAAATACACCCTCATCACATAACCGTAGATAATTTGCGTTGGGATATATAAGAAAAAGATTTATGATTCTATGTATCTCGAGGCAAATGATTTACGATTTTGTAATGGGGATGTATGTCGGAGGGGGGATGTTAGAAGATCAATATTATATGTCATATGATGCCAAATTAATGAATAAAAGTATCAAATGTTACAATATTTATGATTCAACATATCTCGAGACAAATGATCTACGATTTTGTGATGGGGATGTATGTTGGAGGGGGGCGTTAGAAGATCAATATTATATATCATATGATACCAAATTAATGAATAAAAGTATCAAATGTTGCAATATATAATTGTCGAAATGTTTAAAGAAATTATTTTTTCCAAAAGTAGCACCGAGCAAAGCCCAATCAATCTAATTGCTTCTACTTTCAAATTCTTTAAAGTAGAAACGGAGACTGGTCTTTACAATTATAGAATGCCAGGAAGAAACCTATCACACCGCGGTAGGTGGGTGGAAAATTTCAATCGATAAGGATAAAGAAAAATTACTTAATGCACCCAGTGGGAGGGACTCCTTTTTAAATACCCATAATTTTTTTATGGTTACTTGATTGTTCTAAGTAAAATGTTTCTTTCTAATGCTTCTTGAGATTGATGATTCAAATTGTTGAGATCAACTTTTGTTCCATTATTTGAAATCTCCTTTTATAATCGTCATGATCAAAAATTGAAAATAATTGATCTCGATGCTTGAACATGAATCATCGAACTCAGTCTTGTTACAATTGTTGATCTCAACGTTTCAACGTGAATCATTGAGATAAATTATTTAAATTGTCGAGATCGATGATTTGAATGTTGATCTCAATCATTTGAACTGTCAAGCTCGACAATTTGAATTCTTCGGGTGAGGGCATTAACAAAGAACGATTTTACTAATTGGATTATTAAGATAATGTCTTAAAAATACTCTCAGTATGGGAGACGAAGAGGGACTTATATCTAAATTCCCCTAATCTTTTGTGATAACTTAATAGTTTAAATAGTAATTCTTTTTTTCTTAATGCCCCTTGAGATCAATTATTCAAAATGTCAATATTGACTTTTATTCCAATCATTGAGATCTCCATTTACAACCCATGTGATCAAAGATTGTAAATCCTTGATCTTAATGTTTGAACATGAATCCTCGAGATCAACCTGGTTACAATTGTTGATCTCAACATTTCAATATGAATCATTGAGATTAACCATTAAATTTTTTGAGATAGACGATTTGAATAGTTAATCTTCACGATTTGAATACTCCCGATGAGGGGCATTAAGGAAGAAAGATTTTACTAGTTGGGTTGTTAAGATAAACTCTCAAAATCAGGGGTGCATTTAAAAACATGTCTCTAGGACTCTCAATGGATGCTTATCGGTTCGGATACAACAATATCAGAATTCTAATTCGAATCCGACGGATATTTTAAAACTCAATCCGAATTCGAATCCGATTATTTTATCGGATATCAGATAATATAAGATTAAAATTCGAATAATTTGAATTTAAAAAAAAAAAAAAAAACATAATTTTTCGTTATCCAACTAATTTTTCATTATTAATTTTTTTTTTTTTATATTATATTATTTATATAATAAATAAAATAAAATAAAAAATATTATTTATATAAAAAATTAATCTAATAAAATAATATATATTATATATTATTTTGAATCGGATATTATCAGATTTGAAAGGTTAATATCCGAATTCGTATCTAATAATGATTCGAATATATAAAATTATCTGAAATCGAATTCAATATCTAATTTTTCGAGTTTGATATCCGATTTTTCGAATTCGAATTTGAATGGGATTCGAATTTTCGACTATCCACGCAGGGTCTATTTAGTAATTTTCCCTAAAGATAAGTTCAACGCATGCATTGTGCGTTGCGCACTACGCACCCCGTGCTCTAAACTCGCTACATAATTGGACTATTGGAGTCGTTCGCTTTACGAATCCGACTGTGTACCGTTATCTGCACAATAGGCGCACGTTAGCCTGTCTGGCCAATATTCCTTCTTATAAATTTAGGTTATCTATGAGTTGTTATGGGTCCCCATCATTAATACCCAAAATAGAACAACAACTGTCTTCGATTTAAGTGCCACGTGTCAATCAGAAACCCTCACGACACGATACTAAGGACGACTACACTCGGAGTACTATTAGTACACCAAGTGTATTTAAAACCGTTGATCTGTAAACCTAAAATGTTATCTCAGCCGTTGATATATCGTATCGAGTAAATAAAACCTCATCTATCTGAGCTGGACCTCCACCTCACTATCTATCTCGCCTCCCTGGCTGAAACTCCATGAAAACAGGTCTCTTTCTCTCTCTCTCTCTCTCTCATATTTGTTCTTGATTTTCGGTGATTTGGAGATCTATTTGAGTTTAATTTTTTTTTTTTTTTGTCGGTGAGTTGGTTCTGTTTATGTTCGGAGTTCAATTAGGTTTAGCTAGAATGTTTGATTGTTAATTACGATTTTTCGAATTCTTCTTCTTCAATCTCTATAGTATATTAGGTTTTCGCAGTTTCGATATATATATTTTTTACGTGGGTTAGGTTTTTTTTTTTTGTTTGGCGATTTTTTCTTTTTAATTCGCTTTGAGCTACTCAATTATTTTATTTTATTTTTTGAAAAAAAAGGTTAGAATTCTAGATTGGATTAATGGCTGAGTTGTTTTGAGATCTCAGCTTAACACAGTGCATTAGACAAAAATCATTCTTAAAATAACTCTTAATTGGACCATATAAGTCTTAAATCTGTAATAAACTCCAAATAACGCAGATTGTTTAATATGGGATTCATAATCGAAAGTTTTTACTCTAGAGATTGCTTGAAAAATTATGAATTTTTAAAGCATATCCTCTGAAAAGTTCTCTTTCCTTGGCCGTACAATTTCCTGTGGTTATAAGTACTAGAATAGAGCACAGAAAGGTGGAATTCCATTTTTGAATCTTCAACCTTGTTAGAAGTTTCCATAAGTCTTAGTGCCTGTTTAGCAATTAAAAAAATTGTTAAGCAATTGTTGTTTTTCGTAAAATAACAATTTTAAAGCTCAAATTGTTAAATAGGTACGTAATTTTCCTCAAACCCATTTTTCAATCGTGTGAAGTACTTTGGGGCGTGCCCTCCCATCCGACCTCTCTCAATCAGACTTGGACAAATAGATAGCACTTTTTGTGTTACTTTGGTCTGAGACCCAATGGGGATACCTACAAAGACAATTTGATTTCCAAGTCAAGGAGATGAACTATACATTCTAGGGCTTCAACTCGGGCGGCTTGGGTTGTGTTGGGGATCAACCTGCACCCAACCCAAACATGACAAACACCGACCTGTGCCCCTGCCCAACCCAACCTCGGGCATTAAATTTTACAATTATTTTTCCACAAAATGTGTTTCAAAATTTTACATGCATGAAATTATAAACAAATTTAAAGAAGACGATTTGGATGATTAACTAAAATAGTTGATCGCAATATCCAAAAGAAAATATATATTTAGAATTGTAATATAATCATTTTATGACCATATGAACTTACGCTTAAATAGAAGTGTTAATAATAATGATGAAAACAATCACACATTAGTTGTGATATTTGATATGTAGACAAACAAAGGCATGCGTATTGAAATATGAATTGGGAGTGTGAAAGAAAGCAAGATATGAGAAATATTTTTAAATTATAGCCATATTTAGTTCGGGTTAGGGCAAATCGGGTTGCTCGATACCTATGCTCGGACCAACCCGATTTGAGTTGGGCATCTTTTTTTGTTAACCGAGCCTAAGGTCAAACCCAAGCTAACTATGCCCAGACTTGACTAAAGGTCAGGTTCAACCCAGTGGATTCAGGTTTGGCCTGCCCAAGTTGCAGCCCTAATACATTCTAAGAAGACATAGTAACTTAGATTAGGTGCCTTACTAACCCAAAGTGGTTGGCCTAGTGGCAAGCTTCCTTGATAAGCTCCACAGGAAGGGGAGGTCACTTGTTTGAAACCCCACGAAGCAATGAATTCCTTGGGACCACCCTCTAGGGTCCGGTTGATCCTCGACTCAACCAGTTGCAAGACTTTCCGAGGGGGCGGTGGGTGTGACTGTGGGATTAGTCTTCCCAAACGGTGGGGATACCCACTATAAGCACAAAAAAAGGATTAAGTGCCTTACTAAAGGAGTGTGAAGTGTTGATCCTATGACCTAGGTTCAAACCTTGTTGAACCCACTTTCATGTGACCTCCAACCACTTTGCTCGTCTAACAAAAAGAAAAAAAAGAAAAAAAGAAAGGTTAGGTGTCTTACTAGTGAGTTCTTACCCATTGTTTATTTTAGATTTTCTTGTGCCGTCAACATGGTTTTAAATCTCACCCGAGACCGAGATGACTTGCCCGAGTCATCTCAGTGTCATTGAGCAACGAGACGAATTTATGAGGCGCCTCAGACTTCACACCATCTCAAGAGATAAACGAGATGACTTGGATGATATTTTGAAAATCTCGGTCGAGTTAGTAAAACTCGTGCAAGTCTAACGGGATTTTGTATATTTTGGTTAAAATAATTTTTTTTAGAATTTAAATATTTATTATATAAATAAAACATGATATTATGACTAAACATCTTCTAATCTACTTTATTTTATTAAAAAATATAATTTTTTTCATTTAAATATATATGAATAAATCATTCTAAACTGAGTTAAAAGGTTTATCTTTTCGAGACAAGATAACTCATTCGAGACAACTTGGTATCGTCTATGGACAAGAAGAGACATGAAACCAAGTTTTGAAACCATGGCCGTCAAGCTCGTCAATCCCGTATTCCAATGATTTGATATGTTGGATATCAACCTAGAGTTCTCACTAGTACTCTTTGGTGTCTATATTCCATATTGGTTGGCATCTTAAGCTCTAAGTTGTTGCAATTTCCTTGATTAGATATGTACAGGTTACACTAGATTCTATCCTTATTAAATTAACACGTACTAGCGTAAAGCCATGGGTTGATCTTTTTCCCCCTTTTGGGATAGATTTAAGTGTGAAAGTGGGGTTTTGATCCCAGTTTTGTGGTATTACCATAGACAGCCTTCACTGCCTCGTCTAGGTGGCACCTTCAGCTAGGGATTGATCCTTATCTTTTTCTTTGTTAGTAAGAATTGTTTATTAAAAACGTGGTCGAGATAACCACAAAAGAGAAAAGGTTACAGACAACAACTAGGGATTGATCCTTATCACTGTGTCCTTACTAAAAGTGGGTTCAATTTCCAGAGTTCTGCTAAACCACTTCTTGGCAACTGACTTTAACCTCAGCTTCATGTCCGAGGGTTGGCTGCACACATCTCAAGGTTACATGTGTGCGACTACCGTCTAGTATATTTTTACCCCTCATAAAACTTAAAAGTTGATTGGACAATGTGAAATTTACGAAGTCTGAATTAGACACCCAAGATTCCCCTTTGTTTGGTGATAATTCCATCTATCACCTTCTAGCTTATGTACTGTATGATCTCATTTTGTGGGCTTAAAACATGTTTCAAGCAATTTAGTTAATGTATCACACAACAAATTGAGGATGGTCGGTTATATCTGTAAGTCTATATGTAAGTGTATAACAGTTGTACGCTCAAATAAAATGTTCAATGCAATCAACGGTTTATTTTGTGGCAGTAACTAAACATCTGCTCCATATTTAGAATTCTTTCCTTTATATGACATGCTCCAGTAGTTTTTTTTTCCAATTGCGAGTAGTCATTTCTTGTGTGGGGTCAATATCTGACTTGCTCGGCATCAGATAAGTCTCTGCTTTAAAATCACTTTTTCAGTTTGAATGATGGAGTAAAGATTTTGTTTAGTTGTGGTTGAATGTTGAACAACTGATATATTGATTATTTTTCAGACATTTTTGAATTTTTTTTTTTTTCCATTGTAGGTCTCTAAAACTTTTCATATCATAGGAAATCTGGTTGTAATAGATTCATACTAAGGCGAATTACTGAATTTCTGTGCTAGAAACTGAATGGGGTCTGGGAAAGAGAATACGCCTACTAAGTCTTCGAAAACAGTTGCTTCAACACAGGTCTAATCTCTCTCTCTCTCTCTCTCTCTCTCTCTCTCTCTATATATATATATATATATGGATACCGGTCGGCAGCCAACACATTTGTCCTATATGGGTTAGAAGTTTCAGATTGGGCTGATTTTTTGTTAAATCAGCCCATTCAGAAATTTCTAACCCCATCAAAAGTGGTTTAGAATTGTGGACCCTTGATTTTTTACTGTTAATTTGTAAACCACTTTTGATGGGGTTAAAAGTTTTGGATTGGGCTTATTTTTGTGAGAATGATATCCTCACCTTAGAGATCATCCTCACAAAAAATCAACCTAATCCAAAACTTTTAAGCCATATAGAACACATTTTGGCTCCCTAACGTTGTCTGCTATATATAAAAAGGTTTGTTATTGACCATGCTCATTATTATTTACAGGAAACACCAACACCACCTTCGTATCCTGATTGGTCATCTTCCATGCAGGTTTATTGATGAAAATTTGTTGGTTTTATTTTGTTTGATATGTACTGTCATGCATTTGTCTATCAAGTGTCTGGTTAAATATTGCTGTAGCTTATCATTCAGCTTTTTGAATAGGCATACTATGGTGCTGGAGCTACTCCACCTCCATTTTTCACCTCTCCTGTTGCTTCTCCATCTCCCCATCCCTATGTGTGGGGAGGACAGGTGATTATACATTGACTTGTATGCTATGGTAATTGTTACACTCTTTGACTATGGAGGAAAGTTCTCATTTGCTTTTTGTTCTCTTTTTTTCAGCATTTAATTCCATCATATGGCACCCCACTTCCATACCCTGCTATATATCCTCATGGGGGATTTTACTCTCATCCCAACATGGCTACGGTAATCACTCTCTCCTTTTTTTTGTTTTTTAGGTGGTTTGCTATGTTTGTATTCCATGTCATGCTAGTGTTACTTCAAAGAGGATCTGTGGATTCTTTTGTTGGATAGGATTTCTAGAAAATGGGGAGTAGAATTTTCTGCCATCGGGGTTTTTCATACTTGTGGTAGCCAAGGTGATGGAATCAAAGGGATTCACATATTGTGTCATCTTACACTCCCCTCATGTGGCAAGTTTCATTCCCATATCCATCTTGATGTAGGGCAATTGCGTCCCGCATTACCTCCAGCACATGCTGAAAAGGCATGGTGTTTCTTAACCCTTTTTTACCTATTTAAATAAGATAGATTTTATTGCCACACCAACTTTTTCTAACGGCACCCTAATTCATATGTAAATCGCCAATGAATTAGCAGACAACTTGGGGCGCCGTTAGTTAAAGTTGGTGTGGCAATAGAAGCTCTCTTAATAAAAACATGCCTCTGCTTCCCCCATGCGATAAACATGCCTCATCTTTGAGGCATGGTGGAGGATTAGAGGACTGAAACTTGCATGTGGGGAGAAGCTCTCTTAATAAAAACATGAATTAGCAAACAACTTGGGGCGCCGTTAGTTAAAGTTGGTGTGGCAATAGAAGCTCTCTTAATAAAAACATGCCTCTGCTTCCCCCATGCGAGAAACATGCCTCATCTTTGAGGCATGGTGGAGGATTAGAGGACTGAAACTTGCATGTGGGGGAGAAATCACTATCAAAGCCTTATCTTGATAATTTAGAGAACCATGTGGACCTGCTTGCACAATCCATCTTAGCTACTACGTATAAGAAAAACTGTGGAGAGAGACTGTTGTCCAGTGTCTGTGTAGAGATCCATCGGTTCCTTTTTTTCTTATTACATAGTCTGTTCAAAGGTGATCGATGGAAATTATCACCATATCTACGGAAAAACCTTCCCACACACCTGATAAATTTCCATACATGTGCTTTTCTTCTACAGTCTCAGGGTGCAGCACTGACAACTACAGAGACAGATGCCAAGGGCCCTGATGGAAAGGATCGGGTTTCAATGAAGAAATCCAAAGGAAGTTCGGGAAATATAGTTGGTGGAAAATCTGGAGAAAGTGGAAAGGCAGCTTCAGGTTCCGGAAATGATGGTGCCTCACAAAGGTGTTTTAGCTCAAGATCTGTTTGGACATTTTCATTGTGATATGTCTCATAATGTTTTTTTTTTTTTTGGGTTTTTAACTCTTGAAGTTTCATTTTTTGTCATTGATTTTTTTCCTATACTTAGATTATAATTTCCTGCAAACAGTGCCGAAAGTGGAAGTGACAACTCATCCGATGCAAGTGACGAGAATTCTAATCAACAAGTATGTATTTCCCTTCTTTCATGTCTTTTTATGTGACATTGTACTTGATTCCAATGTCCAAGAACTCAATGAAGGACTTGGTAACTTGGTGCGGGGTAACTTGTTTTTTGCCACTTTTCTGGCTGTTTTATTAAAAAATCTGACTCCTACTGACTTAGCCAAATTGAACTTGGAAGTTCTAATAAAGATTTACCATTATTTAAAAATTGCTTGATTGTTTTCCTTTTGTTGCTCAGTTGTTTCAATAGAAAATTTTGTACTCAATTGTGGTAGTCTTAATTCCAAATATACCCATGCTTTCTTTTCAGGAATTAGCTGCAACTAAGAAGAAAAGCTTCAATCAGATGCTTGCGGATGGTACACTTTTCGAATTTGAAGCACATAGCTTTGTAATTTACTTTACCATTATCAGTTTTATTAACTTTAGGACTCACTTAGGTGCAAGTGCGCAGAATGGCAACACTACTCAACATAATGGTGCAGCTACTGAATCATCTTTCAATGCAAGGGGACAACCTTCTGCAAATCTTCCAGGTTCTGTGCCTGGTAACCCGGTGGGGACTATGCCTCCAACCAATTTGAATATTGGGATGGACCTCTGGAATTCATCCCCTGGAGCTGTACCCTTGAGGTCAAGACCAAATGCATCATCTGCCACAATGGTTGGAAGGGAAGGAGCTGTGGCCGAACATCTATGGGTTCAAGTATGCAGTACTTCTCATATTTGTCCGTTTTCTTTCTATATCACGTTCTTTGTTTTTTTCTTCGAAAGTTACCTGACAAGTGGAGGGCATTGCTTTGTTATGGTCTGTTGTCAGAATCTATAATGTGTACTGTTGATGCAATGGATAAACCTCAAAAGATAAAATCCTTGGGTTTGGCACTTCTATGTAACTTAAAAGATTATGTTCTTGTAATGTAGGAAGGTTATAATGGCCTACATGACATATCGGGCTACATCACATATCTAGATTTTTTTTTTTTTTTTTTAATATAAAAATTTCTGTTGTGTATTGGAAAACTAAATATATGGTAAATGTAGATTTGTATTATACGTAATCCAGAAATAAAGGAAGGGAAAAATTCCAGAACTGGTAATGCAGGACACAAGTTCAGGGGTAGTTTGGTAACTTTAGTATGTCTTTTTATTAAGTTTAGATGTGACAAATTTCAACATTGGTACTTATCTCATTTAGAAAATTCTCCCCTCATGTTAGCATGATCAACTAAAGTTTACGACATCCTCCCCATGTCCACGAGCCTCTCATGGATGAGTTTCTGTTATTGTATTTGGTTTCCACAAAGAAGGGCCAAACAATATCTAGCTTCAGATGTGGTGTGGATGGATCGTTGTCTTGGAACTTGGTTTCGTTTTTTAATGATTGGGAAGTAGAGGAGGTGGGAAGGTTGATTAATAGCAGCTACCCCCACTTTGATGCAGAGAGAGAGGATGTACGAATTTGGAGGGATAATAAGGATGGCTTGCTCTCGGTTATCTCTTTTTATCGATCTCTTCTTAGTGATGACTTGCCTTCGTTTCCGGAGGCTGTAGTTTGGGGGCCTAGAGTGCCCTCCAAGGTGGGCTTTTTCATTTGGACTGCAGTGTTGGGCAGAATCCAGTCAGTTGACTTTCTAAGGCATAGGGGATTTTGTGGACCGAATTGTTGTATGATGTGTTTAAGGGATGCAGAGTCGGCTGATCACCTATTATTACAATGTACTGTGGCTCATAAGGTCTGGTCTCACTTTCTTGAGTTGTTTGGAGTCTAGAGTTGTTCCCCTACCTCTGTCTGGGTTTTATTCGAATCCTGGCTAGCTATTGGGTGTTCCTTCCTTGGGATGAGAAAAGGGTGCTTTGGAGTATTACCCATTTTGCAATTTTCTGGGGCTTATGGAAGGAGCGTAATTCTAGGATCTTTGACAACAAGTCCTCATCCGTTATCGATCTTATTTTGTCAGTGCTTGGTCTGTTATTCTTGTGGTCTAAAACTTATAAGGAGTTTAGAGGGGTTTTATTTGTGGACTTTGTATGGAGTTGGGAGGGGGGGTGTAGTATTGCGAGAGATTAACTTTATGTATGAGCACCTCGGCCGACTTGCTTAACTTTATTAATGAAATTTTGCTTATCAGAAAAAAAAAAAAGATCATAATAAAAATTAATGATCAACTTTTCATAGTCCTTTTGTCTTAAAATTAAAGTTTCTTAAATTTTAGACATTTCTTTCTGTTCTTATTTATTGTTCTGTATTGTAAGTTTTATATTTTACTATGTTTGTATTGGAGAGGATATGGGTTTTTTGAAATTGTTGTCTGTCATTTCATATTCTTGAATATCTACTGAGAGTTGAAACATATCCAAGTTTCATATAGTAGGGTCAAACTCAATTCGCTTCCTTTTTTTAGGTGGGAGACGAAGGCACAAAATCCTATTGAGCTTCACCATTTAGGGTCTCTTTTACTTCCTTAGATTATATTTCATTGACCTGTAACTCTTTACTTAACAGGATGAGCGAGAACTGAAAAAGCAGAAGAGGAAGCAGTCTAACAGAGAGTCAGCTAGGCGGTCAAGATTACGCAAGCAGGTGCACATTTTGTAGTCTTGTAGAGTACACACAATCTACCAATTTCTGCCTTTTATGATCACTTTTGCATGTCTACTCCACTTTATTCCTGCTTTTCTGGTAAACTACAGGTATTTACCCTAAAAAGATAAAAAATGGTCTGAATGGGAAGGTCTATGAAGAAAGGAACACCTTGGCTAACTCTGAAAAACATCTTAAGATTTTTAGATAAATCCAAGATGTACCATTTTTGCATGTGAAATGGAGCCTGTGACACGGTGAAACCATGGAGACAATCAATATGAATTCCTATACTCGGACTCAAATCGAACTCCTAAAATAATCATTAAATGACTCAAAAATAGAATGTAATTAGTCTAACTAATTTAAGACCAAACCCAATAAAAATGAAAGTGATAAAAAATTGAATTTAGACCCAAACAAGAGGAAACCCAACTAATTACAAAATTGTCATTGGAGCCTGTGATTGTTGATTTGATTTGCATTCTACATCAGAGTGTCTAGCTGTTTGTTGCATTGTGTAATCAATTACTCAAAAGATGCCTAGACAAGTATATGCATAGCATATGTGACCATTCAAAAGATACATATGCATGTAGCATATATGGCCACTATTTGAACTTTTTCTTTGACATTTCTGTTCCCTTGGATTTGAATTGTTCAAAAGAGTTTACTTAATTCTAGTTTTAAGTAGTTTATATCAGACATGAATTGGACGATAAAACATCACGACTGTCAAGCCTTATCCCAAAATTTAGGGTCGGCTGGATGAATCTTGATCTTCCTTTCAATTTTGTCTTGAATGAAACGAAGGATCAGGATTTATGTTAGGATATGGAAAAGATTTTACACCTGCTTCCAACCTGATATAACCCTCTGCATTTATCTAGGTTTGGGATAGGCATGGTAGTGTTGAAGAAATAACAACATAGTAGAGTTGCATTGGACAATAAAACATAAATATAAAAAAATGATGAGCTTAGCATTTTAGAGATGGAAGGTTATAACAGCAGAACAATAAAATGTGTGCTAGAAAGTAACGGTTACTAATTGGTTTCATGTACAATGTACTGTTCATAGCCATAGTCACCAAGTCATGGTTCGGGAATAAGTCGGCGACGGAAAAAGGGGGGAAAAAAAAAAAAAACAGAAAAGTCGGAAAAAAATCGAAATAGTGTTAAGACAATGTACTTTTTTTTTCTACCATGTGGTGTTATCATTTATATCATCAAATCCTATTTTAAACTATAAGAATAAATTGGTCTTTGAAAAAGTCGGCAACTTTGGTGATTATCTTCATAGGAACACATGGTTTGGTCATAAATAACTTCTTCATATCAGAATTCATATTGATTGTCTTCTGTCACGAGATGGTTTTCTTTTAATATTGGATATTAGAATTCCAAAATCTAATTTAGGATCATACTTTAATCATCCTCATCACACTTTTCATGGTCACCAGATCTTAAATGGTAGTTTCATATATTACTAATTGGTTAAATCTTTTTTTATTTATAAATCTCCTTTGACATCCCTACTTGAGCTATTTAGGGATTGCCATGTTGGACAAACCCTCATGGTGGATAACTTATCAATAGGGGTTTCGGTGGACTACTTATCCAAATCTCTAATATGTGCCTCATGAGAAGGGGAGGAAATTGTAGTTCCAGTTGTTTATTCAGTGTCCATTTGCTCCTTCCTTTGGGGGCAACATTTTGGGTTTTTATTTTATTTTATTTAAGTATGTCTTGGAAAGCAACTTTATGGGCATGTTCCAAAATGGTTCTCAAAGGCCCTTTCTCCTAAAGGGAACATTCTATGGAAGCTTGTCCTATTCTCATTGACCTGATCCATTTGGAAGAAGAGAACTTGTTTTGAACAAGGAGAGTTCCATTGTTTCGGTGTTCCATAGCTGCTTACAAGTGGACTTCAATCGTGATCGACTTCTAGGAATCATTTTTTTAAATCCTGTATTTAAACCCTTTGCAGTTGGCTTTAGGCTTGAAGCTTCATGAGACCCTCCCTTACCGCCCAGCACTATGCCTATCCCCGTCCACACCCACACCAGTTGTATGTGTCTTATATATATATATATATATATATATTCATCCTCTTTTACCAAAAAGCTGCTATGCTTCGTCAAGTTTTTGGATTTTATGCTTTCGAGGTTTCTAGATATATCTAGGATTTCCTCTAATAATAAGCAAATATTTTGCTTCGTATTGGTATTATCTTGCTAATGGCATATTTATCAAACCTTTTTTTGCTATTTTTATTTTATTTTTTGCATTACCCCTTTACCACATATACAAAGTTGAAACATTAATTTTGATTTTGCCGCTTAAAGCCTCCCCTAAGTTATGGTTAGCACTTTTAACAACCTTGTTTGCATGTTGGTCTTCATTGATGGTTTTCTCATTGTCATCATTTTAAATTTTTTTTTTTTTTTTTGGCTTTCGAGCTGTTGATTGCTTTGTTTTTCTGTTCTTTGCTGTTTGTTTTGTAGGTTGGTCTATCAACCACCTTATTTTGTACTTTTCCTTTCCCCTTTGGATAAAATCTTTAACTTTATCCCCCTAATACATATCCCGGTGATACTTATCTCGAGGATAATTCCCAACCATCAGATATTGTGTTTACACCATCAGGATTGTGTGTTATTTTTTCAGTCATATTTCTTCAGTAAGAGAACCCAACCCATATATAAGCATTATATCATAAAAGGGAAAACACATGTAATTACAAATGACAACAGTAAAACTATTCTAGAAGTTGGGTTAACACTTGCAGTAATAGCTTAATAGACACACTGATGGCAATCCATGGAATATCAAAGCCACGTTGGGATTTAAAAAAAATAAAATTCCAGATGAAACCTATGGTATATGGATCAATATTAAATGCTCTGATGCACTGAAGATCAGTTCCATCGACTATTGTTGGTGTTTGTGACCCAATTATTTTGTAATCCGAAACAAAGGTGTGTTAAACTTTGAGGTTAGCCTGATCTTAAGTCTCCACAGAATTAGTAGGGATGGCCAGGAGATGGTGTAGAATTGTTATCCGGGCCTCTTAGAAATTAAAATCTGAATGAAGATATGAGAGGATCTTGTTTGGGTAGGGTTGAAGATTTATGAGCCTTTTTCTTCTCTAGTTTCTTTGTGCTACTTATTTGCGAGAATCAATTAAGAAAATTTAAAATAATATAACTTTGTTGTTATTGTTCATCTACTGTCCTCAACAGGCGGAGTGTGAAGAACTACAAACAAAGGTGGAGACATTAAGCAACGAAAATCACAATCTCAATGAAGAGCTGCGGAGGCTTTCTGAGGAATGTGGAAAGCTCACTGACGAAAATAATTCCTTGATGGTTCGCTCTGAACACGCTTTTTTCTATTCTTGTCCTTTTGGCTGATTTTTTATTATATAATAATGCTGAAGTAACCCCAAGATTGACCTCAATTCACACGTTGCTGACATGGAGGTATGTACGGAGCCATAGATGCTTTTTATGAAGATACAAGTGAAAAGCATCTATGATTGTAAATGTTAATTGAGGTCAATCCATCACGACTCTTTTCTACAATGATGATTATTTCATTCTTTGCTGTAACAGACAGAATTGACTCAATTGTATGGGAAAGATGCTGTATCTGCCCTCCTCGAAGGTAGCAAAGTGAACAACAGTGAGGGTAATGGATTTGGACAAGAAACTTCAACGGAAAACAATACGGATTCTGGATAGAAGGAAGGAGTTTTCTTTTAACTCTAACGACAAACTTGAACCCGGTGACACGAGACTCGTTTATTTTCAGTACTAATTTATTAGAGCCTTAACCTTTTTATTTTATTTTATATTTTTCTTTCTTAACCACTTCTTAATGTATTTATACTTCCTCTATGAGTAGCAGCTTTTTCGAATCTTTGTACATTGTCGTAGAATCAATGGAAGTGTGGAAAAAAATAAAAATAGATATAAGATATTTCTGCCACTATTTTAATTATGGTTATATTTTGGAATGTCGGGTTTATTTTGTTAATGATTTAATTGTTATTTATTTGATTTGTCGCAGAGCCAGGATTTTGCCAACGTGGGGGCAACTAAGACACTTAAAATTTTAAAATTTTCTTGTGTGGGAATTTTATTTTATTTTATTTTATTTTTTTGAGTCGTGACATGTGTTAGAATCACAGATATTTTTTCTTGGGATATATTACTGCACATCTCCATAAATATGTGCAGTTGTTATCTCAATGAAAATGATTTGTGATTCTGACACGTCATGTCAGGGGTGTTAGAAAATCATTATTTTTATTTATTTTTCCTCATTTGTTATCAATCAACTTGGCACATAAATTATTATAAATTTAAAAAATTCTTATACGGACAAGTGCCCCCATTACCTCCACTGTAAATCCGCCCGTATTAATGTCTGAAGTTCCTCTACTAATGCAACTTCTAGAACTCAAGGTTTTTGCAAACAGATGGGATTTGGATTTCTAGGGTCGTGAATCATTTAAGAAAATGAAAACATACAACATGAAAAAAAAAAAAATCAAGTCAACCGTATATTAACTACTTATAACAATGTTTAGAAGAATTATTTTTATAATTGATATTGACAGAGTCCCAAAAATTTGCATTTTCAAGCTATTCAATCTTGATGGGTAAATTATTTTCAACCTCACCGGAAACCCTAGTTTTCTACCCAAAATCTAATTGATCCGTTCTGAAGACAGAGGTCAAGCGAACATATTATTATTAGCTTGAAAACAGTGGAGGGCTATGTCTAAATCTCCCTAAGATTACTGGCCATTTAATTTTAAAATATTCACAAAAGAGGAATTGTGTTTGAGTAATACTAGCCTTACTAACGTAATAAGATTCAAAATCTTACTAAGGGCCATAGCAATGTAAAGATATCAATCTTGGCCGAAATCATTATGTATGGTCTGAAACATTCCGATATATTAAACCATAGGCACAATTTCTTTAGGTTACAATATTTGTGAACATCTACTCTTTAAGGGAAGATGCCAAAAGATAAGAGCCTACTTTTTAGTTTTCCACACCATTAGTGTTTTCAAGATTTATCATTTTACATTGAAGAATTGAGAAGTAGAGTTATATTTGATTTCCAATTGATCAAGTAAGCTATTTTTTTTATTAAAAATAAATAAAGTAGTTTCAAAAAAGGACAAAAAAACGAGGAAAATAATCAAATTTGTGGTTGACAGCATTGACATCAACTTCTATCAGTATCTTCTACTGCTATTAATTATTCTTGAATCTATTATTCCTAGAATAGAAAACTAAAATTTCATAATCTCCAACGAAGTTGCTGTCTCTGTCAGCCAAGCTTTCCTCCACTGTCATCTATATTTCTACAATGCAGATTGGAAAATCATCTCTGCAAGTTCCTGTAACATGGGAAACAATTCATCAATTACAAGGCATACAAATTAACCCAGTCCAAACTCAATTATATATATAGGAACGGATCAAGGGACATGTGAAAAAACATATGTAAAAACAATATAACATTAATAAATTTTCAAAATATGGGTTAGAAGTTTTGGATTGAGTTGATTTTTTGTGAGGATGATTTCTATGATGGGAAGATCCTCCGAAAAAAAAATCAGTCCAATCTGAAACTTCTAACCCCATTAAAAGTGATTTAGAATGTGTACCGTCGATTTTTCACTTTTTATGGATTTAGAAGTTTCAAATTGAACTGATTTTTTGTGAGGGTGATCTTCTCATCATAGTGACCATCCTCGTAAAAAATCAGCTCAATCCAAAACCTCTAACCCATATTTTGAAAAACCATTGTTTTTACATATGGCACATGAACCGCACCCCCCCCCCCCCCCCTATATATATGGGTGGCGTTCGGAGGCCCTAAAGTGAGCCAAACATTTTTCAAAACATGGGTTAGAAGCTTCAAAATGGGCTGAATTTGTATGAGGATGATCTTTATGATGAGGAGATTATCCTCACAAAAAATCAGCTTGTTCTGAAACTTCTAACCCCATCAAAAGTGGTTTACAAAAATCGAATGATCCACGATTCTTCAACTTGTAAACTAGGATTAGAAATTTCGAAATGAGCTGATTTTTGGTGAGGATGATCTCTTCATCATAGAGATCATCCTCACAAAAAAGCAGCACATTCCGAAAATTCTTATCCCTATTTTGAAAAATGTTTGGCTCTCTTTAGGGCCTCCGAAAGCTTCCCCCATATATATATGGGGGAAGCTTTCGGAGGCCCTAAAGAGAGCCAAACATTTTTCAAAACATGGGTTAAAAGCTTCAGACTGGGCTGAGTTTTTGTGAGGATGATCTCTATGGTGAAGAGGTATATATATATATATATATATATATATATATATATATATATTATATTATAAAACACATCTGAATTGAAATAGTTGTTTGACACAAACGTCCAATCATTTATAATTCTGTGGGTCATCCCATCAAATTATAGTGTCATAGGATCCACTGCAATTCCTTTATTCTTCACCTCCCCTAATTTTACTATATTTTTTCTTTTACCCCTTTAATTCACTTTTTTATTTTTCAATTTTTATCTTTTTAATCTTAATCTTAATCTTAATCTTTTAATAATACCCCTCCAATTCTATTTTTTTCACATTTACCCTTTTAATCCACTTTATTGTATTTCATCTCTTACCCCTTTAATTTCAATTTTTTTAATAATACCCCTTCCATCAAGCTATAGTTTCTTGGGATCCACTTTATTTCATTTATTATTCACCTCCCCTAACTTTACTATATTTTCTCTTTTACCCCTTTCATCTCAATTTTTTTATAATAATACCACTCTTACCTTTATTTTTTTCTCTTTTACCCTCTTAACCCGAGACAGGATGCCCGTGCTGTAAGCACTCTAGTTTATATATACTAGGTGGTGACATGTGCAAACACATATGCCTCAAAAGGGCTCATTTGTAATTTACAATATTGATTAGAAAACTAACAAACATGATACACAATGTTGTGGATTGCGTTTTTTTTTTGTTTTGGTTGTCAAACTACTTCTACTCGGCCTTGTCTCATTATATTAATGATAATCACAATGTTGTGGGTTGTGTTTTTATTTTTTTGGGCATTTGTGAGATTCAAATTTTGGTTGTCAAACTACTTCTACTCGGCCTTCTCTCATTATAATATTAAAGATTTTGCATTACCTGCTTTGCAGAAGCAACCTTTGGTTCTCCCCATTCGATGGCCTTCTTCTCAAGTGTCTCAAAATCAGCCTTCCCAGCCTATCAAGAGAAACACGTGTATACTTTAACCCGAGAAAAGAAAATGTCAAAAAAAAAAAAGAAGCTAAGTTAACAAGATACAAACCTCTATTTGAGCCCCAATTTCAGTGTCGAAGCTCTTGTACCTATTACGTACAAGCTCGGCTAGAGACCCATCCTATTTAAAGATAAAATAGAACATTAAGAGTCATACGATTAAGAGAATGCATATATACTGAACATATGTTAAGACTGTAAAAGGTTGTCCACCTCAATCACTTTGGCGACATTACGAAGTCCACGGGCCAGAGTATCCATTCCAGAGATGTGAGAAATGAACAAGTCCTCTACATCTGTACTTTCTCTCCTCCTACACAGCCAAAATCATCAAGTTGAAACATTAGCTATGCCTTGCTACATGTAAATAAGGTGAGACCTTCATAAAGCTATCAAAATAAGGAGAAAAAAAACTAACAATTTTGCATCGAAGTTGAATCCTCCTGGTGCAAGCCCTCCCTGCAGATAGACCGGTAAAAACAATGAAATGATGCTTGACATGATTATCCTTTTAGAGATTCTATTGCCACACCAAATTTTGCTAATGTCACCCCAATTCATGTGTAAATCACAAAAGAATTAGCCCATATCATGGTATGGCATTAGTAAAAGTTGGTGTGGCAATAGAAGCTCTCTAATTTTTTTTTAATGCCTCTTATAAAAATTGTGAAGTGGAGTGGGTACTTACATTCCTGACCACGCTGAGCATAACCATAGTTGCCTCTCCTATGTCAGTAAGGAACTGATCAGTGTCCCAACCTGTAGAAATGCCAACACTCAGTTATTATTACTTACAGTTGAGTACTCTTTCCAATGTGAGTTCAAGAAAAGTATGGCTTAGACATCTCTAAATACAAGATTTTGTGCCATAAACAGTGTACCAATTTGGGGATCTCCAGTGTTTGCATCAATATTTCCAAGCAACCCATTGATTCTTGCAGTCTCAAGCTCGTGGTGGCAGCTGCAAAGTACACATCATTTTTCAAGTTTGCAAAGGAAAAGATAGATATAGGAAAGTAAGAAAAATATTTAATTTCAGAATATATTACACACCTGTGACCGGATAAGGTGGCATGGTTGCACTCAATGTTAAGTTTGAATTCTCCTGCAAAAACAAAATACAGCAGGAATGTTTAGCCATGGCCGATCCCATTCAACACATATGAGAATTTAATTATGACTTTTTATCTCATCATCAAAGCTTATCGAAACCTAATGGTGGGCATACGAGGCATATTATATAGAAACGGAAGAGCTATGTCGTTAGAAGATTTGAAACTTATTTGGGAATTTAGGCCCAAGTAGTCACAATTATAAAAGAAAGGGTGCATTTCAAGATTATTGGGTGCAAAAGAATAAGAAAACTGTGATCTCTGAGCACAAGTGATCATCCTTCCAAAATGGAGAAATCACTGCAACATTTCTAGATTTTCAATATGCTTATTTTAAAGGGGATGTATATTCACCACTTTCATTGACTTGGAATGCCACAATTAAAAAAGAGAAAATTCTATCATCTCCTCTGAGACAAAATCTAGAACTATTTCTGAGCGAAAAGAGGGGATAAAATTTAGAACTATTTCTGATTGAAACTACTCACATTAGGAAGCAAGAACCATGAAGCTTAGCTCATGGATTTTGACCATGTCTCACACAAATAGGAAAAATAAGAAACACTTCGTGTCAAATTCATAGACCTCGAAAAAGGGCACTTCAGTGTGGAGGAGGATTTACAGTGGGGGCACTGGGGGACACTTGCCCCCACAAGAATTTGAAAACTCTATCAAGGATTTCGAGCTATTGCAACAGATAACAGTAGCGGAGTGGCAGATTTAAAAATCGACCACTTCGCACAAAGTCGGATTTACAGTGGGGGCAATTGCCCCCACAAAATTTTAAAAAAAAATTACATTATGCTCATGAGAATTTGATATATTGAGTTTGCCCCCCATTTTTGGCAATTACCCCTTCTATTTGGTTAATATTTGGCAGTTGCCCCCACCCCCACTTTTGTCATTGCCTCTTGACTTAGGTATTTTCTCGTAGAATAATAAGAAATGACCTAAATGCCCTTTTCTACAACATCTAACAAAAAACCCACGGATTTTTGCTTCAAAACCACTCATCTTCATTTTCTTCAACCTTACTGGGTAACTATAGTTAAAAATTTTGAGAGTATGACTTACAAATTTACAATAAATGGAGATAATGTGTTTCAGATTTCTACAATAACACAAAAGTTAACTAAATTTTGTTCAAAAGCAAAACTTAAGAAAAAGCCAAGAATTGGGATACAGTACTAGATCATTGAATGAGCACAAGTCTACATATAACATTTAAATACCTGAGACCATAAATTAAAGAAATAAAAAACTGAAGAGAGTAGTTAATAATATAAACAACATAAAACATAACATGGAATTAACCAAAAAACCAAGTATACATTTACAGAATAATTTGCATTGTAGATAAACACAACAATTAGGATTATTTGAGGAGAGATTGAATTACCTATAAGGCCATACTTGTGTAGAAATGAAGCAGTGGTTGCAGCATCCCAATCATATCTGACATAATTGCATCAATCAGAGATTTTAACCAAAGAGAAAGTTATCAGCTAAATGAATCCAGGTATAAAAGCATACTGATGTTTAGTAGGTTCTTGAGGCTTGGGCTCAATCAGTAGAGTCCCTGAAAAGATAATTTTAGTTCAAATGTCAAAAAATTAGAGTTATCCAAACAAAGAAAGGAACAAAGACCCCATTGAGAAGTTAGTCCAACTATAATGATCAACAAACTCAATCTATTATATAATTGTGTTTTTCTATTCTTCCCTTCCATCAAATTACACAACCAATATATGTATCTCTGGCCCATGTAATGTATAATGTACAATAATTTGGTGATTTTTTTCACTCTAAAATTACCCTATAGTTCAGTGTAATTTTGTAAGATTTTTTGGACTTTTGTGTTAAATAGACAGCACAAATCATCACTTAGATTGCCTAAATATACAAATCTACCCACACAACCATATCTACCCACATCTCGTCTTGTTAAAAGCAATTATTTCTGTTTGGACTTGCAAAAATCACCACAATTTCCAAACTGAATTGTCTCGCATTGAAAAAATATATATAGATAGCTGAGATCTCCTCAATGATGTCCATCATTAAATAATTTTGTAAACTACATTAAAAAAAGAAGCAATGCTATTAATTAAGCAACACATGCATTGCACGTACACATTCCTTTAGTGCACATATAATGACACCTGAAAGGCTAACAACTTAAACTAGAGATTACCATTGAATCCAATCTTTTTCTTATACGCAACAGCAGCTTGAAGAAATGTTGCCTGCCAAAAAAACACACTTGTTATATTAAATAAATAGAATAAGTGAACTCTGTTATTTATCACTCATGAAAAAACATGTAATAATAAGGAAAAAAAACAAGGAAAAGTATGTCAAGAATAAAATAGTATAATACCTATAAAAAAGAGAACAATATAGTATACCTAGTCTAGAGTATTGAAACAGAAATAAATGACTTCTGGTGGAGATTGAGTCACCAAGTAAATTAAAATCTATAGTAGAATTTGGCACAAAGGAAGATGTTTGAGGTTCTACCAAATGATCAAGCTCTCTTTTCATATCTGTGTTCAAAAGTGTCTGATAACCCTCTCGGCCGCCCCAGAAAACGTAATTTTCTCCGCCTAGATAATGTGTGACCTGTAAAATTTTAAAAGGACATACTTGGTGTAAACAAACTTCTGGGCTCAGAAACATGAGTTCTATATATATACATGAATATCTACCTCCATTGCTTTCTTGACTTGAGCTGCGGCATATGCATATACACCTACTTCAGAGCTGGAAAACAAGTTTCCAAAAGTGTGTTTGTCAATATTTAAAAAAAAAAAAGGGTGGAATAGTTATATACTCCATAGGATTAGCAAATCTGATACCTAGTAGCAGCTCCATGCATGTATCGAGGATGCAAGAACAGCTGAGCTGTTCCCCACAAAGGATGGATTTTTGTCCCCTATAATATAACCCACGGAAAATTCATTAAGTCAGACAGAGATGTAGAATTTGATAAAACAGCATCAAAAGCAAAGCAAGAGATGTGAGGCCTTCTTCCTTGGAGCTTCGATAATTGTTTTTTATCTGAACATACGAGGAGGTATCCAGGAATGCTAGGATAATCATAAATTGGTCATTGTCATCAATCAAAGGAGAGGAAATGCTTTTCACTACAATATTTCTTCCAATTCTTCTTGGCTCTTGCCAAAAAAATCTAGACATGACTAAAATCTTATAAGTGGGGTATTTCTTAAGGCACTTGTGTAGGGTATGGTTTTAAATCTTGTCCGAGACTGAGACAATTCGTCCAATGCATCTCGATATCGTCCACTAATGAGACGGATAGACAAGTCAAACATATCAGACGAGATTTAAAACCATGGTACATTTGTCTCATTGTTGAACGAGGCGACTCAAACATATCAGAAAACTGGTCTGAGACAACTCGGTCTCGTTCATGGATGAGACGTCAAAACGAGTTTTAAAACTATGGTGTAGAGGTCTGCATTTTCTCACAAACCAAAAGGGGAAAGGCTTGGTTCTCAATTTTTTTATGGGTAAGCTGGACTTGAACCCACAACCTCAAAGTTGCTTTGCAATGTGCCAAACCAACTGAGCTATGGGTCTAAGCTCTTGGTTCTCAAGTCAAAAAACCTACTCACTTCACGAAAAGATTACTAGATTAGTCCCAACCATCAGAATATCTTCTTTTAGAATTTTTTTAGCACTTTTGGTTTAATAAAGCTGATAAGTGGGTTTTAAAACTAAAGTATTTTGGTAATTGACATATAAATGTGACTTTTGGAAGTGAAAGAAATTTGTGCCTTAAAAGGAAACCTAGAAGTTTCAAGTGATATTAAGCATTATTAAGTGTATGCCAAAAAAAAAAAAAAAAAAAGGCAACAAATGACTTGTTTGTAAATGATGGAAAATCCATACACTTCACCAGTTCATCAGTAAAATATTACCTGAAGCTCTTTGGCAAGGGCTACAACTTCATCCAAGTTGGCATTGGCTTCCTGAGACAAAGCGGATGACCATAATGACTTTGTTAGTATAAGAAAATCTGCAACCCCATGTCAATATATTATTCTTATACAGGATATTATAACTGGCTATAATTTATTTGATGACAAAAAATGTGTGTAACCATCTAAGAAGAAACTAGACAATTTTAGAAGCTTTGAGCCAAGAACCAAAAGATAAGAAAGGCTCAATGATGCAAAGCTTAAATGAACTCATAACCTCTAATGGCTCCCTTCGAGGGACCTGCGTCCTTTTAAATAAATATCACATGGATTTACATCAATTGAGTATATAGGAATCTTTAAAAAAATTGTAGTCGCAACTCGCAAGTGATTAACACAACATAAAGTGTAGTGAATAAATAAACGTCAACTCACCTCTATTGTTTTACCATCCGGAGCGATGTCCCTATCATGGAAGCACCATAAATCTACACCAAGCTTTTTAATAAATTCAAAGTTCGCTCTCACTGTATCATCAATCATCAAGGAGAGAAAATATAAGCTTCATTGATATAGCACTTAATGATGAATTAAGGATGGTGTGGGTAAGTGTCAAAATTGATCTTACTTCTTCTTTTGGCCATCCCCAATGAATTAGTACCATCCTCCCATGGCCAAAGCTTAGTTGGTGCACCAAAAGGGTCTGCTCCTGTTCCACGGAACGTGTGCCAAAAGGCAACACTAAATCTCATCCAATCCTATTATTATTAAGTGGTATTGTTAGTGATCATCCCTTAGTCACATAGTTTAAAGAAGTCCAAGAGAATATTGAAATGAACCTTCATTTTCTTTCCTAGAATCTCCTCCTCAGCATTGTACCATTTGTATGAAAGTGGGTTCTTGCTAGAAGGACCCTAAACAAATACAAAAGAAAAAAAAATGTAGTTGAGCCATCAAAATTCAATTGTCCCAATATTTTTATCAACCTAATATACATTATTATTTCCTTTTATTGATTCAAGTAAATGGATCTTAAGCTTTTACCTCGTACTTAATTTTGGCAATGCCGGGAAAGAATTCCCCTTCCCATTCACCCGAATCGTTTTCAGAGCATTCACTGCTAAGATCTGCAGGGCAAGTAGGTGGAGCAGCGGAAGCCTAGCATGAAAGTGAATAAAGAAACATATAGTGAGCTTAAGCATAAGAGGAAGATTATTAAATTACCAAAATAAAACAAAGAGTCAAGATCCCATACGGTGTACCGTTTCTATAGATAGGAACAGTATCTATACATAAATTAATTAGGAAACAAATGCATTGGGCTGCATGAATCGCTTGGTTAGGAGCCCGTGGTGTTTTAAACACCAACTAAAGCGTGCCACGTAGACACCTATCCTATTTTATAGGAATGGGACACCTTATTGGATATTAAGAATGAAAAAATAAAAAAAAGAGTAGTAATCATGACTTACAATTGCCAAATACACCACATTCAAAGAGAGAAGTAGCAACAAGACCTTCCCAGCCTTCATCTTTAACCTCGTACAAAGGGACCTCTACAACCCATAAAAGTAGAATATAACAAGGAAACATTAATTACATAACACCTTATAGACTTGGTCATTTGGGGCTTTTCTATTATCAATGAATACAGTAGCATGTATAAATCATTATTATTAGAACCAAAATGTACCAAATGATCCACCACTGGTGCTTTTGGCACCAAGGATGCTCAACTTCAGGGGGGAATAAAAAAGAGGAAAACTTCCCAAAAAAGTATTGCAAAATCAACATTAAAAATCATAAAATCCAATCTACTATCATATGCCCACTCTATCAACAACCTCTCAAAAAATAACTTAAAAAATATGGGGAGAAACATCAAAAGAAGGGAATGTACTTATAGAGTGACCAAAAAAAAAAAAACCATAAAAAGACTACCAGGGGTGGAGCTAGGATTTTCTTATAGTTGCCCGACAAGATTGAAGAACAGGAAGATGAGTGGTCTTGAGGCGAAAATTCATGGGTTGTAGAAAAGGGCATTTAGGTATTTTCTTATTAGTCTATGAGAAAAGATCTAAATCAAGGAGGAATGTCATCAGTGAGAATGAAGGCAACTACAAATATTAACCAAGTAGAAGGGTACTAATAAACCCAAAAACTTAAGTAGCGTGGGGACAATTGCCAAAAGTTTGTGTGGGCAAACTCAAAACATATCAAATTCCCAAGAGGAGAATCTAATTTTTTTTTTCAAAGATTTTGTGGGGGCAAGAGCCCCCACTGTAAATCCACCCCTGAAGACTATGCAGTTACAAAGAAAAATCAATTTTTTTCAGAATACCCATCTTCATAAAACTTCACAAGAAAATTAAAAAAAAAACCTTTAAAAAATTTATAAATTCCAACCCAGCCATATGTACACCCTATCAAACAACATCAATAATCTCTCAAAAAAAAAATAAATAAATAAATAAATAACAAAAATAATATTTTAAACAAAGGTAACCATCAAAGTAAGAAACCCACCATAAGAAAACAGAGAGTGATAAAATAAATTTTTTTTAAAAAAAAATTTACAGGTACAATCAATATATTTAGGATACCCAGCTTCATAAAACATCTCAAAATTGCAAACTTTACTTAAAAATCACAAAAGCCAATCAACTTCAACGTACAATCTATCAAACAGAATCAATAATCCCTCAAAAATAAAGGAAAAAACGAGGGATAGAGAACATCAAAGAAGTGCATGAGAAGAATATTACATGTGAAAGCTAAAATCGAGTTTTTTAGGCAACCTGTCTTCATAAATTTCCCCAAAATTTAACTAAAATATTCATGGAGTCCAATCAACCCAGATGAGAACAAAGTAATTAATACATCAACATCTCAAAAAAAAAAAAAAAAAATGAAATCAGATAGACAGAGAAGAAGAAACGCAATTTCAGATTGAATAAATCACCTCTTTTGTTTCTCCCAGAAAGTTTGCTTGGGATTTTGAAATTAAAATAACCTCGAATTTATAGAAGGTTTTGGAATTAATATTTAGCAAAGAACTCAGGATCCAATACTGTGTGCCATTCCTATTAAATAGGTTAATTGTCTACGTGGCAGACATTAATTGGTGTTTAAAACACATTGGGCTCCTAATCAAACAGTTCACACAGCCCAATGTTGATGAACCCAGCAGCCCAACACACTACTTTGGGTAGAATTTGCTGTGTAACCGTGTATATGGATTGGATTAGACCAAAAATCCGATCCTTTCCATCCAATAACTTTGGGTTTGGATCAAGGATTTGAATTCGGATAAAGATCTGATCAGATAAGATCCATGTTCTGATGAGACCTAATCCATAAAAATGTGAGAAAGTATACAATTATGTAATGTATTTCATTTAAACATGTGAACTTAATTTTCATATTTATATCAAATTGATTGTTATTAATCGGTTTGGATCCTAATAATGAAATTGATAAAAATCCAATCCGACCTGAACTGCTCTGATAACATGTTACTATCATAAAGAATAACATCAAGACATTTTATCTTACATTGACATCGAATTGTCGTTATTGGTGATGTGTCATCAAAGCCAATCCTAATTTTATGGCATAATAAAATTGAGTCAAAATGTCCTGCTTGACACCTCATGAACATGTGTATTATCTACTTTATATATCAACCTTATCCATATACCAGAGTTCACCCGATCCTCTCTCCGTAATAGGGTCAAGGTTTCAAAACTTGTTCGAGATCGAGACTTATCGCACGAGTCATCTTAGTATCAGGCATCGACGAGATGGACGGACAAATTAATTTTTCGGATGAGATATAAAATCTCATATTCATTTTTCAATTTTTTGAACAAAACGAAAAAAAAAAAAAAAAACCCGTAGGAAAGATATTATTATTAAAAGAAACTTGAGATTAAAAAAGTAAAAAAATTGAAAAAAAAAATATTTAAATGATAAAAAAATATATATAATAAAGTTAGGGGAGATAAAGAATAAATGAAATATAGTGGATCTTAAGAAATTATAATTTGATTAAAGGAATATTATTAAAAAAATTAAGATTAAATAGGTAGAAGATGAAAAACAATAAAGTAAATTAAAAGGGTAAAAATAGAAAAAATAGATTTGAAGGGGTATTATTAAAAATATTGAGATTAAATGAGTAAAAAATGAAAAATAATAAAGAAAATCAAAGGGATAGAAGAGAAATATAGTAAAATTAAAAGAGGTGAAAATTAAAGAAAATAAAATGGGTCACATGACACCATAGCTTGATGGGAGGTTTGTTTTGATTTGTCTCTCACAATAGTTGATTGGACATGTGTGTCACATACAATTGTTCCAAATCAATTGTATTTTATTACATAAATTGGAAAATGTGAAGGGGATTGGGGACCATGAAATTTTTTGCGATGAATCCCCATAACAATAGAATGTAACAAAAGAAAATGCCGAAGAAACATTGAAATTGACATCATTTCAAACACAGCCGACGTGGATGTGTGTAATGAATCATAGATGTTTTTCATCGAGATATGAGTAACAATTTCAATGTTACTCCAACACGACTCTTTAGCAAATTTTGGCGACCTCGCTTGCCTATTGGTCCATGTGGGGCATATAAAATTTAACAAAATTTCTCCCCCACGTTGCAATTTTGTTTTTTCAAAAGTAAGTCTCTATCATCTTTATCTTTACTATTATAATGAGAGAAGAGTGAGGAAAAGTCAATTGTTTCAAAATTTGGATTTCAAAAATAGCCTCGTCTTAACATATGAAGTTAATATAATCAAGGTCATTTTAGTAAAAACAAATCATCTTAAACTGAGCTGAAAAGATAAATGTGGTAAATGTTATCACACATCCCCAAAATCAAGTTAATTAATTTTTTAAATTACAAAAAGAATTCAGATACCACCAAAAAAATAAAGGTCTAGTTTCTTTAGAATACAAATGATGTTTATGTGGCTAGATTTGATTAGAAGTTAAGATTCATAGGCTCCTAAACAACCGCAACTCTATATGCTTTAATTCTAATAAAAAAAAATGCCACCTAGACACTCAAATAATTGTGGATCGCATAAAAAAATATCTTTTTCTACTCAGGCCTGAGATGAGTCCAATCAATGAAACCCAAATTCTTTCTAATGTTAAGGAATTGGTTGATATTGTTAGTGTGAAAAAGATTGAAGGTTAGACTAAAAATATGAAGTCCAAGAGCTCCAAAAGTTTACTTCCAATTACCTTTGAGTTCATCATTAAAACTCTTCAACCTGATTGTTGTGGTTTCCGATGATGAACGAATGTTCTAAAGATTTTTGTTCGTCACTATATATGTTTCCAAATCTTGGATGAAGTATTACACACTAATAAACCTTAGAACCACACTACGTAAAGAAAATGTGCCTCGAAACATAAAAATCATCATTTCAGAATTAAAAGAAACTTTACGAGAAATATTATAAAAAATTGATCAAATTACCAAAATATCCAACATCAAAACACCTACACTATGCTTAGTAAAATCCTTTTAAATACAAAATAATAATTTGGACTAAATAAATTATTTCACCAATTTTTATCCAAGAAATTACCCAATGCTTGTGGAGGGATCAGACTACGTGCGCCCTGAGAATTAGTCGACCATTCTACTTTACTTCGTAAATTAAACTCTTTAGAAAATAATTTCTCCACCAAATTGGAGATATGTTTGAACACATCTCCTATTCAGTTCTGCTTCTATATAGCTTATAAGGTAAAATCCCATTTTAGTGTATCTTTACATTGCAGTATTTTAAATTGCAAATATATGTGTTTTAATTCTTTTATTTCTATACAATGCCATGGTTTCTGAACAAAGCTAAATGGAATTTCCGATTTATTTGAATTAAGAACTATTGGGTTCTAGCCTTCTAAGTTCATGAATATTTAAATGGGCTTGTTCTCTTCTGGTGGGGGTGATATTTTTCCAAGATTTGGTTTTCGATTCCGATTTCATCTTAAAATTCAGAGTGTTTAGTGATTTTTTTGGGTGAATTTGTTGTCTTCTTTTCAGATTGCTTCTTTAATTAAAAAAAATAGTAATCCTTTTTTATTTTAAAAATATGGGCCAATTAAAATCGATCTCAATCACCATAGTCAAGAACAAATCCAATTAAAATTGAATTTGGACTCCATGATCAGAAGAATTGTGAGGAGATGCCATTGTCACCATAGTCATGAAAGGCTCTTGAATCCTCAGTTTAACACTAAACTTTTAAATTCTTGAAAAACCCTTCGAATTAGTTGTACTGTAATAATTTAATGTCCATTGTTGGAAGAATTTTCCATGTCAAACACACATGGTGACACTTTTTTTCAGACAAATCTTAATTTAATTAAATTATTATTTCAGTATTAATTGTATATTATTTATTTGATTTTGTTTTGTCAGCTTTTCCAAATGCACTACTATTATATATTTTTAATATGAACTTAAAAATGTTCTTTAAAATATATATTTGTCAAGAACTTCAGATCAATGTCGAACAACGACACAGATGTTTTTTTGTTTTTGTTTTTTGTTTTTTTTTTTACTGCAAAAATCATGGAAAAATAGAAATACAACATATTCTCATAAAACGTAAGCCTTCGAGGGAAAATGGCTTGACTTTAAAGCCTTGAAGGCCTTTTTTGAGCTTTGCCCTGAAGCCACCCAAAGGCGTAAGCCTGCGATGCCATTGAAAACATTAGATACCTCATTTGCCAACCTAATTGGTTGATTTTTGAATTTTTTTCTTAATCGTGCCATAACTTTTAAAATGTCCAAAAATGATCGAATATATTTGATGGGTGTGATCATTCAATCATATTGATTTTTTTTACTAAAAAAAAAAATTTCAAGAAGTTTTTTTTAATTTTTTTTTTGCCATATTTAGAACTTAGAAGCATTAATCATTTGTTCATTTGTTCATTTATTTAGAGAGTTGCTATTGCCACACCATTTTTTACTAACGCCATACCAACTGTGTGCAAAATTCTTTGGTGATTTATATGAGAATTAGTGTGGCATTAGTAAATGTTGGTGCGGCAATAGTAGTTCTCTTTATTTAGAACTAAGAGATTAATAATATAAAAAATAAGATAAAAAGGAATTTGGCTTTCTCAAGTTCCCTGGAGAATATAATCTTGAAAAGTGGGTTTGGATCCTAACTCTATATCCTATATTTCCCACTGCACATAGTTAATTTGAGAATTAGGATTGAAACCATGAAAAACTTGCCATTTTACGTTTAAGAAATTCAAATTTATAGATGTCTAAGATGTTAACCATGCAAATAAAGCCATGTGTTTCTCTATCAAAATCCACTCTTACTTCTCTCCTTATTTATTTTCGAATTTTTTTAACAGAGTCGTGATTAATTCACATTTCTTTCAATCCGTGATTTAATCCCGATTTATTTACAAGTTAATATATTTTTATATTATATTTTAATATAATTTTTTTTTAAAAAAAATTGTTTAATACTGTATTAAGTAACAATATATTTTTATTTTATTCCTAAGTTTTTCCCTTGCCAAATTTTTTCGAATCCCAACTTTGACACTTTGAATCAGAGTCCATTAGTGCGAAATACAAAGAGCACTAGTGAGAAAAGTATCTGTGGATGTAGGCACAACCTACCCGGGTAAATCTTGATGTGTTGTATGTCCATTCAGGTGTAAAAGCATGGCAAAGTATTATGTTGTATTTGTTGGGCATAGATCAGACATATATACAACGTGGGGAGAATGCTACATGTATGTTTTTTATTACAGAGGAGTGTGTTATGAAGCTTTTAAAACTTTTGAAGAGGCCCAAAGACATTATGTGGAAGAACAACATATTCATCGTTGTGTACAAAACCATTATGTTTGTCATTCAATTGAAGACCAAAATGATCTTCCTAGTGCTTCAACATGATTCTCCGAAGTAAATGAAAATTAAAATGGGAATCAATGTTGCAAGAGATGGTCTTTTGTATTTTGTTATATTTTTTTCATAATATTTGTGTTGATTTTGTTTAATGGGTTTTAAGCTTCTTCTTTGAATATGAAATCAGCTCTCTCAAATGTCCACCAATACTCTTTTAAGGCATCAAAATATATCATTTTGAAAGGGAATTTTGTGTCTTTTAGGAGAAAATCGATCGATCGGAGTATGGAACTTCGACGTAAATATTACAATGATGTGAAATGAAATGGCAAATTGCAGTGGAATAACAGATTTTTTTTTTTTTGTTTGTTTGTTTGAAAGAGTGCATGTGAAAAAGAAGAATGACAGAACAAAATTTAGAATAGAACTACAAAACCACATTACAAGGTGACAAGGACAATTCACATAGATGACTTTATGAACTAATAATAAGGATCTAAGTAGGGCTGTTGTTTACATATGCCACACAAATGCCAGTCCTCTTTTAAGTTGTTAAAAAATATGTTCCTTGTCTTTTTCTATATTGCAAAAAAGCTCCAAATGGGGGAAAATCTTTTGGTGTCTAAAAACATATACTTGGCCAAATATGGTCCAAATCTTTCTGAAACCACCTTTTTAACTGCATACACGATGGGTGCATCTTTGGCATGTTTCAACTCTGATTCAAGACTTATAGTGGTTCGACATGGAGTTCGAATTTTTGGGTTCTCAAATGGAATTTGTTCTCTTTCAAGGAACTGTTTAACAAATAAATTTGTTGGTAGATGGAATTTTATGATTCTTCAAATTGCTGGACATGACCATAGTTTGAACATCGCTAAACTAGTAGTCATGATTTTAACAGACATTTTGTTTTTTCTAGGCACATAAATAGGTAAAAAGGTCCTTGTTGGGACTTGTTTTAACATTCTAAACAAGGTACATTAAAGGGAAACTTTGAATTGAGATTAGTGCATTTCAAGAAATTGTTTAAATACCCATTTTAATTTTGGAATTACAAAAAAAATTATCAATCTTAGCTTACCGTGGTTTTGTTTTCTGATTTCTTCTACATTACTAACTATAACAACTACAGATGACTACACTGTACACCACCCCCTAATTCAAAACCACAACCCACATAATGAAAATTTACTTAACCCACCCAAAAAACACAAAACCACCTTCATCTCCATCTCCATTCTCCATCTCCATCTCTTCTTCCTGTCTTGGGAGGGAGACCAAAAAAACTGATACACTAAGAAAGAAAAGACGAATTAAACAACAGAGGAAATTCAAAATAAAATTCTCCATCCCTACCCAACTTTCTAAATCTGCACAATTATACCTGCAATGAAAACCCTAAACCATTGCAAGCTTCATTTGCTCCTCCCCATATCTTCTGAATTTCCTTCTCCAAAAGGTTGACCAACAGTGGCGGTAGTCATATCAATACCACCACCGGCCATAGACGTAATCAAGGCCGAAAGACCACGATTAGGAGTACCACTAGCAGCAATTCCCAACCCCAGAAAATCGAGCGTAGCCGGTTTTGGCCCAAACAACGTAGACGGACCCATCATCAGCCCCGTCAATCCTGCTCCCCCATCATGGGGAACCCCAAGTCCAGACCCAACAACAGCTGCAGAGGCCGGGTCAGGCTTAATGTTGTGATTCCATTGTAAGCTTTCTTGTTGATCCGGCGAAGAAGTCATCGATAACCCAAATCCACGAAACAATGAGGCATTAGAGGCCGCGGCACCCATTTGGGCAGCTTTTTGAAGTAAAGCGGTGGCTGACATCGCGGGTTGAGGTGGTCGAGTAAATTGGTGAGGACCCTCTTGACTGGTAATACCAAAGAGTGTGAACCCATTGTTGGATAAGCAGAGTGATGTGGATTCTGTGGAGGAGACCGATGGGAGAGTTGTAGAGCGCTCGGATCGTGCCATAGCACAAAGTAAATCAGAAAATGCAGAAGTTTGGGGTTGCATTCCCACGGTTGACGATGATCCAAATATGCTTGGAAACATGGTGTTATTGCTACTATTATTGCTAGAACTGCTACAGCTCGCATTCACAACGGTTGCCGTCGGGGCATTGTGCGATATTTCAATAGGGTTTTCAGGTAATTCTGAAACAAAATCAAAATAACAAAAAACAAAACTAATTAGAGAGGGATAAAGTAGGGGAGCTTTTCTTCAACAACTTTTTATTTTTCAATACTTTCGAAAGAAAAAGGAGAGCCAATCATAGTTTCCTTTCTTTCTTTCAATCTCTTTTTGCTTTTAAATCTATATGGGTTTCTATAAGCAATTGCAGAGATTGAAAGTTCTTTAAACGTTAGGTTGAAAAAGAAAGCAAACCTTCAATCTCTATCTATTTTGTTTTAAATCTGAATCTTCTCCAGATGAGTACAAAATGAATTTCAAAAGAAGACAACAAAAACCAAACAAAACAAAATCCCAAGATCTGGACCCATTTTTATTATATAATTTCTAACAAAAATCCAACAAACCAAAACTGACCCAATTAAAAAAAAAAAAATTAAAATTAAAATTTTCTCAAAATTTGACTTATATTACCTGGTTTTTTAATCGGCAAAACTGCAGAAACCACAGAAGGAGATTGAGTGGTAGTAGGAGGAGGAGACGAAGCAGCAACAACGATCTGAAGATTTTGTGGGTCTTCTTTCGAGTTCGAATTCGAATTCGAAACAACAGCCTGAGCTCTCGCTCCCTCCTCAGCTAACGCATCGCAAAAAGCCCTGTGTGTGATGAAGCTATCTCTCCTGCAAATTCACAAAACATCAAGACCCCATAAAAAATACAAGAACAGAAACCCTAAATTTAAACCCCCGAAATAAAAAATTCAAAGAAAGAGGAACAGTGGAAACCTAGAGAACAAAGTTCCACAATCGCATCTGTATTCTCTTGTCCCACAAGTCTTCAAATGAGCTTTCCAATCGGATTGAACAGCGTATTTCTTCGAACACTTGTCACATTTCCATTTCTTCTCACCATGTTTTCGGCAGAAATGTTTCTTAATCCCTGTGAGATCACCTAAAGCTCTCGATGGATCGTGATGGACGCACGAAGGCTCAGGGCAGACGTAGACGCGCTTACGAACCTCTTTGCTTGTTCTCTGCCTAAGCTTCCATGGAAGATTATGGCCTCGACGATGAAGTTGAAGGTTTTGGTCGCGTTGGAATCCTTTGTTGCAGATCTCGCACACGAATCGATTTGTTGCCATTAGGGTTGTAGGAGACAAAGCGATCACCTCTGCATCTGGATCTGCAGTAATTGGGAACAAGATAAAGGGTATATTAGCTAAAATTATAAATAAATAAAATTTACAGATTTTTAGGGTTTCTCTCTCAAATCTCAATCTAACCTGGCATTCCTGGAAGATTCCTCTTTTTCTTGGCCTTTGTTGATGGAGGAGCCATTTGGTTTCCAGTAGAAGACGCACTAGCTTCTCCAGAAGCAGTAGAGACAGTCATGGCGGACTAAATTTCCTAAATTTTCAAGCAAATCAGCCCAAAATTCTACTGTTATTTGAATATTTTTTTCACAATTTTAGGGCTTTTTAATCTCGGTATCAAAAGAACTTAAATCTACTATCAAACTTTAGGGCTTTCTACCCAACTCTCACCTACGAGTCTCAATCTCTGTTTCTTCTACCTACCAATCCTGATTTCTCTTCGACGAGTACTCCAACCAAAATCAAAGCTAAAAGCACCCATTCAAACCTCCAGAAAACCTAAATCGTCTCCATAAATCGAACTCTAACCAGGAAACAATCTCCCAAGCTTCAGTGACTTATCTTTCATCCAACAGCCAGAAATCGAATCGAAGTCCCAAATCCCGACACAATCGAACCAAACTTGTTCGTAGAAAAACACAAAATCACCTCCAAAAAGATCAAAATTTTCAGGTTTCCCAAGTTTTCGATTCCGGAAATCTAACCAGATTTAACAAATTTTCTAAAACCGAAACGTTTCGTTAATAAATCCGATATTTCGGAGCTCAACTGTAACGAAGCTTAAAGATTTCGGTTTCGGTCTACCTTCGTTGCATTAGATCAAAGCAGCTAAAGAGAGAAAAATAGAGAGAGAGAGAGAGAGAGATGGAGAGAGAGAGTTTAAACTTTAAAGAGTCTTCTCTTCTCTCTCTCTCTCTAACACCGTTTAAAAAAAAATAGAAAAAATAATGAAAGCGGCGTCACCTAACCCATGAGTTAATAGGTATTAACTATGGTTATAACGTGACCCCTGGTCCAAGTTTCTTAACTTTGGTGACTTGGCAAGATATTAACCGTCCACGTGTAAACCAACGCGGTTGTCTGTATTTTTGGGCATCTGTCTGAAGGACGACGAACTAAGTGGTGTCCCCTACTCTTTTGTCGTTTAGTGGAAAAACTTCAAATGTTAATTAATTCTGATTTTTTCCGACAAATACATGGCTGCCAAGACAATTTTGAAAAAAAATATAATATTTTTAAAAACAATTAAAATAATATTTTCAATTTTCAATTTCTTCTCAAAGAGTATTTGATGAGTTTAGACGACTTCGGTTTAGGGCATTTCTGTAATTATGAAAAAAATATTGGACTTTGTTGTAAAAGCAAGTGGCTTTCTTGGAACTATGGTGATGCACGTGCTACTATCATTCTTTGGTTTTTATTGGAAAATTAGTCACAAACAACTTTTTGCAGATGAGACGGGGGAGTGTGTTCCGACTGAAACTGATCCCTAGGAAACTAGTACTGATCTCTAGAAAATGTATTTTTCTTGGTATATTTTGTAACCTCAACTAATCTAAAAATAAATAAATAATGATTTTTTTACACCACCGATCTACACCCCTATCACAGAATCGTAAATCATTGCCTCGGAATATGTAGAGTTATAAATCTTTTCTTGTGTATCCCGAGGCAATACAGTTCTGTGATAGGGGCATATGTCAAAAGGGGGGAGGGGTGTTAAATTATCCCGACTCAAAAGAAAAATGAGTAATGATTTTCTAACTCCCCCTCTACTTTTTCAATGGGCATGTGACAAAAATCGTAGATTTTCTTTCTTAGAAATGGACAACTACACATCCCAATAAACATGTGCAATTATGTATCTCGAGGAAGAAAATCTATAGTTTTGTCAGATGCCATGTCGAGAGAGTAGGTGGATTAGAAAAATCATTTAAAAAAAAAAATGTACTAATTCCTAAGAAATACGTTCCAATCTTTGACGTAGTTCAATAAGTTTCGTTTGAGATAATTGAAAGTTTCCAAAGGATCCTTTAGTGTAGTAAAAATTAGTTTTTGGAGTGTTGTATACCTTCTCACCTCAGTCGTTCAATGGGAATTTTGAGCAATGATGTTGGAGAAAAAATGCCCCCAACAAATTGCAAATGTATGATATAGTGTTAGTTGATAGGAGTAGTGAGGAAGTCGATATAAGATTAGAATAAACATAATTAAATAAATAGAAAATTACTTAAAAAAACATTGATGGAGCGATTTCTTTGTAATTAGTCCCTAAGTTTTTGGGCTTCTTGTAATAGTCGATTTAGTAAAACTCTTCTTTCTAATCAATCCTCAAACCCCACTGCCCACATTTCTCATGATTAAATGTTGAATCTTCCCTAACCGTTTAAATTCATAGTTTTCGTTTAAAAAATTAAATTTTCGACATCCCAATCGAGTTTTAGAGATTTCATTATGACGGAAAGGATTTGAAAAGGAAGAAGTAAGTATTTTCAAGTATTTTTGAAGACGCATATAAAAAATTAGGTTTTTTCAATTTATTTACTTCGTTTTTGGATGAAAATTGATCAAGGATGATTTTTTTTTTTTGAAATCATCTAGACAAGTTGTTATGTCAAGTTTTTAGCCAATCTTTCCATGTGTTTTAGTAAAAAAAAACTTGAAAAATGAAAAACAAGTGAATTTTACTAAGATCGAGTTCACCACTTTTTCTTTTTGAGTTCAACAATATTAAAAAGTTGTCCAATTTAACAATAAAAAAATGTCTAACTCAACAATAAAAAGTGGTGAGCTTAACAATAAATACAAAAAATGGTGAGCTCGACAATAGAAATGTTGACCTCGACAATAAATAAAAAGTGATGAGTTCGATAATAATGAGGGACCATTAAGAAACAAAAAAGTTTACTAAATGGATTATCAAACTATCAACCAAAAATTAAGGACTATTTAGAAATAAATCCCTTCGTCTGAGTCCTTTAAGTAATTATTCCAAAAAATATATATATATATGGAGTGCAACTTTCATGGTGACATCCATAAATAGGAAAAGCCAATAAGAATGGGCACGATAACCCCAAAACAACCATTTTGGTTATATTAGTTTTGTAATCCATAGAGATGCAAATATTAAAAAAAACAAAAAAATCCTTAAAATTAAAGTTGAAAGTGAAGGTATGCTTCTTAGGAGCAACCAAACTAACACACAAAAAATTTTATAAGACAACTATAGCAACCAGTTTCTCAAGATAGAATCAATTGCCACATAATATGGAGTCACCACCGTTCATCGAGTTAATTGGATTTCTAAATCTCTCGACTTCTCAAGTTCTGTGGTTGTGCAATTTCGGGATGTCTACAACATCAATAGTATTTAATATGGAAAAATTGAAGAACAAGGAAATAAAAATAAAAATAGTGATCCTAGTAGATGATAATGAACTAATTAAGCAAAAGTTGATTGAGTGATTTGACCATATACATTAGAGTCAATTATTTCCCTAATTGGAGGCATATGCAAATTTGTGGTTCTAAAACAACAACAAAAAGGTAATAAAAAATATGAATTGAGATAGTCAAAGTAGTGATGAACACACTAAATTAACAAAAGATGTGGCTTTAATAAAACTTAACTTAGGGGAAAAAAGATAGATCCCCCAAAAGTTTGGGATCAGAACGATTCATTTAGCCTAATCCCTAGTTTTTTGATCAAATCTTGATCAGATGATTAAAAACATAAATGGGTTGGTCGATGAATTGTAGTTAAGCAAAAATCAATATTTTAAAGGTTATAAAAAAAAAATTAATAGAATTATTATAAATGTTAATAAAATATTTAATATGGGTATCCGAATAAAAACCTTGGTCGAGAATTTCTATTTTTATTAATATCTCAAAAAAATAATAATAATAATAATAATAAATAACAATTGAAAATTATAGCATGTTAAAAATGTAAATAAAAATAAATTTAATTGTTAATGAAGGAAAAGGAAAACATTTTCGATACAGGAGGTTGACATTGTTACAAGCGTAGTTAACTTAAGATGTAATATGAGAAAAGCTAAACCAAATTACAAACTATGTGCGGGGCTTGCATAGAGCCTTAAATAGGTTAATTGTGAATTAAGCCTAAAAATCTAGTCCAAGTAGTACTCATTTGATAATTGGACCGACCCAAGCCTAAGAAAAATCACACTTACATGCTTGCCGACCTCTAGTTTAACTTGGCTATATTCAAAGCCATTTATGCCCCTATTTTCTTTTTCTTTTGTCAAGGTTTATCCTAAATTAAATATAAAATTAGTAGATTAATAACATCAAAGGGTTGGTGAGATAAACAAGACCACATGTCAGAAGTGGAGGTCTTGAGTTTGAATCCACCCTTAGGAACCTCCCTCAGGGATTTATCTCAGAAATTACCTAATGTGGGAGGAGGGAGAGGGGATTGCACATATCCCGAGGATTATCTAGGTGCTCTAATAGGTCTGAATACCTCGCCCCCCACACAAAAAAACAAAAAACAAAGATAAAAAAAAATAATAATAATAATAAAGAAAAAAAAAAAACTAGTTGATATTAATTACTTTCGAGGCCTATTAGATGATAAAATATCTAGAGTTATCTTGAACTAGAACACTAGCAATATTAGAGGCTAGTTTTTTTTATTTGGAGAGGGGTTGACAATTATGTGTCTTATTCAAAACCCTAATTATGATGTCCCTTCTCTTCCATGTCACACTTAAAGAAGGCACCATTCTTATATGGAGGAACATGCTTTCCCATCTTCTTAACTCTGACATAAGATATAAATTATAGAATTTGAAAATTTGAAAATTTGAAAATTTGAAAATCCTAAATATTTATTCATTAAATCTAGTATTTAAAATCCATACAAATTATGACAAATGCCAATAATACTTTAATTTCTATTGTTACATGAAAAATGTCTCTATAACTTTAAAATTTAACGTTTACATGTATGATAGGCAAATAAATTACTCTTAACTATATTATAATGAGTTGCTAAATGGGAACTTTTTTAAATGACTCAACTCGGTGAGTTCAGTTTAATATGTAGCATAGATTTTGTTCAAAACGCCTATTTTACCCGTAATACTACCAACCGAAGAGAATACGATGGGCCATCCAAGCATATCGAGATACATTCATATCGTGAGACTTGAGTGATTCAACATTGAAATAAGTCCAAAGATAACACACGGGATTGAACAGATCAATAGAGATATATTTTGTTTTACCTATTTGTAAGAATGCGGCGTTGTTAGTTTAACATTGTAACATATAACAATCTTTATTAACTCCGTTCAATCTCATAATTATTAATATTTTTGGGATATGAGAGATAATTCTACTAAGAATATCTTATGCATCGAAAGCTTTAGACAACATTATCATGGTTTATCGTGATAATTAGATCATTAAGGTTGCATTTTTTTTAAGTTGATTTTAGGTTTTCACCTATGGAAGCTACTTTTGGACTCAAAATCTTGTTTGGCATGCATCTCGCTTTTCGCTTCTGATTTTTACAAGAATCTGAACGAATAAAAAATACGAGTCGTGATTTTTTGACTCAAAAATTTTCACTCGATCTAATAGGGACATGACAAGAGCATAGAACCATATATCTTTTTCTTCGGGATTTTTTGACTTAAAAAATTTCACTCGATCTGTAAGTGAATGACGTGGCAAGGGCACAGAATCATAAATTTTTTTCTTCAAGATACACAAGGAAAAGATCAATGATTATGTGCCCTTGCCAGGTCAGCCGATTATAGATCGAGTGAAAATTTTTGAGTCAAAAAATCATTAATGAAAAAATATATATACTTTTTAGGATGAAAATGTCCCCAATTGATTATATATATATATATATACCAAAAACACCCCTCTCTTCACACTTCTCCTTGATCAGACTTTGACCAAGCCCATTCAAGCCTATTTACAAGTCAAACTAACTAAATGACAAAATACTAATCCAAACCCAATGGAATGATGGGTTGGGTTAGGCCAAAACCTGGCCCATCAAAAGTCCTACTAAGGACACTATTTTATAAGGATCAAATTAAACACAATTTACACATTTGATTTCAAATTGATGACCCTTGATGAAGTTAGGTAACATAATTTGAAATTCCACCAGTAGTGAAATTACACATATGCCCATGGAATGTTTAAAAACTTTTTTAGCACATTTAAAGTCAGTAGGAGTCACATGGACTATTTAATTTGGTGCATCGTCATGTACTATATCTTTTCCCTTTATTAAAAGGCCAATAAACTTTTGTCTTTTTCTCGGCCGTTTCCAGATACAGACAGCTACACAAAGGCGACCACTTTTTCAAAAGTTACCTAAAAGACAAAATAGGCATTCTGACAAGGGTACTTCAGACTTTTCACTCAGTGATACTGTTTAAACCCTTTCAGATAAATTTTGTCATTTAGTGCTTCTCGGATAAACAAGACAAAAGTTCTGTAGAATCAAGGTTTTAACGAGTCGATCGACGCGATTTAGAGCGGACGAGTCACAATGAGTTAGTCCGGATCAAGCGATTTTCAATGTTACCGAGTCTTCTCAGGCCATTACAATTGACTCGACTGATCCCTGATCCGAGTCGGTCGAGTTTCGCAAGTTTGGTTTGATTACTCAAACCTTTTTCCTATGTTTGGCAAAATGGGAATTCCTAACACCCAAGACTCCATGTTTTTTCATAATTATTTTTATCTAATCTTTTAATTCCAAAAACTTAAAATAAAAAAAATAAGGGTTTTGTTATCCTTGCTTCATTTATTGGACCCATGTGACAAACTCAATCGACTATCCTGATGTAACAAGTTTGGAAATCGTAGATCTGCACTCCTTGGGATACACTACTGCACTTCTCCATTAAAAAAGTGTATCTCGAGGGAATCGTGTATCCCGAAGAACACAGATGTTCAATTCCCGAACTTGTTGTGTCAGGTAGTCGATTGAGTATGCCAGGTGGGGTAGTCAAATTATCACAACTCTTATTTATTCTGTTTTTCGATCCCTAGTATCCAACACCTTTTGGGATGGGAGTAGTTCCTAGAGTTGCCAACACATAAAGGAAGTTTTCCAACATATAATAAAACAAGTTAGAAAGCCATCTAATTTCAAACACAAGATTAAAGGGAGTAAACTCACGTGGTAGTTTTATCACTAAGCCAACCCTTGAGGGTATTTACAAATTTTGATGTTTACCAAGTAAGTTTCTTTCTGGTTAGATCAATAGCTTGGTGTTGGCCAAGATTGAACATAGATTAAAGGTATCATCATCTGAAGGCTTTACAGATTCACCTAGTTGACATTTGGAACTGTTAAAATTAATTCTAGCAGAAACTCTGGTGCGAAACAAGGGTTTTCGTTATCATAATTCAATAATATCTTTATTCAAATCACAATCTAGGAAACATAAATTGCAAAGTTACCATTGAACAATGGAAAGAAATTGGTATATAGATATATAAAAAGAAATAATTTCTCTTTTTGGGGTTCAAGTTGCTCAGTTTAAGTTGTTTAATGAGTTTGGGAATTTTTTCTTAAATGAATTTTTGTTTAGTTGTGATCAAATATTCAGTGAGGATTCATTTTGATCAATGTTTTGGCCTTGATAAGGTCAATTCTTCAGTTCCTCTTCTTTCCTTTTAGATCTTCATAGACACCTCAATTGCAAGTAGTGTTAAAAAGAATATAAACAATGGATTACGAAAAAGAAAGAAACAAGATGCTACCACACATAGAAACACGATGATTCTACATGATGTCTCCATCATGCTCCATTGTGTTATGTTGAACAATACTCCTTCCTAACCAGTTCCATCATGCTCCAAAAACCATCACAATCTCTCACCTAAAAATTGATCAAGAGTATCCCCACTAAACATGTTGCAATTGAGAAGTAACGTCATTCCCTCCATGGGCGGATTTAGAGTGGGGGCACTTGCCCCCACTATAGTTTTCAAATTCTATGGATTAATATGTTATTGCGATAGGTTTTAGCAGCGGATAAAAAAAATCTGTCACTATTGCCCTCATAAATTTTTTTTCACTCTTAATTGCCCCCACAACTATTTTTTTCACTCTTATTTGTCCTCACAATTTTTTTTCTACTCTTGGCTGCCCCCACATGAGCAAAATCTTGGCTCCGCCCTTAGTTCCCTCCCACCCCCCTAACCCCCCAACGAGCTCGATCGATGTCTCTAATGTGTTAAATGATGAACAATGGTCAAGCTTCACAAACCATGACAAGTAGTCAAATGATCAAGTCAATCATCAATTTAATAGTCTTTCAGTTTTATTAATGAAAAATTATGTACTTTCTCTTTCATTCAGACCCTACGTGTAGATTTTTTACTTGCCTACTTATACCACTTTTTTTTACTTTGCCATATCAATTCATCTTGTCCCATCACGTTTGTTGGATGCCATGGCTTACTTTTCATAAGTATATCGTGGCATATGTCAGTTGCTACGACTGATGACTCATCTATTAACTCTTTAGGATACGTGCACGTCTTCGCACTATACGTTTGGTATGTTATATGCATGCCATCGCCATCATTGTAAAGGATGCACACACCTCTATGGCAACGGATGCTTATACCCGTGAAATGTTCACTTTGTCTGCTCTGAACTAGTTTTCGACATATTTGTTTAACCTAGTCGAGATGTTATGAATGTCAAGTGTCTTGGACTCTTTCTTAGGTATCAGTGAGGAGCATCGATGTACTCTAACTCCTAGTTTTGAAGAGTCAAATCAGTGTTTTAACTTGTTATCTTGTGTTGTCTTTGCATGAATCGAGTTGGGAATGTGAATTTTTGCTCTTTCACATATGGAGATCGATTGAATATTAAATGTACTATATGAATGGACCCAAAACCTGATTCTTGAAGAGAGCATCTATTAACACACAAAATTTTACTTTTAAGACACCAATTTATATATACATTTAATTTCAAAAGGATTGGTCTGTTGTTAGTAAAAGCTGGTGTGCCAATAGTATCTATCTTCTTTAAATCATATCCGAAAGAATTCTTTAAAAATATTTTTTCTTTATTTTTAAAAATTATATTAATTTCCATTTAAAATATATAAAACGAGTGGTGTTGATAAGGAGTTGAAAACAACCAAAAAGCCGGCATGACTTCCCCCAGCCCTTCATCATTGCTTTTATTGACTAAAGTCTGTTTCCTCTTTATAATTCAGATTTCTTATTTTTTTTATCTCTAAAGTCCTCAATCTATTATTTTAATTATGTTTTAGTAATCCCCCTCTCTTTTTTTTATTATTTTGCCCCTCCACCTTTGACTCAGTCATGGTCACAAGTTTCATTTATTTATTAGCTTATACTAATTATTTTTATTAAATTAATTTAATATTACTGGTGCACATATGGCCACATATCTCCTTTTAGAGGTTCTTGATTACTTTATAAAATTAGATAAAAGATTCTAGTATTAAATACAATATTTTAATAAGTTACATATGGTACTTTACAAATCCTAGCAACAATGGTTTGCTCCTATCGTCGAAAGACTTCCTATTTGAGATCAATTGAACAAATTTTATTCCTCCATTCAATAATGATTTTCTGACTCCCCTCACCCCCTTAGAAATATGCAATTGTGTATCTCGAGGAAATATCTATGGTTCTAACCCATTCCACGTCAGGGAGCATATGGGGGGTCAGAAAATCATGACTCTTTATGTTTAAGAGATGAAATTTATCGTGATTGCCAATTTGATGTAATCTTCCTTCATTCAGATGACGATCGTAATATGACATGTCCAATCAAAAGGCATGAAACAAACAATTGTTAACATGGGCAGACTTGCTTAGACTATTAAAAGAGGTTTCTTCTTCTTCTTCCATTGAATCAAGGATTAGAGGTCTTTTTACATGTCGGGTACTTGGGACCTAACACACAAAATCAAATTGGGAAGCTAAGTCTCGATCGTGTTATGACTTGAGGTAGAGAGATTCCAACTTGATTTGTTGGAATGTGATACCACGAACCTAGGATCAAAGTGTCGCCTTCTCGACTTACCTATCATAGAGGCTTGGACACATAGCTTAGTTGATTGACATATTGCGCAACTTTGACATTGTGGGTTCAAGTCCAACTTAGAGAGAAGAGAGAGAGAGATATGGTTTACTTGTAAATGTGTGTTGGATAATTTAACATTAAGACCCCACATGGCTTGTCCACAAAAAATTAAAAAAAATTCAAAAGTTTGTGTCGTGAAACTTCGTAAAGTTTGAAATTGATATCTAGTTTGAGAAAAAGTACCGCAAGAATTTATTTTAAGGAAGAATTTGAGTGTGCGAAGAAATTTATGGCATTTACAATCGGTAGAGACAACCAACCAATCATTGAATGACAGTAAATTTTTATGTGGATTTACGACAATTCACAAATTTACCTAATAATGCCTTAATTACGTTCGATAAAAAGTTTAACTAAGATAAAAGACATTTAAGGGTCTCTATAATTTTCAAGCGAAAATGATTTTCTCATCTCCTGATGCTATTCTCTCACGATTATCTTCTTTCCCAAAACTAAAAATAATTCTCTTTAAAGTCCAAAATTTATTTTTAATTAAAAATTAATTTTTCTCTTGAATCATACATACCTAAAATATTTAATTTTTATTTATTTATTTTACTGTTTTTGGTGGGGGTTGATGGGAACTTTAGTTGTTAACATCATCTAAGTAAAAAAGTATGTAAGTGAAAACAACATAACAACTGCAACAACAATGCTAAAAATAAAAAATAAAAATAAAAATGAACAAAGGACCTCTTCTAGTGATCATTAAAAGTATGATTATCTCATTTGTTTTTTAGTGGGGCAAGAGATTCTCAAATGTTTACAAGTTTCCACCTTGAATTTTGATTGTGACAACACACTAGTATTCCTAATATATATTTAAAGGAAAGTGTGAATGTTACATTCTTTTTCTAGGGGGAATGTATCAAAATGGTCATGAATGAGGTCAAAATTACTTCCCCAACCATGTTTTTAAAATATTTTATCAAAAAGAGATATATTCCCATTTTGGTATTTATTTATATTTATCAGATATGTGATTTTATCAACAAAAAATAAATAAAAATAAATGGGAAAACTTTCCAATTGTAAATATAAATAAAACACCTGTTTTTTAATCTTCTATGAAATGAACAAAACTATATTTAGGGTTTATGATGTATTTCAAGTTGAAAATAAGAATATAAAAGTGAAGAGTCGTGATAATTTGACACCCCCCATCATAGAATCATATATCATTTGCATCGGGATACACAATAAAAATGTATCTCGAGACAAATGATGGGTGTATGCTGCAGGGGTGGGGGGGTTTCCGAAAATCATTATTCAAAAGTGAATTCAGAAAAATGGGTATTTTAAAAAAAAAATAGAAATACAAATAAAAATCAACCCATTTGTATAAATTAGGGGGAAAAAAAGGCATTAAGATAAATTCAGTTTAGTAGCCATAATGCATCTACTGGTTTGGTAAAAAATTACCAAAAGGGATAAATAGCTATTTTGGTAAATCACCATCTTTTTTTTTTTCTATTTTTAAGTCCATGATATCTTCTATTTGATTATACTTTTCTTATTTTTCTCTTTCTTTCTTTTTATTTTTTTATTTTATTTTTTTAATATATATTTTGTTATTTTCTACCCTTGTCATCATGACACTGCGTTGTGTGGGGTCCAATACTACAATATGAATCCATGGGTCAATGACCACTCATTTATTTGAGTGTTTCCTCTCCAGCTTGAGTTCACATCTCTTCACCTACAATGACTAAAGGTCATCATTTCAATACCATTTGGGTAATTTATACAATACCCCTCTAGGTTATGATAAATATTTGAGATATCCCTGAATTTTCAAAGTGATGATTACATACCCCTTGACTCTGATCTTTTGTGAAGACTAATGGAAAAATGACCAAAATACCTTTATCCTCGAACTCTTTCTTATATAAAAAAAAAATCAGTAATGTTTTGAATAATGATTTTCTGACACACCCCTCTGTCATACACCCCCATCACAGAATCGTAGACCATTTATCTTGGGATACATAGAATCATAAATCTTTTCTTGTATATCCCGAAGCAAATGATCTATGGTTCTATGATGGGGGCGTATGTTGGAGGGGTGTCAGATTATCACGACTCTTATTATTCATTAAAATCGATTGTATTTTAATTTCTTTAATGTTTAGGATAAAACTTTGTTTATCGGTCACTATCTGCTTTGTCATCAAAAGTGAGTCATAAAAGAATATGAAATCCTAATTATAAACATAAAATCCAATTGATAAAAACACTTTAATCTATTTAAAAATGTTTCGATGATTAGTTTCATGTTTTTATATGATACATATTTGATGAGTCAGTTGATCTCCGCCGTTGAATTTGGGAAAGTCATATAGGATAAGAATTATATCTATTTTCAGACTCATGAATGTAGAAGACAAACTAGTAAACCAAATCATGCCAATCATCATGTTCAGTGCTCTAAAAACCGAACGTATTATAGAACCAAAATATTGGTCAAATTGTTTGGACCAACGTACCCTTATTAAACATCTTATATTATTTCTAAAGAGTCGTGATTTTAGTAAAAGAATTTATGATTCTAGCACATGCCACGTCAGGACCGAATGAGGGCAAAATCTTTATTCTTTTCTAAAATACCTATACTTATAACAATAAAAGAATAATAATATTTAAAAAAGGGTATTTTAGTTAGACTACGCTGCGAAATATGTGAAATTAAGATTACCCACTACAGGGTGAAATGGAAGATTAGATTTGCTCTCTTGGATTTTCATTGGCTCATTATGTATGTTAACAACGTTTATTTTGATAACAACATATTTTTTAAATACCGAAAACACTCTTTGTAGTTTTGATTTTACAATAATGTCATTCATTACAAAAAAAAAAAAAAAATGTTGGATTGAACTTCTATAAATCCTTGGATTGAACTCAAAACCCTAAGTTCGTCTTTCTTAAGAGGTTGAAGATGAACTAGGGTTTTCCATCATCTAACCATGCTTAATCCAATGATTCAGTGAGTTTGATACTGAAAAGAGTGTTTACTATTAACGAATAATATTTTCATTTGATCTTTTATAAGACATGACTTTTGGTACAATGGGCTCAGGTGAGAAGGCTCAGGTGAGTTATTTCAATTTTTTTGAGTTCATTAACTTTATTTTGTTAAAAAAAATGATGGAAATAGTGTTATGTTCCACGTGCGCACAGGGGGAAGGTAACACTAACAAATATATTTACAAAAGGGATTTTTACGAATTTCTACTTCTTAGTTTAAACAACAACTTGAGGGTTTTGCATGTGGAGATCCGAAGCATTGGATTACTCTTGAGTTGAAAACAATAAAAACATGCTTAGAATCCATCTATTTACAATTGATATCGAAGAAAAAAAACTTTAAAAGAATTGGGGTTTCATCGTCTGTTCCTTTTAAAAGTAACAAATAGTGAAGAAGAAGAAGATGAATGAGATGGTCAATTGATCGAACCCTTAAGTAAAGATATTTCTATATTGGAGAGTATTTTGGACTTTTAATAATCTTCATTAATGAAGAAATGATTTAGATAATAGCTTGACTAGGTCAACGAAAGTCCAGGGGGGTAGATCACATCTTGTATTTCGGGGGGGATACAAATTTACCCTTTAAAAAAATCGACAGGTCATAAGTCTGATTGATATTATTACAAAATCCAGCACAATGATTGATGGTTGGGGTGATTAAGAGGGTTTGTCAAGAATTTGAAAACTAGGGTGTTTCAATCATTTTTTGCCTATTAGAGAAGACTGCAATCAATGAAGAAATACCATTAGCTTGAAAACTAGGGATGCAACTTAATCCAGTTAAAATCGAGAATCGAACTAAATCATGAATTTTGGATTGGTTTGGTTCAGTTTAGATTGAGTAATTGTTCGGTTTCGAGAATAAAAAATGAAGAATCGAAGGATTTGGTTCGGTTCTCGATTCAGGCTTTGTAAATAACTGAACCAACGTTATTTTAAAATAAAATATTTGATTTTTTTTAAATCCTAAGAAGTATGTAAGACGTCTCTTAGACTCTTACTCTCTTTCCTTCTTTCCCTCCTCTCCTCTCTCTCTCTCTCTCCCCCTTACTTTTGCCCGTAGGCTTAATGTATGTGTCAAGCTCCTATGATCAATGTGATGGTTCAAGCCAAATTCGTTGTTGGCCCTAAGATTATTAAATGTGTTGGACTCATCAATTTGGTGGTTCAAGACAAATCCATTATTGGCAATTGAATTATCCATATTAATGTATAGTGGATATCTAAATTGGGGTTGATTAGGATCTATTTCGGTTCTATATTTTTATAATTAGAAGGCTCAATCTGCAAAATAAAAAACAAATACACCTTAGAGAGGTTGTGAAAATTGAAAAAAATATAAGTCGATTGAGTATGCCATGTTCATGTCGGATGGCCTACCCAATTCAATTTAAATTTTGAATGTTTGCATCAAAAAATTCATTTTAAAATGCATTAAGAATTTTTTTTTCTTAATTAATTGATGAAGTTTTTTAGTAACCCATGAAACCAACCAAGGTCGGTTTGGTTGTGATTTTGCTCAAAATCGAACCAACCCAAACCAAGTTGCATCCCTAAAACATATAGGGGTATCTCAAATATTCACCAAAATTCAAAAGGGCCGGACTTGTCAACTTTTAATTGAACCCAAGATTAGCCCAAATCTGGCCCATTTAATATCTGGGCCACACTAAAAAGGTAATAGCCATAATCAATCTTAAACCAACATCTTAACCGTCACTTTGGGCCCTATCTTGGACTTGTAAAAGGCTAACTTAAATGGACAAAATCCAAATATGCCGTCGATCACAAGATCTATTCTGGATCCAGGCAAATACAAAACCTGATTTGGAAATATGGTTGATGAAGCCATTGGAGTCTAGATTACGAATCTCTAAAACAAAAATAGGGTTAATATGATCTCGTACTATCAGAAATAGGAGTGTTAATGGGCCTAGTTCAGGGCGGTTGGTCCGACCTTAGGCATGAAATAAATGTGCAAGTTTTACTTCTAGCCTAAGTTGGGTCATGTCGCTTATTAGCAATCTCCCGTTTATTTCGCTCTAAATTTACGAGTTTTTTTCGTTTTTCTTTTAAATGAAAGTATTATTCTCCCGATTATTGAATTAATCTGAATAATACATGTATTTTAATTTTAAAAAAGAATAAAAAAAGCATTTTTTTTACGATTTTTTATAAAATTCAATCGAAAAAAAGAATGCTACTGTAACTTGTTGTGTGTTGTAAAGTGTAAATTTGTAAATTGTAACATGTAACACAAGTTTGACTTTGAAGAAGCCTTACTACACAATTTTGGAGGAATTCACTTTTTTAAGTGACAAACGTTCTGTTCATCTTTTAAAAAATAATGACATCCCCTTTCACATTTATTTGAGATACCACCTAAAATTTTCAAACTGATGATTTGTCCCTTGACTTTGGTCTTTCTTTTATATACCAATAGAACAATAACATCAATGCCCTCTTGATCACCACCATCACCAATTTTCATCATCACTATCATATTACTGAATTTTTGAATTGAGACGGATAATACACGTATGTTTTCCATTTAGTGAATTTTTTACTGGATTTTTGCAACTAAAAGTCGAATAGAACTCAAATTTTTTGAATTTTTACCGTATATCAAATTGCTAACATGGGTCCTACCTATTCAATCCACCTTGAAAACATTTCGGACTAATTTTCCTTCTCCAGTCCAGCCTGTTAAGGATTGGATGGGAAAGTTTATTTTCCTTTACAAACTACAAATAAGAAATAACAAAATTTGAAGATTTGGTATTAAAAGAACGTGAGAAAGACATGTAAAAAGGTGGACGGAAATAGTTAAAAGTTAGTGAAAAGGATGAAGGTGAGGGCATTTTAACCATTTTTGTCAACCTCTTTTAGTGAAGGATGTCTTGGGAGTGCCACTTCTAAATTATCCAAACTTACATAAATGGAGAGGATAACATAACCTCTAAAAGTAACTATTTCACTTGTGGTTTGATTTTATAATAAGAGGATAGGTGGTGATTATATCATAATATGGTGTGGTAATATCACATTTTCTCTTTTTCTTTTGGTGCAAGCCTTTCATAGAACTTTAAAAACTCAAGTTTTTACTTTTTTATTTTTATTTTTTAAATTTTGAAGAAGAGTGCAGATAATTTGACTGGCTTTTGGCACACGCTAACGTGGAAGCACACAACTTATTAAAACAAAGAGAGTTTTTCTCTCTTGCCTGTTCACTACTCACATATTTATTTTTTTAGATTTCAAATCTTTAAAAAGGATCTTGAGTCCACATTGATTATCATATTGACAATCCAACTACATAGCCATCTAGTTTTCATGAAAATATTCATATTAAAAAAAAAAAAAAAATTTGTTTTTCAAACTTGATCCAAAGTATTTAAAACAAATAGTTACTGAGCACCTAAATTTAAAAATAAAATTCAATGGTGAAAAATAACTGCTTTTTTTATTTTTAAATTCATATAATTTTATCCTCTACAACCCCATTTCATGGAATCATGATTTTGAATTAATAACTTATGTGCTTGCATGTCAGCATGCATCAAAAGTCTATCAAATTATCAACACTCCTTTATAAATTGAGTGAAGTTAAATGGACACAGTTTATAACGCATATCCTTTAACACCCCGTGAGGTGTTGGTTCACAACCCAATAACGTTTGACATGTGACGCAAATAACATCGAGAGAGAGCTTCTCTTTTGCCCACATATTTAGTTATTTAGATTTTAAATTGTAAAAAGGATCGTTGAGCCCACATTAATTATCAGATTGACAATCCAACAACAGTCTTCTAGATTATATATATATATAGGGAAATGTTCAGCACCCTAAGTTTTACCACACACTTTAACAAACGTTTTTTGTCCTACATGGGTTAGAAGTTTTGGAATGAGTTGATTTTTGGTGAGGTTGATCTCTATGATTAAAAGATCATCCTCCCCAAAAATCAGCCCATTCCGAAATGTTTAGCCCCATGTTTACACGTTGAAAAATCGTGGACCGTCCATTTTTTGTAAATCAATTTTGATGGGGTTAGAAGTTTTGGAATGAGCTGATTTTTGGTGAGGATGATCTCCTCACCATAGAGATCATCCTCACCAAAAATCAGCTCATTCCGAAACTTCTAACCCATGTAAGACAAAACACGTTTGTTAAAGTGTGTGGTAAAACTAAGGGTGGCGAACGGGACCCATATATATATATATATATATATATATATATATATAGAGAGAGAGAGAGAGAGAGAGAGAGAGAGATATAGGGAGCGGTTCAACAGCCATAAAGTTTGCCAAACATATATCAAAACACGGGATTAGAAGTTTTGGAATGAGCTGATTTTTTTGTGAGGATGATCTCTATGATGAGGAGATCATCCTCACCAAAAATCAGCCTATTCCAAAACTTCTAACCCCATCAAAAGTGATTTACAAAAATTGGACGATCCACAATTCTTCAATTTGTAAATTAGGGTAAGAAATTTCAAAATGAGCTTATTTTTAGAGAGGATGATCTCCTCATCATAGAGATCATCCTCACAAAAAATCAGCTCATTCCAAAACTTCTTACCTATGTTTTGAAAAATGTTTGGCAAACTTTAGGGCTGCTGAACCACTCCCTATTATATATATGGGTCCCGTTCGCCACCCTTAGTTTTACCACACACTTTAACAAACACGTTTTGTCTTACATGGGTTAGAAGTTTCGGAATGAGCTGATTTTTGGTGAGGATGATCTCTATGGTGAGGAGATCATCCTCACCAAAAATCAGCTCATTCCAAAACTTCTAACCCCATCAAAATTGATTTACAAAAAATGGACGGTCCACAATTTTTCAACGTGTAAACATGGGGCTAAACATTTCGGAATGGGCTGATTTTTGGGGAGGATGATCTTCTAATCATAGAGATCATCCTCACCAAAAATCAGCTCATTCCAAAACTTCTAACCCATGTAGGACAAAAAACGTTTGTTAAAGTGTGTGGTAAAACTTAGGGTGCTGAACATTTCCCTATATATATATATATATATATAATTTTTCGAACTTGATCCAAGATATTGAAAATAGATGGCCAACAAGTACTCAAATTTTTTTTTTTTAAATATATATATATATTTAAAGTTCATATAATTTTGTCCTCTACAACTCCATTGCATTTGATCATATTTTTGAATGTCACAAAGTGATCAAATCAGAAAGTAATATTTCTTTTTCCACAATGGGCAGGAGAGAGAAAGGGGCATTGGCCAAAAGCAACGCGTCCATTTAGCATTTCTTTGAAGAAAGTCATTTTATAGGGAAGGGAGGAAATTGTTGTTAGTTTTGTTAATGTTCTTGATATTTATATCTTCTTTATATGGGTAGTTTTCGGCAGCCAATGTTAACGAGCCAAAAATTGTCTTATATGACTTAAAAGTTTCAAATTGAGCTTTGACTTTTGGTGACGATGATCTCTATGGAGAGGAGATCATCCTCATAAAAAACCAGCCCAATCTGAACTTCTAAATCCATCAAAAATGATTTACAAATACTCAGTAAAAATATGACGGTCCACAATTCTAAATCACTTTTGATGGGGGTTAGAGGTTCAGATTAGGTTGATTTTTTGTGAGGAGATCATCTTCACAAAAAAATTCAGTCCAATCTGAAACTTTTGATCCATGTAGGACAAATGCATTGTCTTCCTAACATTAGCTGCCGAACCTGACCCTATATATATAAAGAGACCGATGCCGGCAATTCCTCCCTCTTCCCATTTCCTTGTAAAAAAGATAAACCAACAACATATTTTTCAACATTACAAAAAAGCAATGGACTATGAGTTAAAGGCCTCTCGAAGGGGATGAGGAATTCGACGGATCCCTTTGTAAGAGCACATCGTAATTAATAGACGCCAACTGTGATAAATTCTGCAAAAATAAAAATGAAATTTTCATCAGCATCAATGCAAGATATGTTTTACCAGACATGTGCAGTGGACTGAAGCTGTGTCAACCTCAGCATCTGTAACCAAAGATTGCCCTTTTTATGAAATTATCTAAGCAAAAATTCAGTGTCTAGTATCTTAAATAACCAGTAATCAATATTTTGAATTAGACAGTTAGGCTCTGGGCATGTTTGATTGATTGAAATTTGGGTACAAAGCACTGTCACTAAGGATCCAAATGATTGCAGGGAATTTGGATTCCTCAGGAAAATTTTCTGTGTGGAAATGAATTTCACAGAAAATTGCTTTGGGCAGTTATAGGAAAATGCAAAATCATACACCTAAAAATTCATTTCTAAGGAAAATCATTCATTCAGACCCTAAGAAATTTCATCCCAAGTTCTGGAATCACAACCTATTAAAGACTTGAAATATTTTTTAGGCAAAAGCAGAAGTATAAGACAACACATGGTTTTAAAACTGACTTGGGCGAGCCATCTGAGTCCTCAAGGAAACTGGGTGAGATAGTCAATGTTTTGCACATTGACTCATCTGATACTTTGTAAATATCAGCCAAGAATTAATACTCAACCGAGTCAACAAGGTTTTGCATTTTTTTTATAAAATTAATTAATCTTGTAATGATTTAAATGTTTATTATCGATATACAAATAAGATTTTGTGACTGAGTGTCTTCTAATTCACCTTATAATAAGTAAACATTATAATTATTTTATTATAAATATATATTATTAAATAATTTTAAATCAAGTTAATAAGTTTTTAAAACCATATGATAAGAGAGACCAAATGACTAAGATACAAAATCTTATCAAATACATTGAACCAATAACTGAAGCATTTTCCTTTCTTGGCTTGGGTAGGGAGGGGAGGAGAATTACCTTGAAAGAGAAATTAATTAATGATAGATCAAGAGGAGAAGAATCAAAGTCAGCCAGTTCTCCACATTCATCCATCTGAATCCCAAAGAGAGAGAGAGAGAGAGAGACAGCAAAGAAATGTTAATTTAATTCCAACATAAACTTTTCATGCAAATAAGCGTCAGTCATGCACTTATGGGGAAACTTTGAGAGGTCAAATAATACTATCAGATAAACAAAATATTTGTTCTAATTTGTAGGAGACGATGAGAATAGTCACACCAATGTCATACTGAAGATTGATCAATAAATCATCAAAGATTATATTTTCATAGTCATCATCAACATTAAATCCTTATCCGAAAAACTTTTGGGGTAGGTTTGAGTGAATCCTATCCCTCCATTCAGTTCTGGCTAACTAGAAATTCATGTTAAAAGTTTATTTGCACGTGGGTTCGAAAGATAATCGATAGAAGCAATTGAAAAAAACACCGGTCCTTTGTGTTTACAAGTAGAACTGAATCCAACTGAGTATTTACTCCACTGCATTAAATATCTTGTAGGTTGAAAGGTCTAAACTGATCTTAGGATGCACCAGAAATACATGCTACCTAGAGTCTAACACAAAGTCTATTATAAGCTCAAGTACATACTCATTTATGGTTGAAAAATATGTAATTCTGATGCGGATGAGCAAATCTGTATATTTGTAAATCAAAACACTTGTCCAGACATTTCAAAATTCAGTAGACACAATACCTAAAATTCCATAAAGATGGTTCAATTTCTCGTTGTAATTGGTGTTTTATATGAATATTTGGTAAAAAAAAGAAGGCCCAAAGAATATTATTCACAATCTGTCTAAAGTGGTTTGGTTATTGGGTCTTCTTATACGACACTTCTTTTTTCGTCCTTTTGATAACAAACATTTTCTCTCCTTACACCTATAAGGGATTTGGTACATGTGACAACTCTATTTTTCTACCTTTAGTATACCTTCACAAACAATGTAAAATGGCCCCCAAAACTAGTGTAATATATGTCATAACTGAGCTACGTCAACTCACCTAGTACAGGATGTTTAGATCCACAATGCAAACATGAAAGAAAAGATAGAGATGATTGGTCATTTAGACTTTAGAGTGCGAATTACAAGAGAAACTTCAAATATCAATTAATATTGAAGCCATAATAATGATATTTCTTTTAACAATGCAATGAGGTTAGTTAATTGATATGCATGTGCATGTGCATCTACCTCAAGTCCGGAATTCGAGCAAGAATCAGTTGTGTCGGATGCAGAATCACTAAAGTTTTGACCTTCTGGTATTCCATTAGAACTTTGAGAATATCGTGACATAAAATAACTGGTATCATCTGCACTATCAGGGCTTGGCACGAAGGCAGCCTACAACCAAACACAAGTGGTTACCAAAGATAACAAAATTGAAAAAGAAAAAAAAAGCTCATAAGCAAAAAAAGAAATTACTAAAGTTTCCCTGAATATGCAGTAGAGCTGTTCAAACTCTTAAATAACATTTAAAATTTAACGATCCTATGGAAAGCCATGGAATAATATAGTTTACTATGCTTTTGAAAGAATATGGATAGAAGGGCTTGACTAAGCCAAAGGAGAGAGAATGTAAACACTCGACTTTGAAGATTATGACTTACAAAATAATGCTAGAATATCAAATTTTTAACAAATTTGCTTGAACTTAATAATAGTTATACTACAAAGACATTTAAAGCTTATTCATATGAAGCTAGATAATTAAAGTACAAGAGCCTATATCACACAATTATTTATCATTTGCTAGGCAAGCAAGGGTGGTCAGTAGTCAACATGAAGGTGGGTTTACCAACTTTAGCTAAGTTGGAATCTTCTTGTAAAAGAACTAATTTTATGTATGATGAACTCAACAGATTACTTATAGATTACACCAACCAAGATATAAAAGGTAGGTCTAATATTATTTTGATAGGTCTAATATAAAGATCCTAATTAACCTAAATCACTCCTGATATTTAAATTTAATTTTTTTGATTATCTATACTTCCTAATAGGGAGAAACCTAATCGATATACCAAGTATATTGTTCTCCAGCACAACCTACCATTTGTGACGACATGTATTGAAATGATACATTGTATATTAGGCATCTTATTCTCTAACGCCCTCCCATAATTGCATGATCCTTAAAAGAAGGAATGTGTTATTGGTTCAATTGAATAGTTTCTCTTGATCTCATGAAGAAGTTAATGAATTAGTTGAAAACAACCAATCATGCTTGATGGTGGTCACCACCTGCCAGTGAAGCCATCATGTCGCATCCCGTTCATTCTTGAGTTTGTTGTATTTGGTGGCTCACTATATCAAGTATGTCATGATCTCTCAAAGAAGCATACAAATAAGGATGATGCTACTACAGAGATTTGTAGAGATATGGAGGAAGATGAGATTTTTATTGAATGAAAAGTAAAACAACAACAATAAAGAAGAAGATTTAGGTTCGATGATGGCGGTGATGTCATCGCCGAAGGACACGCCAAGATCATGCACTCGATAGAGCTTAGGCTTTCCTACCATGCAAAAGAAGTGAATATTAATAATTCTTGGATGATTATTACATGAACTCGAGAGGTTATTTATAGATTACATCAACCAAGATATAAAAAGTGGGTAATGAGGCCATCGTGAAGCCATACAGAGTTTATCAAAGGAGGAAGAGGACCATTGGATGGATAATTTTTTGTTGAATTAGTGTCTGCTCTAATTAGTTTCGTGTTAAGTAAAGTTTATTTTGGTATTTTATTAGTATTTGGCCTTCTTATTTTTAGTGGGCTTTATTTATGTTTTTTGTTGAGGGCCACCACGTTACTTAAATAGACCACTTCCTTTTATTATTAAAACATGTTTTGCACTCATAAGGGTATTTTGTTCCTTTTATGTTATTTTAGTTAGATTAGGATTTGAGTTATTAAAAAGGTCTCTTTGCTATAAAAATTTTATCTAACAATGGATGTTATGAATAAAGAAATGACATAAGGGTGTATTCTTTTCTCTTCTTATTTTATGTAATCGTTGATTTAAACCCATCAAATCTGCCCACAAATATTAGCCAAACCAGACCTAGTTGCAACCCTTCGATTCTATCAATTCCCTCCCCCCCCCCCCCTCCCCTCCCCCACAAACCCTAGATCTAATAATTGGATTTTTGCATAAAAATCTAAAGATCAGCCCTAATCCTTGTTTGCTTTGATTTTTAGCCAGCTGAAATGGATTTTAGTAATAGGGATCATCACCAAAACCCTTGTCCAACCGTCCTAAATCTTTCAAAACCTACCCCAACATCATCCCATAAACCTAAGCCCCTAGTAAATTAATCCTACACCTTGTTTCTCTTACTTTAAATGCAAACTGCTGGAATTCACCTTGGAAACAACAAAACGTACCTTGCAATCCAAGAGCTAGAATTGCTATATATTGATTACATCTTTGGACTTTGACCATCATTGAAACCCTTAATTGGGTTTAAGAAGCTTCCCCTTGATGCTAGATTAATACCCTAGACTAGTTGGAAGTTCTAATTTCCTTTCGGATCTCACATCATCCTGTTAAGATATTTTACTTCATCCTGCATCAATGAGTCTAATATAAAGATCCTAATTAACCTAAATGATTCTTAATATTTAAATATCTTCATTATCAATACTTCCTAATGTGGAGAATCATAATTGATACACCAAATGTATCACTCTCCACCACAACCTACCATATCTAATGAAATACATTGACAATGATATAATGTATCTTATGCATCATAATATGATGCATCTTATTCTCTAACACTTCCTATATCATGCAATATAAAACTCATTAATAAAAAATGAAAAAAAAAACACTTTATTTTACTATTTTGCAATATAAAAATCATAATACCAATGTCTGCCACTCCCCACCCCAAAATAATTGTTTGTGAGCACACATGCATGCATGTTTAGTGTGCCAAAAATTTAACTTGGATATATTCTAGTGAATATTGTTGACTTGAGCATATGCAAGCTATCCACAAGAGCAGAATATTTTGCAAAGTGAATAATAAGAGCATGCATTCCTACCTTTTGCAAGGCAAGTGTGTCCCAGTTGACTCCCTTGAAGAACGGATGTGCTTTTACCTGTAAAAAGTCCACAGTAAGACAAGAAAATCTAGAGCACATCATTCAAGTTTTCTTAAGGATACATAGTGCAGTGACAAGCAAATAACAGAGATATACAGAAAATGGAAACAACCTCTGCTGCTCCATTTACTCCTATTCGTTGATCTGGATCATTAATAAGACACCTGGAAAAAAAATATTTATCAAAAACGCAAACAAAGCCTACTAAAGAAAACCTATATTGCACCATGTTAACATACGTAAAAAGTGGACACCAAAAAAGTAGATTGCACAGATATTACGGATGAGCAAACATCAGCTTACAAGCATACATGGTTCACCTGTGTTAGGCCATGATTCAGCCCTTGTAGATCTATCTAGGAGTAGGAGATCTTCTACACCAAAATCAACCCAATCAGGTTGGTTTTGTTGCACTTTTTTTCTTTTCTCCCTGATAGGTTGGTTTTGCTCCTACCTTTAAACTAGTTTTATGTAAGAAATCCAAATACTTATAGACACAAGATAGCCAAACAAACTAAACAGAAGGGCAAGGGTGTTACAGTATGTGAAACAGTTCCAGCCACCTAGAACTACACAAGGAACTCAAACCAGTGGTAAATACCTGCTAATCAAGTCTTGAGCCTCGTAGGACATATCATTAGGAACAACAGGCCATGGGATCTTCATGTTTAGAATGTTGTCAAAGATTATCTGCCAGCCATGAAAAAGTTGAAAAGTTAATACAAAAAGGCCCCCCTTGCCTAGTTCCAACCTTCTTTTAGAAGAGGCGTGTATAAAAATAAGACCAAATAAAATAAACAATAAATATATTAAATTAGAAGATAAAAAAGAGACAATTTTTGTCGACAAAGTTAAAGAATAATGACAAGGAATCATCGTCTACAAAGAATTCTACAGTTTAGTGGAGAGTATTCATGAAACTATGAGGCACTAAGGATCTTAAGATACTCTACATGCCATGGTAGTGTTCATCAACGTGAATGGCACTAGGAATTTGTACATATTCTATGCACTAAAGTTAATGATCCTCTGGCTTAATGACTACGAGTTCTATCGCTGTTGGTGGCACAGAAATGACTTGGCAGAACTTAAGAATCCTTCTCCCCGACAACATACAATTATCAGCAAAACTAAATGTCAGTTTTTTTTTCCTGTGGAGAACTTACATACTACAGCTGAGAGGTCCACCATTTGATAGTCCAATATAGAGGTAAATTGAGAGAATAGAACCTTTTTTTGGGATTTCTTTGCTTATGGGGGAATGTGATTTTTGGGAAAAGTTGGGCTTGGATGATCCGGGCAATTCAATGACTAGGGTTGGCACAGGGATTAGAGGCTTTGTATTTGAACTGAGTAATTCATTGTTGGATGTAGGCATGGAGCACACTATCCCTCTTTAGGAATCATTTTCCTTCAAAAGAATCATTGAAATAAAGGATAACATTGTTGTACATGTCAGGATGTGTGTTGAGATGTATTGACACACGTATCATTCTTGATATGTGACAACATGGCAGCAATGACAAAAATGAGATAATGGTTTATCCTTTTTACATATACAAATGACTGCTAGAGACCCGCTGCAATGTTTTTCTACCGATTAAGTTATGTAAGCAAATTCAGTTCCCAAAATACAGATCTTTTAATTCATTCCTTATGATGCATCTCCTTTCCAAAAACAAAAACACCTTGACCTTCTTTGCTCACACTCCCCATTCTAGAATTCATATTCTAACAGTGAAGAATACCTATATATGGCATCATTCTCAAGAACTATGCATGCATGTCCAATTGTATTTCACACACACGCCCATGAACTATCACAAAAACAAATTTCTTTGTCAAATGATAAATGCAGCCGACTAATAAATGGGAATGCAAAAAAAGTGAACTGAGATTTAGAAGTGAGTTATATTATCATGAGTTACATAGTATTAAATTTCGACGTATTTCCACGAAATATACCAAAATATTTCCATTTCCATAAATTTCCAACATGAAATTTAACTGACAGTTCTTTTTTATATAGGCTGGAACCACTATTCTACAAAATATTTCTATGGATAGTGAATTTTGATCAAAATTATCAAATTTTAGGTATAAAAATGCAATATTTTGACGAATAATAAACTTTGACGAAAAAAGTCTTTTTTGAAAAAACTTATAATTGCTTTTAGAAAGAACTTGTACATTACATATAGTATTTACTAAAAAAAATTGCATATAATGTTCATCCGTTAGTATAAATGGATTATGATTAGTTAGTTATCCATTTCATCTTCTTTTGATCTATTATAAGCATATTAGTACGTTTGTATAAGCACACACACAATCAGCCATGTTCTAATTAGTTGGATGCATTAGTAAGGTATTCATACTTTCATACTTATTCAAAAAAAATATATAATGATACATGAATGCAATACTTAATAATTTCTTCATTTCAGTGTTTTACAAATTAAGTTGTATGTAGTTAACGCCACATTATTATTCTTATTTACATGCGAAGTATTATTATTTTTCAATCTCGAACTCCCAATACTAGCACGTATCTGTAGCAAAATATTGTTGATCTTCAATTTCACACTCCATGTGGTTGTTTATTGTATTTTGACGACTTAATGAGTGTGTTTCAATGCCTACTTATCATTTCCTACAGGGTCAATAAAATTTTCTTCAATATTTTTTTTACTTGCATAATTTACAAAAATTGTGTCATTTCACACACTGATCGAAATATTTCCATTTTTGGACTAACCCAAATAGTCACTGAAATCGAAATTTAAAACCTTGTACTAGTACTAAATCAAGAATGGCTCCAACACAAGCTTCCATTGGCCTAGCTTCTCAAACAAGGAAGGTGCCAACCAGCTTAGTTGGTAAGTCTATGGATGATGATACCCTAGACCAGAGTTCAATCCACGCCATCACTGAGTTACTGATCTCATTAAAAAGGGCTTACCAATTACATATATATGTATATACATATTTTTATATTATCAAGCACCTTAGATATCACTTGGGGAAAAAAAATTGTTATTCAAGTTCAGCTTCGGTGCTTGAAAACTAAAATAACTTATTCCATAAATGTTGAAATCTTATATCCTTCATTACTTATCATCTGCATGATAAGTATTACAAGTTTAATATTAAATGCTGATTTGTTATCGATGCTGCTGGTCTAAATCGGCCATCATAACACCAGATATCTTAATATTTAAGTGAAAACATGTTTTTTACCATGCGAAGCTTCACACACTATTGAATGCATCTCCCTACATTAAAGTGAAACATCCCTTAATATTATTTATCCTAAGATGTAAAACATAATCCAATTCCAGTCATTTTACAACTCATTTGAATTTTCATGATTGACAACTAAAGTTCTTCCTATAAAATTTCATCTAGCCATCTTCAATGTCTTGAATGAGCCATTATAGCACACATCCAGGCTCCAAGCTGGCGCACACCAAGAATATCCACCCTATTTAAGGGTCAGTCTATCAGCTGAACAGAAAGGGGCCATAGACATGGCCACCAATTAATAAACTTAAACCTAAACAATATCACATTCCTTGCCCGATAATTTGTTTCCATGCATTGCATACTAAATATTCCCATAGAAACAGCATTCTTTAAGAAACACTGGAAATTAGAATGTCAGCTTAGTAAAGAACAGTCATATAAAGAGTACCTCAGGACTTTCAGCAGTGAAAGGTGGAATTCCTGTTATAAACTCAAATAGGATGATTCCCACCGACCACCAATCGGCAGCATAACCTGCAGAATTCCCAGGGAGGTAACTTCAACCGTCCAGTGTCTATATAATAAAACACAACAGTGGGTCCCACTCCAGCTACAGGTGGAGGGGAATCCACACTACCCCACTTTATTGTCTTTCCTCTCCCTCCCCCCCCCCCCTGCCCCCTCTCCTTCTCCTTCAATAATATCGCTCCAATTTTAATATCTTTCCTCTTTTACGCCCCTTTTCAATAATATCCCTCCATCTTTACCATCTTTTACCCCTTTAACCCCAAAGAGGATGCCCGTGCCCACGGCACAGGCACACTCTAGTATTAGGAAAAGACAAGAAGATTGTGTCCAAACCATGCTCAGTTCCAAGAAGGATTTCAGGTGCCAAATAGTCAGGTGTGCCAACAGCTGACCGACAATTTTTCTCCCCTGTTTGTTGAGTATGTTCAAAAGAAGTATGCAGGTCATCAGCATCTAATACAGTGCCATTTGCCTCAGATCCAGACAAGTCAACTGTGCTGTTAATCAGGCCAATTTTTGACAGTCCAAAATCTGTAAGCTGGTAAGACACAAGAATCAGTGTTTTAATTAATAAAGTAAAAGTTTCTCAATGCAGTCAAATGCCTTCACATTATGCTACAGAACAAGGACACGATTTAAATAGACTAATATATATGAAGCCATAAAGAATGAAACAATAACAGAATGCTTCATCCTACAGTATCATGATATTTATAGTACACAATAAAAATTAACATTGGGTTTTGTTAACATGTACCCTAAGGGCACACATTAAGATGCATAAAATACACCTTCAAACTTTAATTTCCTACCAAAAATGCCCTCATAATTTTTTTCTACCAAAAATACCCTCAAATGCTTATTTCCAAGGTGTATTTAATGCATCTTAACATGTGCACACGTTAACAAAACCCATTAACATTTAGTCAGTATCTGAATGTATGTATAACTGGATGTTGATCTATGAATTGCTTTGTAGAAAGTTGGATTATTGAATAACAAATGCATTCTCTAGCAAATTTGAAAGTAGAAAAATGAAGTCAGAGATTCTAAGGGCTACTACAATGGGTTAAATCATATAGAAGTAATTTAAAAAAATCAATAATCAAATACATCAGACCTTAATGTGCCCATCATGTGCAATTAAAATGTTGTCTGGCTTCAGATCACGATGCACTATTCCACGGGAGTGGAGATATTCTAAAGCAAGAACCTGGGAAATGACATAAATCTTATAAGATAAGCCAAAGAAATAAAATGAAGGTGTTACCATCTAATAAGTTTTAAACAGACCAGTTCAGCAATATAGGTACGAGCTACATCTTCCTCCAAGCAACCAACTTTCCGAAGCAAAGAGTATAGATCACCTCCATTAAGATATTCCATAACCAAATAGAGGTTATCTCTACAGGAGAATGAGTAAAAGAATCGGACCTGCAGAAAAAATAACCCTATATTTATATTAATCATATAAGAAGTGCTATTGGGACCCCAGCTTTTATTTATTACACCCCAATTTCTTAAATTATTGACCACACCCTAATTAAAGGTTAAAACGCACTCTTCAAACATTTCAAATGTTTGGCTTAAATTATAATCCTTACATTACAAAATATTATAACACTCGTTCAAACAATTTCAGTGGTTGCTTATAATTATGAAAGGCTCATATAAAATCCTAAACCCAAATATAGAAATCTAGCCAAAAAGAAAAAACGAGAGCTTCTATTGGCACACCAAATTTTACTTGTTCTCAACCACTTATTTTCTTTATTTTTATTTGGGTGTAATAAGTAAAAGTTGGGATGCCAATAGCAGCTCTCTTATATAATGCATTAAGACTTTTAGAAACTTCAAGATGACAAGATAATAAATAAGTGCGTAAAATACAAGCTTGAAAGCTCAAAGGCATCCCATAATTAAGGAGCACACAAATGAATAATATCGTGAGAATGACCTTTGAAATAATCAAGTTGCACAAAAAATTTATTCTACATTTTTGGAGTCTTCAAAGCATTAGAAAGGAATGGAACTTAAACTTGAATATTACCACAAATGGGTTTCTGACTGTAATTAAAATGTTACGCTCAGCCAATATACGCTCAATATCATTTTTCCGTATCATATCCAATTTCTTAAGTACCTGCACAGATAACCGTGTGTTAACATTCTAAACAGAGGTAACAAAAAGATGCAGATAATATAAGGTCTGTTACAACAATTAGTCTCTTGTGGCTACGAAAAAGGTTATAAAGTCACAGAATCTCTAGCTCAAAGCAACCAGAGTCAGAATAGTTTAAAAGAGAATATCATAACCAAAGGCCCTATAACATACAATAGAACTACAAATTTATGTTTATTTATAAGGTGCATGATGGTGTTATAATTTTGTTTCCCTTCTATATTAGCACTGAAATATATCGTGGATCACCATATTCATAAAGAAAGGCCATTCCAAGCGTATGGTTTTTCTTTTGTATAGGAAAGTTGGAGTGAGTGTCAAGACCATGTTCGTCCATTTAAAATTTCTTAAGAAGCACAGTTTCTCAACTTTTTGGTGTAATTATGATTTTCAAAAAAAATACAGGACATGATTAGTGGCATGACTAGCTAAAATATAGACAACCGAGGCACTGATTACAATAAGGGTGCAATCTTTGATCATGACAGCTTGATGGATTGGGACACGTGGTGACCATGCAAAACATTTCATCTACTCTTTTATAATACTATCTCTGCTCAAAAATCGTGAGAACAATTATCATTCTAAAATCATAAACTATTGAGGTTTGTACAATGAAGGTGACAGCCCTATCCCCTACTGTAAATGAGGCTAATAAACCTAGTCTGTGGCATTGTGCCACATGGACTAATTCGCTAACCTATGCCGGACTACGCTTACTGCCATGACATGTCATCAATGCCCAATCATATCAATGACACACCATCCACCTTCTTCTGATATAGTGCCCCCTAGATCCTGGCTACATCAGCATGATAAAGCATTTACCAATTCAAGAATAGTTTTACAAATTCAAAAGAAATTTTTTCCCTTCTATGTATCAATAATGATTTTATTAGTGGAGAAAGTCAAATACAATATGAAAAATTAGCAAAGGGTAAGCCTTTTCATTCATCAAAGATTATCTAAATATTATAATATTTTATGGATCACTCAAACCATTCCACCTATTTGTTCTTTGTGACCATCATACACGGTTCAAACAAATAAAAAGCACAACCAACAGCATGGATGATAGCATGTATACCTTTATTGCAAAGAGATCTCCTGTCGTTCGTTTTCTAGCAAGAAAGACTTTACCATAAGCGCCTCTGCTAATTGGTTTGATAATTTCAAAGTCATCAATGCTAGTTTTCTCTTTGTGGGTGGGATGTACTGGAGTTGAAAATGTACTGCTCTGAGATGCACTGTCGTCCACCAAGCATCCAATACCTTCTTTATATTTGCTCACATCATTAGGACTTTGGTTATCCAGCAATTCGCAAGTAAGTAGACATTTTTCCCTAGGAAGGATTGTACAAGAATATTATAGAAGGAAAGAAACAATCAGCTAAAAGTTGCTTTTAATGTAGTAGAACTGGTCCTATATTTATGCTAGCATCATTGATTCCACGTCAAACTCATATAAGAAATTACCTCACAAGATTCTCTATGCGGCTTCCAAAGGTATCTATAACAAGAGCTTCAAGCTTGCTATGCAGTAAAATATCCTGTAAGTCACGCATACATGCAAGCAAATACTCAGAGGCCCCTTCTTTTGTAAGATCTGTGCTTGCTACACAACGGGCAATTTCCGCAAGGTCGATCATCTGCAAAAGGAAAGTCCAGATATTGGCATGGATAAAGTTCCGAATAGCATTAAAAGATAAGTCCTAAACATAAAAGTAAAAGATAATTGCAAAGAAAGAAAGAAAAAAACACTAGCATTACAAAATATGAAATGTGCCTTCATGAAGAAAATCATTAGACCAATAATAATTAAGACAAGAACACAATCCCCATGCACTCCACATTATATAACAAAAATAACGTGAATAGTCACATAACTAACTCATTCCCTCCATGATGGTAACCCAGACCCTATCTATAAACCTTTTTATCTGAACAAATATGAGCAATGACTTATCACTCAGTTGAACTCATGCATTTTAAATATTTGCAAATTTGCCAGGTTCGCAATAGCAATAACTCTTCCAGTATTTTTTAAGATGCAACTTGTGCATTTACTTATGTCAGTCTATTGCTGAGTTGTAAAATACGTCTCGTACGATCTGTTCATCTCACTTGGCACATACAAGACTAAACTCTGCCCCTCGGTTCCCACACAGATGACTTTGAGAAAACAGAAGAACATTTAGTGTTTTTCTCAAGTACGAATATCTTCTCATTTACATCAACAAAATTCCCAGAATGGATATTACTTGGCACATACAAGACTAAACTCTTCCCCTTGGTTCCCACACAGATGACTTTGAGAAAACAGAAGAACATTTAGTGTTTTTCTCAAGTACGAATATCTTCTCATTTACATCAACAAAATTCCCAGAATGGATATTACTAATAACACAGGCATGGATTATGTGGACATTGTAGATGCACATTCATAAAATTCTCTGAATTGGGTTAGACCAATTAAATCAGTGAATTGATGAATTAATCGACTACTAAAATTAATTGTAGAGCATAATAACATTTTTACCCTTCACCTTCAAAATTTTATTTTTTTCAACATCCATACATCAAGAAGACGACTAGGGTTTTTAGTTTAGTTGAAGATGAAGGTTCTGGTAAGAAACCCAAAAACATATCTTGTATAATCTTCGAAATTTTGCCGACTTTTATACACAACTTTCCCAAAGTTATTGGAATTAACCGAACTGAGCCCACATCAAGTAATTACCAGAACCGAACTTTTTTACTATGGATGGACATAATGAACAGAATTATGAATAAACATTATAAAACAAGTGAAAACTATAGAAAAGAACACTACAGCCATCTTGTAAGTTACCTGGTGCACGTCCTCTGTCTCAGAAGTATTGTTGTTTTCTAACCAGAACAAGTCAAAATGGCTTGTTCTTGGGGTATTTGTAGATGAAACTGACGTCACACTCCCAGTAGAAGAAGGTGCACCATGGTGTCCGAGCTTCATACCCATAAGGCCCTTGAAATTACTTGAAGTTGCAAATTGAGAATCATCTATACAAGCTGTGTCCATCTCATGAAGATCTTCAAACATTCCTTCTACACCTTTACTGTGCCACTCAATTATCTTAGGAGATTGACCTTCAGATCCAACTACAAAGTTTGCAGTTTGTATTCTTGAAATCTCAGGGCTTCCATTCAATGCATTATGATGACTCAAGGTGCAAGACTCTATAATTTGTTCCAATACATCTGCAAGTTTTGAGAGGCGTTCATCCACATTCGAACATTTCAAATCGCACTTATCCGCGTAAGCACATACATAAGAATGGGATTCTAAATGAGAAGTTGGGACAACGTCCTCACATATCCTACATATTACTGTGTCAGATCCATCAAAACTTCCAACTTGATGACATTGTTGAATGTTATCCTCCTGGTATGATGAGAAAAACTTCCTTCTTAGAGGAGCAATAAATCTTTGGGAGTCAGATTTTGTGATCCCAATTTCATTTGACCTGACAATGGAATCTTTACGCTCTTCAGACCTACACCAAGCTCTCTCAGGTGGGGAGAGTGGTATGTCCTTCCCCTGCAATAGATATTGGGCAGAATCCTTCTTATTCAATGTATCATCGGAATCAAAATCAGTACTTCTTTGCTTGGGCACCCAACTCATTTCAACAGTAGGAATACTTTCTAAACATCGCTTAAATTTATGAAGAGAATCCTCGTCAATTGGCTCGCTATCTTTATCAAACTGTAATAGCCTTGTGCAACGTGTCAAAATAAAAAGCATGCGAGTGAACAGCTGCTTCATTAATCCTACTTGACATTGCCGCCTTTTCTCAGCCAGATCTTGTACAATCCCTTCACATTTTGCACGGAACTCACTTGAGGTCATCTCTATACATTGTTGAGCAAGAATCAGAAGAGACGTCATTGTTTCCTGTCTTTTTGGAGATGAGGAACAATTCTTCCCAAGCATCTCTTCAACATCTCCTAAGAAACTAGCCAGCTCTGCATCTACCACTACCTTAGCTGCATCGAATCTTGAACTCATTGATCCCAACATTTCCTGAATATCAACTCAAGACAACCACAATGAGGTGTGGAAGTAGAAGCATCCCCAAAGAATAATAGAATTTCAAAGGAGATAAAATGACATAATCGCATGGTTTAAAATATTGGAATGTATCAGTTGATACATATCAGTATCGGCCAAGACCAATACAAACATTGACCCCGGGACATTGAATGTTTTGGGAAAGTATCGGTTTGTATCGAATGTATCGGCCGATACCATATCGATTTTTTCATTAACCAAAACATTCAATCGATATGATATTTTAAACCATGCATAATCGCATAAGTTCACCAACAGCAATGCAATGAAAACATGGATTTCCATATCTTGAGAGTTTTCTAGAAATTATTCAACAAACAGCTGAGTGATACCTTCAAGTCATCATAGCTATGGGCTCGAGGATGGGAAGGTCTTATACCACCTTTTGGTCCTAATTCATGAGAAAAACTTTTAAAACCTTTTGGTACATTTCTTGTGCTCTCTGGTGATAATAATCCCTTTCCAGTTGAATTATTAGTTCCCCCAGATCCCTCTAATTCAAGCATCTTAACCTCTGAGTTTCTGACCTGGAAAATTAGTGCATGACATGTTTATACTTGCAAAGAGAACAAAGCATAAGCATTGCATATTAAACCAAAACTCACCTTAGTATTTGGAAGAATATCATTAGAAATTTGATGAGAATCCTTGGTGAGATGTGATGTGAACCAACGAGCAATCTTCTTTCCTTTACGAAACCCTTCACAAATATTTAAGGAACTCACTTAAGAACTGCTTTTGGCTTAATATTTACCAAAGTTGATAAGTTTAAATATAGTAAAATTTTGGAAATGAAAAGCTTTAGTATAATTTGGGTTTCTGGGTCACCATTTTGCTCAAAATCCCCCGGTCACCAAAAAAAATAGTTACTATTTTTACCAATAAAAAAAACGTTATTGATTGGTGTAATTTTTGTATCATTTCTCAAAAGTTTGGGGGAAGTAATCAGGTCCAAAAATTCATGAATTACTCCAGGTTTTTAAATTGGAAGAATGTATTACATTTTTCTCAAGTTTTTCAGAAGTATCAATGCTCATATAGCATACACGAACCTATCTATAAGGATACTGGAAAGATTGTTAGCATCATGAAGACTATGAGAGCTAACCACTGACCCTATACCTATCTGGAAAAAAAAAACACAGAAACACTCACCTTACCATTTGGGTAAAGTTTTAATTCCACCAATAACATAAATACACTTATTTTGTCAAACAAGAATACCCTTTTTAGGTGATATCATTGGTGCTTCCTAAGAGATGATTGAACAAATATTATGTGATCCTCCACATGGGTGAAACTAAAAAATTCTGCCAAATTTCTATAAAACACTCGAACAAGTAGGACACAAATGGAGTAAGGTTTAAAGAATCTCCTAATATATTATTACCCAACATAGTTTTTAATGAATCTAAGTCCTCCCAAGAGCCATGAGTGATAAATTCATAGATTGTAATTAGTAACTTTGAAGGAGGATTCTACAAACTCCCCAATCCCTAGAATGATTTGTGTGAGTTATGACCCTAATCAGATATGGGCTTAACTTTCCGAACCATTAACACCTAGGTATTTTTGGTGTATTGGTTGGGTTGAAATCATTTGGTATCAGAGCCAACTCCACATCTTGGATACAAACCTCCAGAGGAACAACTTGGGGAAAAGGCTATTAGGGGCTCCAAAAAGAAAGGTACCAAAGTGAAGCCACCGCGAAGTGGGCATCGGAGGCATTAAGGGAACAAGCGACCTGGGGAAAGAGCTGCCTAAGGGCCCAAAAAAAGGATACCATAGTGAAAGCCACCACATAATGGGTCACCACAGGTGTCGGATGCGGAACATGGTGGTATGTTACTATCCCAAAAAGATACGGGTTCAACTTTCTGAACCATTAACACCTAGGTATCTTTGGTGTATTGGTTGGATTCATATCATTTGATATCAAAGGCAGCACTACATCTTGGATTCAAACCTCGAGATAAGCAAATTGGGGAAAAGGCTACCTTGGGATCCAAAAAAGGGTAATAGAGTAAAAGCTGCCGCATAGTAGACCGCCACAGAGTGTAGTGGTATGTTATGATCCCAAAAGAGATATGGACTTAACTTTCCAAATCATTAACACCCAAGCATTTTTTGTGTATTGTTTGGGTTCACATGGGTGTGATTCCAATTATATGACTACATTTTTTTATTAATTTGTTTCTTCTTTTATGCTTTTTTAGATTTCTTAACCATCTTACAGAAAAACTCAATCGACTCGACAGAGAATTAAGTTGAGTCCGATTCAAACATATTACTCTTAGCGATCTTCCTTGATCATCTCTCAATTTATAAAAAATGATTCTTTGCTGATAATTTCTCATTTCTGAGCTATTTCATGAATCTCAAAATTTGACAGAAAAATCAACAACAACAAATTTAATCAGAGATACAAGAAAGAAATCAAAAACCTTCTTTGCCTTCCAGGATCTTTCCATGATCGTTTTTTTCAGTCTTCCTCTCTGCAATCGGAGGCCTAAGAACCGAATTCTCAGCCTTAAAACTCGATCGATCCTTCTTCGAAGGTACGCTGCGGATCTTAATTCGATTCAGTCCGGATGGAATACCAGTCCCACCAGAGAAATCAACCCCGGAATTTAGACCATTTTCCGCCATTGAATGAATCTCCAGAACCAAGAAAACAAAGCTAAAACCCTAATTATACGGTTTCTTCCTCTTCTCTTCCTGCAGCTCGAACAAAAATCCAGTATTTGAGTTAATTATCGAAAAACCAAACCAGATTTCAAAAAATCAAAAACCCTAGAATCGATTACAGGTGAAAAACCTTCGTCAGCTAATATGGAGAGTTTTCAGAGTCCAACGAAGGAGAGAGAGCGAGAGACAGAGAGGCGGGAAACAGAAAAAGAGAGCCCTGTAGCGAAAACTCGAACACGGAACTGACGGATGGGAAAAAAGGATTAAATTAGAAACGCCCCTAAACATTTCCTTAATATTCTAGATACCTCCCTATGGTTTCATAGACGTGTGCTTGACTTCGGTCTTCTATATAAAATTAATGAAAATGACTTAAATACCCGTATCTTCAACATGCAATGAAAGCCCTTTGATTTTTCTTTCCAAAACCAGCATCTTTGACATTTTTGGGTTTTTTTTTTTTTATCATTCTCTTCAACCTTAAAATCTTCAAGAAAAAAGATATTATGATCCTTTTAAAACTCAAAACTCTATTTACTTCAAATTTCAAGTACAAAACAAGATTTTTAAAGTAGAAAATGAATTTTCTGTAGAAAAATCAAGGTTTTCTTACAGGATAGTAAAGTGAGTTTAAATTCACTAGATAACTATGGAGGTTGAAGAGTTTGAAAATGATTATTTTTTTTACATAAAAATAAAGCATTGGCAAAAATTTAACAGTGAGGGTATTTAAGTAATTTAATGTTAAGAAATGTTAACGTTCAATACCTCATTGGGATGTTAGCATTGTCCAATACTCTTTTTTTCAATAATACCCATAATTTTGCCTTTTAGTTAAAAGATAAAGTCATGTTAGTCTTTTACTCAGTAAATATATTTATTATTTTGATATTGATTGTCAAAATATTTACTATACAAAAATATATTTAATTCAAAATACTTAAATTTTTATAACACTTATTATGTAAACAATCATTTATTATGTAAAAGACTAATACATCTTTGTATTTGCACTAAAAGATAAAATGATGAAAAATATTATTGGAAAAAAAAATTTATTGAACGATATTAACATTCTTGTGAAGTATTGATACCATTTAAGATTATTTTAAATAAAATTATTAAAATGTAACTTGAACTCAAGACCTTTCTATTTTTAATTGAGGTCTTTACTACTAAACTTAACCATTATTAATAGAAAAAATATGATTTAAAAAATATAAGAATATATCTTGTAAAGTAATATCCTTCGACTTAGGTCGAGAGATATCAATTTATATCTGAGCCATATTTTAATTTGAATATACTTGATGAAATAAAACCCATTAAATTTGGAATTAGATTACTCGAATTTTTAGTCGTGCCTGTATGGGAGAAGATTGATGATGTAGGTTGAGACAAAGGGGGCATCTCAAATATTGATCAAAACTTGTGAGGGTATTTCTAAATAGAAGAGAGATGTAGTTGGAAAGAAACGGTATCGGAGGTAGGATAAAGCTGACATTAATTTCTCGGCTAACAGAACTTTCTCAGTTTGCCACGTGTCCTTTTCGTGCTGATAAAAAAGGAAATATGTAGGAGAGTTGACGTAAGCAGCCAAGGATGATACTTCGTGTGATACATCTATATCTCGTCTGTTCCTGTTAAAAAACCGCGATAAATTGAAAAGTTATGGTAAATGTGATACACGTGGTCGAATAAATGGTGGCCACGTGGCATCTTCACTACAACCTGTCTAAAATCTCCAGGCTAGTATTTGATTTTGAATATTTAAGAGACATCCTATGTCTTCAAATTATTTACATGCACCCTTGACCTGGTCTTCTCTGGGAGAATTAATGTAAATTAACCAATGTCCTTGTACTTAACCTGCTAAAAATCCTTGATTTTCTTCTCAAAATCAGTCGTCTTTGATTTTTGGGTATAATAATACAAATGCCTCCATTTTTCAACTTTCAGAACGTAAGAGCAATTTATGATTTTTAGAGAAGTTGAAGATAATGAATTTTTTTAATATAAAAATCAAGATTTTCTACGCAAGGTTAGGGGATATATATATATATATAAAAGATTCTCTAACAAAATAAAATAAAATATTTGATTAAATTTCATTATAAAGTAGTGTGGTTTTATATTAATGGAAAAAAACCTTAAAGTGTCATTATGCTTTAAAATTTCGATGGAACCCATTCCTTTGAATTACGCGTGGTGTCTCAAAGGAGGTATTTAAAATATGAATAAAAATATTAATGATTTTTTTACGTCCTCCCTCTGTCACACGCCCCCATACATTCTCTGGCATGACATGTACTAAACCTATAGATTATTTTCTCGGGATACACAACCACACATATTTATGAGGATGTATAATTATGCATCGTGAGAGGGAAAATCTATGGTCATAACCCATGTCACATCAGGGGGTGTGTCTCGGAGGGGAGCACCAAAAAATCATGACTAATAAAAAAACAAGGATGTGAAATAAATAAATAAAAATCACATGTCATGTTACGAGGAGGGTTCCTCCAAAAAATTTTGAAACGGTCTTACCATTTCAAAGTCAACTCTACATTGACTGCCAATTTGATGCACCCGTCTTTGTGACCATAAAATATACGACAAGTGACACATTCCACAAAAAATACTCAAAAAAGTATTGTAATGGTCCGCCCACCATTGAGCCAATTGTTTCACACCTAAGAGTGGGTGTTTGAATTTGATTTGGTCCATGGGTTTCATCATTTGGCACAAAAACAAGTGGTCTTCCCCATCAACGCGCATAAACATAGATTGAAAGATATTAGCCGTTGGATTAGAAAGTCGAACGTTATGCCAAAAAACAAAAAACAAAAAAAGTAAAAAAATTCAAACAAATAACGGGAAAGAAAGAAACGTATCGTGCTCACGAGATATTACACAAATAGGTATCCGTTATGTAGCTATATGTCATCACGTGTCGGTTTGTAAGTCAAATGCTGGAAATAGTCTAAATAGTACTTCAGTCGCCTTTTCGACAGTTTTAAAATATTTGACTTTAGTAGGTAAAGTAAGGTGGGTGGGTCAGTCTAACTCTGACCCACCACACACAATGATATTGGAGCATAACGGCAGCGCAAAATAAAAGTGGATTGTATACCTAGAGATGCACATCACATTAGATGGAATTTGATTATCAATAGAGATCATGAATAATTCATTGAGATTAGTAACAAATCTCAAGGTCTTGTTTTAAGCATCCCGATGTCTTTTTTGTGGTGGATGAGGTTTAGTAGGGTCCTTTTCCTCACTATCATAATAAGGAAAGGGTTTCTTATCAGAATTGAAATCTAAAATTTTGATTATAGATTTCTTACTATTGGAATTGTTTAGAATCTGATCTAAAAACTCAAATTGATTGAGAATCAGAGTCCACAAAAAATCAAGAATAAAATTTTTTTATAGATTTTTTTCTCTTCTTCTTTTTCGATTCCAATTCTGATTACGTTAATTTGAATATTAAAATAGAAAAAAAATTTAAGGTTCTTATTCTGATTCCTTTAGGAATCAAATAGGAACCAATCCATTGACATCCATTGTAGTGTTAAGATAAGAGAGATTAAATTCCTTTTAGTTATAGAAAAAAAAAAAAAAAAGGGGGAGGGGGAGGGGGTGGTTTAGATATATAACCCACTAGGGATGACCCATGTATTAAGATAACACACTTTCACGTCAGGATGTACGATATGAGGTAAAATCTTGAGGGCATTCCAGCATTGACTCATTTCAACGTGACATGGTATCTTCATACTTTTTATCTAAAGCCCTTGGTTTTTTTCAAAAGTGTTTCTCTTTCAATCTTGGGTTTGGTGATAAAATAAACCAATAGATGAAAATTATAGGATTTTAAGAGAAATATCAAGAGTTCTTGGGGGAAATTTGGAAGTTCAAGATTTTAACAAGAGGTTGAAGAAAATAAAGAGTTTTTGGTAAGAGATTGAAAATAGGGTTATTAAAGTCAATTAGTCTCTTAAAGAAGACCATGGTCAAGAGCATCTCTTCAATTTTAATTACCCATAGAATAAAGGGACAAGTGAATGCCAAGTTTGTTTTCAAATATACTTCGCAATATATTTTTTTTCTTTTTTTGATAACGGGAGGGTTCAGACTTACGTCCAACTAGGGGGATTGGATGAGCCAGGGCCAAAACCAAGGCATATACGACCCTCCCCCACAACATGAAAAAAGGCCACATTTGACAATCGAAGGTTGTTGAATTCTATAAAATTCAACAGACCACGGAGTCAAAATTTTAATTGTAAATTTTTTTTTGACGGGCCGAAACCATCAAATTCATGGAAAATGGGAGAAATTCGATGGCTATAAACTGTTGATTCTTGGGAACATAAAAATTCAACAACCCCAGGCCATCAAAAATTGGTTTCTAAATTTTGAGAACCTAGGCCCGTCGAATTTTCCTGTATAATTTCCCAATTTTCACGTAGTGTTCCCTGGGCACGTGCTACGCCTGCACATCACACACATCAGGTAAGTGAGGGAACGCCCTCGTAGGTGGCCCCGAGGAAATATTGCTCATATTGAGTATCAAACACACAACCTATGGACTCTCATCACTTATTGGATTATTGAATTTAAAATTTCCATTGAGCCACCCCCTTAGTGTATACTTGGCCATATGTTACGATAATCTGATACGCGATTGAGAAACTCCAACAAACCACTTGTGGATCAAGTCCAAAGTCTAACATTCTCTTAAAAAAATGTTCTATATATTAATTTTGTTTAGTATTTGTTTCTTAATGCCTCCTCACCACTATAAATCTTCAAACTCAAATCATAAAGATCAATGAATGAAATAGTCAAGTTCGACCATTCAAATCATCAAGATCGTCAATGCTTATGATACAATTTATTCATTGTCGCACCAATGTGATACCTCGAAAAATTCTTCGATTATTTACTTTTCTTTCTTAGAAAATAACTTTGTGTACATTATTTGTGAAAATTTGATAAATCGACGCGGCTGATGTGATAAGGGCATGGAACCATAGATCTTTTTCTTCGGGATACACAAGGAAAAAAATCAACGGTTCTGTGCCTTTGCTATGTCAGCCGTGTACAGACCGCGTATGTTTTGTCACGTCGATTTATCAATTAATCTTTAAAAAATATAGGTAATAAAGATTTATGATAACTTAAAAATAAAAATAAAAAATTATTTAATCATTATAATATAAGAGACGGGGTTACATGGACTGAAGGACCATTTATCTCTATGGACTAGATGTCAACGTAGCGCCCAAATACACCAACGGGTGCCACATGTATATAGAACATGAAATTCCATGAACTCCCCAAAAAACATATTTTTTCACCATTGGATTTAAATTTTAAATGTAAGAGTTTAATGGGCGTCCATTTTTATACTTAAGATCTAGTTCGAAAAAAATACTTTTTTTTTTCTCAAACCCAATCTAGACCACAAACAAGTGGGTTGAGTTGCCATTTGAACCAACGGGTAGTCCACATGGCCCAAATGTGGACCTCGGTCCATACTCTAGATGGTCCCCCGGTCCATGCAACCTTTTCCCTAATAACAATATAATAATTGTAGAATAAGATATAAACTAATTATATTATGAGAAAAGGTTGCATGGACCGAGAGACCGACAAAGGTTCACATTTGGGTTTGAAAAATAAAATAAAATTATTTTTAGTGCCAGATCTTAAGTTTAAGAATGATAGCCATTGAACTCTTAGATTTAAAATTTAAATCCAATGATGAAAAAAAATCTGTTTTTTTCAATTTTGTTCCTTAATGAGTTCATAAAATCCATGCTTTATATACATGTGGCATCTGTATTTGGGGATTTCTGGGGTTTGGGGGAATTGCCAACTAGTTATAGATTTAGGAACCAAAGATGACTCCAAATTGGATTTTGATCGGTTCATGAGTAAAAGATAATAGGTAAGAGGCCAAGTTCGAAAGAACCCCAATCCCAAAATTAATGTCACAAAGCTCACATGGCATAAAATTACGAATCGACTCAATGCACATTTTTCATGAAATTTTTTTCAATTCTCACTAAATGTCTCACAAAACAGTGAGTCGACTCGGTCACATTTTCCTTGAGAAAATTTTCCGATTTCTCCTAATGTACCACAAAAAACAGTGAGTTGATTTGGCAACATTTTTTATGATTTTTTTAATTTTATTTTTTCAATTTTCCTCGATGTGCCATAGAAAACAGGGAGTCGACTCATTGTATATGTTTATTTTTGGAAAACATTCCAATTTATTCAATGCATCACCCAAAATAATGAGTCAACTCGATGTGTGTTTTCTTTTTGGAAAACATTACAATTTATTCAATGCATGGTATGCACCACCCAAAACAATGAGCCGAGTCAATGATAACCAATTTTAAAGCACTCCACGTTATCATAAATTTCTGAGTCAATTCAATCGTCATCAATTTATGAGATAAATCATTGAGTCAACTCAATCGTCGTCAATTTATAGAGGTGCCTTACCTACTCGAATCCTGATCAATGCAACCCATCTTAAATGCAAAGCCTTAAAATACCAAAGAATGGAGATTTTCTATTTTTTGGATGGAAAGTGTGTTCGTAAGTGTACAATGAACCCTAATTGTGTCTCGAATCTTGAGGATATTTTGGTCATTTTGTTGAAGATTTTTGTTTTTGGTGAGAAGCTTATTTGATCTCGGATTGATAGTTCCCATGTCCCAATGTTAAATTTTTCTTGTGTTCTCATTCCCCCACAATTAAATTGCTAATCAAAATGGTTCTTCGATACCATGGCATTCAGAGGGGGGCATTTAGATTATCACGACTCTTTTTCTTTCTAAAACCTTGCCTATCCTCTTTAGATTTGACACATCTTCCCTTAACCATTACCTTTCTTTAATCTTCTATTGCCCCTCCCATTCTCTCGTTTTTGCACCAAACCCCCCCCCCCCCCTTGAAATCATACCAACTTGGTTTAAATTCGTGGTGTACGTGAGAATTGTATTCAAGAGGTACTCGTTTCGGTTCCACTTATTTTATGATCAGAACTGGAACTAAAAAAATATGATGGCTCCCAATTCTAGGTATATCTCAAGAGCCGAACTGTAATCGACCCATTGATAACCCTAGAAATGAGGACCTATCTAGTGTTACTAGGCTCATTTAATTATTGGGCCAGACCAAAATCGTCCTGATTTATGTTTAGTATCGGGCTTGAGATGGGTTAGGTCGATAAGGTGGCTTGTCCTTATAACACATATTATAATTTTCAATGATTTTTCTAAAAGCATTATCGATTTTTCCCCGATCGTTGGGCAACCTTGTCGGGGTAAGTGGAGTGATTCATGTTTCACATTCATCAATGTTCCTTAGGGCAAGAAATAAAATTTCAGGAAATTGTCTAAATCTGAAGTAGTTTGGTAATAGCTTAAGCGATTTGGAGCTGATTTCTTTTTATGATTTTTGGGCAAATATTGCTATAGCGATTTTGACATTGCAACGATAACTTTTACTAAGTGCACCCCCGAGATGTGTGCTAATTCTTTGTTGCTATCACATAAATTGGGGTGTTCTTAGTAAAAGTTGGTGTGGCAATAGAATCTCTCTTTTTTTTATTTTGATTTGTTTGTTTGTTTTCCCCTTCATTTCAAATATTTCATTGATCCCCTTATATTAATTTTTGAATTTCATGCTTGTGGATTGTGTGATATTAAAAGAAAATGGGTAAAAGTCATATTTCTTGGGAAAATACAATTTTGGCATAATTTTTAGTCGAATCGGCCTTAGAAAAATGATTTTCTTATTAGAGGCAGAAATTTTTTTTTTTTTTTTGGCATTTCATGTGTGCAATCACCAATATCAATAACATGTTAATTTTTTGGAAATCCATTTTCTTAAGAAATTAATTTTTCAGAGAAAATATTTTCAGTAAAATAAAAACACCTTTAATTTTCTAATTATTGATGGAATTATCAAACAACCAATTATACTTATTTCTTCTAAGAGAAAGCTTAGCTGATATCCACACACCCAACTTTTCTAATTAAGCTCTTAGTGGTGGCAACTACTTTATTTCCATAATCATTGAGAATGTAGGGTTGGCTTGGATTCAAGTGAGCATCCACATCAAGGTATAATAGAAGAAAATGATCTATTGTGGACTACCCTCTATTGTGGACTACCCTCTCTAATGAATGAAATGTAGAGGACCACCTCCTTACTTGTGACCACAAAAGTATAATATAAAAATTAAGACACAAAACCATGTTATCATCCCATAATAATAGGCTTTTAAGGACTTCTAAGTCAATTTTGAGCATCGTTTTAAGAGTCGTTTTGACATCTCGTCTCGTCCATGAACGAGATTGAGTTATCTTAGAAAAGTTTTCTGATACGTTTGAGTTGTCTCGTTCAACAACGAGAAAAATGAATAGTGATTTTAAATCTCGTCCAATACATTTGACTTGTCTATCTGTCTCATTGGTGGATGATACCGTGTCGTATCGAACAAGTCATCTCAATCTCGAACGAGATTTAAAATCATGTTTTTAAGAGGTTTGTTAAGAAAAATCCTAATCTCAAATTGAGATTAGAAGATATTCATAGTGATCACTAAAAAATTGGTCTTTTTGACTCATCACAATCATTCGTCAAATTAAATGTCGTTTGAGGTTAGAAAAGTTTTATAGAAAAATGAAAAATAACGAGACCAACTTCTATCGGTCATCTTACATTCACCACTATTTGTATTAATGATTTTGCATCTCTGAGCTTTTATATCTCGCTGGCTTTATTAGTTTAGTTAGTGTTTAGTGCGATTTGGTTTTCGAATTTCCGCAAAAGCAAGAATCCAAAGCAGGTCATAAGTTGAATTTACCTTAAAAACCAATTTATGGATTCAAGCTTTTGATGGAATTTTGATATAATGTAAATTACGTCTATTATGGACAAAAAATATTCTCATATTTTTTTCTACCTAAATTCATATTTTTTTAAATTACAAAAATGTCTTTAAGATTTGTAAGATTGTTGGAGATTTGTTTTCGATCCAACCTAAGAAATTGTCAAAAAAAGAGTTGACATTAGGAGGCAGGAAAATCATTCTCCTAGTGGGGTAGTAGGGTGGGAAAACATTTTCCGTCCAATGGAAGAAAATTGCTTGGTTGGAAAACTGAATTCCAAGGAAAATTAGCAATCATACACATGGCTATTTATTTGAAATTGTTAAAACAATCTCTTAAATTAATTATAAAGGCATTTCTAACTTTACCTAAAGAATAATACTAAATTGACTAAAAAAGACACTCAAATACACTCAATTGACGTGGAATACTGGAATGTGCACATTCCATGTCAGTTGAGTGTTGGTTTTTTAGTTAGGTTAGCATGACTTTTACCTAAATACTAATTTTTTTAATCCACATCAGTTGAGTGTCTTTTTTAGTCAGTTTAGCACGATTTTTACATAAATAGTAATTTTTTGTAATTCGTGTAACTGCATATGCCACACATTAAAGAATTTGATTAGATTACAATCTTTTGTAATTCTAAGAAATCGATTGTATTTTAGTGGATATTTTAATGACAATAAGATCTTGAAATGGTCCCTTTTGTACCAAGATTTTCTAGATTTTTATGCACCCTATATGAAAACCAAGCGATCTTCGGAAGTTTGAAAAAAAAAAAAAAAAAACTCAAAACAAGATGGAAAAAGAAAAAAAAAAAAAAATTCCTTAGAGATAGAGATTGTGCATAATTCAAACCGTTGAGTGACTATTGAGTACTTATTCTTGGTATGTGAAGACGCATTGTTAGTATTTTGGGACTGAGATCCTCTGGCTTATGAAAATACACAAAATTCAAACCGTTAAAACAGGAAATCCAACCTACTAGGCTTTATCCTAGAGATACATGACATATCCTCTGTTATGCGGAAGCGTGCAACTAATTAGACGAATAACGAGCAAGAAATTAAGTGCAAAAGAAATAGAGAAAAATAAAAAATAGAAGACACGATTTACGTGGTTCGGCAAGATGCCTACGTCCATGGGTAGCGAGATCAATCTACTATCTTCAACAAGATTTTACAAAGTTCATCAGAAACCCTAATCCCTTGTTACACCCCTTATCACTATCTCTTTGGCGGCTCTATCTTCTTACACATAAGAACAAACCCTAAAAATATCCTTTATATACTTAGGGTTACAAAGAGCAGAAACGGGTTGGGTTGAATCAAAATCCAAATCAAATGGTTCCAAATTTTCGTTATCGGGTCGTTAACAGATCATCAAGAATTTGGATTGAATTCATGACAATTCTCCAACATCCTCGAGATATGCATTTGATTTCAATCATTGGATTTCATGTTTCAATGATTGGGATTTGGTATTTTTTCAATAGTTATTGGATCTCGACCCTTTAGATATAACTTTCAGGATTTAGGTAAATATTTGATGTACTTACTATGTTTTCAAATGTTTACACTATTGGATGTGTAATGATTTGCTAACTCCCCCATCATAGAACCATAGATCATTTGCCTCGGGATATGTATAACCACAAATATTTTTCTTGTGATCCCAAGGCAAATGATTTACTGTTCTGTGATGGGGTGTGTGTCAGAGGGGGGACGTTATATTATCACGACTCTTGTTAGATTATTATGATGATGTAATGTATAGTAATGTTTACATACATGATTATTGCATTTTTATATAAAACCTATTAGGGTAGATTGTAATAAATAAAAATCATAGATAATAAAATTTTCTTCCATTTTTCATCTGACATGCCCTCTTGACCTTAGTATACTTTGCGAGAATAATAGAAAATGATATAAGTATCCTCAATATCTAATCAAAATACAATCAAAACTCGTAATCAACCTCAAGGGTAAAGATTTTTACTCTCATCTTCAACCTCAAGAAAAAGATAGGACCTTTTGGGACATTGAAGGCAAGGTTGAATAGGTTAAAAAGAAAATAAAATAAAGAATTTATGCTTGAGGTTGAAAAGTTTGAAGATTATATATTTCACGAGAAAAATCAAGGGTTTATGGCTGGAGATTGAAGATGAGAACATTTAGGTCATTTTCTATTAGTTTCTCATGGAAGACCGAGGTCAAAGGAGTATGCGCGAAAACACTAGGGGCATCTCAAAACCCAGAAGGGTATGTCCAACCATCATTTTATTTTCCCATTGAGATCGAACGTAATTCTATAATTGAGAGATAGTGCTAAGGGATCATGGATTCTCAAGGAGAGAAGAACAAGCAATAAGTTGTTTAAGGAGGATACACCATGGTCAAGGCATGGAACTTTAAATATTTGAACCAAATGTGATAATTGTAAAATTTAAGAAGGAGAAGTTATATTGCCACACCAACTTTTTATTTTAATTTATCAATTAATGAAATTTTATAACACTTCGACACAAAAAAGTGTTCTAAAACAAAATGAAAGTAAGGGAGCAACCACAACACAATTTGATAACAGCCAACATTTGGTTTCTTTCTTATTCTTCTTTGACTCGAGATCAAATAATTAGATATTAGGATAAGATATAATTAAATTGATTTGGATTCTTTGATTTTTTTATCTAAATCCTATCAAGGTTCATGTAATCGATCATCAAAGAATAAATCTTATTTTTTATTTCTCATAATAAAATAACCCATTCAAAGAGCTTTTATAGCATGATTATAAAACCAAATTGAAGAGCTCCTTGGGGAAGAAAAAGTGTCAAAGGGGTGTTGTCATTAAAATATAGAATGATTATCCACACCCCTACCATTGTATTTAATTTGAAGAAGTAATACCCTGTTTCATTGCTTTATAGCATATCCTATCTCATTTTCTTAATGAAATAAATTAAAACTTTATTAAAAAATATTAAAATGTCGAAATAGTTTTGTATTCGTTTTTATTACTCTTATTAGCTTAAAATCCTTTTAATGAAAAAGCCATCTTACACTTTTATAGGTTGGAAACTGACATATTAGTTATAATTTCAGGTTTGCTTGTATTCACATGGTTTTAGGTATTCAGTGTTTGGTTAAATTTTGTTTTAGAAAAAAGCTTAGTTAGGAGTTGCCTACTTTAGCTTATTATATATAATACCAACTTGTGTGGGAATTTATATTATCATACCAACTTTTATTTATAATACACCAATTAATTAATCAACTTTTGTTTTCCTCTAAAATGCTAAAACCATATTTTCATGATTTTCATCAACTTGGACCTTATATGCAAAGATATTTTCTTATTTGTCTAATTTTAAATACAAAACAACCATTTCCTTGGTATAAGTGGCAATCAAAAGAATTTCTTTAGGCTTATATTGCCACACAACTTGTATAACTACAATTAGAACTGAAAGAGAGAAATAGATAAGAGAGGAAAGAGCGAAAGAAGTGGAAAGAAGAGAGAGGAAGCAAAGGGAGAGAGTGAGAGAGAAGGGAAGAAAAGAGGTTAGTAAAGGTCTCTATGGCATATACTCTTATTTGGTTTGATATATATAAAATCATAACTTGTGTGGTATAATAAAATTGGTGTGGCAATATAAGCTCTTAGAATATTATACATTGCTCAAAGTTCTTATCATAGATTTTAAACTTGACAACTCGCTTGGATTCAGATGACCATCAAGTTACATCAACAACTTTTATGTATATATGGGGAATGTTGACGGCCAAGATTTCATGGAGACATTACCATTCTCCACCACATTCTTTTTCAAATGACATCTTTCCATTTTGTCTTTTAATGAAGAAGATAAAGGTATGTTGGTCTTTTACATAATAAATAAAGTTATTATACGGTTAATAAATGCATTTATTATGTTTGCATTGATTGTTAAATCATTTACTACAAACAAAACACATACATGTTGGGAGTCAAAATTTGTCTTACATGGGTTAAAATTTATTGGATTGGGCTGATTTTCTTTGACAATGATCTTTATGATAAGGAGATCATTCTTACAAAAAATCAGCCCATTCTGAAACTTCTAACCACATCAAAAGTGATTTGCAAATTAACGATAAAAATTGACAATTGACAATTCTTCAACTTGTAAATCACTTTTGATAGGATTAGAAATTTCAAAATGGGCTGATTTTTTTGTGAGGTTGATCTACTCACCATAGAGATCACCATCACAAAGAATCATCTCAAATCGAAACTTTTAACCTATATAGGAAATTTTTTGGCTCCCATGTTAGTTGTCAAACAGGGCCATATATATATATATATATAAGTATTTTTTAATATTAAAAATAAATAAAAATGTTAATAATTTTTTCTCTTAAAATATTATGCAAAAAAGAATAACTTGGTCAAGTTTTCAAAGTGAACTTGGCTAAGTTGGTAAGACATGAGGAGAGTTGATCCCATGACCTAGGTTCAAAACTAGTTGATCCCACGTTCATGTTGACCACTAACCCTTAGGTTGCCAAGAAAAAAAATCTCGATTGGGTTGGATTTCGAGTTGATGAGCTGGCAAAGTTGACTTTGTGAGTTTGTTTCATCAACTTTTATGGCCAATCAAGTAATCTCAAAATCCAATCAAGTTAACTTGACTCTGATGAGTTTTAAAACTATGGTTGGTATATGTTTGTGTTATTTGTGGAATCAACTAAGAAACCTAACTCAAAACCAATAATTATATTGAGAAGCTGAACTAATATTGCTTATAATACCAAAGCTTCTTAAGAGACCCAAGCGAGTAAGTGTGTGTGTGTGTGAGAGAGAATTAGTTGTTGTAAAATTCATAGTTCTATTCATATATTTTGTTGAGGGCAAGGTTTGAACTCAAAATCTCTTGAGTGTTATTTGTAAAATGTAGAGATTTCTTTAATTGGTGGAACATAAGCTAAAATAACTTTTTTTTTCCTTTTTTGTTTAAGTTGAAAGTTGAAGATTTTTTTAACTTTCTTATTTGGGAGAATTGTAGAAACAACTCTTTAAATCTTTAGTCCTACATTGAATAAATACAATAATAGTATTCAACTAATAAATGATCCTTCTTTATCTTTTGCTTGGATATGAGTGAAAAAGAAAGTGGGCATCGCACGCACATGGGGGACAAGGCATTGTAGGACTGCAGCCTATTGTGTTTGGGGCTAACCTGCCTGAGAACCTTAGTGTGCATGCGATACACATACATGGGGATGCAAATCTTGGATTTAACCCTCACGTGGGTGCGTGTGAAGACCCACTTTTGTTAAAATTTGTTTGGTCCATTTTATTCTAAGACCCATGTTAAAAAATGAACCAATTAAGGCCCAAACGTTTCTATCATTACTGTAGTAGACCGTTGGGTTCTTTTAGACTATTGAGCTTACTGTCTATAAAACAGATCGTGCTCTAGTGTTTTATATACACATAACTCTTTCTTTCTGATCTCTCTTTTCTCTACTGTTATCTTTAATAGAGCTTCAAATAACATTCAATTTTTCTCACAAATATTTGGTTGTTTGTACAACTTTTGACACGATTGAGTTTGACGTAGATATGCTACTTCCGAATGAATGGTTAGCAGAAAGTGTGACTATTGAATCTTGGAAACCAAACGCCTGAGACCGATTGCACTGTGGATTCAATCCTGAGGGGGCAAAATTGGTTTTAAGGACAACGACTTCTCCATGCCTTAGTCATCAATAAGTTCTTCCATTTTCTTCCTACTTTTATAATCTAATATTATTTAGGATATGTTTGTTTCAAGAACACAGAACCATAATTGTTTTAACATTAGTCTCCTCAATGGGGAGCATTAAATGCTTCCACTAAGGACTTATTAACAACCATTTGAAGCTCATAATTTGGTGGACGTCACTTTGATGATACCAACCCAACCCTAATGGAAGTAGGTCTTACTGGCTTAGGTAGTTAGATTTATGTGTTTGAGATAGAACACAAGTACGACACTATTTACTCCAATGGTGTCTTGTCATCGACTTACATTTTTCAATCAGTTATGACATGTACAACCGTTAATTAAGGATTATTTTTGTAGATACATGGTTTTCGTCATTAGGACGACCACATCTATGATGAATTGGAGTCGCCACCATTCAAGTTGTAAGTGGGTGTAAATGGTCACCCGATGTACATTTTTTCAAAATGACATTTTTGGCATTAGTGACTCGAGATGGATAAGGGGCTAATCTAATCGAACCTAGGGATTTGGATAAGCGACTCGGTTGCAGAAAAGGGAAGGTGTTAGGCACCCTTTTCTTCCCGCCAAGTAATGGTAACCTCAACATAATTCGGTCATTTTTGGTTTTAAAGAACATCGGTAAATAAAGTGCCACGTGGAAGTATTTTGTACCCTCGATAGGGGTTCATTTTTAGCTCGATTATAGGGTCATTTCATTGATGGAAATGACCCTTATGAACCCTTAGCCTTGGAGTCCACTCATTTAAAAAAAAAAAAATAATAAAAATAAAAGAGAAGAAGAGGATATTAAAAAAAAAGAGACGGAGAGAGAGAGGGGGGAAGGGGGTGTACTACAAACCCACCTTGGAGCTTGATTTTCTTCTCTTCTTCTTCTTCTTTTAACTTTTATATATTCTTGAGTCCTTGGTGGAATGTGAGTGAGTTATTGTGAGAGTTAAGAGAGTAGTAAAGAGATGAGTAAGGATTAGATTTTTTTTTTCATGAGACTTGGTAACACTTGGTAAGACTTGGTAATAATTGGTAATATTTTGTAACATTTGGTAATCATTTTTGAGAGGAGGGGAGGGGTATTTATAGGAGTTGGGAGAGGTTTAGGGGTATAATGGGGTGAAGAGTTGAGAGAATAGAGAATGGCATGGGTATTTGAAGTAAAAGGTGTGAAATTTAAAGTGGAATGGAGGGTAAATGTGTAATGAGTGAAAATGGGTGAGGTTTAGATCCAAATGGGTTGAATCCTACCCAAATCCATTTGGGTAGAGTGTTTGGTGGGATGAAATGAGTGATGGTTGATGGGGGTGTAAGAGGATTGTTTAGAGAAAAAGTGTTAGGTTGGTTGATGAGGTGATGGGTGTAGATTTAAGAGAATGGATTGTGTAAGAGGTTGTTAAATTGATTTTTGGGAGGAGAGAGGAGATGATGCCATGTGGCAATCATGATGAAAGGATGAGGTGATGAGATTGGTTGATGGTAGTTGTTTGATTAGAGAGAAGGGTGTGGGTTAGTTGGTTGATGATGAAGGAGGTATGGGTTGAGGTGATTTTGTGGGAGTGTTTTAAGGAAAAGATGGATGTAGATATGGGTTGTGATGTGGGTGGTTGTTGATGTTAGAGAGTGATGGTGTGTTAGGGTATGTTGAGTATGGGTTGTGATGTTGGTGGTTAGAGAATGAGGATAGGTTAGGTTAGGGTAGGGTATGGGTTGAGGTGATTTTGGAGAGAGGTGATGTGGGTTAGATGAGTTGTTTAGAGAATGGTGATGGGGGTAGGTAATTAGATGAGGGAGGTGGAGAGTGGTGATGACATGTGTCATATTTTGATGTTGGGGGTTGATTGGTTGATGTGGGTAATGAGTAATGGGTTAAGGTTATGGGTTAGGTAATGAGTTGGATATGGGTAATAGTTAGTGGGCTTTTAGTGTATTGGACTTGGATTTAGGAGGGTTATGGGTTATTTCGGGTTTGGATAAGGTTTGTTTGTGGGTTGGATTTTTTAGGGTGGGTTTACTTTAGAGTTTAGGTGACATGGAGTTAATCTTAGGTTATGGTGTGAAGTGGAAATTGGTTTAGGAGAAGGTTAAGTGTTTATGGGCCTTGCATAGGCTTAAGGTGTTTATGGATTTCGAGGTGGAGCGGTGGATGATAGATGAATGGTAGGTCTCCCAAGTCTCACCTTTTTAATTTTTCAATTTTTTTGTATTTTTCTTGAAGTTATTGATTTGATCAAAAATGCCACGTGTTTGGCAATTTGGGCCCGTTGGAGAATTTATCGATTTTTGTGGATATAAGTGTGGAGCGACGAAGGTTGGGACGATGTGGGACGAGTCCGGTCCCTTTGATGGATCCTTTAGACCATTGGGTGGTCTTAGGGGCATCGATTTAATCGAAATTGCCACATTTTAATGTTTTGGGCCTTAAAGGCCCATTGGCCTATTTTGTCGAAAATCAATGTTTTGAGTGGAGCGGGGTAGATAACCGAATCCTTTTGGTGGACCTACTAACCCATTGAGGGGTGTTAGAGGCTTGGATTTTGGTAAAAATGTCAAATTTAATTCTTCGGGCCTTCGAGGCCCGTTGGCAAAATTTATCGAAAAAACATTATTTTTGGGCCCTTTCGAGTGAGGGCCCGCTCAAATTGGGGTGTCTACAGTTTCATCAAAACATGCCCTAAAAATTGAAAAAATTTAAGGGAAATTTAAACAAAAAAACATAAATTAAATATTATTTTTAATAAAAAATATTATTTTTAATAAAAAATATAATTTTTTCAAGATTACAAAAACAAACCTTAAACGGCTATTGAAGAGCCATGTTTTTTTGGCAAAACTTGAAAAACCTACTCTTAAATGGTAGAATGGTAGGTTTTTCAAGTTAGCATGAAAAACCTATCATTGATTGGTGAAAGCACCCTCGATCCGCGGGGTGCGCGGATCCGCTTTTGACCCTTGAGGTTTGGGAGTCGCCACCTAGTTATTGTGGTCTAGGAACCAAACTGACTCTAACATGGATAAAAAGAACTAATCTACAATAAAAAATCTGAATTCGGGGATCAAGTTATGGGGTTGGAAGGTGTTAGGCACCAACCCCGCCCGGCCAAAGCCGGTCTCTACTAACTTCCCAAATATATCACATTGCTAAAAACCTAGATAAAAAAAAAATAAAAATTTCACACCTTTCCGATAGCAAGGATTTTGCTCCCTCAGATCTGACAAAAAGAACTCCTTGTACTGTACTCCCTTGCTTCGTTCTATCTCCGGATTTGACTTCGGATCTCCTAGATCAAGGTATCTCCTTGTTTCTGAATCTGAACTCTTCAAGCTTGTTGCGGATTTAGGGGTGTTTTTGGAGGGATTTTAGGGGTTTTCAGGACTAAAGTTGAAGGGGGGATGTTAGGTAAGGAGTTGGGGCTCCAAAACTAGGGTTTATGGGGGGCTAGGGGAGTTTCTAGACCTACTTCTCTTAGGGTTTATCATTTGATACGAAAATAGGGTGTGAGCACCTCTATTTATAGAATTTTTTTAAGGTTGATTTGGATAGAGTTAGTGTTTAATTAGAGATCTTTTAATTAGAGTTGTGTTTTAGTTAAAATTGTTTTAGGTAGAATTGTGTTTTAATTAGAATTGTTTTAGGTAGAATTGTTTTTAAGTTAGAATTCTATTAGATAGAGTTATTATTTAATTAGAATTCTATTATGACTTTTGGTCTTATTTGATTGACTTTTAATGTTTTGACTTTAGTCTTAATTGATTGACTTTTAATATTTTGACTTTAGTCTTGCTTAATTGACTTTAATTTTGACTTTAGTCTCACTTGATTGACTTTAATACTTTGACTACAGTCTTGCTTAATTGACTTTAAATTTTGGAGAACCCCCTTCCATTATTTCTTTAATTCTTTGGACCCCCAAATCGAGGGGTCCTTAAAGAAATATTCCACGAACCCTCAACAATTTTACCCGAAAGTCCGATTGATCGATTTTTTAGGTTCAAAATTTTAAATTAATTTCATCAATGTTTCACTTTAATTATTTAATATTTTATTTATTAATTTCAGAATTTTTTAATTATAAAAATTGTGAAATTACCGTTTTACCCCCGGAGAGGACTTTTCACGTTTTAAGTCGGTTTTTAATGTTCTAGGATGTTTTAGAATCGATTTTTCGTAAGGAATTCAATGTAAATATTATTTTGTGTTATTTATGAAATTTTTTGTGTGAAATGATTGTGAACTTTATGAGGGGCATTTTCGTAATTTTGTCAAATTCTGTTAAAATTGGTGAAATGATTTATTTGGTTCCGATTTGTTATTTTATGTGTTCGAGAGAGTTTTCCTAAGCGTAACGTAGGCTCTAGGGTTGTTTTGAGATTAGGGGTATTTTGGTAATTTGATAATTTTTTAGTGATTTTTATCGTGAAGTTTCTTTTTGGTCTGCAAGATGATGATTTCTATGTTTCTGGGGTCGTATTTTCCTAGCGTAGCGTGATTTATAAGATTTTGTCAATTCGAGATACCTCATCCGGATTTCTGAAACACATCTGGTAACAAAATAAAGCAATGGAATACACATCCATCATTGGGAATCATTGCGATCGGGTTGACGAGTTGATTAATCAGGCGGATGCAAAAATGGGGTGTCTACAATTGGTAGCTTTTTCAAAAACCTACTATTCAAGAGTAGGTTTTTTCAAGTTTTGCAATAACCAACCCTGCATTGACTTAGACAATATTTAAAACCATGACTCGGTCTTGTTCATGGACGAGTCAAGACGTCAAAATGAGTTTTAAAACCATGGTCTTGAGTCTTATTTTGTATTTTTTTTTTTTTTTGATATTGCGGGTATCCTCACCCTTCAGGTGGAACTATTCCCATGGTCACACGCAACATCCCCTCGAAAAGTCCTAAAACTAGGTTTGATGTTACAACTCCTCTTTGAACAAAACCGAGTCATGGTTTTAAATCTTGTTCAAGTCAATGCATCTAGGTCTTTGAAAAACTTGAAAAACCCTATACTTAAATCGTAGGTTTTTCATGCTAACTTGAAAAACCTACCATTCAAGAGTAGGTTTTTCAAGTTTTGCCAAAAAACATGACTCTTTAATAGCCTCTCAAGGTTTGTTTTTGTAATTTTGAAAAAATCGTATCTTTTATTAAAGATAATATTTAATTTTTTTTTAAAATTTCGCAAAAAAATTATCAAAATGACACACTGTTCAACACATGGTTTTAAAACTCATTTTCACGTCTCGTCCATGAACGAAACCAAGTTGTCTCGGACAAGTTTTTCAACACATTGGAGTCGTCTTGTTCAACAATGAGAAAAATGAACCAGGGTGGTTTTAAATCTCGTCTGATACATTTGACTTGTCTATCCATCTTGTTGGTGGACGATACTAAAGACATATTGGATGAGTCGTCTCAATCTTGGACGAGATTTAAAATCATGATTCACTCAACATGATCCAAAAATATATGGACTTCAAATTTTTCGAAACCATTAAAACCTGGGTAATGCAATAAATACACCTTGAGATAAAGCATTTGAGGGTATCTTGATAATAAAATTATTTTTAAGGGCATTTTCGATGCAAAATCCAATTTCCAAAGCCTATTTATTGCACTTTAACGAGTGCCCTTAACAATACCCTTAAAACCTGGGCACTTTTGATGGCAAAGTGAAGCATGTGATAAATGTCAACTGTGAAGCATAATGGTATGTTATGATCCTAAATAGTCACTTGAACCTTAACCTGACTCCCCCATGTGGCATGCTCAAAATACACTTTTGATGTGGCATGTGCTAGAACCATAGATTTTATGTCTCAGGATACACATGCAAATCCCCATAAATACGTGAAGTTGTGTATCCCGAGGAAAAAAAGATTTATGATTCTAGCACATGCCACATCACTAGAGTATTTTGAGTATGCCATGTGGGGGAATTCAAAAATCATTACTCTTTCCCCAATCTATCAAAAGCTAGCATAAAATAATTATGAAAAAGTAATGCTTTGTAAATGTCGATCTTTACGAAAAGATAGGTAGATAACATCCATTGCTTGTATTCGACGACCTAGGCATGTTCCACATTTAATTTACTAGATTCCTTGCCTTGGAACCTGAAAATCTACCAAATAATGTGTTAAAGCTACGAGGTTGCAAAGTACAATACGGCAATTGATTATCGAATGCCTAATACTTTTTTTCCCCTTTGAAATGTACTTCTCATATCATGGCCACATCCTCCCAACCCACATGGATGTATTAAAGTTTCCACCATGTGATACTGATTGTTCAATTTGATCTGCAACTTTGATCGTCCTTGATTAGGACTATTCTTGTTATAAGTCACCATGCAAAGCACACTTCACGAAAGCGGGCTTTTGTCAAACTTCTATAAATTAGCGGTTTAGGGATGCTGACCCCAAATTTTTGGGATAATTCTTCAATGAAAATTGGAGGTTTAGGGAAGTAATTACTTCTCTCATTGTCCTCCACTGTCATAAAAACAAAATTTTAGTGGGGCTCACCTAAATCCAAATGGATCTCCATTTTACGTTTTTTATTTCATTTTATGTCGATTACCAACACAAGCCTAATGACTGAACCCCATTTACTTTGAGGCCTTAGAATCATAAAAATTTCGAAGATATATCCTATGTAAAACCTTCCTAGGTTATCACGTTAATCACAAGAACCACATATCGTGTGTGTACCCCATCATCCTTTAATAAATTTTCGCACATGGACTAGTTGGCGACTGCATGGTGATGTATTATTACTGGCTAAGCATCATTTACAATCAATGAATTCTATTTTATAGTAAAAGAAAATGCTCTTGACAAGGATTGAACGCACAACCAATAACACCAGAAAGGTGAGAAGTGGTATTTTTTAAGCATATAAGATGACTTGAGTTTGCCTGAGCCCAAGGCATGGTCATCCTCTTTGTGGCTAAGGGGTAAGAGAGTAAAGACAATAAAGTTTGAGGGTTATTATCGGCAATGGGTAAAAAAGAAAATGTCATAAAATTGAAGGGGTATTCTTGAAAAGGAAAGGAGAGAGAAGGGAATAAAATTAAAATTATTCCTTGAGATGCACGAGAAATTTAATCTGAAACCACTATTTACGGGGATAAACATTGAGGGAAGATAACAATTGTGTTTTATAATAAAGATTAAAATAATGGGAAGTATGTACCATGGAAATCAACATCCCTCACCACATGAATTATGTTTGATCCTTGAAAATTACTAGGGGCAAAATGGGTCACTTGGACTAAGTGAACACAAGTTTCTCCTAAAACATGGAAGACCTCAAATTATTTTTCTTTTAAAGGAGTTTTAGCGGTTAGAATTAAGGTTTAAAATCTCATTCGCCGTCAAGAGAAATACTGAAAATGGTCTTGATCAAAACATTTTGAGACATTCCCGAAGCATTAAATGTTTTGTTCGATCTTGAGTGAAACATTTCAAAACGACACGTAACTTTGAACCATGACTGTAACTATCTATCTATATATAACTTAATTTCTCTCTTTTTTTTTTGTTTTCTAGGACTTCTAAATTTCATTCAATTTCATATCCACATTTTGCAAGAAAATTTGATTCTATTAAAATCTTTGTTTCTTTTTCTAAAAAAAGATGCATTTTCTTCCAGTTGAGTTGGTAATTTTGAATTCTTTCCCACCTTATTCATCACCTTCAAGAAAGAAAGAAAACTCATTCAAACTCTCTCTTTCAACTTCTAGTATTTATATCTGTGACCACTAATTATTTTTATTAGGATGGGAGAAGAAAAAAAAATCATTCCTAAGTTTCACAGAGAATTGGCAATATTACATGAATTCCATCTCTAGTTCAAACGAAGACTAGTTTTTCTTCTATTTTCCTTCTCATTCTTTCAATCTTCTCTTGAAAACGTCCTAAAACCAGCTTTAGCGACTTAATTGAAGAACGAAAAGAATTTAGAAACGAAAAACAAAAACCCATTGTGGGTTCACAATTTTAAGCTCAATGGAATGTTCTTTGGAAGTATGAATTCTTCTGAATTAAAGCGTGTTTGGCTTCCCGGACCAGTGATCATAGGTGCTGGACCTTCGGGATTAGCCATGGCCGCTTGCCTTAAACAAAAAGGAGTCCCTTCGTTGATCCTCGAAAGAGAATACTGTTTAGCCTCCTTATGGAAACTCAAAACTTACGATCGTCTAACGCTTCATCTCCCGAAGAAATTCTGCGAACTCCCTCACATGATCTTCCCACCCGAATTTCCTCTATACCCATCGAAGCAACAATTTATAAATTACTTAGAAGCCTACGCTAAGCGTTTTTCGATCGAAACCATGTTTGGGGAAGAGGTTCAATTGGCCGAGTTCGATTCAACCATGGGGTTTTGGCTAGTTCAAACGAAGGAATCCGAGTTTGTTTGTCGATGGTTAATAGTAGCGACGGGGGAGAATTCGGAGCCTGTGTTGCCAGAGATTGCAAAGATTTCGAATTTTCAAGGTCGAATCTTGCATACTAGTTTGTATAAAAATGGATCTGAGTTTAAAGGAAAGAAAGTTTTGGTTGTGGGTTGTGGGAATTCAGGCATGGAAGTTAGCTTGGATCTATGTAATAGTGGTGCCCAAGCTTCCATAGTAGTTAGAGATAAGGTAACTTTTTTCACTCTCTTGTCCTTAAAACAAGTCCTTTGTTACTGTAGAACTTATGATTCCAAGGACTTAAAACAATTCCTTGGATCTATGCTATAGTAGTTCTCAAGCATGTTTAATTCTATTAAATATTTTCTCCTTTTTCTCTTCACCTATTTCTTCTTCATGTTCTTACTACCTCCTTTTAATTTTCCTTGAATAAGTCCATGGTAATCGAAGTTCTATCATGTTTGTTACTGTGGAACTCATAATTCCTACCTTTTCCTTCCATCTTTATATGAATTTTCCTTGAATAAGTCCTTGGTAATCGAAGTTCTATCATGTTTGTTACTTTAGAACTTATAATTCTTAACTTTTCTTCAATCCTTATATGAATTTTCCTTAAATAAGTCCGTGGTAATTGACGTTCTATCATGTTTGTTACCGTAGAACTTATATTTCCTACCCTTTTCATACATCTTTATATGAATTTTTCTGTTTGTGATCTTGCAGTTGCATATTTTACCAAGGGAAATGCTTGGTAGATCAACCTTTGGTCTTTCAATGTGGTTGCTCAAGTGGTTTCCAATAAAACACGTTGATCGGTTCATCCTCCTTTGTTCGCGATTGATTCTTGGAGATACACGGCGATTTGGCTTCAAAAGACCTCACGTCGGCCCCCTTGAATTGAAAAACAATACTGGGAAGACCCCAGTTTTGGATGTCGGTACTTTAGCCAAAATTAAAGCTGGCCAAATCAAGGTGTTTACAAGCTCTTTAATCAATTTTTTTTCTTAATTTTTAGTTGTAGTCGTTTTATCTCCCTAATCATGGTTAGTAATATGGATTACGTCCTTATTCCACCATATGAAATGTTCAAGACTAATCTAATTCCAGTATGAAATTTCAACTGAAACAAACATAATTTGCAGCCCATAGCGCTGACAAAGTAATTAGATAGAACTCTATACTTCTATAAATAAATAAAAGATCTATGTTTCATCGAATTTAAGGGCGTAAGGTGCGCCAAAGATTTTTGGAAGCAAAGATTGCTTTTCGATCCAAAAAATCTATGGAAGGACCGATAATTTTATAAAGATTCAACGCTACACACTTATGATTTAAATTTGACAATCAAAATTACTAAGCATGTCCTTAATAAAAATAAAATGCGAAAAAAACTCAAAATGGCATAATATGTGTGTGTGTGTGTCTAATTATTTATGGTGTTCTCAGGTGGTTCCTGGTATAAAGAGATTCACAACCAAAGGTGTAGAATTCGTTGACGAGAGAGTAGGGGAATTCGACTCAGTGATTCTCGCTACGGGTTACAGAAGCAATGTACCTTCATGGCTCAAGGTAAAAAAATTGAACTATATATAGCTAGAGTAATTAAAACAAATATCTTGATTTCGAAGGCCTAAATACAGTCCAACACCATCACCGACGGTCTTGGTGCACTCATGTATCATCCCATACCTCTAAACTATTGACCTCCCCTTCTATGGGGCATAATCAAAATACACTAATAGTTGGACGATTGACAATTATGGCTAAACAAAATCCATATGGCACTCGAACTAATCCCTCAATGTAGTCCAATTCAGTGTTGTGCGAGAGTCTTAGGAGTTCCTTCAACTCATACAAATGACAACGATCTTATTGTCATAAATGGGACCATACAAGTCTCCATTTCCAATTCTCTCGGGGTTCTCTTGTGCTTAAGTGTCTTAGTGAGTGTGGGTACTCCTGACTCACTTATGAGAAAGCTTACTCAAGCATCATTAGTTGATTGCGCGAGTTTTGTATGGATATTGACCGAAGCACAAAAAAAAAGAATTCAAATTGGAACACTAAAATTTTGTGAGAATGCATATGTGAAGTCTCTCGGTCTCACTTTTTCTAGTTTGTTATTGTTGTTAGGAAGAAGAATTCTTTAGCAAGAAAGATGGTTATCCAACAACACCATTTCCAAACAGTTGGAAAGGCAAAAATGGACTTTATAGTGTAGGATTCACCAAGCGAGGCTTGCTTGGAGCTTCAGTGGATGCTCGTAAAGTTGCAGAAGACATCGCACAACAATGGAACTCCGATACTAAATCTTTGCGGTTAGAGTTGTAATCTATATAGAGTTGTTTACTTCCATGTCCATACTTTTAATTCTTGTTCAAATTAACCATGGTTTTTACCATTTTACAATTTTTTCAACACTAAAGTATAATGAATCATAGTAGACATTCTTTTTTCCTCTATGAAGCTTAATGTTCAACGGGGCATGGATTGTTATTGTGCCTTTTAGATGACAACTAATACAATCGGTTGATGGGTGCAATTAGCTTAAATTCCCTTTTTTTTTTCATTATGTTTGTGCCTTGTGTTCTCTTGGTAGTATTATATTGGTAGAACACAACGTGAAAAACCAAAATTTTCATTGGTCAATTATTATTTTTTCGATGGATCGAGACCGTCAAATTAATGGCGGATGAGAGAAATTCGACGACTCTAAGCCGTCAAATCTGGGAATATAAAAATTTCAACAACCCTGGACCGTCGGAATTTGGTTTCTGGAAGGCCAATCAAATTTTCTTATTGAATTTTTCAGTTTTGACTTAGTGGAATGAACTATATACCAGGAATAACTCGTGAAAGGCTTACAGACAATTTGAGTTGATCTGTGAAGACAAAAAAAAAAAAGAGTCGGTTTTATGAAATATAAGAATAATTCTATTAGGAGATAAAATAAAAGAAAGTTAATTCAGTCGGTTTGAATATCTATACAATAAAACACAATGGTTGTTTTCCCCCTAATATTGTCAATTTAACATGTATCCCGAGAATCAATTTCAACTTTATTGTCTTTCCTCTTTTACCCTTTCAATATTATTTTCTTTCCTATTCTCCCTCTTTTTCAATGATGAAAAAAAAAAAGAGCAATAAATTGGTCCCCTCTAAGTAAAGTCTAGAGGGTTCAATGATGATGGTAGAAGAGCCAACTTGCTACTACTCTGGTCCCCTTCCATCTTAATTATGCATTATTGCTGAGCAAATTGTTTTCTCTAGAAAATTGATTTCCCTGAAAAAGCGAAGAAAAAAAATTGAGCTCTCAGAAAATGTTTGCAAGTTTTTTATTGCACGTGGGAAAATGTCAAAAAAAGTTTATCTTTTTTTTTTTTTTTTCTGGTTTTTATAAATATTTTGAAATAATTTTTTATTTTTATTTTTTTGTCAAATAAATATCATATATAGCCAAATAAGTCGGTTGTGTTTCCAACTTGACTTGGTGCATTTTCAAGCTAACTTGGACGAGTTGACTCGATAAATTGGTCCCATCAAGTTTTAAAATTATGACAAAAAAAACAACTCTCTTCTACATATTTTCAAAGGTGGAATCAAATGATTGAATTAATTTTCCTACGAAATTACTTTTCCTTCTATGCAATCATAGACCCTAATTATCAAAGATGAAAATTGGAAAATATCTGATCCAAGAAACAGGGTTAAGTTAGTCAATTCTTACAAATAATTGCAGGGCCCACACAATATCAGAAAGCTCTGGGCTTTTATTTGTCGACCACTTCATTTCTCCTCTATTATTTTAAACACAATAGATAGTCGTACTTAATATGCCATTAAGGTCCTGTCCCGCTAATTACTGTAATTTCGTAAAGTTTTACATTGCAAATTTTTGTGGAACACTCGCTGCTCTTGGGAGAGGGATTACGTTATCAAAGGAATATGAATTTCTTGGGATAATAGTCATGGAAAATTGAATTAAGTTGGAAAATAAATTCCACACACACATATATATAGGGTCCCTTTCAGCAACAAACATTTTGGCAAACATTTTGGCAAAACATTTTTCAAAACATGGGTTAGAGGTTTTGGAATGGGCTGATTTTTGATGAGCATGATCTCTATGGTGAGGAGATCATCCTCATCAAAAATCAGCCCATTCCAAAACTTCTAACCCCATGTTTACAAGTTGGGAAATCGTGGACCGTCCATTTTTTGTAAGCCATTTTTGATGGGTAAGAGGTTTTGGAATGGGCTGATTTTTGGTGATGATGATCTCCTCACCGTAGAGATCATCCTCACCAAAAATCAGCCCATTCCAAAACCTCTAACCCATGTTTTGAAAAATGTTTTGCCAAAATGTTTATCAAAATGTTTGTTGCTGAACGGGACCCATATATATATATATATATGGGAAATGTTCAGCACCCTAAGTTTTACCACACACTTTAACAAACGTTTTTTGTCCTACATGGGTTAGAAGTTTTGGAATGAGTTGATTTTTGGTGGGGATGATCTCTATGATTAGAAGATCATCCTCCCCAAAAATCAGCCGATTCCGAAATGTTTAGCCCCATGTTTACACGTTGAAAAATCGTGGACCGTCCATTTTTTGTAAATCAATTTTGATGGGGTTAGAAGTTTTGGAATGAGCTGATTTTTGGTGAGGATGATCTCCTCACCATAGAGATCATCCTCACCAAAAATCAGCTCATTCCGAAACTTCTAACCCATGTAAGACAAAACGCGTTTGTTAAAGTGTGTGGTAAAACTTAGGGTGGCGAACGGGACCCTATATATATATATATATATATATGGGAAATGTTCAGCACCCTAAGTTTTACCACACACTTTAACAAACGTTTTTTGTCCTACATGGGTTAGAAGTTTTGGAATGAGTTGATTTTTGGTGAGGATGATCTCTATGATTAGAAGATCATCCTCCCCAAAAATCAGCCCATTCCGAAATGTTTAGCCCCATGTTTACACGTTGAAAAATCGTGGACCGTCCATTTTTTGTAAATCAATTTCGATGGGGTTAGAAGTTTTGGAATGAGCTGATTTTTGGTGAGGATGATCTCCTCACCATAGAGATCATCCTCACCAAAAATCAGCTCATTCCGAAACTTCTAACCCATGTAAGACAAAACGCGTTTGTTAAAGTGTGTGGTAAAACTTAGGGTGCCGAACGGGACCCTATATATATATATATATATATATATATATATATATATATATATATATATATATATATATATATATATATGGGTCCCGTTCAGCAACAAACATTTTGACAAACATTTTGGCAAAACATTTTTCAAAACATGGGTTAGAGGTTTTGGAATGGGCTGATTTTTGGTGAGGATGATCTCTACGGTGAGGAGACCATCCTCACCAAAAATCAGCCCATTCCAAAACTTCCAGCCCCAGTTTATAAGTTGAAAAATCGTGGACCGTCCATTTCTTGTAAATAATTTTTGATGGGGTTAGAAGTTTTAGAATAGGCTAATTTTTGGTGATGATGATCTCCTCACCGTAGAGATCATCCTCACAAAAAATCAGCTCATTCCAAAACCTCTAACACATGTTTTGAAAACTGTTTTGCCAAAATGTTTGTTGCTGAACATTTCCCTATATATATATATATATAGGGAAATGTTCAGCAACAAACATTTTGACAAACATTTTGGCAAAACATTTTTCAAAACATGGGTTAAAGGTTTTGGAATGGGCTGATTTTTGGTGAGGATGATCTCTACGGTGAGGAGATCATCCTCACAAAAAATCAGCCCATTCCAAAACTTCTAGCCCCAGTTTACAAGTTGAAAAATCGTGGACCGTCCATTTTTTGGAAATCATTTTTGATGGGGTTATAAATTTTAGAATGGGCTGATTTTTGGCGATGATGATCTCCTCACCATAGAGATCATCCTCACCAAAAATCAGCCCATTCCAAAACCTCTAACCCATGTTTTGAAAAATGTTTTGCCAAAATGTTTGTTGCTGAAAGGGACCCATATATATATATGGGTCCCGTTCGGCACAAAACATTTTGACGAACATTTTGGCAAACATTTTTCGTGCGTTAGATAACAACGAAATGGGCGGTCGAGATTCAAACAACGGGTGATCGGGTTTAAGTGAAGGATTTTACAGCGCCATCCCTCAAAATTTTGTATATTAGTGCGTCCTCCCTGTCAATTAAAAAAAAAAAAAAAAAACAGAGAATGAGAACTCTCTCATTTCCTCTCTCGACAGAATCAAGTAGAAACCCCTCTTGCTCTCACTCTCTCATTCCTTGATTCTCTCATGAAACCCTCTTGCTCAAGCTCTCTCATTCTCGCTCTCGCAACTACCTCGATAGAACCATCTCTCTCGTTCGGCGATTCTTTGATTCTCTCACAAAATACGAACGGCTGACCTCCATCGACGAAGCACAAACGGCTGCAACTTCGACTTTTCTGCAACTCCATCGACGAAGCACGAACGCCTGGAACTTCGACCTCTCTGCAACTCCATCGACGAAAGAGAATGAGAGAATAAGAGCGAGATCGAGAGCGAGTGAGAGACCGAGCGAGAATGAGAGAGAGACCGAGAGAAAATCAGAGTGAGAGAGAGAGAGAGAGAGAGGGTTTGAACACGAGAGAGACGATGGAGAGAGGGTTTGACAGAAATAACAGAACCTTATTTCGTTCGATCGGTTTGAAAGAGGAGAGGGACGTAGCACTTATTACGCTGAAAATGAGGGACGACGCTGTAATTAGTTTATAATTTTATAAAACAGTCAAATTGAATCTGATCCGTTCATTTGCGTTAAATCTATCGGCTTAAAAATGTTTGCCAAAATGTTTGTCAAAATGTTTTGCGCTGAACGCCTCCCTATATATATATATATATGGGGTTGTGTTCCGAGGCCTTAAAGAGAGCCAAACATCATACCAAACATTTTTTCAATATATGGGTTAGGAGTTTCGGAACGGGCTGATTTTTTGTAAGGATGATTTCTATGATTCTCACCAAAAATCGGCCCATTCTGAAACTTCTAACCCTATCAAAAGTGGTTTATAAAAATCGAACCGTCCATGATTCTTTGACTTGTAAATTAGGGTTAGAAATTTAAAAATGAGCTGATTTTTTATGAGGATGATCTCTTCACCATAGAGATTATCCTCACAACAAATAGAGATTATCCTCACAACAAATCAGCGTATTCCGAAACTATTAACCCCTATTTTGAAAAATGTTTAGCATGATGTTTGGCTCTCTTTAGGGTTTCTGAACGCTTCCCTATATATATGGGGAGCAGTCGGAGGCCCTAAAGAAAGTCAAACATCTTTTCAAAATATGAGTAAGAAATTTTATAATGGGTTGATTTTCCATGAGTATGATCTCTATGGTGAAGAGATCATCTTCACAAAAAATCAGCTCATTATGAAACTTTTATCCTTATCAAAAGTGATTTACAAATAATTGACAATCCACGTTTCTTCAACTTGTAAATTAGGGTTAGTAGTTTTAAAATGGGATGATTTTTTTTTAAGATGATCTCCTCACTATAGAGATCATCCTCACAAAAAAAAAAAATTTTTGTCACATTCCGAAACTTCTAACTCATATTTTGAAAAATGTTTGGCACAATATTTGACTCTCTTTGGGGCCTCTAGATGTTTCCCTGTATATATATGTATATATATAATTTTTTTTTTTTTTTTTTTTTTGACGGGGGGCGGGGGAGGGGAGGGTGAATGAACATGATGCACAATTATACAAACGGGATTCATATTTTCCAAGAGAAATCATTTTCATGCCATTTTCTATGAGCAATCAATCTGACCCTTTAAATTTTTGTTTTGGGATGATTTATCATACACATGGATGGAATGAATGGTGGGATGAAGTGAAAGTTTTATCGATCCAATGGTTGAGAACATCCATAACACTTAACTTTTGGATTATATCGGATACAAGGACCACCTTTTAATTTTTTATTAGAAATCATCATCACCATCTTCTTCGTGGTCATAAGTATTATCCCAACTATATGAAGCCGACATGAAACAATAAATTATTAAGACTAATGATAATTTGACGCTCTTTTTTCAAATGCCCCCCATACGCTCCTTAACATGGTAATCACAAAGCCATAATATTTTTCTTGTGTATCTAAAGCAAAGGATCTATGGATCTGTGATGGGGGTGTTTGACGCAACCTCCCTCGTCACCACAAAGTTGAAGAATCATAGACTATCCAATTTTCGTAAATCACTTTAGATGGGGTTAGAAGTTTTGAAATAGGCTGATTTTTTTTGTGAGGATGATCTTCTCATCATATAGATTACCCTTACAAAAAATTAGCCCATTCCGAAACTTCTAACCCTTAGATTGAAAAAATGTTTGGCTCTCTTTAGGGCCTCCGAACACCACCATATTACTTTAGAAGCACATCTTCACTTTAGTTATTCATCACTAAATATATTACTAACCCCCCCTCGAATCCCTTTATCGTTATAACGAATATGATAATTTCGAACTATTTTTTGCCTAGAAAATTTTTATAGTAATATGTTTCATTCCTTTAAGTGTCCATGCCAAAGTTGTGTTGCATGAATTTTGCCTTGGCTTTGTTTACTTTCAAATTATTTCTAAGGTATCTATATAATTATTGTTTTACGACTACTCCAATCTCATTATTGAACACGACATTATTTATATTACCAACTCCGCTTGTATGGTGTTCCCTTTACAATACATTTATGATCCTAACATATCCAAAAATATTAACCAATGTATCTCACGTTTTGCTTAAAAAGTGTATTTTCAAAGTAGCTAAACTTTTCATCGATAAGTTGATTTGCAATAATAATAAATAGAAAAAAATTAGAAAACGCCCATCAGGCCAAGATTTTACAATGATAACTACATTACATAATTATTTAAATATAACAATATAATGAAAATTTTTATTGATACCTCTAAAAGTTTTTTTTTTTTTTTCCTTTTTTTTAACAATCAACAACACTGTACACAATATATATATTTATCGTAATTATGTATCTTTAATCACCTCAATTTTCTCATACTAAAGAAATCGAGTTGTTGATATGCAACTCTGTGATCTTTGATTTGAGATTGTGTACCTTTACTTTTGTTTGTTTCATATTCGAATTTTTTTTTCTTTTCCTTTTTGCAAATATTTGATTATCTCATATGTTGTCATGCATATATCATGCTCGAAAACGGAGACATATTTGAAACTTTGTATGAAATTAGTCTTTCATGAAGGTCACATGTCACACTATATGTATCTATTTAGGTTACTAATTATTTCCTTTACAAAATTTATTAGTAAAATAAAAGTAATTCTAATTAAGCAACACAAATTAATGTAATGGGTAAAAGAAGTTGCACTTCAAAAAAATACAAGTGGAATACTTCGATTTGTCTTTGAAAGTTAGGCAACATAAATTTATTCTTCTATTTATTGGAGAAAAAGGGCAATCATGTGGAGAATTGGTTGTCGATGGGTCTCTATCGGATGACCACATCGACACAACAGGTAGTTCTATATCAATGATGAGGTATGGCCCACGAAACTAATGCTGCAAAAATCATAACCACAAAGTTAGAAAGCTTCGTGGTCTTGTTTATATCAATGAAATATTTATATTTTTTCTTTCAGCAACTCTATTTTCTATCAAAATCATTAGATCGTGAGATCATGAGCCAGCGGTGTAACTCAATCTATACCTTTAGTAGTCAATTTTAACAATCAGAGAGATGTTGATTCTCCGTCGAAAGAATGTTTTCATTCTTTCCTTCTTCTTTTTTTCTTACGAATGATACCCTTTGGGAGAGTAATACAAAATAGAGACTTAAAACCTTATCTGGAAGAAGATCCAACCATAGCTGTAAAGTTCGTATGTCCATCAATTAGAGTCAACTCAATAACTCAATATTTGACTTGGATGACTAAAATAAAAGTATATTAAATTTATATATTTTAAAATTATTTTTAAATAAATAAAATATTTATTTTATATTCTCCACAAAAATATTACACGTAGTCGAATAACTTAGTCAAGTTTCTGACTCGATTGGATGCATTTTGGAGCTGATCTAGTAGAATTAACTATCTAACTTGATATTTTTCAAGTTGACTCGATGAGTGGTTCCATCAACTTTTAGGTCGATTCAACTTGGATGAGTTTTGAGTTGACTTTACGAGTTTTAGAAATATGGATTTGTTGACAAACCATTTACCCAAAAAAGATCAATCTGATGGGGAAGGCACAAGTATGAATATAAGAGAGTTAGATGTCGAATTGGGGCACGATACGTAAGCACGTGACACTTGGGAGTGGATGCGGATAACACAACATTCAACACTCCCTTTCACCTATAAGGATGGAAAATTCCTTCGAGAAGACTCGAACCCATGACGTATACAACTCTAATACTATGTTGACAAACCATTTAATAAAAAAAACCAATCTTATGGGTAAAGTACAACTATGAATATAAGAGAGTCGCGGGTAAATTAGGGCACGATATCTGAGCACATGACACCCGGGAGCGGAGACGGATAACACAACACTAAACAAGATCCAACCACCCCCTTTCCAACTGGTTGATCCGATCTTGGGTCCAATTTAGCCTTGAACACGATAATTTCAAATCCAATCCATTGATATTCTTCGTAACTAGGGTTGTCAAGGGATCAAGTTTGGATTGGATTGTTACTGAATACCATCCGATAAGAAATTCTTAGACTCGAACCGATGAGATCTGTCCTTTTCAGTCCAGGTAGGCCCAATCAATATGTTATATTATTTTGGATCAATAAAAAAAAGATCGATATTTTTTGGATGTCCATTAATTTAATAAAAGTATAAATAAAACATAAATATATTATATATCCAGATAAAAATACTTCGAACATATAATAGAATCAGCTCCCTATCATTTTAGAATATGATTGATCCAATAAGTTATCAAATTGGATTAGTTTCTATCGGAACACGAATCCTTGATCCAGACAGCCAATAAATATCTGATCTGAATGGATCAGATTTTTTGGGCTTGGTCTTATCCATCGATAGAATAAAAACGGAGCGGAGCTATACCTGCAACCAAACAACTCCAATAGGTTTTAATTCTTCCCCACATAGGTGCATTTCAAATGTTTGCATCTAATGCATGAAAAAAAGACAGTTAGTTCTCTTGAAATCAGTCCATTATTTGAAATTTCACATTTGGGACCCTTACAATTATATTAATTCTAGGGTTCTTGCTAAACCCATGGTTGGCATGATATCTCTAATGTGATCGTCGTCATCAAAGTCTTATTAAAAAAATTACGGGTCGACTAAATGAATCTTGTTTTTTATTTCAATTCTGTCGGAATAGAAGGAATATTCGAATTCTTTGTATTTTTATTATTATTTTAGATCGATTGCAAATCTATTTTAACCCTAATCTTAGGTCCAATAATGTAACATAAAAGAAATATTAATAATAAATAAATGGTCTCTTGTGTTGCATGTCGTATACAGACCCACTCCCAAAGGACCATATAAAACCTATACCGAGGTCCACGTTTGGATTACGTGGATTGTCATGTTGGCCCAAATGACATTCGCAGGTCTTTATGATTCGTTATTTACATAATAATGATTTTCTGACACCTCTCTCTGACACACACTCCCATCACATATCATTTGTCTCGAGATACATAGAATCATAAATATTTTTCTTGTTTATCCCAAGGCAAATGATCTACGGTTCTGTGATGGGGGCGTATATCAGAACTCTAAGGGGGCATCATATTATCAAGACTCTTATTTACATTAGGGTTTTTTTTTTTTTTTTAAAGAAATATATCTTGCCTCGTCAAAAGGCTTTAAAACTCCTAACTTAAAAATTTAATGACCAATTGTGAAAAATAAATTTGTTATTTTTTTTTTATATATTGTATAATTCTTAACATTCTATTTTCTAAATCCATACAACACCAAACCATATTTTTGGTGCCATAAGTATATGTAGTCTATATAGATAAGTGGTCCTTTAATCAATCCACCGTGACTTTAGGGGCACGGGTGGATCCAAGAAGAGCTCAGGGTGGGCAAACGCCCCCTCTCCCTCAACTTTTTTGTAATTTAAATACCCCTTATATTTTCGGTCCCCTTATATTTTCGGTGATTATTTAATATATCCAATGTTTTGAAGCTGATGTTCATGATTCACCCCTTTGACCATCCACCCCTCCCCCCACCCACCTACCTACAAAATATATATATATATATATATACCTATTACACCCCAAGTAAAAATAAAGAAAATAAGTGAACGATTGATAATAAGTAAAAGTTGGGTTCTTCTTTTTTTTCTTTGCCATATTTCTATTTTTTTGGGTTTATGATTGTATATGAGCCTATTATAATTGTAAATAACCATTGAAATTGTTTGAACAACTGTTATAATGTTTTGTAATATTGAGATTATAATTTGAGCATTGTTTTGATCAAAGAATGTGTTTTAATCTTTAATTGGGGTGTGAGAAATAATTTAAGAAATTAGAGTGTGATAAATAAAAGTTGGGGTGCCAATAGCAGTTCTCTTGTTTTTCTTTACTTGAATAAAGTGAAAATGACTTAAATACCCTTACTTTCAACTAGTAACTTTCTTAAAATTAATCATCTTTAAGCTCTTCAACCTCTCTACACTAAAATTAATTTTAATTTCATCTTCCATACATCATTCTGAACATTACCTTGATCCCTTGTTGAAAAGAAATTTTTATATTAAAAAATTCTCGTAGTCTTCTAATTTCAAAATATTATCTTCTTCCTTAGATTTGAAGATTAAAGTAAATTAATCTTACGATTGAAAAATACAATAATTTTTTTTTAAGAGGTTGAAGATGATTTATTTTGGGAAGAGAGATCAAAGTTTTTGGTTTCAAGATGAAGACAAGGGTAATGAAATCATTTTGCATTAGTTTAATAGAAAAGACCTAGTTATGGGCGTATGTGGGCATTTTGGTGAATAATTGAGATACTTTATGTTTAAAAAAATGATGGTATTACGCTCTTGACTAGGTCTTCTCTCATATGCTAACGGGAAATGATCTAAATGCTCTTTCAACCTCCGACAAAAAATCATTATTCTCCCTAAAATCAATCATTTTCAATCTCTTTGACTTCACCATTAACTATAGTTTGTTCCCTCCCAAAAAATCTTGGCTCCGCCCCTGTTTAGGAGTGGTACCTTTACAACCCAATTGGTAAAAATATCTCTATCTTAATTCCCTTTCATTTGAATAAAACGTCAAAGGATATTGCTAAAGTAACATTAAAATGTATATCGATTTATATTCTGAAGTGGTGGTGCACACATAATCATAGATGTTTTTTATCGAGATACAAGTGAAAAGTATCTAAGGTTATGTGTGCACCACCACATCAGAATGTCAGAATCGAAGTACATTTTAATGTTACTCCAACACGACTCAACGTCAAACTCAGATCGTTGATCTCAATTATTCATGCTCAAGCGTCGAGATCGATGATTCATAATCGTGGATCAGAAGGTTGTAAAAGGTCGACCTCGACGATTGAATCAAAGGTTGATCTCAATGATTTAAATTGTTGATATTGATAATTTAATCCACCCATCTTAACAATTGAAAAGAGAAGGGAGGGATATCAAGAGATAAAAAGTATACTAAAGTTAGAGAGTGTTTATAAATAAATCCCTTCATTCATAATAACAAATTTTGGATTGGGTAATTATTAGGTGAGGGTTCAATTCGGATAGTGGGGAAAGTTTCATAAAAAAAATAAAAATCGGAAGTTATGCAAAATATTTGTTATCAAAACCTATCATCTTGGACATCTTTCCAAATCCTATCTTCTTCTTCTTGATATTTAAATTTTGAAAAAATTAAAATTTTGGAGGTGAAAGGTAAAAATGCTACCATATTCCAAGATTACTCGAGGAATCATCGATTAATTCGTTAATTTGCCCAATTAATTAGTTTACACGTAATTAGGCGAATTTTGTGAAATTTTTGAAAAATTCGGAGAATTTTGTAACGATGCCTCCGTTAACTAATTTTCCCTATTTTTTCATTAATCCCAAAATCCGGATGCCACGTGTATCTTCATTTTGATTTGAAAAAAAAAAAGTTCTACCAATTGAACGGCGAAAGATTAACGCCAGCACTTTCCCGACTAACTTAGTTAGGAAAAAAAGGACTTGGCTCATCTACCGTCAAAAGATACCACAGATTTGGTTCTAATATTGAGATCTAGTTTTGACGGTGGATGGGCCTTGATAAGGCCTTTTTTGCCTTTGCATTCCTTACTAAGTTAGTCAGGCTAGTCTTACTCAATGATTATAAGACAAAGTAAACGACTTTTCCCGCGAAACATAAAGTGGTCGTTTCGAATGCAACAATTTCCCGCCAAATCAATTGGCGCGAGATCTCTTCCTTCTATTAACAGCTACAAATCACGGACTCTCTCTCTCTCTCTCTGGTTCTATCCTGTAGCAGACCCTGAAAACAGCTTCAGATCTCAGGTGTGTTTTTTTAATTTTTAATCTCTGTGGAAATATCTAAACATTCGAAAACGCCCAATTTTCTTTTGCAGATTGTTAAATCTAGGGTTCGGTTTGAGATGTAATGGATTAGGGTTTCTCTTTGCACGATTTCCCTCCTCCTTTGTTTTGGTATTTTAAAATGTTCAAACCGAGGATCTTAGGTTTATTGGAACGATTAGGGTTTCCTTAGGGGCAAATGTATCAATTATTCTGTGAGATTTGGTAGAGTAACGATTTTTAGTCTGAGAATAAAATCTTGATCTTACCCTAATTGTGTTTTATAACCAAATATATAATAACCTGAAGTGTTTAATTAGAAGAGTGTTCAGTCTGGTTACAATTTTGTAAAAAAAGCCCTTAAAAAAACCTTTTTGGGGGATAAAATCTGGGATGCAAACACGCCCTTAAGCTTCTTATATGATCAAAACATATTTTTTTTCCCTCAAAATGTGGGATTTTGTAGAAAATTAAATCATTTTTTAGCAGTTTTCATCATTCGAAAGTTTTAGATTTACTAGAGATCCAGATACATCAGCTACTGTATTTTTTTTAAAATAAGTTATTTCATAAATTTCTCAAGTACGTTGCTTCTTGATTTGTTTATCTCAAGAGAATGAAATGTATCAACAAGCCTAATTTTGTTGTTTTTTTATTTTTTTTATTTTAACTTTAATTTGATTGCTTGTGAATATTTGACCTTGAATTTGGTTTACGAAGAAATTAAGTCATCTTTGTGTCATTGGTTAATTTGATGTTCTTTTTGTTCAGTTTCCATGAAAGAAAGATTGGAAGTTTGGGTTTGGTCTTGAGTGTGTTCAGTTGTCATTTGGTGTGTATGTGAGGAAATCAAGAACTATACTTCACAGACTCTTATTAAACATTTCAAATTTTTTCCCTTATTGCAAGATATTTGTTTAGCAAAGTTAGAATTTAGAAGTTCTACCATTTTTCAATTGAATTTTTTGTTGTAGAAAATACAATATTAAATATCTATATTCTCTATCACAAGATATCCCATAAGAACAGTTACTTTGTTCTCAATTAAAAGAAAATATAATACCGAGTCCTACAATCTGATTGTTTGGGTTTCTTGTATCCAACATTCTAGATCTGTGTCGAACTCTGACTTGTATACACACATCAATGTAACATAGGTACACAATGCAAGAACGCATAATATATTTTTTGATTTCTTGTGCAAGTTTGTGTTGAGTAAATGTCTTGTATTCTGTTGGGGTTATGCTGGGCTGCGGGGGTACCGGTTAGCGGTTTGGGGGTGCATGGGGCAACGTGCCCTTTCCTCCTGGACCAATATTTTTTAGGGTTTTGGAAAGGGTAATTATGTAATATTTTCTTTAGAATTTTCTATTTTTTTAGAGTCGTGCTAGAGTAACATTAAAATTGATATTGATTCACACATCGCTGACGTAGAGGTGAGCACTGAACCATAGATGCTTTTCACTTGTATTTCGATGGAAAGCATTGGTGAAAAGCGTCTATGGCTCCATACATACATCCACATCAGCAATGTGTGAATCGATGTCAATTTCAATGCCACTTCAGCATTTTCCATTTTTTTATGGGAGATAGACACGTTTTCTGTACTATTGTTTTTTTTTATGGAAGATAGTGATTGGATTTTTATCTGATCCGTGGATATAGGCACACTGCCAAACCATGTATATCCTTGTGTTTGGTGGGTGTTTCTATTTTATTTACTGCTTCGTTTTTCAGTTTGTTGTAGTTCCATTGCAGGTAAATTATAATATGTTCATAAGAATTTTCTTATTGCTTGCTTCTCTTTCTTTTCTATTTTTCCCTTCTCCCGAAAGCTTGAAAGTTGATATCTCTCTTTCTGTTTTGTATATGCAGCACCATTACTGGCACTATTTTATGTTATCTTGGTTAGAACCGGTGCTTTATGTTATGTGATCAGTTTCTCCACGTGTGAAATTAATCTTTGCTGCGAGTTCAAGGTCTTATTGTGGATCGTATATTTAATTAATGGAGCAAATGGAACACAACCATGAGCATTTTATTCGGGCTATTAAGGGGGGTTTGGTGGTAAAAGTCCTTAATGTAGATTCTCACAAAAAGCCAGCATTTAGGTTCAAGCAGATCAAAGCTATATATGACTCTCAAGATGCCGGAAACCTAGAGCATGAGGGGAAATTTACAGGTTTGCCATTTTGTGGTGTTAGGGTCAAGACTGAAATGCCATTTCAGCCCATGAGTGGAATAACTATCAAAAGTGAACTCGAAACTTGTGAATTAAATGAAGATGGCGGTATTTATGGTATGATAACTTTGAAAGAGCTAAAACAGAGATGCAAACCAAAGAAAAGGAAAATTGCAAAATCCGTGGACTCGTCAAAGCAAGAAATGGAGACAACTGGCTCTCCCCTTGGTAGTATCTCTATCAAAACAGATGATGATGATGATGTGCAATCAAAGGAAGATATATGTGACCTTGATGAACCTCTCAGTAGTTTGAAATTGAAGGTTTCAAAGAAATCAAAAGCTAAACGGAGGCGAATTGCAAAAAGCAAACCTTCCTCTGCAGTTTCTTTAAAAGCATTAACATCCGTTAAAATTAAAATTGAAATTCCAGAATCTGATTCCTCAGATTTCCAAAATGTGGCACATGTTGCTGATGGTTCTACCTTTGATTCTCGTACAGAAATGAGTTCTTGTGGAGAGTGCTCTGATGAAACACTGACAGGAGTTAATGGAGGTGAATTGAAGACACTGGAATCGACTTCTATAACTAAAGAGACTCCGAGTTGTGTTGTTAGCGAAGTTTCACTTAGATGTTTGGATCTTGAAGAGGCCTCTCTTCCTATGAGCACCACAGAATTATTTGGAGAAGTTACAAAGGTGGGTTTTTTAGGAATGACCAATGATGTGGAATTAGACGTCACTAATGATGTGGGTTCTGAGATATGTGTAAGCCATGAAACTTTTTCCTTTCAGCATGAGCAGATATCGTGCCCGATGGATAGCAATGCTGTGGCACAAATGCCTGATACGGAGGTTAGCGATAGCCTCCGTTACACAGAACTTAATTACGGTGGTGATGGGTGTGTTTTTGATATAGATGGTGAAGGTGACAATAAGGAGGATGATACCCCTTTGGATCTCAGACACAATGTTATGGATTACAATACTGTGACACAGATGCCCGATATGGAAATTAATGATAGCTTACAATCCATGGATCTAAATTATGGTGACGATGGATGCCTTTCTGGCATAGATGTTGAAGGTGACAGTAAGGAAGATACTCCTCAACCTAATGTTACAAGCGATTCTAACTGTCTCAGACACAATGTTATAGATGACGACATTGTGACAAAAATTCCCGATACAGAACTTAATGATAGCCTACAATCCATGGAACCTAAATATGGTGATGACGGATGCCTTTCTGGTATAGATGGTGAAGGTGACAGTAAGGAGGATGCCCCTCATCCTGATGTTATGATCGACTCTAACAGCCTCGGTATCTCATCTCAGACTTCTTTCCAATGCTTCAATCCTCACAATGTTTTAGATGAAGCACTAAAATGTTTGTTGGAGAACCACTCTTCTGATGCTACTGACAGCCTTAAAGCCTTTGAAGAACCCAAGATTCATCGGAGTTTGAAGCTAGAACATCGTCCAAAGAGGTTCTTTTCAACCAGAAAGGTATGGATTATTCTTTTGCTTCATGTCATTTGTTTTGTAATTATTCTCTAAAAGTGTTTTATTATTAAGTTTTTTTTCAGGCCATTTCTCCAACTTCTCAGGAAAAGCTTCGTCAGGTGTTGGATTCTGAAGAATTACATGACAACAGAGAACATTCCAGTGAGTGATACAATCTTTGGCTTCATATTTGTTCCCAAACCCTTACATGCTATTACATACCCATCTTTTATCTAAAAACACTTTCCTTACTAACTTTGGAAGATTTTAACTCTTACCAAGGGTCTTTGAGCTCAAATGGATTACCACATTGGCAATCCAACACCACAGCCCTCTAGATTGCATGGAAAAACTCAGATAAAAAAAAAATAAAAAAAAAAATCAATTTTTTTTTAAAATTGGGCTTGATTGAAGGTTTTGAAAATGGATAACTACCGAACTTCCATGGAACTCCCAAATTTAAAATTAAAATTCAATGGTGAAAAATAACAATTTTTTTCAAAGTTCATAGAATTTTTTCCTCTACAACCCTGTGGCATCGGATCATGTTTTTGGATGCCACAAGTTGGGCTCAACGACCCTTAGTTAGGCTAGTCGGACTCTAGTTTATCTATGTATAAACTTGGACCATACAAGTAGTTTGTCACCTCTATTTTGTGTTGTTGCTCCAAAATTATATCAATCAACTTTCCTTATTACCCATTCAAAATTTTAAAAAGGTTTGGATGGTTAGAAAGAATTTTCTTTTATCATTCTTTATGAAAAAACCAATGCATCGGACAGTGGGAATTGTAGGATTGTTCTATTTGTATTACTTCGGGGTTTCACCTTAAGGTTTTGATAATTTCACTGACCTCCCCTATAGTTATCTAATGGGTTCAGTTTCCCCTTCCGTCTACTTGTCATCGACCTAACAGTTAAAAAATGTTTTTTTCTATTACTTTTTATAAGGACCATTTTACTCTTTTTAATATGTTCTTTTTTATAATAAAAAAAATATCCCTGTGAAAAAAAGGGTTCACCGTAAGAATGCTTAGACGGGGATGTTTTTATAGTTTTAAAATTTATTTATTTAGTGAAATAACATCTGAGCTTTAGCACCATATGTGAAAGGGGAGTAAGTGCAATTGTCAAAATATTAGGGGGTTGACATAGAATTATGCCAAACCACAGGGGTCACAAAGTGTAATTTACCCCATCTATTATTCATAGGTAGGCCATTTGTTTGTTCTGTGTTGCTTGAAGGACACATAATTTGACTTTCATGGACACTCGCTTTTTTGTTTTTTTTTCCATTTCATATTCTAGCTTTCATTGTTTTTTATTGACAATTCATTTATTTCAGAGTGTAGGGAGAGACTGAACTTTGAGACCCAGACCAAGGAGAAGGATTCATTAGTGAGAGCAGACCTCGAGGTGCCGGAGGTCTCAATAAGCCCCCAACACAAGATCAAGAAACGAAAGAACGCCAACAATGGATCTCCACAATTGGTTCCTAAAGGCATTCTAAAGGTTCCGCAGGTTTCTTGTGCAACACAACGTGCTGCTACTGAGTGCATCTCCGTCCACACTTGTGCACAAAAGGCCATTGCATTTTCACAGAGGCAAATGCATGACATTGAGAGTCTTGCAATGAAACTCATGGAAGAGTTGAAATCCATGAAGGGGATTGTGGAAGAAACTCTGTGCTCCGAAATTTGTTCATCTACGTCTTCGAAATATACTGCTGATGAGGTATGTGACAACTGACTATGCATATGCAAGCATATCTGCATTGGGGCTTCTCACATAAATTACTTCGTTAATTCCTAATCTCATATTCTCAAATCAGATTTTAGAAAATCAAGGATGTCAAATGGTTTTTATTCTATAAAATCCCCCAACCAATGTTGCCTCTTATTGTTTATGAAAGTTATACTCTTTGTTGTTATTTTCTTAATTGGGTTCTTTCTCTTACTGGGGGAAAGAGAGAGCATTTTGAAATTAACCATATCATGGCATCTACTCTTGTTTCTACATGAGGCTCTCTGAATCTGCCACTACAGATTATTCTTTTTTTCTCATTTTTGTGTGTATGTAATTCGATTTCATTGTAATAAGTAGAAAACTTGAGCCCAAGATTATTACATTTCTCTCTTCCAACTGTGAAAATTTAATTTGAGAAATTCTACATGACCTACCTACTTACACTAATGCCCATGTACGTACTTTATGCATATATGCATCCACGCACATTAATAAACATGTATATTTATTCATATATATGTAGATGCGTGCATGCATACATACAAAATGTGCAGTTTGACAAATTTATTTTGTTTTATCCTGACAGATGCGAATGGCTATTGAGAATGCATTCAATACATTAATAAACGTGTATATACATACATACATGCACACATACATACATACATACATACATACATACAAATTGTGCAATTCGGCGACTTTATTTCTTATTATTCCAACAGATAAGAATGGCTATTGAGAATGTAGAAGGAACCGAAGAGACTACAAGAAAATGGCTCTCCATGATGGCAAAAGACTGCCATCGGTTCTGTAAAATTATGGTATGTTTCTTTCGTCTCATCATACTTTCAAAGAAAACAACTTATACTGTGTACAATGGGTCAAAGGATAAGAACATATCAAATAATTTAGGTTTCCAATGAGTGACATATATTCTAAGAATCAGGATAAAGTGAGGTGTCTACGTGGTGGCACTTTTGGTAGGATTTTAAAACACATCAGACTCCTAACTAATCCGTTTTCGACATTGCATCCAGCCCGATGTGTTTAATCTCCAACCAAAATGTGCCACGTAGACACCGTATGTTGTTATAGGAACAGGACATCTCTCTGGATCGTGACTTATTCTAATTTCAAAACAAATGCATTACAGAGGTCGACTGAAAGGAAGGTTGCTGCGGCATCTGTTCATGGGGTCCAAAAGGAGAATAAGAAGATAATTTTTGCAGATGAAGCTGGTGGCATGCTCTGTCATGTTAAAGTTTTCGAGGAACCTCATGTGTCTCACTTGGTATCTGAAAGTCAAGAGGTTGACATATAAATAGTGAGTTAAACTATAACTTATTCATCTGTTTTGTTCATTAGATTCTTCATGTTAATAATGCTAATTTGATACTCAAATAAACATTGAAGAACCGAGAAACCCACTTGAGCAACCAATGATAAAACTTGTGTATGTGTGTGAACAAATATTCAGATATTGATGGCATTTCAGACAATTTTTTTTTACACGTGTTGATTCAATTGTAGACAAGGGGACTAACAAATTTGAGAGATTCTATTGCCACACCAGCTTTTGCTAACACCACCGCAAAGAATTAGCACACATCTTGGGGTGGCTTAAGCAAGAGTTGGTGTGGCAATAGAAGCTCTCAAAACTTATGGATTGATTAGTTTGTGGCTTGAGTATCTCAAGGATGGATTTGCTAGCAACAATATTGAAAAAGAAGAATATAACATAAACTTTGTTGGACACGTTTGATGGGAAGGAAAACTCTTTGTAGGATCTAATTTTTAATATTAGTGGATTGTTGTTTGTTTGGTGAAAACGGTTCAAGGATTTTACGGGGTTGTTTTTTGAAGATTTTCTTTTTAAGTGGAATAATGTTTATAGCGGGAGATTGTTGCCTTGTTTCTTTGCTTTGAGGGTGCCTTGTTCTCTTCTTAATAAAATATCTGTTACAATATATATTGCACAACCTCTTTCCTTAGAAATTGATTTTAATAGGAAATCAATTAAATCGGCTTTTGCAAGGGAGAGCTAGGGAGGGCTATATACATATATATATCTAGGGGACAGTTCAGCAGTCCTAAAGTTTGCCAAGTTTGGTGTCAAACATTTTTCAAAATATGAGTTAGAAGCTTTGGAATGAGCTGATTTTTTATGAGGATGATCTCTATGATGAGGAGATCATCCTCACCAAAAATCAGCCTATTTCAAAACTTCTAACCCCATCAAAAGTGATTTACAAAAATTAGACGGTTCACGATTCTTCAACTTGTAAACTAGGGTTTGAAGTTTCAAAATGAGCTGATTTTTTGTGAGGATGATCTCTTCACCATAGAGATCATCCTCACAAAAAATCAGCCTATTCCAAAACTTCTAACCCCATCAAAAGTGATTTACAAAAAATGTTTGGCACCAAACTTGGCAAACTTTAGGGCTGCCGAAGCGCTCCGATATATATATTGCACAACCTCTTTCCCTAGAAATTGATTTTAATAGGAAATCAATTAATCAAAATCGGCTTTTGCAAGGGAGAGCTAGGGAGGCTTACACCTTTCAACTTCAATTGTTCATGAAGAATATCGTTATATCCATCATATTAAATTTTTTTTGTATTTCTTAAATAATTATTAGTTATGTATATCTTCAAAAACAAACATTGCAATGAAATATTTATGAATATTAGTGTAGAATAATTAGAAGACAACAATAGTATAACATTGAATAAATTTAAAATATTACTGGAACTATAGAATCAAAACTTTCAAAGTAGAAAAAACTTCAATCGTTAAAACATAAAATTGATATTGAATTATTAATAAATAATAATATTAATTAATAGTGTTGTTATAACTAACTAGGGTAGAGATTATCCCGACTTACCTGGTATGTATGGTTTGTGAGGTATTGTATGTATTTGGGGGATTTGGGTGACATAAGATGTTCTAAGAGGCCAATTCCTTGCACTTGGTAGTCAGGCCATAAAAAATATTAAAGAGTTGCTATTGCACACTAATTTGTTACTAATGCCACACCAATTGTGTGCAGTTCTTTGGTGATTTATAAAAGAATTGATGTGGCAATAGTAACTCTTTTATATAATAGTGCAAAAAAATAAAACCAATGCATGCACATTGGGTGTGGAAATATAATAGTTATGGATAATAGTGAACTCATAATTGTATTTTTCAATAAGAGTTTTTTTTTAATATAATATTTTTACTTTCATAAAATTTGTCAATTCTAAATTGTAAAAGAAGTCATTTTTTTTTTCCAACAAAAAGTAAGCGGTGATGGAATAAATAAGCAGATGCAGCATACAAAAATAATATTGAAACTTGAATATATTATTTATATTACGCCTTGGAGAAGCTCTACACCCTAAGATATTTTTGAATTTGGTGTTCCCGACCTGGCAAACCTACCCACTACACGCATTGGTCACCAAACCCTTATCAGATTGAGCTACATTTGGGGCGGGGCTAGTAACCCTCCCCCCAAAACTTTGAGACAACCCTATATTTTCAACTAATTGCATGTCACATTTGTCCCCACTCTCTCACCTCTTTCCCCATTTGCCCCCACACCCTCACCTCCCTCCAATCCCCCCAGCCCACCCCCACCCGCACCCCCACCCCAATTAATTTTTTGTTGATGACATTACCTCTTGGCAGGCCTTCTCATATATTAATTGGAAATGATGTAAATATCATTTTCTTCAACTTCTAATAAGAATCTTTGAATTTCTCCCTAAAACCATTCATCTTCAAGTACTTCAACTATACAATTAACCGTAGTTTGCCCCCACTATAAGAAAATCCTAGCTCTGCCCCTAGATACATTTCCAAGTCATTGTCCACGTGGACATATCTAACAAAATAGAAAATTCCTTCTTTTTTTTCCTGACTAGATTTTTACAAAGAAATAATTGCTGTTGAGAGGGAGAAGATTTGGCCCACGAAGTTGAAGCTAATGGCATTTTGGTTATTTTAATTAGTTATTCAAGGAAGAACCAAGGTATGGAGGATTAGTTTGAAAACCTAAGGATTTATCCTAATTTCCACAAAAAATCGGAGGGGTATCCCAAAATCATAATATTCTAACCCCCCCCCCCCCCCTCTCTTGCCATGGTTGTTTTTGTTCATTCAAGGATATATACAAGAAGTGCGATATGAGGTTCTAGCTTGAGGTCACTCTAGCACGATTCAATCTTTTAACCATGTCCATTGAGAGAATGTGACCCCCTAAATTGGGAAAGCTATGCTCCATACAAAATTTGATGGAGAAATCAATGGAGGGAACAGTCTCATCTCGAGGAATGATCGGACGAACGTGTCGATGGATGGCTTAAGCATCACCTTGATATAGGTGGGCCGTTAGCTTGCACGCTCAAGACACACGCATTGACATGTCGACAAGCAGTAGTGTTACCCTAACGTAGAATGGTTGACCTATTGTAGTGATTACGTCTCTCTAGCATTTGGTGTTGATTTTGGTCTAATAACAAAATGAAAATATGATATTTATCGATTTTTTTTTTCTTGCAAAACATCCAGGCTTTTCAAACTCTATAAATAAGAACACATTTGGAGACAAAGGGTATACAAGTTTCTCTACTTTAAGTCCTTTCACTCGTGAAATATATACTGACTTGATCATTAGAGTAGAATCACCCATATCAGATCAATAATTATTGCATTTGATTTGTTTTATTGGCAGATATTACTCAATGAGAGATGAGAGATTCACGAGAAGTATAAATGGTGTTACTTTTTACGATCTTCACGTCTTCTGGACCAATTAAAACGTACTCTCTCATGTCTGATATATGAATAGAGTAATTTTCCATGGTGGGGACATTGTAGATCCCATATAGTACAAGATCTCTAGAAAACTTTATTGCCCTCATAAAATCACCTAGTTCTTGTTGAAACTTATATGCTCGTGTACCTTTGAAATAGACTTGAAACTTAATCTAGTCCGATCTGACAATTTCAAGTATGGATATTTGATATAATAAAGACATAATCCAATAAGGATCTTATAGTGATCAGAGTCTCGAGATGGAATCGATTACCACATAATACGTAGTTACCACCATTCATTGGGTTGGATTTGATTTTGGGTTTTGTTCTACGACTGGGCAATTTTGGGGTGTCCACAGATCTATTTTGATATTTTATCGAATTGGTTTTAAATCAATCATGACCTAATTCTATAGAAATTGAGAGAAGATATAAATTATGTTATATATTTTATTTAAGAAATACGAGTGGGTAACATGTATAAAGTATGCCTATCTTCTATATATCGAATCGGTTTGATCCGATACCAATTGATCCTATTCTTATCGGATTGATTACGGATCGACCCGATCCATTTACAATCCCGCTTCAACAAAAACGATGTGCGACGGTGCGACCAATAGAATCTTCTCGTGAGAAACTTCGAGCCTTGAGTGGCACATCCGTTATTATTGCCCAAGCCCATGGCTATTTCACTAATTACCGTGGACTTCCGGATAGATAGAGATCCTCTCCCAATCGCCATTTTTCTTAAAAAAACAAACACAACTAACTCAAATCCAAACCGTATATTTATCCACGTCACCGATCCGTGACTCTTCAATCCAACGGTTAAAAACGCTAGCAAAGATACTCTCGAACCCTCTCGCCTTGCGCGAAGGGTTAAACCCTCCAACCTTATTTTCGATTCGCGATTCGGACCAGAGTCCTCGCGGTTCAGTTCGCCTTTTTAAAGACCGAGAGAGAGGAGAGAGGAGAGGTTGTATTTCTCTTCGTGGTTTTTCGAGTATAGAGTTGCAGAAGAAAGAAGTGGAAGAAGAAACGATTTTGACCTAAAAATTTGATTTTCTAGTCGATTTTTAGGGTTTGGTTTCGAAACTAGGTTAGAATTAGGGTTTTTTCATCCGTTTCCGTCATGGATGAAATCATGATCTTTTCTGCATGGAACTATTACCTCGAGTGATTCTCCGTCAGTGATTCTGTAATTTCTTTGTTACTTAATCTTCTTGTTTACTGGTTTCTTGTTATTGTTATTGAAATCTAGGGTTTCGATTTTAATGGATGAGGTTTGGGAGAGAGCCGTGGAAATGGCGCTCGATGGACAAACCGATTGCGCTTCTGCTCGATCACTAACCTTAGATGGAGCGGTGAAGTGTGTTCAAGGTCGTCTCCCTCCACCAAATCTTCTAGAGAAATTTCAGAGATTGGAGCATCTCTCGATCGCAAATGTTGGAGTTTCGTCTCTCGAGAAGTTCCCGCGTCTTCATAATCTCCAAAAACTTATACTTTCGGACAATCGAATTGCTGGTGGTTTGGAATTTCTTGTTGACGCGGGGTTAGAATCGCTGCGAGACCTTGACCTCTCGAATAATCGAATTCAATATTTGGAAGATCTTGTACCACTCGCGCAGCTCAAGATTGTATCTTTGGATCTATACGAGTGTCCTGTGACTCGGATCAAAGATTATCGATCTAGGGTTTTTGGTTTGATAAGATCTCTTAAGTACTTGGATAAGATGGATGCCAATGAGAATGAGCGTCCAGAATCGGATGAAGAGGAGGAAGATGAAGAAGACGATGAAGAGGATGATCCTGGGAGTGGAGAGATCGACGGTGAGGATCTGTTAGCAAAGTTGAGTAATGGTAGGAATAGTGGTGGCGAAGACATCCATGATGTTGATGAGGATGAAGAGAGTGACGCAGATGAGGAGGAGATAGAGATTTTGAGAGTTGCAAATCGGTCTAATCAAGCTTCGCATCATCTCTCGAATGGTCTTGGGGTTGATGCTTTGGTTGATAGTGATGAGGATGAGGAGGATGTTGAAGATGATGATTTGGGGGAAGAGATTGATGAAGTAGGTGAAGATGAAAATGTGGTCGAGGTTCATGAGATTGATGATAGTGATGATGAGGAAGATGGGGTCGAAGAAGATGACAATGATGGTGAGGAAGAGGAGGTTGATGATGATGATGAAGAAGATGTGGAGGTGAGGAGTAGGGTGCGGTTGAGGAGCACTGGAGGGGAGATTGATGAGCATGATCAAGGAGAAGAGGAGGAGGACGATGAAGATGGGGAGTATGAAGAGGAGGACGGTGAGGATGAGGTAATATAGTTTTTTTTTTTTTGCAAGTATTCCTTTGGTTTGCATTTCTTTCATTGTTTATAGAGTATAGTTGAATTCCTCAATCCTCGTTGCTTTGCTTACAACCATATTTCCCATTGCTATTTATGGTAATTACACTTGGTTTGCTTCCATGGGTTTTTCTTTTGATTTTTATATTCTTTTTAGAGTTGATGATAAGGTTCCTTCAATGAAAATAACTTAAAAATATTACATAAGCTTAATTGGTAGTTGGTGCCATAATCACCATGTCAGGGTTTGGGAATGAAGTGGGTAAGGGGAGTATTTGGGGAAAATAGAAAAAAAGTGTTGGAAAGATGGGGCTAGGGTTAGGGCTGTGTAGTTGTTCCTATTAAGGGGTGTCATCAAATCCATATTAAACCAACATTTATATTTTTGAAACGAAGAAAGATTAGAATAGTGTTAAGGTTTATGTTGTTCAAATTACCTGTTACGGTTCTTCACTGGAAATTAGACCGAGAAAAAGATAAGAGACTGGAGGGGGATAGAGGGTTAGAGGTAGATGATTTGGGGCTTAGATGGACAAGAGAGATGGGGGTTTTATTTTTTATTTCAAATGTTAAAGAGGCGACTTTTTTTGTTTTAATGTTTGGGGCTTAGATGGATGAGAGAGAGGGAGCTTTTATTTTTTTATTTCAAATGTTAGAGGTGACTTTTTTTGTTTTAATGTTCGTGATTAAAACAAAAAAAGTGCAATTTTTAGGACTAGTTTGATAAAAATTGTATTTTGATGAAAGTTATAGCTCACAGTAGATAGAGTTTGATAGAAATGGCGTCATGATTCTGACATAAAAATTGGATATAGGGAATATAGCCAAAAAACTCATTCTGATCTTCTACACTAAAAAAAAAAAAAAAAAAACATTTGTATTTTACCATCATCTCATGTTTAATATGTGCATATTCTTCTCAACTACTGCCAAGAATCATTTCATGTCTTAATGTTTAACTACTGACATGAATGAATATTTTATGTTTTTTTTTTTTTGGTTTTTTAAACTACAAAAAGCATATCTTAATTTGTCAAATATTGGTACAAAGTTCCTATCAGACTTGCTTAGAAACTCTGGATTTTCCTTTTCCCCACCCTTCTTACCAATCAATTGCTAATCTTGAATTTATTTGGTTTGTGTCATCTTTTATTTTATTTTTCATAAATATGGCTTGTATCATATTTGCTTTTTGCATGTTTTATACTTGTTTTGAACTCTATTGTCATCTCAACATTTTAGAAGATTTTAGACAAGGAAAAGAAAAAAAAACAGACTAGCAGGATTTTAGGAGTGTTTATGATGAACTTTGGTGTCTTCACTATGGCAACCTTGGGCCCTCTAGAAATGGGGGTGTTTTTCATTGTGAAAGGGTTTGTATTCACTTTTACTTGCAAGATGCTTATACTTAATCGGAATCATTAGTGGCTTGATTTCTGGCTTTGGAGATTTCCTTAGTCAAAATTGTTAAAATTTTCTTAATGGTTTTATTTTGATCTAAAGAAGCTTGAGTGTTTTTTTTTTTTTTTTGATCGGTAGAGAAGCTTGTTATTGCAACATCCCATTAGAATGTTGATATATATTTTTAATCTGAATGCCAGGATGACAATAATGGGAGAGAGTTCCTGATCCGACCTATTGGACAAGTTGAAGAAGATGGTGGAGGCAGTGAGTTAGACCCAGTCAATGAAGAAGAAGAAGAAGATGATGATGATGATGATGCAGAAGAGGAGGTCGAAGATGAAGAGGACCAACAGCGGCCATCTTCATCTTCATCTCACCCCAAGAGGAAGAGAGCAGATGATGGCAGTGTTGTGGATGTCTCCAAGTCTGCCAAGTATCATTGATGGGCGTGGGTGGTGATAAGAAAAATGAAAGAGAGGTGGAAGGGTGGAGGGAGGGAAATACTTAAAAAAAGACTGTTAGTGAACTTTTATGACAAAGAATTGTTTCTTTGGTGAGACCTTCCTTGATTCATAAAGTCGTTTGTGTTTTTTTTTTTGGTCTTCGCATACTCCCTCTTCCATATATAGCCGTTGTTGTTTTTCAAATGGCAGTTATGTTGAGGTGTCCCCCCCACCCCCACCCAAAGGAGTTAGTCATCACTCTAAAGGATCAGTAGGAGAGAGGACCCTTTTTTTTATATATATTTTTTCCCTCCATTCCTTCTCTTTCTACCAGCAGTTTTAAATGCTTTGTAAAACAAAAAAAAAAAAAAAAACACATGGGTTGCAAATATTTGTGGAATTTCTCATACCCACTTTTGAGCTGCATTTGTTTGTTGCAGGTCTGAGGTCTACTACACTCCGTTGGCACGTGGGCACTTGATGTAATTTACAGATGTGATATGTATGTTATTTTCAGCATCTGTTGGACTGATGGTCGTAAGATTATTATCTTGCTAAGGACCCTATCATATCATATCATACATTTATGTGTCCCTTACTGGACCAAATTTCCTTTTCGAGAGTTGTTATTGCCACAACAACATGAGCTACACATTAACATGAAGAATTCTGTACTTGTTACTATTGAGATTGCTCTGTAATGGATCTGACTGAGTGAGGAACATCTGCAATTATTAGTGTACAAATGTTTCAAAAGCAAAAATGATTATTGGACTTGGATTATGCTGAAGATCATCATTGGTGTTGAAGCACACACCTGTGGGCTTCAATAACATGATTCTTAAAAATTGGAAAATGTTGAAGTAACAGTGAATATGACTTCGTTTCACACATTGCTGACATAGATGTGTCTATAGAACCATAGGTGCTTTCATCGAGATACGATCTGTGCACACCAATGTCCCAAACGATGTCAATTTCAAAATGGTACTCCACCACGACTCTTAAAATTTTTCAAATATTTGTTTATTAACATATAAATGAGAACTTTTTTTAATTTGTTCTCTGGCATGAGTTAAGTCGGGCAAGTCACCTCTTCTTTTATTTATTTATTTTTTTTAAAATAAACTTTATTAATATAATAATAATTTTGTTGGATAGGTAAGTTGGACATGAACTCATGACCTTTATATTATTATAAGGTAGATTAGTAAATGATCCCCCATTAGAAAGCCTTATCTAAAATTACAAATATTTTAATCTTTAAAATTTTATATATATATATATATATATATATATAGATATTTGCAACAAATGACAACTTGGTTGAGTGACTCTGAACTCAGAAGAAACCTTTAATTGTTGAGAAACCCATTTCGAACTAATATATAATGGATGATTAACATTGACTCTCTAGTTCAATTACTTGTAAGACTTGTCAGAGTCAACTCGGTTTTGGATGAGTTTTAAACCCACGATAACAATCTTGATTGCAAGTTGCAACTAGTAGGTGATAGGCACAGATGCACATGTATTACAAAAAAATTAGGGTCTACACATGATTTAAATTTTTGAAATTGTTTTAAAAGTTTAAAATAAACAAACTAATTTTATATCATACTAGAGTTGGCTTGGGACTAAAGGATAGAAGAGAGAAGCCAATAACGTTGAGAGTTATTATCGACAAAAAGGGGGAGAAAATGAAGGTAATAAAGTTGAAAGTAATCTTCAAGATTTGTAGGAAAATCGAGTCCCCATCTTCTTCACATGGGGATAAAGATTGAGAAAAAAAGAGGGGAACAATCGTCCTACTTTCTTATATTAACTAAAGTTGGTCAATGTCAATAACGTTAAGGGAGTAAACAAGGAAAGATAATAAAGTTAGACGGGTATTATTGAAAAGGGAAAAAGGGGAAATAGCATTATTTTTCAACGCTTATTGCTGAAAAAAAAATATTTAGCACTTTTGTTAAAATAGCGCGCGTTTGTTTACTCCATATTTTCAGCACTTATTATTGAAAATAAGTGAAAAAAATTCAGCATTATTTTGATGCTGAAAAAAAGTGCTAAAGCGGTAAGCATTTTGTTTTTTTCGGCACGGACAAGTATACCCTTTGTTTTTTTAGGCATGGACAAGTATGCATTTATCCTTAAAAGGATATTACCTCTTATATCCTATATATAAGTATATAAGCACCCCAGAAATTAATAAACCTACACAATAGCCAAATTGTTTTGTCTTATATGGGTTAAAAGTTTTGGAATGAGTTGATTTTTTGTGAGGATGATCTCTACAATAAGGAGATCATCCTCATAAAAAATCAGCCCATCCCGAAACTTCTAATCCCATCAAAACAAGTTCAAGAATCGTAAATCATTTTTTTTTTTTTTTGAAAATTAGTTTTGACGTGATTAGAAGTTTCGGAATGGGTTGATTTTTTATGAGTATAATCTCTAGATTATATAGATCATCTTCACCAAAAATTGGTTCATTTCAAAAACTTTAACCCATATAAGACAAAAAAAATTGGCTATGGTGTGGGTTGCCCTTATTAATTCGTAAGATGCTTTTATAATTACAAATCCTTCATTTCCATTGAAAATTATTCATCAAATTAAGTTCTTTCAATGTTGATTTCAAATTTTGGTGACTTGTATGATATTATTATTTTTAATTTGAAATTTGTGAGCTTTTAGAAATAAAAATTATTATTTATAAATTGAAATTTTGAGTATTACTTATTATTTAAAAACAAATTATATTTTAATTTTATAAAAAATAATATATTTTATTGTATTTAATAAGACATAGGCATTTGAAACATGCAAACAATGTATAATATGATTATAAGGGTAAAAAAGATAATTTACCAATTTCAGTAATGTGTAACAAACATGATTCTGCGTCTAAACAAATAATTTTTTAGCGTTTATAAGTTTCAGCGCTTAATGCTATTCAGCACTTACTTTTTTCAGTTTAACAAACAACACCTTGACTCTTATATAAATGCATGAATTTATGTATAAAATAATATAAAAATCCAAAAATCAATCAAACCCAGTTCAAGTCCACTAGGATTGGGCTTGGGTTTTATCCAACTTAGTTCCGATGGACGTTGACGTTGACAGGCCCTTCTCTTCAAAGCTTGGTTTGGGTTCGTCCAAGCCCAGCCCAGATCAACCCGCCCATTGACAGGCCTCAATTCGTTCACACCTTCGAACCAAATGTTACTAACCGAGCAATCCAAGACCTTGTCCATTATTCTTCGCACGTGCAAGCTTCTTTGCTGTAATCTGCAAACCTCACTCGTGTCACGACTGACAAGTGAACATTCACCGTTCATTTAAGGCTCACGAGTAACGTATGGTTCAGATTCATCAGATCCCTTCACACCCAAAAAATGTCCTAAATCTCATTTCGACCCCTCCAACAAAAACAATCAAAGCTTCCAAATTCCAATATCTACACACGAGACATCTTTCTCCCTCATCTCAATCTCTGTTCTTCGATCCATCTTCTTCTCTTCAAACCCTAGTTTCTGAAACGTTCTTGATCTCCACCTTATCTGCAAAATCAGAAACCCTAACTCATTTGAGAGAGAGAGAGAGAGAGAGAGAGAGAGTAGCCATGCCTCCTCGAGGATCGAAGAGAGGGGCTTCGGCAAAGAAGCCACCTACTAGGTCCAAAAAAGTTACTCCAGAACCAAAACCAGAGGTTGTTCCATCGGGCGTTGTTGAAGAAATCAAGGTTTCTGAATCCGAGGTTCAATCGAGTCCTGTTGAGGATAACAAGATTCAAGAAACCGAGGTGCCGAAAATTGTTGCAAAAGAGAAGGAAATTAAAAAAGAAGATGGGGTTTTGATGGAGAAGGATCCAAAAGGTGAGGTTGTTTCATCGAGCATTGATCAAGAAAAGATTGTTGTAAAAGAAGAGATTGTGGAGACTACTGTGGTAGTTGAAGAATCGACAGTTGTAGCAGAAACAACTGTGGAGTCGAAAGTTGTAGTTGAAACGGTCGAGGAATCGAAAGTTCTAGAAGAAGAGGTTAAGGAATCGAAAGTTGTTGAAGGAGTAGTTGAGGAGGAATCGAAAGTTGTAGAAGAAGTGGAGGAGGAGAATGTAGAAATTGCGACTTCGAATGCTACTTCAGAGGTTGAGGTTCAGGAGAAAAAGGCAGAAATTGTTAGTTCGGATGATGTTTCGGAGGTTGAGATGAAGGAAAGTACGTTAGAGGAGGATCCAGAAGAAATGGCGGCCGAGGAGAATGCGAATGAAGGTGATCAGATGGATCTTGACCAAGGTAACGTTTCACACATCATTTCAAGTTTCCTTAATACTGTCAATGTCAATCTCCTTTTATGCCTTATTTATTTATTTTTCCCTTTTGAAGTTGAATTGGCATCTTCCACTTTTTTGTTGAATTTATACAAAATTTGATAATTTTAGGGAACCTTGCTCGAAGTAAATTATTGAATGTAGCCTCAATTGTTTGATCTCGCTTAAAAATGTGTATACTTTGTGCATAATTGTAGGTCACTCATTTTTTCAAAGGAAGTTCCTTTTTGAAAAGGAAAGGAAGTGGTTTTTGGGTTTTGGAAACTAGTTAAGTTATTATAGCATGGGCTTTGGTGTGATTCATGGGTAGGTGAAGATGATTATTTTTGGCCATCATTGACATGATGACCTTTGAACGTTGAGAGTCTTTGATCTTTACACAAGAGAAGATTTTTTATTTTTTTTAATAAGTATAAATTTTATTGAGAAGAGAAAGAGAAAAAGAAAATACAACAGCCGGTCGAGATGACCAACTAAAGCAAAAAAAAAAAAAAACAAACTATTACATAAAGAGTCCCATCTAAAGACAAAGCCCTCAAAGAAGACACCCTTAAACTTTGGACATAATTTGCACAAAAATAAAACAGCAGTACCAAAGCATTCAAAACAATGTCCTTAATAGAAGAGATCACCCCTTTAAAGATTCTCCTATTTCTTTCCAACCATAACCCCCCAAGAAGAGAAGATTGTTTTTAGTATACATATTTATGCTTGAGTTAGTTCCAATAAGCATTTGACTTTATTTGATCTGAAAGCTTTGTCAATGGTAAGAGGACAGATTAATCAAAATCAAAGAGTGACAGAAAGCTTGATTGTGTGTGGGATTTCTCTAAGAAAAAAAATCTTAGGCGGGATTTGTGATTGGGACATAATTTAATTTTAGTATTTTATTTTTGTTGTTGGACTAAGTTTGGACCTATTTTATATTTTTTGAGTCCTACATATTTAGGAAGTTTATTATTAGGTATTTTAAGTTTATAGAAGTGTTTTTGTCAGATTAGAAAATTTTACTATTGCTGAGAAGTTTTTATTTCAGGAAAGTTGCTATATTTGGAAAGTTACCTTGGAGTACAAGGTAGGTTCAAATTAGAAGTTTGGTATTTAGCAAGTGTTTTTTTCTATTTAAACAATGTAATATACAAAAGTTTTTATTTTTCTTGCTTGAATGTCGGGAGATTCAACTTGATGATGCCATGGAAATCATTGGAGTGATTCCAAGGTAAATTTATTTTCTAAGCTTTGCCAGTGTGTTGGCACACCAGATTCAGCTAGGTTAAAGTTGATAAGGTAATCACATGACTTCATTGAGATAATGATTCAATGCAATGAGGATACAAAAAATCAATGTCTAACAAGGGTACGAGGTCGAAGGCACTGTGCTTTTGAGATGACCGACATATTGCTGCATGTAACATATTTTTTTATCAGTCACATTTATTGTAATATAGTATTTTAGCTATACTTAAGTGAATTTTTGTAAAATAAAAGCTATACTTAAGTAACTTTTTGTAAAATAAAAATAGGGAAAGAAATATATAGAATTTAAAATAAAATAAAAAAAAGGCAGACATTTCTATACAATGTAAATGAAAAAGTAGATTTTTAATGTCAAAACAGACAAAATAAGTTTTGCAACTTAATAAATTAGTGTGTAAAGCCATAGTCTACAACCCTCTTTCAGAAATCTTCTCTTTTCCCATATAAAACCGTTAAGATAAAGTGTGATGCTAACATACACATTGGGATGTGTATATGGGTTTGGTCTGTGTTGACACGTGTTTTGTGATGCAAAATCCTACGAGTGTTGCGTCCTTGTTGCATAATGCTTTAATTACATTTGCTTGCAGTGTTCTTTATGCCATGTCCTTGACTGCTTTAATTTTATTCTGCAGCCATATTTGCTGCCACATTATGTTGTGATTAGCATAGTTTATTGCATCTCATACTTCACTGCACTGTTTTTTAATTGTTCGTCATATTATTGTTTTTTTTCTTTTTTTCCTGATAATGCTGAATGATTAATGTTTATTGTACAGGTTCCAAACAGGACACGGTTGAAAAAGTGACTGCTTCTGCTGCTGAAGTTGAAGAAACTGTAGAAGGTGGGGATGGGGATGAGCCTACTTGTGCTGATGAAGGTGGTAATGAGGAAGGAGAGGATGATAAGAGTGGAAGTGATGATGAAGATAATGAAGAGGATGAAGACCCTACTGGATACATGCAGTTTCCTCTGACAGACAGGAAAAAACAGAAGGAACTTGAAATTTTTGTTGGAGGATTGGATAAGGAGGCAGTTGAAGAAGATTTGATTAAGGTCTTTGGGGTGTTTGGAGAAATTCAGGCTGTAAGGATAGTCAAACATCCAACCACACATAAAAGCAAAGGTTTTGCATTTATTCGATATGCTAGCGTTGAGCAAGCGAAGAAGGTCCTGGCTGAGTTGAAGGATGGAACAGAGGTCGTACATTTTGACATTTCACACACACACGCACACACAACCCTACCAAGTGCATTTCAGTTAATGGTCCATCACATTTTTTTTTAACGTGTCCACTCTTTGACAACACTAGAAATGTTGAAAGGAGCTGATTTTTGTTGAGTATGATTTCTATGATGAGGGCGTCGTCATCTCTAAAAATCAGACCCAAACTCAACTCCATATAGGCCCATGAGTTTGTATCATTTAGTGTCTACATATCCCATTCATTGGGCTCACATGGATTGGTAACAGGGCTGGTCTTTGACGTGATGAGAGGATGATTCCCTCACCTAAAAATCAACCAATTCCAACTGTTCTAACTTAATGGAAAGTGGATTTCAGTTCTCAATCATTCATTTCATTGTTAAATTTGAAACCCACATTTTCTAGGATGAAAAATCTTGAAAGAGGATGCTTTTTGTCCTCATCAAAGATCAACCTGTGACTATGCCTCTAAGGACTTATGTGAGGATGATTCAAGGGCTGATTTTTTGTAACAATAATCATCCCACGGGAAGATCTTCCTCACAAATGCTCATATTTTTTTGGAACTCATAATTTTTCAACTTTTAGTCCACTTCTCTATATATTTATAATTTATTTATTTTTATACTTTTTTTTATGGGTCCCATTCGGTAGACAACGTTAGGGAGACAAAATTTGTCCTATACGGCTTAAAAGTTTCGAATTGGGCTGATTTTTTGTGAGGAGATCATCATCCTTACAAAAAATCAGCCCAATCTGAAACTTCTAACCCCATCAAAAGTGGTTTACAAATTAATGGTAAAAAATCGACGGTTCACAATTTTAAACCACTTTTGATGGGTTTCATATTGGGTTGATTTTTTTTTTGTTTGTTTGTGAGGATGATCTCCTCACCATAGATATCATCCTCACAAAAAATCAGCTGAATCCGAAACTTTTAAGCCATATAGGACAAACGTTGTCTGCCGAACGCTATCTTATATTTATAAACTTGTTGAAGGGCACATGATGCTGAAGTATTGGCATTTCTTAAGTTGTCTTCAATAATAGGTTTTGTGAATAAAAGAGTTTTTTTTTTTTTTTTTTTTGGGGGGGGGGGTCTTCAATAACTAAATTAGTGATGTATTTTACGTTTTTCAAAGTCAAAAGTGTAAGGAATCATAGGAATTTAAAATTGAAGTTAGTGTTTATTTAATAGTATAGATCTTGATGAGTCCACATCCCTTTTGAGATCTGGAAATCCCTACAGTTGCACGCCTTGACCCCACGGATGTTGCCCAACATTCAACAGAGCAAGTCAAGAGGCCATGTGTTTGAAACTGTGTGGCTTCTTGACTTACCTTGTTGCACATCAAGAACTTCCTTGGAGTCTAGGTGAGTAACAGTAGGGATTAGTACATATCTCAAAAGGGATTTGGGATACCCTACGTTATCTCAAAAAAATGTTGCGTGGTTTTGAAAAATCTCATGGAAAGACTTTAGTAGGAGAAAGAAAGATATGTGGGTTGGTATTACTAAGGGGGAGACGTGGGGTTGAGAATTGTCTTTTTAATTTGAAGTTGTCACCTCAATATGTTGGTAAAGTTTGTGCGGTGATACCACAAACCTGGAATCAAAACACCGCCTTCACACTTACATCTCTCAAAAATAAAAAGAATTGTATTTTTAAGTTACTATATATAACAAAGCAAGACGGTTGTCCCCCTCTCTGTCTCAATCTTTTTATCCCTATAAAGAACATATCTCGATGACAGCCTCAACTTTATTGTCCCTCTTTCCAAGAATACCCCCAACATTATTACCTTTCTTCTTCTATCCTTTTTCAAGAGGACCCTTTCTATTTATATATTCCCTTTCCTCTTCTCCCCTCTTCCAGTAATAGACCTCCAACTTTATTTTCTTTCCTCTTTTACCCCCTTAACCCCAAAGAGGGGATGCCGTGCTATGGCACGGGCAAACCTTAGTATATATATGCCTGGCGGATTTTAGATAATGTATACTGTATTGAGTTGAAATTACAATCTTTTTCTTTTGGAATGAACTGACGAAAATGACCATTGTCACGAAGGGTGTGTTTTCATTATAATTGGTAGAGATATATCCTGGTTTCTATTAGCCATTAACACCTCTTAAGATATTTATTGTTCTTGTCAGGTAAGGGGCAAACGTGTTGGTATATCTCCCAGTAAGGATAGTGATACGCTTTATGTGGGCAACATTTGCAAGACATGGTCAAAAGATCAAGTAAGATACTGTTCATATTTGTCCTTTACATTGTCACTGAAGGCAATGCACCTGTCCACCCGTCTAACTTCATGATCTGATATATATATATATATATATATATATATATATATTTTTTTTCATTTGTTTTCTTCCTTGCTACAAGGTCCTTGAGATATTGAAAACCTTTGGGATTGATCAAATTGAGGAGATCTACTTACCTGATGATCCCAAGAAGGAAGGACAAGGTAGAGGTTTCGCTCTTCTGGAATTCAGCACTCATTCTGATGCAATGGCGGCATTTCAGCGACTAAGAAAGCCAGATGCTGTATTTGGCTGTGATAGAAGTGCCAAAGTCTCCTTTGCACAATCCGCCATAAATCCTAGCGAGGTTTGGAATATTTGAAGTCTCTTTGATTGTTTCCTTATCAAGTAATGCATATCAGTCTCTCAAATTATTGGTTGCTTGAGATATTTGAATCTCTTTTATATATGGTACAGACACTTCCCAGAAACACCAGACCTTCGATCTTCTTTAAAACCTGACTGAAACAGGGTCTTTCAATCTACTGTTCATGTTTTTCTTAACCCATAACTGAACCACAACTTGTTCCAATCCAGATCAAACCATCCGAAAGCTATTGGTTTGGTTCGGTTCGGTTCTTGGTTTGAACTGACCAAGTTGCACCCATAGTTCAGAGTGCTGCAAGTATTTGCTTCTTGCAATGAAGTGTTAGAAATGATAATATATGTTTTCCTGTTGCAGGTGAAGACTGTATTTGTTGAAGGCCTAACAGAGTCTTGGGATGAAGAGAAGTTAAAAGAGTTCTGCAAACAATATGGCGAGATTGAGAGAGTTCAGCTATCTCGGAATCTCATTACTACGAGACGGAAAGATTTTGGGTTTGTTTGTTTCACTTCTCGAGAAAGTGCTACAGCTTGTGTGGAAGGGATTAATAGTGCCCAGATTGGAGAAGGAGATGTCAAGGTGATTATGTTGTTTCAGAACTTCAATCTGTTTTTCTGAATTTGAAGCTACATGATCTTTTATGTTACTTACTGTCTCAGGTCAAAGCTAACCTTGCAAAGCCTCAGTATAGGGGTCGACTTGGAAAGCAAGCGGCTCGAGGTGGGTACAAGATTAAGAAGGATGGCACAGAAGAAGCTGGATCATCAAAGATGAAAGGCCATGCCAAGTCCAGAGGTGCTGAAGGAAAGGGCAAGGTTCTCCCCAAGTCAAGAAGTGCGAAAGGAGGCAACAAACCATATAAAGCCCAAGTCAGTGTTAGTGAACGTCAAGGTGCCGGTGCTCCATTCAGGAATGATCGTCAGAGAAAGGAACAACCTCCGAGAGGTGGGAAGCGTGGTGGGAGAAGCATGGACACTAGCTATCATGGGCGGCCATCAAAGAAACAGCGTGGTATTTGTGCCCTTTCAGTACCATAATCCATTAGGGCTTAAAATGGGTGGGGTTTGGGCCGAATATGAGTATATCCATTTTCAAAAAAATTTATTTGGATCTGAGCTCGGATAGTATTAAGCTAAAACCAAAGCTGAACCATTTTGCTTTCACTAAATTCGGATCCAGTCCGACAAATTCCTTGATTCAGCACGATCGGGTCGAATAATTTTTTTACCGTTCAACATTTTTTTGCTATATTTCTTTTCTAATTGCTATACTATTTTATTTTACCATGTAATTTTTTTTTTAATAAGAATTCATGTTTTATTAAAGTAGTAGAAAAAATATATTTTGGAAAACATAAACATATGGTTTTCAAAACAATATAGGGATGGATCCATATCCGACTCTGATTAAGGGACATCAACCCATATTCAGTCCATTCTTTTACTCGGGTCTACTCCAAGGGTCCAAACCCACTAAATTCGGATCACTCGGATTTCTTATAAAATCCCATCCATTTTATACCCAATTATCCATAAACTAGTGCTTTTCGTCTTTACCAATAAAAAAAGTGCTTATCGTCTTTCGTGGTTTATCCTTTTTAAGGTGTGTTGTCCTGGGATATATAGAGAATGATTCCCGTTTCTGAATCTGTAGGCAATATGCATGGTAGGCCAACCAATGATTTTGGCAACCGAAGGAACAATTCACATTACGGAAAGGCAAGGCAGAACCATCATGGTGTTGCTCCTGCTAGGTATGTGGATCCATATGCACAGGGGTACGCTGCACATGCACCTGCACCTGTACCTGCATCTAGCTATCAAGGTCATGCTTACGGTGCACATCCCGGATCTAAACGTCGTTACTCTGATATGGTAATTATTGTTCGATATCGCACTTTAGTGTTTTGAGGTTTTTTTTTTTTTTTTGTGGATTGATTTCATTCGTCTGTAATGTTGATTTTTTAGGAACCTCATGCTGGATATCTCGAACCTGCTACTGTGAGTCAAAGCCGGGATCCATATAATTATGGGATGAGAAGGTATGCATCATCCAGGTTTCTTAGCTTTTTAATATTTAGATTTTGACAGATGTGTTTAATTTTTTTTTTGTTGATTAATAGAGCTACTAGTGGGTATGATGTCCAAGGGAGCAGTGGCACTGTGTATGCAGGAGGTAGTATCTGGAATCCATTTAATGTTGTTTGTTGGTGCATAAATGTGTTCATTCTCCCCATTTGCACTTTTTTTTTTCTTTTCATTTGAACTGTTTGACTATCTTAATTCGTGAAGTTTTAAGCAAACACATCATTACTTAAATAAACATTGGCTTAGACCAAAATAACTCTTCACATTGTGTAATTGTGTATCTGCCTAGAAAATGGAACTGTTTGCATTGCTTCTTTTAATGTTGTTATTGTTATGGTGTTGCTTCAGGTTCCGTCGTCCAGCCTTCCTACGTTCCTAGTTATCCAACCTATACTGCATATGGGGTCTCTCTCTTACTCTCTCATTGTTGATTCCATGAATTATTTTTTTTCAATTGGTCAACTCCATCAATGTTTGGCCAACACTTAATGATGGACCCACACGTCAAAAATGGGATTTTAGCCTTTTTCTTCGTGGGCTTCATGGACAGGTCCAGGATAAAAACATCAGGTCCAAACATTAATGGGGTCACTAGGACAGAAGAGTGCCACATGGCATGAATATGATCTAGATGGGTATCCATGACCAGCACCCAAGATTTCCAAAGACATGTGGCTTTCTCACAGAGTTATTCTGACTGACTTCATTGGAGTCTGCGCTGACGTGAAAGTGGGCAGATCTTTTTCCTCGAGATACAAGAGGAAAAAATCTTTGGTTCTCTGCCCACTGGCCATGTCAGCGCAGTGTCCAACGAAGTCAGTTCAGCATTTTCATTTCTCACAAGATATGAGATTTATTTGTTTATTTATGTGTTATTTCTTGCAGAGTGGTGGAAGTGGTAGTGGTAGTGGTAGTGGTTACGTGTATCCTAACAGCGGAGCATACCCACCTCAGCAGACATACTACTAAATCTACCACAAGTTTCGCCAAGTATCGAGATTTGCGTTTTTAACATCTTCGTCAGGTAAATCTCCTCTTTTCTTCAAGAAAGGGAGGTTTGTTCTGTTCAAGTTGTTGATTGTGCCAGTGGATGGAAAGATTTGAATATTTGTGGTTATAAAATCCACAAAAATCCCAACTTAATTGACCTTTTTTCTTGGTGAGAGATTTCTAGGAGTACACCGACTCCTAAATCTTCAGGTTTACTTGTTCACTCGTATTTAATACAGAGGCCATAGTTTACCTTCCAACCATATTTACTCCCGACATGAAAAAAATGACCGTCATCTTCTGTCATTGATCAAGAGTTGTTCATATTCTTTCTGCATTAGCATTTCAAAAAATATGACACTATATTTCCCAAATTTCAACTCCTTGTTGATGTAGATCAACATGTTTTTTTTTAATTGGATCCCTATATGGGGATCCAATCCAAATCCGATCTGATAACAATTAGATCCAGATCAGATCAAATCTGAATTTAATACATTCTATCAGATGGGGACATGATTGATCCATAATATAGATTGGATGAGTTAGCAAATCATGTCTCTTTCGGAACCCAAATCCTTTTAACGGAGCTTTAAAATTGTTGGAATGGAACAGATTTCAAGTTTGATCCGATCCATTATGGGATTTTAGACCCAAATCGACATCATGGCCTTATACATGAGCTAAGCTGTAATGGTAGGTAAGGGAGACCTCAATAAGCCATCTTAGTTGATTTAACGTCTAAGAAAACTTGGGTCATTTTATCTTTCATCACATCCCAAAATTTGGGGTTTGGTCAACAGCGATGGGTTGGACCACTATCCTGTATTTATATTTAGATAAGAGTCGTCCTACACTGACTTCATTGGACACTGTGATGATGTGGAGGTATTTAGAGGACCATTGATGGTTTTCCTTGAGATACAAATGCAGTGTCGGATGAAGTCGGTTCAGTATTTAGGAATACCCTTACAAAATTGGTGATGTTCGGTTTACCCCTCTGACCAAAAGCCAAAGTTTCTTTATGTATGTTCCAGTGAAAATTTGAATTTATTGGAAATGCCCTTAAAAATATGACTTTTGGACAAAAGGTTTAATCTAATCTTACATTTTTCTTCAAATTATCCCCTTTGTTGGTTTGATATACATGACTTCGAATGGCATCTGAACCGTCCAATGAGAATTTCAACTAAAACCCTAACATGTATTTATTCAGTTTTAACCTATCAAATAAAATGAGTCTGTCAAAATTCTTCCGAGTCCTTCAGTCTAAAATTGTCATTTTAAAGGTTTCAATAGTGGTTTTTTCATCTTTGGTGATTAAATGAAAGAAGAAAACAAATTTAAAAAAAAAAAATCCTAAAGAATTATTTTCTATAGATTGATTGATTGAACTTCTCATAAAACTCAAAGAGATAAAATATGAAGAGAAGAAAAAGGTTTTATGGATTTAGGGTCTAGAAAGGTTAGATTGGAGTTTTTCAATCGGTGAATTTCAGCAGAAGTGTGAATTGAGGTCCTCTTTCTGTCTCAAAGACTCGAAGAAACTCCCAAGTCCTTACCGTTTAGAATTTTTCCACTAAATTTTCTCTTTTTTCAATACACGTGGCATTATGCCATTGGTTCATCAACTTAGCACAAAATTCTCGTACTGGCTGAGATGAGAAGATACTGTTAAGGAGTCCGTATCAAGTTATTATATTCTTTATTTCTATTAAGAGTCTTAAGAGGGTGGGATTCATGCTATATAAAAACCTTAGTTTGTCTTCTTTATCAGTTTTTTTCTTTTTTTCTGCAAAGGAATTAAAAAATAAAGAAAATCTGTCTTACCTCGCTTATACATATTTGAAGGTTGAAGCCAATATCTGTGGGTATATTCATCTTAGTCACTCAATTGTATCTTTATACCTCATATTTAATACAATTATTTGCAATAGAGATAGATTTCTAATTTTTTGTTTATTTTAATTCTTTTGTAGCACATTAATTTACAATAATGGCATCGAATCGTTCTTCTTGTGCGGCTTGAAACTTCTTTAACCATTAATGTAACGAGGGATGCATATTTTTCCCCCTATTTCCCGTCGGATCATCCACAAAAGTTTGCTAAAGTGGCCGTGCATTATGAAGGTATGAGTCTTATCACCGTCCTTCACTAAAACCTCGTCGACAAAGTATTTTGACGGCTGGATCGGATAATGCAACTGAGGTTAAAGATGTTGCACCGAAGCAACAAGAATTGATGCAGACAAATCATCAATCAACAGCAACGACGTATTTTAAAGATTATCGGTCTCTTTCTTTCTCTAATATTACATATTTTAATTAATATATGGTGTATTGTACTACACCACATCTTATTTCAAGTAACCTAAAGTTAGGACTATAAAATTACATTACAGAGTTTATTTATCTATCTCTAGTTAGTTAGATTTGTACTACACCTTATCTTATTTTTACTGTTATTTCCAATAAAAATTTGTTGCTATTTATTTTCAGAATCTTTAATCAATAAAAATCTGTCTTGAACACTTGTTCTAATTCAGTTGGATGGTTCAACAAACTTATTCCACAAGTCGGGCTTTCGAACTTTAAAATTAAATTCGAACGGGAAAATTAATTTTTAAAAGAATTTTTTATTATTATTATTCAAAGTTAAAAGAATTTATCCTCTACAACCCTGTGGAATTGATCATATTTAGAAACTTTTTCAACTTGTTTGCATGACTTAATCAAAGTGTCAGATACATTTCTTGAGAATGTATATTTCTCTTTTCTTGATTAAAGGATATAATCTGTAAATAGAAAGTTTCCACTTCATTGTCAAATCCAAATCTTGTCTATATTCCTCTCAATTTTGACAGAACTACGTAATCCATTTGAGCTCAACCACCCTTACTACTTAGTAAGGAGAAACGAGAGAGTGTCTCCCTTTTTTTTTCTTCTTTTTTCATATTAAATTAGGTGGTACGAACTAAGGGGCATGTATAAAGGCTCGGCAACCTGGGCGGGTCGGAGGGCATATCCAGACTCAACCGAAGTAGCAAAACCCTCAACTCAACCATCACGTCTAAGTTCAATCCGAACTTGATCTTCTAAAATCGGATTATAATAATAAAATGAAATAAAAAAGTCAAACCCGTCAATCAGAATTGAAATTAGGTTAAGATATTCTTAACCCAAGCTCATCTCATCTTCTACATAACTCTGCCCAGCCTACGTGTCTATACAGGTTGGGCCATAATTTATTTTTAATATAAAATATTAATTAAAAGATTTTTAAAAATTATATAATAATTTTTTTTTTTAAAGAATATTTTTGTAATTTTGAAAACTGACCATCATACTTCCAATTTTATTGATTTTAACAAAAATAACCTTACTTATATCAAATTTAAATATTAAAATGAAGTATTTATGAGATCCAGAGTTTGGTGCCATGTGACAATTTCATTTTATTACTTTCTCTAGGAGTGGACTCCTTTATGAGCCGGGCTTGGACCATGTCTCCCAAACAATCTCAGTACATATGACCATACGGCGCAAGATGATTCCACATATCCAGGTCAAAATGGGATCAGGTGTTGTTTTCACATCTCACCGTAGTGCCTGATTTGTCTTGATTGGAGATTGATGAACAAGAAGAAATGACTCTTAACACTTACTGACTTGCAAAAATGCCACCCGACAAGTCTAAAGCAACACAAACGAACTTGCACCAAATCTCATGTGAGTGGGAAATCATTTTCTCCGCTTTATGTAGTTGCTTTGCACTCAAAACACCATTAAATTTAGATTTTCCTTGGTGTTTGTCATGCAAACAAAACACCATTGGCCAATGTCTTCTTTATTACCAAAAACAAACAAAACAAAACAAAAAAAGCTCTCATTTTCACCTGCCCTTTCATTGTTTCTGAACTCATCAGGAAACCATCTTACTGGAATTCTGTTATCTTATAGACATCAAAGATATTACATTCAAGCTCATCGTTGACTTAACTGTTTCACCATGTTTAATGGTTGTTTGATATACATACCAGATCCCAACGCAGGTAAGACGAGAAATTGGCAGTAAAATCCAACTCTTTCTATATTTTGATTCTAAAATCTCATCTTAAAAGTGACAAGTAAATAGTAACTGCAAAAAGGGTGTCAACAAAACAAATTTCCGAAATCAAATTTCAACAAATACAAGATTCAAGAACTTTCACCATCCCAAAGAGGCCCTTAACAGCGATTTGGAAATGATCAAAGATCGTGCAGATAAATAACCAAAAAAAAAAAAAAAGAGAAATCAAAACACAAGTAGAAGTAGAACATGACTACCTTAATTTGAAACTCCCTCTAGGCTCTGCAATAAATAACCAAATCAGAAGACCGCTCGAGCTGGTAACTCTGTTTCTGATGTCTGTGCTGCTCTATAGATAGTTTAGAAAAAAAATCCTAAAACAACATTTACAGATGGTTCTTCAGACAATGTATTTACATATTGCCTTGGAAACACTCCTAATCTTCCATGCTCTGAATCTCACCCATCATGATACGGTTACTGACAACGTTAAAACCTAAAACCGATGCACTCACTTTCTTCCCTTTCTTACCCTTTTTCTTCCCTCCTCCGCTCCCCTTTGAAGACTCATTGAAGTCCAGTGCAACGTCTGGGTCAAGATCTCCGATGGCTGTACTGCTAGCATTTATGTCTCCATGACCAAATCCAGCTGTTTTCCTCCTATCGTTCCGTGCTTGAAAGGCAATTTCGAGTACTTCAGCAGATAATAGCTCCTTGTAGTTCAGAAACTTGTCGATGAAATCATGATCGGGGTCAAATAAACCAAGGTTCTCTATCAGAAGAGTCTCAGCTTCTGAAGTTGATTGCTTTAAACAAAATTCCAGGAAACTTGTATCTGGAAACAATCAGATTTAAGAGAGAAAATAAATGAAAGAGTTCAAAATCAAGGAACAGTGATTTAAAAGTCATTAGTCTTCACGGAAAAGGAAATCCGAAGTATCCGTCATGTAAACTGTAAGTCAGCATAACAGCAGAATAGTGGCGATAAATGGTGCACAACTGCACATGCATGAGGATGACGTACCATTCAACAGTCCCATCCAAGAGATCCAGGCCAGAAAACACATCAATTGGATTTATTTTTATCTTTAAGTGTAGATATTACTCTTGAAACAAAAAGAAACGTAAAATGGGTTGAGGAGACCTCCAAACTAAGGGTGCAACTTGGTCCAGTTCAAACCAAGAACCAAACCAAACCGATAGCTTTGGGCTTGTTTGGAATAAGTGGCAATTCGGTTCGGGGTTAAGAAAACGGAGAACCGGTCAATTTGGTTCGGTTCTTGGTTCAAGGCTTGTATAGAACCAAACCAAAAATCGAACCATCATGTAATAAATAAATATTAATTTATTATGAATTATTTTAGGAGTTAGGACAGATTATTTTAGGATTCGGATCTGGATGCAATCGAATTCAATGAAACTACAAACATTAAATTAAATATAAGGTAAAGCAGGGGTAAGATATAAGATACCCTTTGACCCAGTAAGCCTAACAGTTTCACTCTCGCACCAATCTCTGAAGTCCATGGCCTCTGCAACAATTGGGGGAAAAAATGGTTAACAAAATCCTTTAATGAAATGATGCCAAACCTACCAAGGATAAAATGGGTTCACCTGAATGTTTCGTCATGGCATCTCTCCTCCCTTTCAGTGATGACTGAGCAGAAGAGGGAGAGGATGAAAGAGAATAGTTGGCAGATTTGCTGCCAATGGATTTCTGTCGACCAGTAGATCCTCCGAGAGTACCCTTTACGGGGGTGCTTTTGTTTCCCCAACTGTTTGGGTTTGCAAGGGATGGGAAATCTGATCTGCTTACAAGAAATAACAAAACCTAATTATACTGAGGATAGTAGAAATGTAAGCAGTCGTCATATTAGAGAGAAACAATCTTTCACATACCTTAATATGCAATAAAAAAAATGACAATAATTAGGATCCGTACAACTTTTTTTTATAAGCAAAAAAAGATCATTTCACTGAGGAAGCTCCCCAAAACCCACTCACCCGATCTGAATTACTAAACACCCAATCCCATCTACCCAAAAGGTCCTAGAAAAATAATCTCCTAAATTCCATGAAATATTTTATATCAAAAGAAAATGGGTAGTGTTAAAGGCACCCCAATTATTACCAATTGCACCCCACACCATAGCCAATTTTTTTTTGGTCCTGTATGAGTTAAAAGTTTCGGAATGAACTGATTTTTGGTGAAGATGATCTGTATGGTGAGGAGATCATCCTCACCAAAAATCAGCCCACTCCAAAACTTCTAACCCCATCAAAACAAGTTGAAGAACTGTAAATCGTCCAATTTTTTTTTTTGTAAACCACTTTTGATGGGGTTAGAAGTTTCGGAATGGGCTGATTTTTGGTGAGGATTATCTCCTCACCATAGAGATTATCCTCACCAAAAATCAGCCCATTCCAAAAAAATTAACCCATATAAGACAAATTTTGGCTTTGGTTTGGTGTGCCCTTGGTAATAATTGGGGGGTGCCTTTAACACTACCCAAAGAAAATAAACCCCAACATTAAAATAATGATTTCTAAACCCAAAATCATAAGCCAAGTAATACTCCAAAGGCACTCTAGAATAGAAAATTTTTCTTGAAGGATATTGCGAACGAATTCGAAATCTGCTCCTTGAGTGAAACTTGAGAACTCTATTCCATACCTCACAACCACACAAGAGCCAAACCACCCCATTATCCTTCACAAACTCCTTTTACCCCAAACTTTGCTACACTAACCCTCTTCCACAAACTATTGTACTCCAAGCCAAACCACCACAACCACTTTGTCCAAAAGAGCAAAAGTATCATCTATAGATTTCGAAACCAGAGCCCCATGCTTTTTAGAAGAGCATTTGTGCCTCCACTTCACCTGATGAAACTTCCTCCGCTCTTCTTTCTAATGCCAAAGAAAATCCCTAAATCCCTAAAGAGCTTGTCCAAAACCTCCATGCTATTGGAAATAATTTAGTTTGTTGATATAGTTATTCTCTAGTCTTTTATTTAATCCTTATTTATAAGGACTTTTCTGTAATTTGACCTTGGTAATTAATATAAATTCATGCCAAGCTCTCACAATGAGACTTGACACAATTATTCTTAAATTCTTCTTGGTATCAGAGCCAAGGAATTTTCTCCTTTCTCCCTTTCTTCTCTTTACTCATCTAAACCAAGAGTCAACCTCATTCAATCTTCTCCCTTTCGGGGGTCTTTCATTTTTTTTATTTTTCGTTTAATCACATGCTGCAATAATGCACTGTGGGTTTACCCTATGTTAGGGTTTGTTTCTTTGTAAAAGGAATATAATTTTATTTTTTTTGATCCTGCGATAACTTGGAACAAGCCAAACAGAAACTCGACTCTGTTTTGGTCCCGATAACTCTGCAGCAGCCCTACGACCTTAGTTTTTGGTCTTACGACAGCCCTATCACTTTCGTTTCAGTTCTGCGATAATCACAGCTGCTTCGTCTTGGACCTACGACTTCACAGCAGCAGTTTCTGGGTTCATTTTTGGTTAGTGGCTGTAGGTTTGGAGTCGTTTTGGTCAGGCGACAGTTGATTTGGTATCGTTTTGGACCCACGACTTCAGAACAGTTGGTTTTGGCTTCGTTTTTGATCTGTGACTATAGATTTGGCGTTGTTTTGGTCAGACGACAGTAGATTTGGTGTCGTTTTGGACCCACGACTTCATAACAGTTGGTTTTGGCTTCGTTTTTTATCTGTGACTATAGATTTGGCGTCGTTTTGGTCAGACGACAATAGATTTGGTGTCGTTTTGGACCTACGATTTCAGCACAGGTGGTTTTGGCTTCGTTTTTTATCTATGGCTACAGATTTGGCGTCGTTTTGGTTAGGCGACAATAGATTGGGTGTCGTTTTTGGACCTACAACTTCAAACCAGGTGTTTTTTGCCTTCGTTTTTAGGTCAGTGGCAGTAGATTTGCCATCGGTTTAGCCTACGACTTCACAGCAACAGTATCTGGTCTCGTTTGTTGGTCAGTGGCTGTGGTTTACCTTGTGACAGCCCTAATACCTTCAGACTTACCTGAGATTGGTCTTTTGGAGTAGTTGGAGTAGTTATTGATTGGTTTGTTAGACTTCGTGGCGCGAGTACTACACTAGTTGGATTCTCTTTTAAGAACTTTTTACATAATTGCTCCTTCAGATCTCCCTTCAAAACAAATAATGTCTTTGGAACAAGGAATTACAACTTCAGTCATTAGGTCTTACCTCTTCTGCTCAACGTATTACTACTGCTCTTCTTGATGGTCAAAACTTCCAATCATGGTCTCAATCTGTACGGCTCTTTCTCGGAAGTAGAGGAAAATCTGGTTGGCTCTCTGGGACTGTTCTTAAACCACCCCTAACTGATCCTAAATTTGAATCATGGGAGATCGACAATTGCACTATCCTTGGGTGGCTGTTCAATTCCATGGAGCAGCGTATTTATATCATGTTCATGTACCATGAAACAGTTCATCTTTGTGGTTAGCGCTTACTCGGACATACGCACATTCTCGGAATGACTCGAGGATTTATGAACTTTATCGAGACATTGCCCAGGCTACCCAAGGGACTCAGAGTGTAGCTGATTACTTTGGTTACCTTCAGTCACGTTGGGAAGAACTTTCTCACTATGAGTCTATGGCTGAATTGTCTTCCGAGGCAGCCGATTATGTTGTCAAGCGGATTGCTCGACATCAAACATATCAATTTCTTATGGGTCTCCGTCCAGAATTTGAGGCACTTCGCACACAGATCCTCAACACCACTCCTTTACCGTCTTTGTTTGAGATATTTGCGACCATTGACAGTGATGAGCGTCACCGCCGTATTCCTCCTCAGACTCAAGACCCCTGGCATTCTTTCTGCTCCAGCTACAGATCAGATGGCCTTAGTTGCCAACTCGAGTTTCTCTGACCACTGTACCCCTGGATCAGGGAATCGTGGCCGTGGTCGTGGTAAGGGGAGTGGCCTTACTTGTAGTCATTGTGGGAAGACTGGTCATGAGAAGGCTCGTTGCTTTCAGCTCTACCCTCATCTGATACCACGATCTTCCTCCACTTCATCTTTGGGACAGACTGCTCCTCGTGCTGCTACAGTGGAGTCTTCATCTACTGATCCATCTTCACTTAGCACGATTGACTTGCAACAGTTACAGACTCAGATTGCCACTATTGTCCGGGATCAGTTTCAAGCTTACACTAAACCCTCTTCGACGGTGGCCTCGGGTATTACACCTCCAGGTACATCCTCTGCATTCAATGTCACTCAGTCTAGTTCTGCTCCTCTACCATGGGTTATTGATTCTAGTGCCTCTGATCACATGACCGGTGAGTCTAGCCACTTTACTTCTTCTACTTTTTCCACCACCCATAGAGAAGTTCGTCTTGCTGATGGATCTCTTACACCTATCCACAGTAAGGGTACCATCTCTTTATTCTCTGGGCTCTCCCTTGATTCTGTACTTCATGTCCCTAACCTATCTCTTAATCTTTTGTCTGTTAGCAGTATTACTAAATCTCATAATTGCTCAGTTACCTTTTTTCCTACTCACTGCATTTTTCAGGACCTGACTTCGAAGAGGATTTTTGACAAGGGGTATGAGAGGGATGGACTGTACGTGTTTGGATCTCAGCCTAGTGCTGCTCCGGCTTCTGTATTTCCATCGTCTTGCAGTCACATTTTTACATCACATACTCTAGATTTATGGCATGCTCGCTTAGGACATGCCAATTTTCAACATTTGTGTTCTTTATTTCCTGCTTTAAAAACTGCTTGTAGTGGACATAAATTTCAATGTTCTGTGTGTGAACTTTGTAAACACACACGTACATCTTATATTCCACGTATGCATCGATCTAATGCAATATTTGATTTAGTTCATCCTGATGTGTGGGGACCTTCCCCTGTTACTGCTTTTAATGGTCATCGCTATTATATTACCTTTATAGATGATTACTCTCGTTGCACATGGGTTTATTTGATGCGTTCACGCTCTGAGATGCTCCCAATTTTTGTTAACTTTCTTAAAATGATTCAGACTCAATACAATATCACTGTTAAATCACTTCGGTCTGATAATGGGGGTGAATATATATCTGATGGGATTTGTTCCCATCTTCATTAGAATGGTATGCTTCACCAGTTGACTTGTCCTTATACTCCTGAACAGAACAGGGTGGCGGAACGCAAGAATCGCCACCTCATGAACATTGTCCGCTGTCTTATTCGCGGAATGCATGTTCCAAAGTTATTTTGGAATATGGCAGTTCTTACTGCGGCTTTTCTTCTTAATCGTGTTCCAAATCGCACCTTGGGAGGGCAGGTGCCCCTTCATGTCCTTCAACCTGATAGCATTCTTTTTCCTATTACACCTCGTGCCTTTGGGTGCACGTGTTTTGTTCAGGACAAGACCCCCAATCGTACAAAATTGGATGACAAAGCCATTCAATGCATCTTTTTGGATTATTCTTCTATGTCAAAGGGGTATCGGTGTTATGATCCAATTTCTCGTCGTATCATCCACACTCTTGATGTTACCTTCTTTGAAAATGTTCCATTCTATCATGCTATTTCTACTTTGCAGGACTCCTCTCCTATTGTGCTACCTTCCCCAGTTTTTCCTCTGCCTTCGCCGCAGCTTCAGGTCTACACTCGTCGCAGTCGCACTCACCCCTCTACACCCTTGCCAACTTCCTCCTTGGATTCAGGTATACCTTCTTCTACCTCCACACATATACCTGTTCTTCTTTCGTCTATTTCTGACTCTCACTTACCTATTGCCCTACGCAAAGGTAAGCGACAGTGTGTTACTGATCATCCTATTGCCCAGTTTGTTTCCTATCAGGGTCTTTCTTCCTCTTATCAGGCCTACCTTACCGCAACTGATTCTATTCGGGTTCCTCGGTCTGTCTCAGAGGCATTAAGAGACCCACAGTGGACAAAAGCTATAACTGCGGAAATGGATGCTTTGCAAACCAATAATACCTGGGAACTTGTTTTTCTTCCGTCTGGGGCGCGAACTGTTGGTTGTAAATGGGTCTTCACAGTGAAATATCTCGCAGATGGTACGGTTGATCGGTATAAGACGCGACTTGTTGCTAAGGGATTTACAGACCCCAGGGAAAGATTTTGGTGCCACTTTTGCTCCTATCGTCAAACTCTCCACTGTTCGTCTTCTTATCTCCCTCGCTGCGTGTAACTCTTGGCCACTTCACCAACTTGATGTAAAAAATGCCTTTCTGAATGGTGATTTGACTGAGGTTATTTATATGGACCCTCCTCCAAGGTTTCGTCTTCAGGGGGAGTATTCTGGGAAGGTATGTCATCTTCTTAAGTCTCTGTATGGTCTGAAGCAGTCCCCGTGAGCTTGATTTCAGCATTTTTCTGAGGTTATTCTTTCTCTGGAGTTTTCTAGATGTCACTTAGATCATACTTGCTTTGTTCGTCGAGGAGTAGATGGTTGTTGCACCATTGTTTTGGTCTATGTAGATGATATCATTGTGACTGGAGATGATGCACAGTGGATCGATAAGGTTAAGATGTTATTAGGTCGTGTTTTTGAGGTTAAAGACTTAGGTCCACTCAAGTACTTCTTGGAGATAGAAGTGGCTCGCTCTAGTCGTGGTATATCATTGTCTCAGCGTAAATACACATTGGATCTTCTTCAAGACACTGGGATGCTTAGTTGTCGTCCAGCTTCCTCCCCTATGGATCAGAATCATCGTCTTCATGCTGATTCTGGTGATCTTTTATCAGACCCCTCCTCTTATCAGAGACTTGTAAGTCGTCTGATTTATCTAACTAATACTATACCGGATTTGTCCTTTGCGGTTAGTGTGGTCAACCAGTTCAAGCATACTCCGCGTACATCTCACCTTGATGCAATTAATCGTATTCTTCGCTACCTGAAGTCACGTCCTGATCTTGGCCTTTTCTACTCTTCCACTGCTTCGCCGCATTTATCTTGTTTTACAGATGCTGATTATGCTGGCTCTCTTACAGATAGGAGATCTACCTCTGGTTTTTGTACCTTTTATGGTAATAATCTTATCTCGTGAAAAAGTAATAAACAGAATGTGGTATCTCGTTCTTCTGCTGAAGCTGAGTATCGTGCTATGGCCCTTGGTACATGTGAAATAACTTGGCTTCGGTCTTTGCTGACAGAGTTGGATTTTCCTGTTTTTGGTCCTTCTACTCTACTATGTGACAACAAGTCTGCTATTATGCTTGCTTCTGACTCTGTTCTTCATGAAAGAACTAAGCACATTGAGGTTGATATTCACTTTCTCAGAGAGAAAGTACGATCTGGTGACCTTCAGACAGTCTTCGTTCCTTCCTCAGACTAGCTTGCCGATATGCTTACGAAGTCTGTTGGTCCGTCTATCACTAATTCTCATCTTGTCAAGCTGGGTTTAGTTGATATATTCTCCCCAGCTTGAGGAGGAGTATTGGAAATAATTTAGTTTGTTGATATAGTTATTCTCTAGTCTTTTATTTAATCCTTATTTATAAGGACTTTTCTGTAATTTGACCTTGGTAATTAATATAAATTCATGCCAAGCTCTCAGAATGAGACTTGACACAATTATTCTTAAATTCTTCTCATGCATTTAGGAAATTAGAACATAGGTAAAAATAAATAAATAAAAACAAGAAAGATTACCAAAGTACTCTTGATGAGGGTCACTTAGCCTCCGAAAGACAATCCCTAATGAGGGTTCAAAAACATATTTATTCCGACTCCAAGGGAGAAATGCACTAGAATACCTGTGTACCATGAACCCGGATATGCATATGGTAATGTTCATCTCCTACCAAAAACATATCATTTACGAATATTATCAGGAGATCCAATATAGTTCCTTTTTCACTCCACAGGGATCAAGATCAATATAACATAGAAAAGCACGATGTCCATGAATAACTTGCTCATCAACACCACCTTTCAGAGAACACAATTTTCTTGGAGTATACATTGTTCCCTTTTACAGGCATCTCCCATCCATCAACCTTACACTAAGATCCCTATCCTAAATAACCACCTCATACACCTTGCTAGAACTACTACCAGCCGACTTAAGCTGACGAACTCCAATCTCCTTTTTGTCTGCCCAGTGCAAACTTTAACAGCACCTTTTCTGCCTCTCCTTTACAAGAAAATCTAGGGATCAACTACAGAGTAGTGATGTTTGTCACACAAACCACACACAACATTTCATTACACTAGATAAAGTGTGATTGTGCTCAAGATTGTCATCCAATATTAATGTTGCACACATTTGGTGTGTTTGGATTCAACAAGATCTTCTTAGTCACGAGTTAAAACAGCCGGGAAGTGATCATAAATGCTATCATGCTCAAAATTGTCATCCAATATAAACGTTGCACACATTTGGTGTGGTTGGATTCAACAAGTTCTTCTTAGTAACGAGTTAAACCAGGCAGGAAGTGATCATAAGTGCTAAAGACGTTTTCTTTGAAGACTAATCATTTAGGTGGGATCAAGTTTGTAATGAAGTTTCTCGAATTGGGATCAAGTTTGTAACAAAAATTCTCGAATTGTTTTTCGGGTTGTGTTATGAGCAACTGTTTTTCTTCTGCTTGTTTCTTTTTCTCTTTCTTCGTAGGTAGGTCTATTGACTTCCTCTCCTTTAATAAAATTTGGTACTTATCAAAAAGAATGTATGAAACCTTGGTACAAACAACTAACAGAACTGAAGTAAATCTAGCAAAAATAATAGTGAAACAGAGATGACAAAGCAAGAACTCAACAAGAGGTTTGAATAGCCCGGAAATGATCCCCTTAGAGCTATTCCAATCTTTTAAAAAAACACTTATTGGCTTATATACTAAAACAATGCAAAATCATATGGCATGAAGTGTAAATAATGAAGAAAAGAACATATGGCTGTGTCATAAAATTAAAGGAAAGAACAGAAGTCAGTGTTGCCAACTGCAAATAGTTGGGAATTTTGATAAGATACCATTGACAATGATCACAAAAAATTGATATATATGACAGTAATGAAAAATAAATTTCAAAATCAGTGTATTGAACATACTGCTTGGCTTCTTGCTTTGATTGACCAAGAGGTCCCCAGAATAAATCATCTTCAGCCTTAGATTTCGAATGAGCAGAAGAAGCAACAGAGTTGATCTGGATAGGAGGTGCAGCCTTAGATGGAGATGATCCAGAAAGAGGCCATGATGTACCATTTCCACGGGTTCCTCTAGTTGGCTGAGCTTTCTGAGGAGTTGGTATCTGAACTTGGTGTGTAACAGAAGGTCCCACCTTTTTTTCTTGTTCCTTTTGGATATCCCTCAATGATGTGGGTTTTGAAAGCTTTCCCGAGTCAGTTGACCAAGCTGGAGCAGAAGAAGGGTTGACCTGGTCACCCTTCCAAAGAACAAAATCTCCTAAAGAAGGACCAGATGGTGGAGCAGGTAAAACTTCCTTTTCTTGCTGCACCTGACGAGAACTCTTGCCTTTCTCAATAGGACTCGACACAACAGATGTATCAGCCCAAGCAACAGGAGTTGAGGCTGAGGCCTTAACTCCCAAACCCTTACCTTTTCCAGACCTTTTCCGACTCTTTTTCGTGTCTTTGGCCTGAATAAAATCATCTTCATCCATAGCTGAATCCATCTGGTTAGTCGTAATTGGTAGTGAAGACAGAATAGAAACATTGTCAGGAACATCAAGGGCTCTTTCATTAGATTTTGCCAGAACTTCTTCTGCCAACAAATCATGTAGCTGACTCTTCCTGCCCTTTGGATCTGATGCAGTCTTAGGCTCCGAATTGGTGACAACCCCAGTCCAAGGCATCGAGGAGTTCATGGCGTTAACAGATGTGGCGGCAATATCATTAACAATCATTTCTGTTTGTGCTGTCTGCTGTTCTTCCTGCTGGATTTCCAAAAGTGATTTTGCCTTGAGACCCGGAGCAGGTTTCCAGGTTCGATGTCCCGAATGTATTTGTCTGTTTTGCAGAGATGAGGAATCAACTTCTCTTGACCCATCCTTGCTTTCGACAGTTTCAACTTTATTACTAGAAATGCTTCTAGATAACAAGCTTTGAACTTGTTGAGAATCCACAATAGCTTCAATAGACGATGTGGTGTCTATAGTTTTCGCTGGAAGTGTCCCACTAATGGCTTCCCCACACATGTCTAAGTTCGGGTCTGCAAAATTTGTCCCCTGGTCTTCAGATTGTTTTGATTGTTGCGAAGGAGATGCATTAGGTACTCCCTTTGCTGTATCCGAAGAGGATTGTTGTGCCTTTGAATTCTTTTGCTTTCTGGACTTCTTCTCAGAAGCTTTCTTTACCTCACGTACTTCAACGCATTTTGCTTCTTTCAACAAGGGTGACTCACTATGACATTGTTCCTTTTGAACTTCTACTTCGTCGGGAATGCCTAACTTCACATCATTGATTTGTTCAGATATAAATGTTTCATTGTCGCCAGTCCCTGACGTAGAACTCGTAATAGCGTCAGAGGTATGAACCATGACAGGTTCATTGATTCTATGCTCTTGAATTATGGCAGCATCACTGTCTGGAACCATGTCATGTTTCGGCTGAACAGAAGGCTCATGTGAAGAGTTCTCCATCACCTCCAATGAGTGTATGCCACTTGTCACCGCAGACACCTGTAACAAATCCTTTTGCAGAGCTCTACCAATTTGTTCCATCTGAGGGGCATCCTTACCTTTCTGAAGAGTAGAATTCTCAAAAGGCTGATGTGGCATGGGTAGGGGAGCAGAATCGGAACTAACATGGTAACCAACATCTTGTGAAACTTGTGGCAACTGTGAATTAACATGAAACACTTCAAGTGGTGACCGAATCCCGAGATGATCAACTGGACCATTCCCAGCTGGTATAGCACCAACCGGTAGATGTCCATACGGCTCACTGAAATGTAGATGAGACTGATGTTCGGAGAGAACTTGAGAAAGCAAATGTTGTTGTTGTTGTTGTTGTTGCCGTAATAGCTGTTGTTGCTGCTCCTGATTCTGTTGCTGCTTAAGTAACAAGAGTTTATCCAACAGAGATAGCTGCGTGGGAACAGATGCTTGGGAACGTAACTGATGTTGGGACAACAAGTACTGCTGTTGCAGTAAATTTAACATCTGTGGATCTGGAGACAGACCAGAGGAGAGTAACTTCTCTTGTGTTACAATGCCAGAGGGGTGACCTACAATTTGGGGAATTATATTTGTTAAAGATGGCTGATTTGGCGATTGAAGCCATTGTTGTTGAACCCCATATGCTTGGGGAGGGATATGCTGACTATGATGCATGTCACCCTTCATGTCCAAGCCACCTTGAATGGGGAAATTTGACCAACTAGTAGCTCCATTATTGGCGGCCGAGGAAGAAGATTTGTCTGCTACACCTTGTAGGATAGACATCAAATCCACATTCTGAGGGCGAGGAATCTGCTGAAAACCGTCTGGCATTGAAGGTAAGACTTTTGAATGTTGTGTAGGAGACTCAGATGCAATCTCTGCCTTTGAAACCATGGTCGATGCATCTCTCCCTGGCCAATATGAATGGGGATTTGGTGAGGACCTCTGTCTTTCAAGAGACATTCTTTGAGTCAGTAAGTAATTTAAGTCATTTCCACTTTCTAACATTGGAGGCATACCACCAGGATTATTCCCGATGTATCCTTGCAAACCTACAAATCAATATAGAACCTCCCCAAGTGAGAAAAATAAATAAATAAAAGCATGTAACAACAATATAATCTGCAAGGAAGATAAAACCTAATTTCTTTCATCAAGCAACCAACCTTCAGAGAGAGCAAACTTCTCTAAAGGGGAGCTGCGCTTGTTACCGGACATCAATGACTCCAAAAACCTTTTCTCAGCTTCAGTCACCGACTCATGTCTATTCCTTGACTCATTATTTATAATATCAACCTCACTTGAACTTGCATGAAGCTTTCCAAGACTAGTGAACGTTTGCCTACTTAGTGTCTCTGCAACTTCACCCTGTTGTGGTGCACCAAAACCAGGTGGGGGCCTTGCTTTAGCTCGTAAGTGTGGCATAACATCCCCAAGTGATGAGAAAGGAGTGTCAGGTGACGCACTTGTTAAGCGAACTTGCAAGTCTATTCCAAAATACCCGGCCTCGAACCATCCAATAAGATCACTTCCAGAGAAGGGTCCCTGAAGTTCACCTTGGGGGTCTTTGTAATACAGGGATAATTCCTCTGGAGAAGGCTGTGGCAAAGAATTTCTGGCTTCACGTTCCCTTTCCAAGACTTCAGATAATTGCCTTCTAATAATGGAATCCCGAGTGAAATCTGAATGAAACTCATCCCCAGCTTTCCAGTTCCGTTCATCTTTATAGTAAGACGATCCAACTGCCGAGCTATTCTCCCATGCCGTATCTCGATCCTTCTGTAGAACATGTGAGCGATCTCCCAGCGACTGAGATCTCAGTGGAATGCGTGGATTAGTGGCACTTCCCTGCAAGCTTGCTTCCATGCTGATTCCCACCTCATCAGCCCCCTTATGGGGAGCATTCAAAGCTGCACAAAGAGCACCTCAGGAATCATCTTCTTCATTATCATCATCAAAGCCTTGTTATCCCAAATGTCCAGGGTTGGCCCAAAGAATCTTGTTCATTTTTACTTTTATCTAAACGAAGAATCTTGATGCACTGTTCAATGGTCCTTGGGTAAGGAGTTCCCAAATCATAAACAAACTAAACTAGATGATCATAATCATCCAAAATCCAAAGTACGGACTTTTTTCGGAAGCACACATTTTTTTTTTTTTGTAAAACAAAAACTAATGTGATAAATGAGAGGGAAATGATCATTTAATTGGATTTATTTGTTTACCAGGGAGACCTAGGTGGGCCCCATAAAATAGTGATTTAAATACCCTTGCGTGGCATAATGAAGATTTATATAAATTATTGAGTTTACGTGCAAATGATTGCAATGTACATATGGTAGTTACCTTCTACACTAAACTTGTTATCATGGTATGTCTGAAGGTTTTGAGTTGTTGATCGACCAGTAATTTCATCCTTATAATCATCTAGAGCAGACGGTAAATCTTCTCTACTACCTGTTCAACCATAGGTAGTTCAATAATATTAAATGAACATAATCAATCAGATCTTTTTGGAAAAGATAACAATATACACATAGGCGCACAAACATATTTATGTACTTGAATCGATATATCATGGATAAGTGCACTACCAAGCTCAGTTCGTCCCAATTGCACATCTGTGGAGTTCCTTACAACAGATCCATCTTTATAAACCTGAGGCGCTCCACTACTAACTACATCCCCGATGACAATTCCCTTCAGAATTACCTATTAAAGAAGAAATACAATTAAACCAACAACAAGTTAAAAGACAATTTTCACCAAAAATTGCAAACCAGATTACCGATTCTTCAGGGTTAGGTGCAGAGAGTGCTAGAGGCTCTAAGGGTTCATCATGCGTCAGAGAAGATGGTACGTCTGTAAATCCATCTAATTGTCTTCTATAGGAGGTTCTCACATCAGTCATCCTGTATATATCAAGCAATTTTGTCCTACTATATTTCAAAGGAAAAGGATCTCCATGAGCACTTTCATCCTTGTCCAATACAGTACCCAACAAATGTGAACGAGAAGAAATGCTGTTTAAAGCACTTTCACCAGAGCTGACTCTTCCACGACCAATGGAGAAGGTAGAAGGATTTTCCCCTCGCCCCCTACCATAGCTAAATGTGGGGGGTTGTTTATTTGGTGTTGGAGTGTGGTGATGGGGAGGCTCTCCCCTTCCCCGACTTTGGGAGGAGTTAGACCGCCATGGTTGTGGTCGATAATGGTCCGCCTCCCTATCCTCCTTTCCATGGTTGGTTAGATGAGACAATACTTTATCACGAACCACCTCACCATCTCTGCTAGAATCCGACAACTTCTCGCGCCAACTTTCTGACTCCTTTTCATCTGGGCCCCAACGCGTGTTCCATTTGCTCTCACGACGCTGATCATAATTACTGTCCCTGTTACTTGAATCGGTCCATCGGTCAGATGGAGCACGGCGTGCTTCTCCAGAGTGTCTCATGGAGTTGTCCACCCACCGATCCGTTTTTCGAATATCCCCAAGGTCTTTATCCCCAGCCCTCCAACGATCTCTGCGGATAGAAGAATTGTTGTCTCTTTCTTCGTCACGCCAGCGGTCACGTCGACCAGATTCCATATCATGAAAGGCTGGCCTGAAAACATCCCTTTTCTTTTCAGTATCATGGATTTCCTCATCAATTCTTGATGATTTTGAGATATCTGAGTGACTAGCATAACCCGGAGGACATGGGTTGAGATGGGATTCCTGTATAGTAGAGAAAGAGCGAAATCTGAGTCAGTATTAAAAGTTACTTCAAAACAATGAGGGTGGGAATTTAGTTGATCAAAACATAACCACGCTATAACGCACCCCAGTTACCACACCATGCTTATTCTCTCCAGGCTTTGACTGAAGCCACTGGGGTGAAAGAGGGAGAGGATTATCGGATCCTTGTATGTCTGCACAAGTCACACAAAAGATGAATATTAAGTCTCATCCAAGAAGAAGCAAACAAATCAAAAGGGAAATGCTATCAGATTGGCAAATGTAACACATTTACCACAAGCACATGCAGTTCTATATTAAGTCTTTGGATGAATGTGTTAGGTTTGTTTAGCAACATAAACCAAATCCAAATGCAAATTATACATGCATTTTTCTTTTAAAAAGTGTATTGCACAGCATGATTTTTCAAAGATTTGGTACATTTAGCACACTTTTAATGATGTATTATTCGTAAATTATACATGTATTATTATCCACAAATTATTTGAAAAAAACACTTCAAACAAAACTAAACAAAAAACATCTATTTTATTTCATTTTATTTTATTTTATTTTTCTTTCACCTTAAAAGATATATAATTTGATAGACAAACCCAGATTATACGTATTTTCTGTATGGCAAATTGCCAGCTATGAATTGAAAAACAGTTAGCAATAATGAATCTAGGGCCACTCCAGACAACAGAACACATAGGATTTAAAAACAATGTACAACACCCATTAATCTGGCCATCGATTACACACAAGCAAATGCCCTTCGATCTACAAATATAATAAAGGGAAATGCATAAAGCCCAAGTGTCCCTACCCTTTTAACTAAGTGATTCACAAAAAGAATAGACATTCCTATTGCAACATCCCAGTGACAATGTACTCCCAGTTACTGATACTATGATTCCAATTAAGATACAGATGCAGCTAACAGATAAGAGAGCTTCAATAGTAAGGTATGTGCCTGACAACTGTAACATGTTCAAAAAACAAGCCCAGTGACTTCATCTTTTTTGTTGGTATAAGTATAATTTTATTATAAATGAAAGAAGGTAGAGGGAACATGCCTCATCACACGTGATAAGAGGATAAAGAGCACTATCTAACCGGGCTTTGAACAAAAAAATTCCATTTGAACAAAAAAGATCCCTTTGAACTCCTGAAAAAGCTTACACCGAAAAAAACAGAAAACTTAATATACTAATGATTACTTCTTGAAGAGTCTACTTCTTCCCTTCAGAGAATCTTTATTCTTTTTGTGATAGACAGAATCTTCTATTTCTTTCCTTCCAAATCCCCCCCCCCCAACATACAGCAAAGGTTGTTAGGTTCCAGAGAATTCTATCTATGCAAAAAAGCTTAATCTGTCAACTTGGGAATGATGCCATAGCAGACTCAAAAAAGCAAAATTAAATGGAGAAACTCAATAAGAAACTAGTAGAGAGAGGGTGCCAGCTTGCTAAGTTAGTTAAAGTTTGCAAGTGCCCTCACTATGGCCTCTGATCAAAACCCCCCATTACCTTCTAATTACTGACCATAATCTCGCTTTCCTAGCACACAAAAAAAAAAAAAAAAAGGAAAATAAGATTCACAAGGAATAGTTATTGATTATCGCCTTGGTGATAGCTGCCGCAAGAAATAGCTATCTAGACGCAAGCACTCAGACAGATTCCTTCATTTTCTCTTAGGAGGCATTAGCAGTTGTCCCCATTGTTGTTCCCTTTATTTGGGATAAGGCATAGATGATGCCATACAAAACCTTTTGGATTAAACAACACCCTTATACCTGCATTTGTGTGATGACTCAATCCCCTGATTATTATTTATTTTTGTTATATTCATGATTGTTCATTTCGATGATACTTTGATTTACCCATTATCTACAAATGAGCATGAAGAACACTTAATGCAAAATGATGAGAGTTTTATGATAATATGAACTCAAAATCACTCAAAGAAGTGTTCATGGACAATCAAGCGATTTTCTAGGGGTTTTATTGTTCTTCGTAAGGATTCAGTGTGGATATGGAAAATACTCTCCAAGGAAGCCATCCAATTCCAAATGAAAAAGGAGACCTTCAAAGAGGTTTGTGCACTCCAAACGTTTATAGTTTGTGCCTAAGAGACAGTGAGTCCATGAATCACTTACTTCTACATTGCCGTTTCGCAAGGGACACATGGTTGTTTTTTTTCAGACTCTTTGGCATTGTTGGCTGCTTGCCGAGGTCGGTGCAGGATCCTTTTGGCTCTTGGATGACTTTGGGCTTGCCTTTTAGATTGGCCAAAAGGATTCTTTGGTCACTCTTGCCTTTTGCAATTTGTTGGGTCTATGGAAAGAAAGAAATCAGGAATTTCAGTGACTTTTGATAACGTCATTGTATCTATTAAAGGTTTTTTGTTTTGTTGGTGTAACGCCTTTGACGAATTTAAAGGTGTGTTTTTTGATGATTTTGTGGGAAGTTGGGATTGGGTATGTACACTTTCATTGTAAGGGCTGGGTTTTTCTTTTTGGCTGTTTTCCTTGTATTTTGGTTGGTCACCTCGACCACTTTTAATACAAATTGCTTTTATTGATAATAAAAATAAAAAATAAAAATAAAAATACTTTACTTTTCAAAAAATAAAAATAAAAAATAAAAAAGATATGGAAAATACTGAGGCATTGTTGCGTACTGAAAGCTTCGTCTATGAAATCACCTCAATGAGCCAATACCCACCTAGAAAAATCCTAGGCATGCGCTAATCATGAGGCAGTCATCTATGCTGTCAAGGCACTGAAGCACTAGGCGTCAAATCATCCGCATAGGTATTATAAACAATTTAAGATAGTGTGTAACCCACACAAAAATAGAACATCCAAGTATAAATAACTAATATAATATTTCAAACCTATTTCTTACATTCATTCATGTTGACTTCAAATAAACATAGCACCAATATATATTTTTTCAACCAATAGAGTGATTATTTTTATTTATTTTTTATAGATAAGATGGAAAAAAAAAACAATACAAAGAGAAGTTCAAGATAGCCAACCGAGAGAAAGAAAAGAAAAAAGGATACTAAGTATCCAAAAGATCATAAACCACTTCCCAACGAACTAAAAAGTCTTCAAAGAAGACTTAAATAACTCTAATCTAGTATTGTTAAATGTGACCACATATGCAAAGAGCCTTTGGATGTGGATGAAGACATGAAATCTGGGAGATATCCGATGAAGAAAAACAGAAGATGAAGCACTCAAAAAGGTAGTAATTCAAATGACAACAGGAACGGAAACAACGACAATAATGTTAGTGGTACCGGAGACATGCCGTGATGGGTTAGGCATGAGTGTGTGGAGTGTATGACGGGTTGCCCATATCAGTAATTAGTAAAGAATAAATACTAAAGACTAAAAAAGGTTGTGTAAATTGTATGAAGCTATTGATAATGTTAGATAGTTGTTTTTTGAGTATGTATTTTTTGGTATAGCATGCATGTTAAATCTGTAATTGTAATCCATTAAAGTCCATATACAAAATAAATTTGAGGTGTATCATTGCTAACATGTTTAGTATTTTGTTTTCATTTTTTTATCAATTTTTGAACAAAAAAGAAAACAATATGTCATTGCAAAATCGCATATGTGGTTTGGATATGCCCACCACATACCATCACTGCTCCAATATCATTTTCCCATTTTTAGGATGGAATATCTATGCAATACAAAACCAGTCATACTCCCACTCCCACATGCCCTTTCTACCTACCTATATATATCCATTCTTTATAGGGGAATGACAATATGTACAACACAAAAATAATCCCCCCCCCCCTCCTCCCGTTTTTGATTGGTAAAGAACCCACGAACAAAAAGGCTCTTTCTATTTCTTTTACATTTTCGAGATAGGGTTGTGTGAAACATGGGCCAAATCCTCTCTTTTCTCCACTAGTTTTTTTTTCATTCTTTTTTTGCTAGGCAAGCAAGATTATTGGTTTTGATTCAAGGTTGTACTATCAACACTAAAAAACTTCAACTTAGCAAGCAGGCATCTCCAATAGTTTCTTACTAAACCTACGCATTTAGCTTTGCTCTTTCAACTCTACTTTCACATTGAATGACTTTTGTGCTCTATTACTATCTTCCTTTAATCTCCACGCAGATAATTCTTATTATGAAATAAGTATTTGAACAAGTGCATAAATAAAAAACCCTTTTTTGATAAGTGCAAGCTTGAAAGCGAAGCTTTTAACCACACCAAACCTCTGATCCGATTTCGAAATCAAAGAATAATAAATAACAATAACAAATAATACCAAAAATTGGGGTTCCAACATATTGTGGCCTCGAGGAATAAACAAATCAAGTAAATATTAGTTATAAAGGCTAATTTTGGATAAATACAACATCCAAAAATATTGGTTGAGTGTGAAAAAAAAAATTGAAATTTCTGCCAATAAACTAGGTCTTGAATCAAACGTAAATAAAAAAATCTGTGTCGCCAAGCTAGGGTTTTTGTCTGAAACTACGTATGAAGAAATTTATACCAAACTTCATAGAAAAAAAATGAATCGAAACTAAATCTCTTGAAAACGAGACCAACAATGGAACAAATTTGTAGACGGCGTACCTTTGGGGACCTGATGAATGGTGTTAGCAGAGACATAAGGACGAAAATCAGCATTATTTCGTTCCGCCATGGATGATGACAGAAAGTTGCAGAGCTGCGAAACTCGAGATGTTGAAGAAAAAAAACCCTTTTTTTGTATTCTGGTTGGCTTGTTCGAGGAGAGAGTGAGACGGGAGACGGATGTGCGGTAAGAGGGACGAACAAATATATAGTAAGGGAAAGTCGAGATAGAGAGAGAGAAGGATAGACGAAAACTGAATTAGTATCCTGTACTTCCGCTGTTAGATACTAAGACGACTCTCCGCTCTTTTGTACTAAAGTTTGACTGAGATTTCTAAGATTCGGAATGATGTATTAGATCTTGATTATGGTCGATACTACATTTTTTCAATGTCTATTAATTAATTAAATAAAATTATATATGTTTCCTTGACGGCGGTCTTCGTTGATAGACTAATGCATAATAATCTAAGTACCCTCAAATTCCACTTGAAACCAAAAAGAATTTGATTTCTTTTCTAAAAATTCAGTCATCTTCAAATAAACATGTTTACCATAGTAGTCCTCGATCTTAAGAATAATTCATTTTAACCTTCAATCTTATAAAACAATAGAGGATTTTTTTTAGATGTAGAAGAGTGAGTTTTATATATAGAAAATTCTATGATTTTATATAAGATACTATGGTGAGATTCAAAATGATGAGTTGAGTATGAGATTAGTAAACTAAAATTAATTTACTGAAAGATTGAAGAGCTTAAAAATTATTAGATTTTTGAAAAAAATGAGACTATTTAGATTATTTTTATTACTATAGAAAAGAAAATGAGTGAAGTCAAAGGAAACATATTATTTTTATTATTTTATTTATTTTTTACTTTTTTTAATTTAATCTTTTTTTTTTATTTGAGGGGGGGGGGTGTTCAAGAAGGTTAACATGACATGTAATTGGTTCGAAACATAGAGGATTGTCGAACCCCCTTGTTGGCTCTTTCATGTTTACGTTATACTGATAAAATCTATGTTTTTAAAATCCAATATCTATGAACAAAGCATCGTGGCATTTAAATTTAAAATCAACTATATCTTTATAGTGTTGATTTAAAAATAAATAAATTGAACTCTTATTTGTAAACATCATAATAATAGACCTTTGCGGAGGGACTCCTCTTTAAATAGTTCTTAAGTTTTGGGTAATTTATTAATAGTCCATATAGTAAATTTTTATTTTCTTAAGAGTCCCAGACCTCACCTCCAACATTTCTCACACTTGAATGTACCACCTATTTGAATTCAACCTTCTCATAAAATAAAAATTAGATTGTTGGCATCTCAATTGAGTTTCGAATACTCCATTTTGTTGGGAAGGATTTAAGAAAGAAGAAGAAATCATTTTTAAGGGTTTCTCCAAATATTTTGAAGATATATGTAAAAACTATGATTTTTTCACTTTTTTCATAGTTTTTGATGAAAATCGACCAAGAATGATTCTTCGGGATTGAAATCATATAAACAAGCCATTATCTTAAGTTTTTAGTCGATCTTTCCATGTAGTTTAGTCGAAAAACTTGAAAATTGATAATGGATGGGTTACTAGTGTCGACTTCACCACTTTTTAATGACAATAAAAATTATGAAGTCGACAATATATAAAAAATGTCAAATTCGACAGTAAATTAAAAAAACGGTGAGTTCGGCAATAATGAGGGACCATTTGGAAGAGAAAAATTTACTAAATGTCCTGTCGAGTTATCGAAAACTTAGGGATTATTTAGAAAGAAATTCTTTTACGAGAGCCCTTTAAGTGATTTTTCCTAAAATCAACTATATAGAATTGAATGTTGGATTGTCAAACAACATCATATTAAGTGACTTAATAAACTAAAATTAAGAGAAAATATCTGAGATTATTTTGATTTTCAATGAAGTCGATTATAGTCTAAATTGTACTAATAATTCAAGTCAAAAGTGTTTAAAAAATGTGGATTCTATACTAAAAGATGATATAAACATACTTTGAAATTTCAATTAAATAATATGTGGCTTTAAATGGAATTGAATGGGAGAACAAAATTCATTTGGTAGACCCCAAACTGAGAAACAAACATGTGTGCCACGTGGATTGCAAATGAGACCAGAAGTTAAGTTACAATCCAACTCCGGAGAGTATATGATTTGGACTCGTGTAAAACATAACAACATTTAGCCTTAGTGGTTAATTCTCATCAGAAATAAAGTCATAGCATGTCATTGACACGTTTAGAGTTAGGGTTTGGGTAATATTTGAGTTGCCCTCCTTACACGTTGACCTTGGTACCTCTACTAGAGATTAAAAGAAAATGACCTTGGTACCCAATTTATTTATTTTTAAACTAACTCGATCGAAGATCCTTTTGCCAAAAAGCCACTAAAATTCATTATCTTCAACTCTCCCAAAAATCTTATATTATTTTTTAATCTCGAAGTAATTGCTCACTAAAAATGGGAAGTAAAAAAAAAATTCCTGAAAAAGATACAAATTTCAGGTGTGATCGTGAATTTTCATGGATAAATTTTTTCTAATTCAAAACTAGTTTTCCCGACTCCTTGAAGATGACAGGCTTTGGAAATAAAATTAAGATTTACAAGTTAAAAATGATATATGAAATGCGATTGTATGGACTGAAGAACCATTCATCTCTATGGACCGCATGTCAACATGGCGTCCAACTATACCATTTGGTGCCACATGTATGTAGAACATAAAAATATATAATTGAAAAAAGAGATTTTTTCACCGTTGAATTTAAATTTTAAACCTAAGATTTCAATGATCGCCTATTTTTAAACTCAAAATCCAAAGTCAAATTATTATTATTTTTTACTTTTAAAATTTTTTTTTTTTTTTGCAAGTCCAATTTAGACGATAACACAAGAGACTGAGTTGTTATTTGGACCAATGTGGCAGTCCACGTGACCTAAATGTGGATCTCAGTCCATGTAACATTTTCCATATATATATATTTGTTGATCTCGAAGAGAAGACCAAAGTCAAGAGGTATGTCATTAGATTTGAAATATTTCCCTTGCTTACCCTTTAAGCAAAATTGATTTTCCCACCCTTTTAAGGTTTTGACATCACCCTAGGCCCGCTTTTAATACAAGACTCTTCCTTTATTGAAGGTTCGTACATGCATTGTAAATAAAATAATCACATATGATTGGATAAGATGTGGGCCAAGATAATAATGTTTACATTTTAATTACTAAAAATAAGAATAATCACATAATGATTGGATAAGATGTAGGAAAATATAATAATATTTATATTTTAATATTAAAAAAATGTGATGTGATTCCATGGAAAGAGAAGGAAAACAAAAAACACCACGAATTTCTAACCATTAGAACATGAAAGTCAATGTGACAAAACATGTAACTCAATGACACATCATGTGCTTCTGAGATAAATCTTAATTGTTTGGATTTCATGTTTTAATTATTAGGATTTGGTGTTTTCTTTTATTATTATTTTTACATCGGTCAATGGATGCCAATCAAACAAAAAAAAAATCATTTGAATGAATAAATTGCATTAAATTGGATTTTACTTTAAAATTCACTATGTTTCACACTTTATTGATTATTGATGTGTGACACGTCACCAAAGTGTGAAAAAACGTTAATGGTTAGTCAAAGGGGGGCAAATAGGTATCCCAAATATTGATGAAAAAGTAAGAAATGAAATAAATATAAAAAACCATGTGTCATGTTGCAAAGGGGGTTCTATTGAAATTTTGGAGGGGATTGTCTATTTCAGAGTCGGACTTAGATAATTGTACACCCCGTCAGGGGTAGAGACATGATTTTCTTGTGGTGGGGGCAAACTATAGTTAATGGTACATGTGAATAGCTTAAGATGAATGGTTTGAAGGAGAAATTTATATAATAATAAATAAAAAATTGTTGGAAGTTGAAGAAAATGATATTTAGGTCATTCTCAATTAGTCTATGAGAGAAGGCCCAGTCAAGAGGCAATTTCATCTTCCAACAATTGGTGGGGTGGGGGGTGGGGGTGGAAATGGGATATGTAATGAGTTGTAAATACAAGGGTGTCTCAAAGTTCTGTGGGGAAAATTGCCCCCATTGTCTCCTTACTAGCTCCACCCTTTCACATTGTCCAAGTTTTGGTGAAAATTAAGTATACATGCATGGTTTTTCAAAATTGCCATAAGCCTCATTGACTCTGGTCTTCTAATTAGGGTTGTCAAGGAGTCAGGCTTTGGTTTGATTTTACTCGTCGTGGACTAGGTTTGGATTTGGGAACTGTGCCCATTGGGTAGCTTACATGAAGATTGTATCTCATACCTCACTTTCTTGATGTGGAAGTGTGTAAGAATCATAAATGTTTTTTCACCCGTATCTTGATGAGAAGCACCTATGATTCCTGCACACTTCCATGTCACAAAAGTGAGATATGAGGTACAATCTTGAGGTCACTTCAGCCTTATTCTTTCGAGTTGTGTTTTTCTAACTAGAAAAATGCACAATTTAATACATGGTCCAACTCACAAATAGGTCCGAAACCATGCGAACCGGGCTTGGATCATACTATTTATTAGTTGGCTTGATTTGATAGATAGACCAATTTTCAATACTGACCTTCGAGAATACATCAAAATATCATTGTCTTCAACCTTCTACCAAAAACCTTCTGATATATCTTACCAAAACCTACCCTCTTCAACCTACCTTGAAATCTCATTGTTTTTTGTGTTTGAAGGTCGAAGCAATATGATATTGGAGTTGAATGGGTTAAAAAAGTTACCATTTATTTCTACCCTTTTTAAGTTGTAAAGTATACAAAAAATAAATTTACTTAAAATATATTGTTACCATGCTTACATGTTATTTCATTGTGGGTGTAAATTTTTCGATCTCCTATGTTGAGCCTTGGGACTATTTAGTTTGAATTATTTATTTATTTATCTCTTTGTATAGTTGTTCTAAAATCCTTTGTTATATCACATATTATCCTATGTTCAGAGTAATCAGGTATTAAAACACACGATTCTTTTGAGACCTAGTCAAATTTTGTATACACGATACAGAAATATTCGTAAAATTCTCCTTATTAGGAGTTGACTGATTAATTCGACAAATTGGCAAATCAATCAACAATCCCTTGATTAATCATGGAATATAGAAACATTTTTAACCTTTAGCTCCCAAATTCTAGCTTTTTTTAACATTCAAACACCAAATAAATTGGGATTTAGAGAGAGGGTTGATGATGATAGGTTTTGGTAAGAAATCCAATAAAATATTTTGTATAATCTCCGAAATTTTGCCATTTTTTTACGAAACTTTTATGCTTTAACTGAATTGAACCCTCGCTGAGTAATTACCGAATCCAAACTGTCACTATGAATAACACGACGATCACGTGTCAATGCTTTGATATGGTGTCGTCACTATTTAAATAGTTGGTCCATATGTCATCGTTTCAAACTCCAAATCCAAGCATATTGCTCGTTTGGGGTTGTCCCGAGAGATCCTGATTGTACCCTTCATCCCCTTAAGTCAAGAGTGCAAAAGTTCATGTTTTTACACCCATCATTCACCAATGGATCTATTGGTTTGTGTTTATTTTCACCGTGACCATATTTTATTAACTTCTATCTTCTATCTATATTCGATCAAGGAGTCCGTTGCTTAGTTCATATCATGCTTCAAAATAAGTTGCAATAATTTGAGTTTTGTTGGCAATAGTTGCTAATATTTTGTATATGTTTGTTTTTTACCATTATATTCCTTATATCCTTTGGTATTATATTCTCCAAAATATGTATGTAGTGATTGGTAACAAGGCCTCTGTGCCTAGATCGACTAGGTGCAAAACACCGATGACTAGGTGCACCCTCCGAAAAAAGCCACACTTGCTTCATTTGTACGATTGCACTCCAATAAATAAAAAAAGTTGCACTATTTATCTTCCCCTCCCCCCTTATTCTTCCTTGACCACGATCACAACAAAAAATTAGAGTTTCTTTACCTTTATGATCTAATGTCTTGGCCTAAACATACCCACAGGTCGAACGATTGGAAAGATGTTGAAAAACTTCTTTATGATTGTAGTATCGAATCATGCTTGATCTTATAGTTTGAAGAAGATCACTTCGAACTACATAACTAATCACATTTAATGGGGGAAAAATAAGAGGATGGGAATAAATTTTTGGGGATCCATCATTGGATCAACGATAGCAATGCACATATACATTCATAAAATGGGAAATTGAAACCTCTTCCATACAGACCATGAAGGCAAGGTCTACTAGAAACACATGCAAACACATGAAGTGCAGCTAGTATATTAAGTTGGAGATTATAAAGACAATAAAATGTACAATAAGATATTTTTTTAAAGGTTGGGTGCAACTAGTCACTCCCTTCATGCTACCATACAACATTTCTTTCATAAACACCATACCATCAAGCCCCAAAATATTAATAGAAACTTGCCTAATGAGATAGGGATCGAGGGAACCATAAAAGGCAATCATTCCCGTAAACGTTGATGTCTATATCTTAGTTGTGAATAATCTTATCCCTAATGTCATAAGGTTTTGATCTACCATTACTGGATTCATGATTGATGTTGTCGAGTTCCTTAATGAGAATGATGTCATCACCTTAACCATAAATATCTACACATTTTTTTTTCCTTTCTTTCTAAACCTCTATTACTAAAATCTTCCTTATGAACTACGCCTTCTTTCATGGGCATCCGAAGCACACAATGGGTATCCTGGGCCAAGGGTTGACCATGAACTTACGACGCGCTGAAAATGTTGAACTCCTTAAAAGTAGAATACTATCATGCCACTGAGGGGTAATACAAATTTAAATCTCGTAGAGTTAAATTTCATTGTCTACCCATGACCACTATGAACCGAAGCTTCTTTTGTAGATGCTGCGACTTACTTGTAATGGCTTTGTTCCGAGCTAATTATTTTAAGTTGTATTTATTCCAAAGTAAGATGAGTGCCCTTGATTTTGCATATCTGAAGATAAGAGTTTGGTGTTCAAGTTCTTGCCATTGTCAAGCAATGAAAGTAGAATTGTTTACTGCACTCGTCATTGTTAAAACAAGAAGAAGAAAAAAAAAAAACTCTAGAGACCAATTAAGTAGATATAAAATTATAGTGAGCAAGAATTTGTGTTGCACCAATTAGTTTAGTTGATAAAGTATTTGGGTGATGATTCTAGAGACTTGGGTTCAAATCCCATCAACATCAAATTATTGATCTCATTAAAAACAAACTCACCGATAAAAAAAAAAGATAAGGGAAATTTACTTAAAGGACCCATGGCAGAAGGACTTTTTTTCTAAATAGTCCTTAGGTTTTGGGTGATCTCTTACTAGTCCATTTAGTAAACGCTTCTTCTCTCAATAGTCCTTGGATCTCATCTCAAGTGCATAATTTATTTGAAATATTGAAACTGCCATTTTCTTATCTTTTCACATAGTTAGGTTTGCAACAATCCTTGACCATGAATGACTGATGGGGAATGATATAATCTACTTTTGAATGTTTAGACACATTTTTTGGACTTATTTCGATGTTTCATCAAGAAAAGTGAAGAATAAAGTTGAACTCGTCAGTAATTAAATAGTGAACCCGACACCAAGTGGTGAATTCAACGCTATAAATGTGAATCGGAATTTTCATTTTTATCTTGAGTTCAATATTGGGTAAATTTCCTTGGAAAACCCAAAAATACATAAATCATAGTTGAAAATAAAAAATTACTGTTTAATCATAAAAAAATTCAAATCTCAAATTCATTCTTCATTTTTCTTAATAAAACATCAAAATAAATCTAAAAAATATGTCTAAATGTTCAAAAGTGAGAATATCATTCTCCATTTGTCATTCATGATTATACATCGTTGAAAATGATCGCATTGGCCGTTGGAAAAACCTAAGCATGTGAAGAAGATGATAAAAGGGTAGTTTGGGTATTTCAAGCACATTATACTAGTGAGAATTGAGATGAGGTTCAGGGACGGTTAAGAAAAGAAAAGTTTACTAAATGGACCTTAGAAAAATAGTACTTCTGTCAGGGTTCTTTTAAGTAATTTTCCCCCAATGGATGGAAGAAGACAAAAGGATACTTAAAAGAGGGTGTACCGTAAGTAGAAGTTGGTGTAACAATAGAAGGTCTCGAAATAAAAGAGTGGGTACATTAGGTGAGAGAGGTAAGTGATAAAGACGAGACAATAATGATAAAACCAGGACATTCTTGCTAAAACCAAAATATAAATGTTCCTGCAATTAGCGGAAAAGATCACTGTTCGTAGCATTCACGGCATAGAAGAAATCAGAGTGAGAGAGATGGAGTGGAGAGGAGACGAGAAGCAATTACAGGTCACAGCGACAAACTCTGCAAACAAATGCAATATTTCTCTATAAACGAAGACCAAAATAACACAAATCTTTGAAAAACGATGGAGGAGAAAGGTCGTGGAGCTGGCGCGCCACCATCAAATGCAGCCGCCGCCATCACCACCTCAACAAAGGCAGCAGAAGCGATTTTCGCAGAACAAGAAGCTCCTCGTAAGAGATTAAAACGAAAAGCGAACAACTCATCTGGAATCTCTTCAGCTTCTGCGAAGCGTTTCGCCAGAGAGAAATCCTTCGCACCTTTACCTCAAATCCGCAACGGCCCAGTCACCCGAGCTCGCCAATCACCTAATAAGTTCGCAGCCGCCGCCGCAGCCGCTGCTTCCTCAGCTGGCTCAGCTGTCTCTGCTACTGCGGTGACTCCACAGAATCCATCCGAGACGGTGCCGCTTCCGCGTGCTTATACGGATGGAGAAGTAACGGTCTTTACTCAAGAATTGAATTCTGTTAACGAGGATTTACAGGCGCCGTTAGAATCCGTTATAGATGCTGAGTTCGAAGCGATCAGATCTCGTGATGCTAACGCTCATGTTATCCCAACACCTGCAGGTGAGTGTGAAAGATCCAACACGAAACCCTAGTTTTTCATTTTTCATAATTTGTTTGCTTCGATATGGTTCTTTTCAAAATTCTAGGGTTTTGGTTCGTAATTTGGATCCTAATTCAATCACATTTTCTTGTTTATGTTTATCCCAATACCTGCAGCTGAGTTTCAAAGATCCAATTTGAAACCCTAATGTTTTATTTGTAATAATTTGTTTGATTTGATAAGGTTCTCCTCAAAATTATAGGGTTTTTGTTTATATTGATGGTCAAATCCACGAAAGGCTGTTTCTTTAATTTCGTTCTTTTAAATTTGTAGCTTGGTTTTCATGGACAAAAGTTCATCCAATTGAGGAACGAGTCTTGGATTCTTTTTTCAATGGGAAGTCCGAGAAGCGAACGGTTGAAATTTATATGGAAATTAGAAACTTAATTATGAAGAAATTTCATGCTGACCCTAAAACACAAATTGAACCCAAAGATTTGGAGGAATTATCGGTTGGAGAGTTGGATGCGAGGCAAGAGGTTATGGAGTTCTTGGATCATTGGGGTTTGATTAATTTCCACCCAATTTTGGAGAGTGATTCTGCTATGGATGATGCCAATGTGGATGTATCTTCTAAAATGGCTTCATTGGTTGAAAAATTGTATCGATTTGAAGAGGTTAAGCCTCGTCGTCGAGTGGGTCTGAAGGCATACTTGTCTACACCTGTGCCTCCTCGGTTGCTTCCAGAATCGGCTGTTGCTGAAGAGTTGAGGCCAGAGGGGCCTTCCGTCGAGTACCATTGCAACTCTTGCTCGGCTGATTGCTCACGCAAACGTTACCATTGCCAAAAGCAGGTTGGTTTGTTTCTTTAGAGTTAATTGTTTGAACTGATGATTTGTAGATGACTGCTTTGAAAGATAAAAAAATCAAGTTAGGGACACCGTGCATGCAAAATACGTTTGACAAACCAATTTTAAGTTGTTAGATTGCTTGAATAATTATTATGGTGTTGCTTATTTCATTTCAAGTGTTGGGTTTTCCTTTCAGTTATTGGCCAAGGGAGTGTGGGTTATTGTCTAATCTTTGATTGTAGGTTAGAAGTTGCCTTACCTTGGTGCATCTTGCTATAAAGTTAAAAAAAAAGAAAAAAGAAATCCCTCACGGACAACCCATTTGCAAGGATTCCCTTTTTGTAATCATCATGTTCAATGTTTATCATGAGATGTTATTTGAACTTTGAAATTGTTAGATGTTATTAATATATGTAGGGGGCATATATGTAATTTTTTCTTTTATTCATTAATATATAAGTGCCATGACTCTTAGGATAGGAGCCAAGTTTGAATCCTCCCACTTTTTCCATTCTTTTCTTTTTCTCGAAACCCTAATATGATTTTCTACATGGTATCTAGAAAGGGTTTTGGAGTCCTGCGATTTTCTCTGGAGGAGTTTTAGAACCCTGCGACTTCACTAGAATTGATTTCTCTATGTTTTTTGGAGAATTTTTGCAGATCTTGGCTATAAGGAATTCATGCCGAGGAGATTATTTGCCAGTAGAAAATCATTCACGAAAATATCTAAACCTCTGATTGTACTATTGATTATTAGGCAATCAGTTGTTTTATCATGGAGCAGAAGACTATCTTGGGTATATCTACTGATTTGGTTGGAACGCAAATGACTTTCATTCGCTTAAATGGAACTCAAATGCCTTCTATGCGCTTAAATGGAAGTAATTATATTTTGTGGTCAAAGGCGGTAGATAATGTTGTTAAATGGCACACACGACACTATGTGACCATCATAGGCTGTTCGCATATCGCATATGCGGTGAGATATTTAGCAAGATTTTTTTATTTGGGAAAAAAATGCATAAATTTTTTTAAAAAAATCAGAATAAATCTAAAAAAATTCATAAAAATAAATAATAATTAAACAATGCACAAATTTCATATTTTCTTTCATAAATCATAGTTTGTACACCAAAGCGTGCAAGTAAAAGATTAAAAATAGTCAATTATTGAGAAAAGTATTAGGTCAAAGAAATGTCTAAGTAACTAACTCTAATAGTTAGTTTGATACTCTACACAAACATCCATAATCCATTGTGGAACATCTCCACTTTGATTATTGTCGTCGTCGTCGTTGCTTTCATTCTCGTCGTTATCAGAGTCATCACCCTCCTTCACATACATGTCATCCTCCTCAGTCTCTTCTTCTTCAGATCTCATTAATTCTTCATCTCCTTGACTTTGTACTGCTTCATCTTCATCATCATTTTCTTATTGTATCTCATGCTTTTCATCACAACGATACATGGTCTCTTGTTTTTTTTTTCTCCCGGAAAACATGTTGTGGGTTGCAGATGAGTGTATGTTGTCAAGTTTCATCCTGATGGTACTGTTGATGGACTTAAAGCTCGGTTTATTGCTAAATGATACACTCAGACGTACGAGATTGATTATGCCGAGGTTTTTTCCCCAGTTGCCAAGATAACTTTTGTTCGGGTTCTTATTTCGTTACTTGCTATGTTTGGATGACTTTTGTATCAACTTGATATTAAGAATGCCTTCTTCTATGGTGATTAGCAAGAAGAGGTGTATATTGAGCAACCATCTGGGTTTGTTGCTCAGGGGGAGACTGACAAGGTGTGCAAATCTAGGAAGACACTCTATGGTTTGAAACAATCCCTGAGAGCCTGGTTTGAAAAATTTAGTAATGTAGTTATTGCCTTTGGGATGAAGAGATGCCAGATAGATCTCTAAATCTTCTATTTGATATCTAGCCAAGCTTTGATCTTTTCGTCTTTTCCTTCACTTGGACGAGTCCTGGCCCTTAATCGCACTCTTGATATCTTCTTGGTCGACAATGAGTATGGAGGTGGGAGAGGTGGTTGACCTTGGTTTGAGTCCTCCCGAGTCTGTTGTTATGATTAACCCTCTGGTTGGCGAGTTCGGCTCCTGCTCTCTATCCTCGGTTTTCTTTTAGGGGTCGTCTTGATTCACTTCCAGCTTATTGGTGATGTTGCCCGAGCTTTCCTTCTACTAGTTGGCTCGGTCCTTCTTTTCTGTTGGAGTTGAGTAATATGTCTTCCTATGTCGGAAGACTTGACTTTGAACTATGTTTTTTCACTTCTTCCTTAAGTTTGCTGATTCCTCTTTGCTCCTTACTGAGTTGACATTCTCCCTTTGTTCCCTTGTCTTTTTCTTCCTCTATTGTTGGCTATGGTTGGGCCACTCCGCCATTACGCTCTACCTCATCTTCCCCTTCACTTTATCTCACTTGGAATGGTAGTTCAAGACTTCTTTGTTTCTTAGTGACCTTTAAGATAATGGAAGGCAAGAAGGTTGAAGGATGGAACCCTGGTCTGGGGTCCTCTGATGATTTTGTTAGTACTCAGATGACAGAAAAACAGAGAAGAAGATAAAATAGTGAATGCAGCGGCGTGATTTTGTTTAATCCTGAATTGCTCTGACAAATCCGCCTCCCCTTGTTTTACTTCGAGTGGGGGTTTTATAACCCCATGGTTGAACGAATGTCACGATATAACTTACCTAGGTGTACAAGCCGAGTGGGTTATGAGTTGGCTAGTGTAGCTGATTGCACCTTTGGGTTTTGTTCCCACATTTCATTAATGTTGACACTTGAGTTTGATTAGAGGTGTCGTAGTGTATTAATCACTGAACTGATGTGAGCTGACCGTTTGTAGTTGGTGAGTCAGAGAACGTCGTTGTCAGCGTTCCCTTGATTTGTGCTTGTGGATTCTACATTAAATGAAGAGATTTAGCTTTATGATCGGATACTAATTTGTCTTTTAGTGTCACCTTACTCTTGTTCTGCTCGATCTTCCGATTATTCGAAACAATCTCTTGTGTTATCCTTGTTCAATTTGACTTCCCGACTGTTTGTGTGATTCCCCTAGTCAAGTTCTTGAATTCAAGCTCTGCCTTGTGGGCCTAGGCAGGGCACACGTCCTTATCTCAGAGTGTGGTGGAAATGGATCCACAAATTTGATAATGAGTAGGAAACTATTGTGATGGTTCAAATCTCCCCAGGGGTGGAAGATAAATGAATCTGGAAAAAGAGTCAACATTTGAGGTTCTAAGTCAAATTGTTGTATTCTTTGGTATGTAACTCTATTTTTCAGACCTTTCTAACTACTATCATTTTGGTTTAACAATTCCATCAAAACTTGCCTTTTTTGTTTGTTTGGCTGATCTTGATAAATTTTTAATCATTGATCATCTAATTTCCCTTTGTAAGAACATCGCGAATTTCCATACCATGTGTAAAATAGATTTGGGAAGTATGAATCTTCTTTCATCTACTGTCTGCGAATTTTATTTGGTCACATTTCCCCTTTTTCATATTTTTTTTTTGACTTTGCCCCTATGTTTGTTTTGAGCCTAGCATAGATGGTTGTGCCATACTTTTAACTAGAATCCATTGCAATTACTATTTGTTGGGGGCATTTGGAAAGAGAGATACTAGAGCTTTTGAAGGAAAAGAGGAGCTGAATGTCTACAAGCTGATTCAGATTAGAGGGAAAAAAACACTGAGGAGTTAGCTAAGGTTAGGTGCATTAAAGGCAACAACGAGGGAGTCTTGGTAAGAGATGAAGAAATTAGGGATAGATGGTGAGTTTATTTTCATAATTTTTTTTTTATCATCAATGAAGATTTATTAATTATGTGGTTGAGATGACCATAAGGATTACAAAGGCAGTTAAGATGGTGGGGTTAGTTTCTTAAATCATTAAATGAGGACAACCTGAGACTTTGGACCAACAAGAGATACATGGGATATTTGAGGGTATATACTTCTGTAGAATTATGGTCTCAGAAGTGAAAATAGCTCTAATAAAGATGAAAACAGATAGGACAACGCTTATGGGGTAACAAACAATCTAACTAAGAAACATAACACCTCTGTGGGACTAGGAGTAGATAGGTTTGGCTTAGTGAGAGAGAAATATGGAATACAAAAAAATTCTACAAGAAAGAAGAAGAGCTAAAGATTGTTGTAGTTGCAAATCTACTAGGGCTTGTAGACTAGGAGTAGATAGATTTGGCTTAGTGAGAGAGAAATATGGAATACAAAAAAATTCTACAAGAAAGAAGAAGAGCTAAAGATTGTAGTAGTTGCAAATCTACTAGGGCTTGTAGAGATTAGGGCCAAACACTTTTATGCAATTATACCACAAGAACATAGAAAGAAAAATCCAACACGTCTATGAGGTGTATGCAATTAAGTATGCTCCTCTTAAGGCAGAAACTTTGAACACTCTTTAAATAAGGCTTAAGGTGCTGAGGGAAAAAAGGGCATTTCTTTAAAGCATCAATACTTTTTTTTTAGAACAACAAAAATAAAAACCACCAAAATGAAGGGTGACACTGTACTATAAGTCAGGATGTGTTGGCATGTGGTGAAACATATTCGTGCCACTACCCTTCGATACTATGAAAAACTCTAAAAGCAATTATCTCTGTTACATAACTCAGAAAATAACTTTAGACTAACCTAAAGCCCTGCGACAGACTAGGAACTCTTATATCCAAACATGTTGAAATAGCCAAATTGATGTAGGACAACCTAGATTTGTTCGAGTCCAAGGTTGATATGCTTTAGGAAGGTTGGTGGGAAGGGTAATAAGGTGGTGAAGGAGAGAAAAAAAAATATAAAAAATGGTTTTAGGTTAAAAAGATTTATTGGCCATTTTCAGCAAGACGAATTGGGTATGTGAAGTGCAAAGTTTTGCAATAGGGTATTGTAACTAGGTATAGGGTAATCATCACTGTTTTTTTAACTAGGTATAAGTTATGGTCATTGATTGATCTAAAATAGAAAAAAAAGATGATGAAGAAGATAATAGAAAAAGATAGAAGAATTACTATAGTTTAAGGTCATTGTAAAATAGAAAATAAAGAAAAAGAGACGAAGAAGAAGATAATAGAAAAGATAGAAGAATTACTATCGTTTAAGGTCATTGATTGATCTAAAATAGAAAATAAAGAAAAAGAGACGAAGAAGAAGATGATACAAAAGATATAAGAATTACTATAGTTTAAGGTCATTTATTGTTCTAAAATAGAAAATAAAGAAAAAAAGACGAAGTACCTATATAAAAAAAAAACAGATGAAGAAGAAGATAATAAAAAATAATAGAACAACCATCGCAGGGATGGTTGAGTAGTAGACTTGGGTATCATTAGGTTTGCTCCCTAGTTGGTCTCAAGTTCGAATCCCACCAACTATATTCCTGTGGTGGCCACGCACTGGCTTGGACCAAGCAGGCACCAGCCATAGCCTGGGTGAGGGGCGTAGGGACTAGTCAGGATGCGCGCAAGCTGGCCCGAATACTATTCATTATCAAAAAAATAAAATAAATAATAAAATAAAATAATAGAAGAATTACCTTGGAATCAAACCAAGGGTTCTTAGAATCATACTAAGATGACTTCAAACTTCAGACCATATTCAATCACAGAAGAAATCTCAAGAAGAGAGTTGTAAAAATTTCTTTATTCAATAAACTGTGTGAAGTCAATTACATTAATCATATATATAGACTCGTGTTTTAGACTCTAAACTTTAAATAATTGATTTAGACATCGACGCTTTTGACCTTGTCATGCAAATTCCGTGTAGAAGTTATATCCTATTAGTTTTTTAATAATAACTTCTTCAAAAAACATTGGATTCACTAAATCTTGGGCTCTTGGGCTCGTTGGATGGGTAAATGAATAACCTTTCAAATGACTCGGAAACCAACCTAATAGTAATACAACATGTTTTGTCCCCCTCAAAATAAGGTCTAAAGAAAAACGACGTGAATAATACTTAAACTCATATTACTTGGGTGTTCCAACATTCTATTATGCCTTTGTTTCTTGGGTGGAGTTTCAGCATGTTTTCCATAAGGAAAGGTTATCTTTGGTCCGTCCTCCCTTTTGCAATCTACTGGGGATTTTGTAAGGAGAGGATCAAAAGAGTATTTCAGGGGAAAGAGAGGTCATCATATGATGTAATCCTGGATATTTTGGGACTGTTTTTTGGTTAGTAGGCCAAGATTTAGGAGGAGTGTTATTTGAAGATTTGGTCTTCAGATGGGATGTGTTATGTTCCACTTAGTCCTGGGCTGGTTATATGTTGTGCCACTTGTTTCTCTTTGATTGTTGTTTATTTTTGTTGCTTCTTGTACTTTTTGGGAGTTACTTCCTCCTCAGTTTTCATTAACGAAGATTTATTCTTATAAACGAAACTTGTAAAATAATCAGATAAACACTCAAAGAAAAACAACTAATCTAAAAATTAATCCTTACAAAATGAAGTGATAAAAAAATTATCTAGAGTTCTAGACCCAAACAAGCAACAATCTAAATAATTACAAAATTGTCATTGGAACCTGTGATTTTGGCTTGATTTATGTACTGCATTGCAAATCCAATTATGTAATCTCACAATAGGTTGTTGTCCTATTTGATTAGGCAAGAACTCACTTTAGTCATGTACACTTTGAGTATCTTGGGCTCATTGAATAGTTAGTTGAGTAAGGTGTCTTTTGGTATAAAAAATGAGGAGTTGACCACTTTTTGACATATGAAATATTATAAACACTGGGGGTTCTTGCGGCTGTAGTAAAAGCATCCTACACACGTCCTATGATACATGTGTATGTTGTAAGGATTCTTGATAATTTATATTGGGGAGTAGTAGAGGTCATTTAATCACAAAAACACCCTTATTTTAACCTGTTTGAGCAGGATACTTTCTTTTACCTGAAGGTTCCTGCTTGCTAAGTTGGTTAAAAGTCTATGAGTGTAGATACCATGACCTGGGTTCATAACATGCCTTCACCTACTAATTATTAATTATTAACCACTAACTTGCTTATTAAAAAAAGTATAGTTTCTTTTACTTCTGGGTTAGTGCTAGTATTTCTCTATAAAATTGCCAATCTAAAGCAATGAGGATGGATTGTATCATCCAAGAATGAACGGGTTCGCTTGGTTTATGCAATTTGATTTAGCTGACAAAGTGCAATCATTTAGGGATATTCTCTCCATTCTTTGCCCGCTACTATTTATTTACATTTTTATTAGCTTTTGACTGCATTTTTTGAATCTAGTAAAATGATCCTTTCCGTTAGAAAATTGGGATATAGTTCTTCCATTAATTCCTGTTCTCTGCTGATCATGTTCCTTCTTACAGGCAGATTTTGATTTATGTTCTGAATGCTATAATAATGGAAAGTTCGATTCTGGCATGTCTCCTACTGATTTCATTATCATGGAGCCTGCTGAGGTTCCCGGTGTAAGTGGGGGGAGTTGGACGGATCAGGAGACACTCCTTCTTCTCGAAGCCTTGGAGCTTTATGGTGAAAATTGGAACGAAATCGCTGAACATGTTGCCACAAAAACTAAAGCCCAGTGTATCTTACACTTTGTTCAAATGCCAATTGAGGATACCTTCTTGGAAGGTAAGGAAAATTTTGATTCCAATCCCCAAGGAATCACAGATCTGGGTTCAACCAATAATGATTCATGTCCTTCAAAAGATGCTCCTGAAACAATGGAGAACAAAATTGAAGCCAATAATAATGATTCATCTACTTTAAATGATACTCTTGAAACAAAGGAGAACAAGATTTCAACTAATGAGCAGCAATCCTCATCTCCCAAAGTCAACACGTCGGAAGCAAAGGATGCAAGTGAAGTAGTAGAGGTTGCTCAGGAAATGAATGCTAACTGTGCAATTAATGCCCTGAAGGAAGCATTTCAAGCTGTCGGTGCTCTTCCTGGACCTGGAGAGTCATTTTCGTTTGCTGAAGCGGGGAACCCTGTCATGGCATTGGTAAGTTGTCGACATCCCCATGAATGCAAATCTACAATTTAAAAAAAAAATTGCGATTAAGGCCCTGCTTGGTATGCTGCAAATCATTTGCAAATGCAAATAATTTTCTGAAATCAATTTTACTGGTGCTTGGTTACAATGCAAATGATTTGCACTGCAAAATATTTGCATGGATCACCTAAATTCTTAAGAAATTTCAACAAATGATCTGCAGCACGAAAAGTACCACAAATCATTTGCAAAATCACAATGAAATTTTTTATTGCAAAGATCAACCGAACTAAAAAAAAAAGATTCACAAGTGATTTCCCAATGAAGCCATAGTAAATCATTCATCTCAAATGATTTGTATTGTACCAAGTGGGGCCTAAATCATGACTTTTTTCAAAAAATATGAAGTTCTTGAAAAAAATATTTGATTTTTCAAAAAATTGTGATTTAATCGATAGTTTTTATGGAAAAAATACATTTTATTTTTAGCATATTTTTAATATTATCTTTTTAGTTAGTATATAAAATATATATTTCTTTTAAACATTTTTTATACTTCAAAAAAAATATATTTTTACATTTTAACTTATCCCATGTTTTCCTGACTTAATTGAGTTTTGCCAACTTTTTCAGAACCTTTCTCTTGCCTAATTATTCTCAAATCCTGACTTTGTCACTATGCTTGCAAGCTCATTCATCTCATTTGACTATTTTTTCTTTCCTGCAGGCAGCATACCTTGTAGGCCTGGTGGAACCTGATGTTGCTGCTGCTTCAGCCCGAAGTTCACTAAAAGCTATATCACAGGATACTCCTGGCATTCAGCTGGCTGCAAGGCATTGCTTTATTTTGGAAGATCCACCAGATACTCGGAAAGAACAACCTGGCTCTGAGAGGTTTGATACTTGGGGGCTGTAACTACAATTTAAGAGAGCTACTATTGACACCCCAAGTTTTACTTATCACACCCCCATTTCTTAAATTATTTATCACACCCCAATTAAAGATTAAAACACACCATTCAATCATTCAAAAGGTTTGGCCCCAATTATTATCTCAACATTATAACACTTGTCAAAACAATTTCAGTTGTTGTTTACAATTATTATTTGTTTTTTTGAAAAGTGTTGTTTACAATTATTATTAGGTTCATATGAAATCTTAAACCCAAAAATAGAACTCTAGAAAAAAAAAAAATTGAGAGAACTTCTATTGGCACATCAACTTTTACTTACTCTCAACCATTTGCTTATTTTCTTTATTTTTAATTGGGGTGTAATAAGTAAAAGTTGGGGTACCGATAGCAGTTCTCTAATTTAATGCCAGTTTGGAGTACTAGATCTGATCATGATATGGGATCTGCAGTGCTGATGTGGAAATGGTCGACGGGGAGGTTCAGAAAGATGAAAGCCAGAAAGAAGAAGACCATAAGTCAGAGAACCAAATGTCAGCAATGGATGGTAGTGATGTATCTAAGGATTGCACCGACGTGAAAGTTGACGACAAAGTTCCGAAAGAAAAGGATTTATTGGTTTCTCAAAATGATGAAAAAACAGAAAACCCAAATGTTGCAAAGGAATCGGATGATGTAGATGACAAAGAGGACGCCACATCTATTAGTGTGAAGAAATTGATCGATTCAGCATTGCCAGAGTCAGCCCAACCAAGTACTGTGAAAGAATCAAGTGACTTAGCTTTGCAAACGGAGCCCACACCAAGTTCTGCGAAGGAATCAGGTGATTTAGCTTCTGTGGAAGAGATCTCTCAATGTTCAGTGGTTCCAGGAGTAGTGGATATGGTGTCTGATTCAGTTCCTTCAATAGAGAAAGATCCTCCGCAAATAATTGCATCTGATTCAGTTCCTCCTGAAGAGAAAGATCCTCCGCAAACGATTGCATCTGATTCAGTTCCTCCAAAAGAGAAAGATCCTCCGCAAACGATTGCATCTGATTCAGTTCCTCCAAAAGAGAAAGATCCTGATTCAGTTCCTCCAAAAGAGAAAGATCCTCCACAAACAATTTCATCTGATTCAGTTCCTCCTAAAGAGAAAGATCCTACGCAAACAATTTCATCTGATTCAGTTCCTCCAAAAGAGAAAGATCCTCTGCAAACAATTGCATCTAAGTCGATTGTTGAAACTGGAGCAAACACAGGTTTGATGCAATGAGATCCTCCCTTGTTAAATTTGGCATATAGAAATGATGTAAATACTCTTCTGTATCGTGGTTTTAAATCTCGCCCGAGATCAAGATGATTCACCCGAGTCATCTCATGATTGTCCATGAACGAGGCGGATAGACATGGCATCTCACATCTGCAGAATCTTGTGAGATAAACAAGTTGACTCAGACAATATTTTGAAAATCTCGGCCGAGTCAATTGGGATTTTGTATGTTTTAATGAAAATGATTAATTTTTTTAGAAATTAAACATTTATTATCTAAATAAAATATGATTTGTTAATAAAATTATAATTATTTGCATATAAAATATATATGTATAAATTATTATAAACCAAGTTAAATGGTTTATCTCGTCTGAGATAAGTTGACTCATCCGAGACAACTCGGTCTCGTCCATGGACGAGACAAGATGTCAAACCGAGACTTGAAACCATGTTCTGTATGGGGTTTGAATGCGCTTGCCAAATGTTAATGGGCACTTTAGCCATTATTCTCGTCTTTCATTTCTTTATTTTCAATTGCACAAGTAAAAAAAAAGGATAACTAGTTGTCTTGAAATTTAGGTCCAGTCCAAGTTTTGCAATGGCCCAAGAGAAAAATAGAAACAAGTTAATTCAGCGTCTGATTTGCATTATGGGCCTTTTTTTGCCTTTTTTTTTACCACATTTATTTCATTTGTTACTATATTGTGCAGTTGAGGATGGTTCAAGAGACGAAAACCATAAAAGTAATGAGAGTTGCAACTTGTCAGAAACCAGAGATGATCATAATATAGACAGAGTAAAGCGTGCTGCAGTGGCCACACTCTCAGCTGCAGCGGTGAAAGCGAAACTTCTTGCAAATCGTGAAGAAGATCAAATCCGACAGCTTGCTACATTTTTGATTGAAAAACAGGTATTATCATGAGCAAACAGGCTCTAATTTGTAGCCATGAATACGTGATGTAGCACTGGATCACCTGCACTGTTATAAAAGGACTTCTGCAAGTGAGAATAGGAAGACTATAGTAATTCACAGAAATAAAAGGAAGATTTTAGTAAACTATTTTTTTATGGGTTTTGCTAACATGTGCCCTAGGGGCACACGTTAAGGTGCATTACATACACCTTGGAAATTTCATTTCCTACCAAAAATACCCTCAATTTTTTTTTAAAACCAAACATACCGTCAAATGCTATTGTCAAGGTGTATTTAATGAACCTTAACGTGTGCCCTTAAGGCACATGTTAACAAAACCCTTTTTTTAATTTACCATGTATAGGAATAATGTTCATCTAATTTTAGAACAATTTTCAGCAATTTCATTATGGAAAGCATTTTTAGTTGTTTCCTGTTATTCTTTGCAGGTTTAGAAGCTTCAATTGTTGTTTTGTTTTTGATAAGATACTAATTTGATTAGATTTTTTATATTTTCTTGGGAGTTGGTTATCTAGTCTATGATAGAGGTGAACATATGTTATCTAGCCAGCTGTTGATCGTTTATGAATTGACGGTTTTGGTTTAGGGCACTGTCTTTTATTGTTTTCTTTTCATTGGATTGGATGACTAGAAGTGCCTATTGAGGCTATAGGATTTGCCGAGTTTTATCTTTTCTCCTGGGTTATTTTCTGTGGAGTTCTCCCATTATCTACCTTATTGTGCTTTTCTATTTTTTTAGAGCTGCTATTGGCACCCCAAGTTTTACTTGTTACATCCCAATTAAAAAAAACATAAGTGAATGGTTGAGACTTGAGAATAAGTAGAAGTTGGGGTGCCAATAGAAGCTCTGTTTTTTTGCAATAATTAGATTTCAATATTTTTAAGGTTTAGGAGCTCTATATGAGCCTAATCCTAATTGTGGACAACTGCTAAAATTGTTTGAATGAATGTTACAAAGTTTTGTAATGTTGGGATGATAATTTGAGCCAAACCTTTGTAACATTTTAATCTTTAATTGGAGTGTCATTTTAAAAATTGGGGTGCCTATAGCATCACCCCCACTGGGTTTTATTTGGTCTTCATGCCTGTGAGGTTATGTTCTGCATTATTGTACTGCTCATCTTTTGTTCCTTTCTATTGAGTCTGACCGTAGAGTTTTCATCCTCTGCAGCTACACAAGTTGGAGACCAAGTTAGCTTTCTTTAACGAGATGGAAAATATGATAAAGAGGGTCAGGGAACAAATGGATAGATCAAGGCAAAGGCTTTACCATGAGCGTGCACAGATAATTGCAGCCCGACTTGGCTTACCGGCTTCCTCTTCCAGAGCAATGCCGCAATCATTACCTACCAACAGAGTTGCAATGAGCTATGCAAACTCAATGCCAAGGTCACTTCCAAGTATGAACTCTCAAAAGCCACCAATTAAGACAATGACGAAGACATCAGCTCCTCCCCCATCGACCTCATCTATTTCTAGTACTCCTCAAGGAGGTTCAATTCATCCTTTGCGTCACGACAAATTTTCTTCAATTGGAACAAATTAACGATCTTCTGTCAAGGATTACTTGCTGTAATTTTGTTCTTTCTTGTACGGTGGCTTTGCGGGGTCTACAGCCAATCATATCAAGTAAGCATTTATTGATTTCTTGAAAAAGCCGTTTTTATTTTTATTTTTATACAGGATTGCATTCCGGTCTTCCCAACCTTTGCATTGCATTCCGGTCTTCCCAACCTTTGCAATGCTTGCGGAGCGTATGCTGGGGCTTGGACCCCCAGCATTTGGTGGATTCTTCTCCCACCTAGAAAATTTTCTTGGTTAAAAGATACGTAACGAGGACTCTGTCCTACTAACTTGTCGCATGTTCTCCTTCTCATTTTCTCTTTTGTTGTAGGCCAACTTGTGTTTTTCTTCTTTTCTTGGTTTTAGTCAAAGTATCCTTGTAAAAGAAATGTTGGACATATGCGGACACTCGTTTCAAACAAATCTTAATTTATATACTTATCAAAAATAAATAAATCTTAATTTATTCTTACATTTTGTTTTCAATATTATTTTTATGGTTATAATTTTTAATGTATGCCAGCTTATTTAAATATATCTTTTCCCATATACTATACATGGCATTTTCCAGATTTTTTTAGAACATTTCTCTCTCAATTTATAGAATAAACTGTACGAATGAGTTGGCATATCAGGTTTGTTTGGTCAATGCGTCTGACACTTATTGTCGGTGATGGCACATGTTTTTTTCCAAGAGGTTTTAATTCATACCCATTTGGATGTTTGTAACTATCTTGCCACTTGTTCTTTGGATGATCGAAAGAATGGGAAGGGAAGTCAGCGAAACTTCTCAAGAAATATTCCACATTTTCTTGTTTCATATGTTCTGAATGATGCAAAGAATTATAAACTTTCTATAGTTCTATTTGTTTTTTATTGTTAATTTCCAATGGTGGGTACTGATTTCAGGTTTGGCTTCATCAGCCGAGATCTCTACATCTCTGCTCAAACTGAGTAAGAAACACAGATGGTAGGCTTCACATACTGTTAAAACTCTTGGAGCAGAGTCTAGTTTCCTTCGCTTTGGCACTCCTTCACTGACAAAAAATTCTTCTACAACCCGGGGATTTCCTCTAATTCCTTGCATTGTCAGAGAAAAAAAAAAGTGTTTCATGGGTTCAATTTCTCACTGTACTTGTCTCTTGTCAGATCAGCGACAGTTTTGCTTAACGTGAACCCTGTTGACTGTAAGTTTTACTGAACCTGTAATTGTGAGTATTTCTTTTCTGTGCTACTAATCAAGACTGCTGAGACATGCCTCTGCTCCAAATGAAAAATCCAGTTTATGGATATTAATGGACAAACATTAAATTATCTTATAAATTAATGTGGGTATTTTGATGTTGTAAGAAGCCTGGATATGTACCTTAGTTACTAAAAATCAAATTACACGACAAACTCTTCAAAAATTACCCACACATTTTATTTAAGCTTTTTGAGGGATTACAAGTGTTTTTGTCTCTCTTCCAAAAGGTATTTTTGGGTTTTTACACATTTTACCAGAAATTGTCATTTTATTTGAAGATTGATTTTTTTCAAATGGGATAGAATATGTTACATCATAGATCCTTGGATGAGGTTTTGGTCACAGTCTCATGTTTCAGGTGTTGTATGTTCTTGCTTGTATTTTGGTGGTCGCCTGGACTCCTGTCTCTTTTTTCTCATTTATTAAGTATATTTGACTTTCAAAATTAGGGGAAAAACTTGATAGTTGTAAGACTAGCTTTGCATATTGTCATTTTTTCACGGTTTATCTTTAAGCAGAAATTGATGCTTCTCTGCTGTAACTGCATGGGAGGTTATAATATGCATTGTGGGTCTTTGATTGCTAGTGGCGCAAGAGGTTTGAGGATTTTCTTTTAGATGGGAACATACATACTCCTTTTTCTTTTAATGAAAAAAAGAGAGTTTGACATACTCTTCCACATTTTGGGTGAATAGTTGAGATACCTGGGTCTTCTAGAGAGTAACAAATTAAAATAATTTATCAGAAAGGTTGAAGAGCTTTGAAGTTAAAAAGGATTTTTGTGAGAAAAAGGCGAAAGGGATTTTGGCTAGAAATTAATTTGAGTTTTTTTTTTTTTTGTTGTTAATCTTCCATAGTAGACGAAGGTCAAGAGGTATGTCAAGTAAACCCAAAAAATAAGTAATTGTATTTTTCACAAAATTGGTTGTAAGATCCATGAGTTGGTTAGTTATTTAATTAAAAAAATTATTTATGGTCCTTAACGTGTCTTGTATTACAAAAAATTGTAAGGTATGTTGGGAGTTGGACACCCCGACAGGCCTTTAGTTAATCCGGCAGTTATTAGCCGGCCCAATAACCATACGGGCTTAATACACAATCCACGAGATTTTTCTTCGACCAATGATGCCCTCTTTTCTACTTTTTCCATTCTTTCAATTTTATTGATGATATATTACAGGATTGATATTCACCATCGTCGATGTTGGTTTGATTTATTATTATTATTTATTATTTATTTATTGATTTTAAATAATTAATTAAATAAATGTTGTCAAATTTATCTGGGCTTTGGACAGCTGGTATCAACATCGATTATTATTATTATTTTTTTTTAAAAAAATTGCTTTCTGGAGACATTGTTTGCCCTGTAAGCCTACAATCCCAGTGGCCCTGGAAGTATTTTGAGAGCACGAGTCTGGATTCCCAGAGCACTTAAATTTTTTTACAATTCAACCTGGACTTCATTAATTAATGTACATGTATAGTTATAAAAAAAAAATCCATGCCTTATCCCTCTCCAACTGCCAACCCCCAACTGCCAACCCGAGTTGATGGTATAGACTATCCAGAAGGTAAGTAACAGTCAACAGCCCTATTTATATGCGACCAAGCATATATGTGGCAAATCCGATTGATCAAATCTCATCTCAGAGGTGCGAGTGACAAGTGATGATTGGGAAAAACAAAAAAAATTCTAAGAGGACCTATAGCATGATATGATCATGGATGATGGAACCGAACCACCACCACCACCACAATAAATAGAGAAGGCTCCAAAGATAAAAGATAAGTAGTTTATGATCACAAGGTCCATAGGACAGAGGAACAGAGAAGGAAGAAGTGAGAAGAAGACATTTCTTTAAACCACCATTAGAATAGTATAGCAATATAGCAAAATGTATCTCCCAACCACCCTCATCATTTGAAACAAGAAAAATCTTAAAGCACCCATAATATCCAAAGCCAGTAGTACTAATAGATTGATTTATTTAGAGAGCACAAATACTAATTAATGGCTCTAGTCTAGTGGATACATTAATGAAAAATAACCAAACAGACTTCTGAAATTCATCTATTAATGAGCGGGGGATTGAGAGTGTGATATAGAAGAAGAAGAAGAAGAAGAATCACATACTCAGAAATAAATCTGGGAAACACACACCTAGCATTCGCAACCTGACGACCTCTGCTGACTCCCACTTGCAACATCAATCGTGTCCGGTAGGTATCTTCATCAGATTTATAGTCCCCAGAACCAACAACAACATAACAACAAATTGCCACCATCAGTATCACTCAATATGGTACATTGTTCACAACTTTTTATTATTATTTATTATTACTTTTATTAGTTAAAGTAGTGCTCATACTTGTAAATAATTGGTTTGAAACTATAAATACGTTGGAAATTAGAAACTGTTTAATTCAACGTAGTTTGAGTTGGTCTTCTTGACCACTTTATCAATAAATTTTGTTACTGCAACAAAAACACAAGCACTCCTAAAACTTATGATAACAATTGAACCTGGCCAATTTACTACCCAGGAATCTTGTAAAATCCCAAATGGTAATCTTCTTGAGAACTAAGGGAGTTACCAAAATGCTCCCTTTTCAAGGCCAAATAGGATTGATGAGGTTCACATTGAGCAAAAGCTAAATACATAGAATCAAAATGCCAATGAATCTATTGGATTATAATTGTAAAAACAAATAGTTGTTTTGTAAGTGAGGAAGCCATTTCTGTGTAGGACTGTAAATGGATCAGATTGGACCCAAAATCCATATCTCTAATACATACATATATATAGGGTCCCGTTCAGCAACCAATGTTAGGGAGCCAACGCATTGTCCAAGGTGGCATAAAAGTTTTGGATTGGACTGATTTTTTTGTGAGGAGGATCTCTTTGGTGAGGAGATCATCTTCACCAAAAATCAGCCCAATCTGAAGCTATTAAGTCATACAGGAGAAATTTTGGCTTCCTAACATTGGCTGCTGAATGCTGAGGGCACATGTTAAAACGCAATAAATACAATTTGAAAATTGGATTTTGTACTGAAAATGTCCTTTAAAAATTATTTTATTACCAAAATACCCTCAGATGCTTAATCCCAAAGTGTAGTTATTGCACTTTAATGTGCGCCCTTAAGAGCACACGTTAACAAAACCCATATATATAATTTATCTGATCAGATTCAAGCATAATCAGAGTCTTAAATTGGTGGCCTTATTTCAATGGTTGGATTATAACAGCAGAAATTGACAACTTAATCAAATACCTATTAGTATAAAATTAATTATAGCAAGGATTTGATGATGATAAAAACATATATGCAAATAATTTACTTACATTTCTTCTTCCTCCCCACTCTTCAGGGCATTCTTTGCTATGCATTGAAAAGCTTCTTCAATGTTAATGCCTTCCTTGGCGGAGGTCTCAAAGTATGGAATATTTCCCTTTGAAGCACACCATGCCCGTGCTTTTTTCTCAGACACCTGGATTGATCCATGAAAACACACATTACCATGTAAATGAAAAATCAAAAGGAATAATAAACCATTAGAAAATATAAATTCACAGATATTCTCCCATACCACTCTGCTGTTTCCACCATCCACGTCAACCTTGTTTCCCAAAACAACGAACGGGAAATTTTCTGGGTCTGCAGGGCTTGCCTGCATAAGTCTTGTTTTTTCGTCAGCTTAACTTTTTAATAAAATTGTAGAGATGGATTGTGATGTAGTTGTAAAGCTTCTTTTATGGCAAATATACTACACCCCACATATGTGCAAACTTTTTAGTGTTTGTGGAGCTGTAAATATATTTTTTCGAAAAGGTCTTACACCTCAATAACACTACAATAAAGTTACTAATAAAAGCAAACAACCTTAAGAATTCAAAGCACACCTGAATAAGAAATTCTTCTCTCCAATTGTTCAAATTGTCAAATGACTTCATTACATTAACATCATATACAAGAACACAGCAGTCTGCACCACGGTAGAAAGCAACACCTAGACTTTGGAATCTTTCCTGTCCAGCGGTGTCCCATATCTGCCATAAAACAACAATTGACGAAATATTAGTACTTTAAAACTCAACCATCCGAGTAACCATCAGAATTATTAAAGAAAAAAGAGGTGGTGCCCAGAGACACATCAAATTCTTTAACTAAAAAATTGGAAATACACACAACTGCAGAATTTATTGAAGGAAACAATGACCCCTGACATAACACATTTACATGTTAACAACTTTAGAATCTAACAATGGTGTTGTTGCCAAAGTTAAACATAATATGGTGTTATCAATAACGCTAAAATCAGGAAGAGGCATTGGCCCAGTAAGGGAGAACTAGTAGGATTGTGAAACAAATGAACTCTTATCTTTCCTCATCTTGTGATGGACTGAATATATTAAAATGGAGATGCATTCTATCCTCCTTTCTTGATAAATGCTAAACAAAAATTCCCTTAACCACCCAAAGAGACTATCCTTCTTGAGCTTGTTTCTATATTACACGTGTTTGGAGAAGTCTTTGATGTGAAACTTAAACATGCTATTTTTAGGGGACAGTCCTCAATTTCTCATCAGATTTCTGTTTTGTTTGCTCTAATGATTGTAATTTTGACTTTATAATATACGAAGAGTTTGGGAAGACTTGGTTGGTTGGAACTTGAACACACTTTTTTTTTAATGATAAGTAAATGCAAATCGTATTAAGGTTGGAACTTGAACTCTTGATATTTTTAGGACTCCCTTTTTGTTGAAAGATGAGATAATGTTCCCTATGGGCTGTCTGATTTGGTATAAAAGTGTGACATATGTATTTGGTAATGTCCTTCCTTATTAGGAAGTGCTAAATATTGTAGCGGGTGTGATGGTGCTTTCTTCGTTATTACATTTTTGATAGGAAAGTGGTTGAAGACAATGCTTTAAAGTTTAAACCCTAGGTCTGTAGCACTACAACTCATAGACTTAATCGAGGTACCAAGTTGCGTGACATAATGTTGGTTGAATTCCTTCTCTATCTTTTGGAGGGACTTCTTCACCTTTGCAAATTACCATTTTTAAGTTGAAAGGGACAAACTATTAGCATCGTCACACTCCATTAAGATGTTTATCAGCTCGACATTTGATGAGATATGTCAATGGAAATGTCTAGACGTCTACATGATGATTCCTGATTTGGCAGGTGGAAGCCATTAACAACAGTTTTGGGTTAGCTTTTCTATTCCATTGAGCCTCATGTGAGCAATGGATTATGGAAGTATGAGATACATCACCCAAATATATTCTTTCAAGACACTGCGGCTTGTATATATAATTGTATCGACAAGTTTCACATTTTTCTTAAGGGGACGGTTGTAAGTCATTAATTTGCTTCTTTATGAGCATTATGGGATGAGCTTGATTCGTATGAGACAATTAGTTCCTATTGTCCCCATGATGCAGAAGACAAACACAATAGGTTGACATCTCTGTTGGATTGGGTGATGAATACGATTCTCAATCATTTGACCATTCCATCCTTGGCTAAAATCCACTCTTACTTCAAAGGGAGATGAGATGAGTAAACATCTATTCCAGAAAGATTTGCTCCCGAAAGTGAACAAATCAAACGTTGAGGACCAATCTACTGGCATGGTTACCTAACTATGTAGAATGCAGGATTGTAGTCCCGCGAAGATGTGAGCTAGTGCACAAGAAGTAAGATAGAAAATGCAACCCTCTAAGCTTATAATGCCAATAATAAGATCATGATAAAGGGAAGTTATTGAAGGATACAACCGACTATGAATATAATTAAGAATTCAGTATCGGCTTTTGCACAATAAAAGAAAATAAAATAAAAAACATAAATGCTAAATTAAGAGCATAAAATTTTCAAAATTTCAATTAAAGCCATTGGATAAATCATAAAACTTAACAATTTCGCCGTAGATATCTAACCTGCAAGGTAAAGAGCCTATCTTCGAACTGTACTTCCTTTGTCAAGAAATCGGCTCCAATGGTTGCTTTGTATTGATTGCTAAACTTCTTGTTCACATATCTAAAAACGATTTATCAAGGCAAACAGTACCAAGCAAAATTGAGTATTTTCTTTCTTACATTAACTAAAAGAAATCCAAACTTTCCTTACAAAAGAAATCATCCAAAAAATTCTTCCAACAGATATAGACCGAAGGATACTGATTCATCAAAGAGGTCTTCCCAACCCTGTAGATCACATAGAAATTGTTACTTTTATAGGAAGAAAAATGAATACTCAATTTTAAATTGAAGAAGAGAAGTACATCTACAACTACTCTAATTAAGCTTCACTTAGATTATTATTAACAGAACAGGTCAAATCACTCAAAATGTGGAGTTTCTATACGAACTCATCAAATAGTAGTTAAAGAACATCTAGTGTTTCAAACTAATCTTAGGAGAGGAAGATCTCGATCAATCCGTTTGCTCTGTTTAAAAACCCTAGAAATTTGAGATCGAAGTGATTGAAGATTCAAAAATCAAAGACAATTATAAAAAACAATTACAAAACTCAAAAATACTCCAAATAGGACTTCTATAATCCATACGAACTCATCAAGTAGCCGTTGAAGAACTTATAGGTTTTTTTTTAATTGAAGAAAGCAGATAAGTACATCTACAGATACTTCAACAGAAATCTTCACTTAGAACATCATTTATAGAACAGGTCTAATAACTTGATCAACAACACTCCAAATACTCCGCAAGGGTTGTCCACGGATGGTGAGTCAGGGCCTAAGATCAGGCTGAAAGGTGTAGTCGATGGACAACAGGCATGAATACTCCTGATGTTTTTCGAATTAAAGAAAACAAAGAAGCAAATCTACAGTTACTCCAATCATCAACAGAACAGGTCGAATCACTCGTTCAACAACACTCCAAATAGGGATTCCATACAAATTCATCAAATAGTTGTTAAAGAGCGTTTAGGTTTTTCAAAATTGAAGAAAGAAGATCAGTACATCTACAGCTACTCCAACTAATCATCACTTAGGCCATCATCATCATCATCGACAGAACAGGTCGAATCACTAGATCAACAACACTCCAAATAGGGCTTCTATACGAACTCATCAAATAGTTGTTAAAGAGCTTATATGTTTTTCGGATTGAAGAAAGCAGATAAATAAACCTACAGGTAATCCAATTAATCTTCACTTAGATCTTCATCATCATCAACAGAACAGGTCGAATCACTCAATCATCAACACTCCAAGTAGGGATTCTACACAAAATCATCGAATAGCCGGTAAAGAATTTATAGGTTTTTCGAATCACTCGAAATATGGATTTTCTACAAGAACTCGTCAAATAGTGGTTCAACAACATCTAGGGTTTCAAATTAATCTTAAAAAATGAAGATTTCGATCGATCCGTCTGGTCTGTTTAAAAACCCTAGAAATTCGAGACCAAAGTGATGGAAGATTCGAAGATTAAAGACAATTATGGAAAAAAAAATTATAAAAAATTCAAAAAAATACTAACCCACTGTCGCCGAGAATTATGACCTTTAAAAGCGTTCTTCTTCGAGCAGGCATTTTAGGTTTCGAGAGGATCAAAAAATCAGAGCCGCTGCAGTTGCTGCGATTGCTTCGATCGAACTGTTAGCTTTCTTTGCCTTTAATCGAAAAAAACAAGGCCCTTTGTAGTCGGAATTCTTTATAAAAAGAATCATGGTTTGATGTCACTAATACATAGCACAATTGATGAACCAGTGTGACTGGAATAATCAACACCGTCAAATTTTTTGATTAATTATAGATTTGATTAATAATATGATGTACGTTGATTAGAGAGCGTGGCGTTGCTGACTTTAGTAACTTGTGATGTATATGATCAGTACCTTCTTGTTGCCAGAGAAGTCTAGCTGGAAGAGTCTGACTTTGTGGAATCAAGTAGAAAGAATTAGGAAGAAGAAACTAAAATGTGGCCAATAATACTTGTCATGCATATGAATCTACCAAATAATGCCACGTGTAAAGCTGGTTTAGACAAGTGTTTTAAAACTGGATTTGCCGGTCGGGCCAGACCCACTACCTTCTACCGGTCGAGTTAATTGAAAAACCCCAATTTTAAAAAAACCGACTGACCAGCCCGGTTCAATTTTTGGGTGATTTTAGCATACCCCTCCACAATTTAGTGATTATTTGAGTTGTCCCTTTTAGTTTGAAATTGATGACACACCTCTTTACTAAGTTCCACTTTTGTAAATTAATGGAAAATAGTCTAATTTAATAAGATTTTAATTGTTTGACCCACATGGGTTGTCACATTGGAGAAATGATACTACAACAATCTAAAATTTATGATTAAACCAAATTGAAGCACATAAAATGAAACTAAAAAATATATTTATTTAAATTTCAATTCAAAACCAATAATGAAAAGATATGTCTTAAATTTTAAATTCAATTTTCAATGATAAAAAATTATCTTTTTAATTTTTTTTTTTTAATTTTTAAATATTTATATTCTAATTTAAAAAAATTAATAATTTATCCATATAGCATTGGTTCATGTTTTTAAAGTTAGAGTAACTAGATTTTGGGAAAGAACCCAAAAAACCTTAATTAATATCTCATTTTGGGTTCAATCGGTTTGACCCACCAATCTGACCAATTTGGGCCAACCCAATCAGTCGTACGGGGTCTATGACCGGTCAGCTTTTAAAAACATTGGTTTAGACCATTGTACCATGAATATTTGTCCAATGATTGAGGAAGTTTGATCAAGGTCAAAGACCTTGACTTGTTCAAGGCGAGATGGTTCAACTCGGTATTTGAGGATGAAAATAATTATGGTAAGGTTATTACTCATTAGTAAGACTACTAAAGTCATGGGTTCATGTAGATTGCCATCTTGGCTAAATAACACTTGAGCCCCTCTAGACTACATGATATAGATCAAATTTCTGTGACTCATTAAAACTGACATAGTTGATGTGGCATTGCACGGAACCATGTATCTTTTTTCCTTGTGTATCCCAAGGAAAAAGATCATGATTTTGTGCACATGCTAATCACCTTGTCATCGCCGCTTCAATTTTAACGTGTTAGTTTATCGCAACTTTATAACACATTTTTTTTACTTGGTCCAAGTCCTTTGAAAATGGATGGTAACTAAACTCTCAAATTTAAAATAAAAATCTGATAACGGAAAATATTTTTTTCAAGTTCTTAAAATTTTGTGCTTTACATCTCTATGGCATCCGATCATTGTTTTGGATGCCACATAAATGGGCGATTTCCTTACTTAGTAAGGAAAGTAACTCCCAAAGGATTGGTTCAGTGGTAAAACTAACGACAGGGATGTACCTCATTTGGTCGTGTGTTCAAATTGGTTGGTTATTTGACTTATCTTGTTGCAGGTTGGGAAACTTTTGTAAGGTTGGGATTAACAATCATAAGGGCGAGATCCTTCCCAAAAGGAGTGTCAGATACCTGCATAGTAAGTTATGTGTTTTTTAATAATAATAATTTTTTTCCTTATTATAAGGAGGATTTTGTAGATGCTCATCCACCACAAAATCCTTGTTTTTTTTTTTTTAGGGTGGGGGCTCACCTTGTGGCGGCATCCAAAAACATGACCCAATGCTTCAGAGTTGTAGATGACAAAATTTGATAAATTTTAAACATAAAAAAATCCTCAAAAAAGTTAATTTCACTGTTGAATTTTAATTTTAAATTTGTGAGTTTTGTGAAGTTTGGCATCTGTCCATTTTCAAAACCTTGGATCAAGTTCAAAATAATTTATTATTGCCATTGGGTTTGGAATAACCTAATTGAATCGAGTCATCTTGGTAACTAAGGAGTTTTAAAAGCATAGTCAAATAACTTGATGGAGATTCTGCATTTTGAAGTAGATGAGTTGAGTACTTGATGATTTGTCGAGTTGACATGGTTCCATCGTGTTTTGGAATTGAGTCACTTTGAAATCAAAATGAGTCAAGTTTCAAGTCTACTCGTTGAGTTTGTAAAACTAGGGAAAATCATTTAAAGGACCCTGGTTGAGGGTCTATTTTTTCTTCTAAACAGTACCTAAGTTTTGGGCAGTCTCTTAAGAGTTCATTTAGTAAATTTTTCTTTTCTTAGAAGTCTATAAACCTCATCTCCCACATTTCTCACAATTGAATGCCCTAACCGTGCAAATTCATCGTTTTCATAAAAAAAAATTGGATTTTTAGCATTTCAATCGAGTTTCAAAGACTCCATTCCATTGAAAGGATTAAAGAAGGAAGAAGAAGCCATTTTCAATGATTTTTTCGAACATTTTAAAGATGCATGTAAAAAATTAGGGTTTTTCACTTTTTTTTTTCTTAGTTTGATGAAAATAGACCAAGAATGTTTCTTTTGAATTGAAATCATTTAAACAAGTTGCTATCTCAAGTTTTTAGTCAATCTTTCCATATATTTTAGTTAAAAAAACTCAAAAATTGAAAATGGATGGATTTTACTAGTGTCGAGTTTGACAATAAATAAAAAGCATCGAGTTCGATAATAAAAAAAGTGGTGAACTTGACAATAAATAAAAAAACAATGAGTTCAATAATAATGAGAGACTATTGAGAAATAAAAAGTTTACTAAATGTCCTAACAAACTACAATGCAAAACTTAGGGACTATTTTGAAATAAATCCCTACATCAAGATATTTTAAGTAATTTTCTATTAAAACTATGATAATACTTCATATATCATCTAAGTCACCGACCAAATGGGATATCAAACATCAAATTTGCATTTGATGATCTATATATTGATGCCCCATCTAAGTTGTGCCCACCAATCAGAGAAGATGATCAAGATCGATCAAGACGCAATCAACCACTGACATCAAATATGATGTTCTCGAGGTCGTAATTGTTCTAAATGTTCCAACAAACGTTGTTGATTGAGAGTAGTGACATGTGTTAGGCTAAGAATAGGTAAAAAGATTAACAAACTAGACCCAAAATTAGAGGTTACAAGGACAACACGATAGAAGAAAAAACCAAAGGAAGAAAAGAGAGAAAAAAGGTTTTTTTTTTTTTTTTTTACAACAAAGAAAGAGATTGTGAGAAAGGTGGCGGATTTTGTGGGCTTAGACAAGAATGAATGAACCAAACCCAATGGAACAAAGGAATTTGATATTTTTCCTCCTTTGGAGGAGGTGATTTGGGGGAAGAACAAAGTTCCCTTTCTAAGCCCTTCACATTCCAACCTCCTCTCATCTCTCATCTCATATTCAAGCCCTTGTATCTTTTCACTAGAGGTTCTCTTTCTCTCTCTCTCTCTCTCTCTCTCTCTCTCTCTCTCTCATATAATGGGTTCAATTTATTTTGGAAGGTTAGATGTATGTCAACAATGTAGAGATTAAGGGTAATTTTATATGTATTTTTCATTTAAAGTTTTTTTTTTTTTTTAAATGTTATAAGGTAGTATTCGACAGACTATGTTGGGAGACAAAATTTATCCTATATAACTTAAATTTTTTGAATTGGGCTGATTTTATTTTTGTTGTTGTGAGGATGATCAGTCCACAATTTAAATCACATTTGATGGAATTAGAAGTTTCAGATTGGGCCGACTCTTGTGAAGATGACCTCCTCACCATAGATATCATCATCACAAAAGATCAGCTCAATCCTAAACTTTTAAACTATATGAAACAAAGGCATTGGTTTCGTGTTGTCTCTTTAATGATGTTTGTCGAATGGGACCTACACGCATATATATATATATATATATTATGTAGAAAAAAATTATTATGAATTTTTTACTCAAACTTCCCTATATCATTCAATATTTGGATTCATTTATGTTAGAATACTAGTTATATATCACAAAGTAATGGGGACATTCTTTTCTATTCGATAAATCAGAACATCGGCCCTATACCATTATCTCTATTAGTGGTCGCTACATCCATAACATTTGATGGTTTTAGAGATTCGTGTAGTGAAAATTCTGACATCCAATGGTTCAAGACTTCTTTAGGCTAAGGACTTCGACCCATTCTCAGATAGGTTAATATGTCTTGATCACTTTTTTTTCTTTTCTTTTCTCATTTCTATTGATTAACCAGCTTGCTAGCACCAATTTTAATTAATATATAAATTTTGGACACTTTGTTTCTTTATTTAACTTTCTTTTATCTCTTGGAATATTTTTCAGGGCTATCTACATCGAAATACTTCATTTTGACGAGCAGTTACGGATGAATTGGGTTTTCCGGCACCATTAAACGTTTAACTTGGTCGGAAACTCATTAGCAAATGGCTTCATCCCCTGTGACTGCTCCACCACCAGAAACACCACTGACTCCTCCATCGTCAAATTCTTCTTCGTCCCCACCAGCTCCATCATCGTCGTCAAATTCATCTACATCACCACCCCCAAACCCATCACCACCACCACCACCACCGCCAGAAGAAGCACCACCCCCGAAAGAATCACCGCCACCGAAAACATCACCACCACCATCACCATCGAATAATTCTTCTCCTCCACCACCACCATCGGACGATTCTTCTTCTACCTCACCTCCACCACCTCCGTCTTCGAACAACAACCCTACTTCACCACCTCCACCTCCACCGCCACCTCATTCGGGAGCAGTATCGCCTCACCGTGCACCAACACATAGGTCACCACCATCACATTCTCAAAGCTCAACACCATCCTCATCAAATGATTCTAGTAATAATGCACCTATTATAATTGGAGTGGTGGCAGGGGTGGCCGTGCTAGTTATTATTATTATTACCATCTTTGTGTTTTTTTCCAAGAAAAAGAAACGTCGACATGATCCCATGCAATACTACATGGACCCTCTTAAAGGTGCTTACCACAACCTTATCTCTTTCGTAGTTTTAAAAAAATTTGGTTTGACCAAAGAATGTGATAATTTGACTTTCCCGCGTGGCAAACTCAATCAACTACCTTGACGTGACAAGTTTGAGAACTGTAGATCTGTGTACCTCTAATACATGACTATATTTCCCCATATTAAAAAAAAATGTATCTCGAGGGAATCGTGTATTTTAAGGAATGCAGATCTACAATTCCCAAACTTATCACGTTAGATAGTCAATTGAGTATGCCATGTGAGATAGTCAAATTATCATGACTCTTGACTAAAAACTCAATTGAGATGCCATATTGATCATCAACGCAAATAATCATCAAGTCAACTCATCAAATCAAACACGTCAACTTGAAAATACATCAAGTCTGGCCAAAAACTCGACACGGTTATTGTCACCCAAAAAATTGAGTCGAGTCAACCAATTTGAGTTATGCGTTAGCTCGGTGAGCTCTAAATTAATAAGCAATAAATAATGAGAGTGTATATTACCACACCAACTTTTACTAATGACACATCAATCCATATGATACCATCAGAAAGGAGAGCTGCTATTAGCACACCAACTCTTACTTTTAACACACCAATCCATATGTAAACAGTTTTTAAAGTGACTATTTCGTTCTAAATTTTTTTTTTAACGAAAACATGATTGTTCGCATTTTGATAATTAAAATGAACAGTTAACTAGAATTGTAGATAACTCAGTGAGATATCTACGAAAAAGTGAACAATTTTTGACAAATTTACGATTTGTGCTCACTATTCATATTAATTACCAAAACATGAACGATGATGAATTCATAGGTTTGTAATCCTGCCAAATTGTCACTTTGTTTTGGTATGGTAATTAAAATGAAAAGTGTCCAGAATCATAAATAACTCATTTTCAGCCCACGAAATAGTAATTCACCCAAATAATAATGCTTGTGGTTGATGATGTAAAAGCTTATGGGCTTAATTCATCCTCACAAAACTGACTTGTATGATGAGGATTGCCCCAGATTTATATATAGCAAAAGGTCTTGATACCTAAGCGATGTGGGACTATGTTGGTGCAGGTAATGGATATTATAACAACAATGGGAAAAATCAGAGCTGGCACAACAATCCCCAAGCAATGAACCAAGCAGGCAGAATACCTCCACCACCCGATTCAATCGGTCCAACCGGTCCAGGATGGCTTCAACCACCACCACCACCCCCTATGATGAACAGTAGTGGTGAAATGAGCTCAAATTACTCGGGCCCACGTGGACCAATCTTGCCACCACCTTCTCCAACTCTCTCTTTAGGCTTCAACAAGAGCACTTTCACCTATGAAGAGTTAGCCCAAGCAACAAATGGGTTCGCTCAGACCAATTTATTGGGTCAAGGCGGGTTCGGTTACGTGCATAAGGGTGTGTTTCCTAATGGTAAGATTATAGCTGTGAAGAGTTTGAAGTCGGGCAGCGGGCAGGGCGAGAGAGAGTTCCAAGCCGAGGTGGAGATCATTAGTCGTGTTCATCATCGTCATCTTGTGTCGCTCGTCGGATACTGTATAGCGGGCGAGCAGCGGATGTTGGTTTACGAATTTGTTTCAAATAATAATTTGGAATACCATCTCCATGGTATGTTCTCTTCTCTTCTCTTCTCTAATATTTATATCCTTTTCGATGTCAGAAGGTATTGGATCGGATCAGCCACGAAATCCGATCCATTCCAATCTTAGCAACTTGGATTTGGATCAAGGATTTAGGTTTCGATAAATATCCGTCTCTTTTTGGGGTTAAGGGATAGAAAGAATAAGACAATAAAGTTTGAAGGGTATTATTAGAGGGATGGGATCTGTTGACTCGTGAAAAATACTCATGAGAAAACATATGATCCCAATAGTTTAGATATAAAATCCTATAGGTGAGATTTATATGTATCTTGATAAGACATCTTGAAGATTCTTATCTCGAGGATAATTTTCAACCATTCGATTTTGTGTTTTCATGGGATTCCAGCGCATTATCAGATTTCAATAGTAATTATTATTAATGGATCAATATCTATTTGTATTTAAATCATTTGTTTAATTGGTCTTTTTTATATTCATAAAATAAAAAATCCTTTCTACTAAATATAAGACAAAAGGCCAATTAAATAAATTATTTAAAGAGGGGAGGAGATAGGAAATTTTTAATTGTAAGGAGGTAAAACATAGTTAGCTGGTAAGTTGTTTTGAGGTAAAATAAAGGGGTATTTAAGTCTTTTCTCATTAGTATATGGGAGAATACCTAAGTCAAGATAATAATGTCACCAGTTTAAAAGCATGAGGCATTGTGTGCTTTCTTGACCTTGGTCTTTTCTAATAGGCTGATGAGAAATGATCTTAATACCGTTGTCTTTAACCTGAAATCAAAAAATCCTTTAATATTTCTTCCCTAATCTTCGATAAAAAATTTTACCCTAATCTTCAATCATTAGATTAATCTACTTTAACATTCAATCCTAAAACCAAGATAACAATTTTTACGTCTTTGCTTAGTTTTTATCAAAATTTGTGATTGCAGGCAAGGGTCGTTCGACCATGGATTGGTCAAAGAGGCTCTCGATAGCTTTGGGTTCAGCTAAGGGGCTTGCATACCTTCATGAAGATTGTAAGCAATTTATAATTTCATATAATCCTTTCTTTATGTTTATCGCAGATCATTTGCCTCGGGATATATATAACCACACATCTTTTTCTTGTGTACCCCAAGGCAAATGATCTACGATTCTGTGATGGGGGCGTGTGTCAGACGGGGGCGTCATACTATCATGACTCTTTACACTTTTGTATGTATTTTATAAGATTGGATGAATGGGTTGACTTGAAATCTGCAAGTAATTGCTCTCTTTACAAAAAGAATAATGATTTTCTGAGGCACCCCGTTGATACATGCCCCCTGACGTGACTGGTGCTAGAATCAAGATTATTTTTCTTGGGATACACAACTGCACAAATTTATGAGGATGTACAATTGTGTATCCCGAGGGAAAAATCTATCGTTCTAGTTCATGTCACGTCAAAGAGCGTTTGGGGGTTTGTGTAAAAGGGGGTGTAAAAAAATCATATAAATGTACGAATTTTTTTTCCAAAAGGGTACCCATTTAGCTGAATTATCCTCTATACCCTTATTTTCAAGTTGGCTCTGAAAATATGATTTTTATTTGAGGTTCTCAAGAAGGCTAGAAAAATGTAATATTGCAACTATGACCTTTTCATGTGGTACCCATTTTGATAAAAATAAATACCAAAATGGATATATGACTCTTTTGATCAATAATTGAAAAATATGCAAACTCCAATAATTTTGGTCTCTTAAATGACCATTTGATACTCTCCTTTTTTAGATGAAAATTTACATTTTTACTGCTTGCAGGCCATCCTCGGATCATCCACCGTGATATTAAAGCTTCTAATATTCTCCTCGACGACAACTTCGAAGCCATGGTACTAATGTGCTTCATCCATGAGTTTTAAGTTTTAAGTTCCTAATTAGTGATGCATTCATTCATGTTTCTAGAGTTGTCAATGGATCGGTTTAACACGGCCTTAATGGGCTATTGTTATTTGGGCCTAAATCCATCCTTATTGTTAACCTAATTGGGCTAAGCCTTTATAATAAAATAGCATACCGAGCCCTCCCCAACTGGATTTGGGCAAATTGCGGACTGGACCAGGTCTAGACACGCATGTTTGCTTTTTCTACGACAGTCAATGGATCGGGTCAGACCCAAAATTCAATCAGTTCTGAGACACTAACCTCATCGGATCTGGATTGAGGCTTTGGGTTCCAATAAGAATCTGATCCGATAAGCATATATAAAAATAGAATCATGATAATCTGACTACCCCACGTGGCAAACTCAATCGACTATCCCGACATGACAAGTTTGGGCACCGTAGACCTGCATTCCTCGGTATACATGCAACCATGTATCCCGAGAAGCACAGATCTACGGTGCCCAAACTTGTCATGTCAGATAGTTGATTGAGTATGCCACGTGGGGTACTTAGATTATCACAACTCATAAAAATGTGAAGTTTATTTATATATTTTTTGAATAATGATTTCCTGACGACCCCTTTAACATATGCCCCCATCACAAAATCATAGATCATTTGCCTCGGGATATGCAGAATCATAAATATTTTTCTTGTGTATCCCGACTTAAACAATCTACGGTTCTGTGATGAGGGCGTAGGACAAAGGGAGGCATCATATTATCACGACTCTTTTTTTTTATTTATAATAAAATCTTATTTCATATATACGGACCTAGGCTGATTGTTATCAAATTGAATTTGGGTCTCGATATTAAGATACCAAAAAAAATATATATATATGCAACAAGGATTCGATCATTGGACCGATCCATTGACACCCATACATGCATGATGCATACATAAGTTTGGCATTTGAAGACTGTTGATGATGTTTCATGGGAATAACATTTTTGAAAATTAATTAATATTCAGGTGGCAGATTTCGGATTGGCTAAATTATCTTCAGATAATAACACTCATGTTTCCACACGTGTAATGGGTACTTTCGGGTAAGAAAAATATCAAAATGGATAGGTATTTTGCAAAAATTTTGGCTTTTTTTTTTTTTAAATATATTTTTTAAAAGCATGGTGATAATCTGACTATCCCAGTTGCAACCTCAATCGACTATTCTGACGTGACAAGTTCGAGAATTGTAGATCTGTACTCCTCGAGATACATGGCTGCACTTCCTCATAAAAAATATATCTCAAGATAATCGTGTATCCCGAGGAGTGAATATCTACGATTCTCAAACTTGTCACGTTAGGTAGTCGATTGAGTTTGCCCAGTCGAGTAGTTAGATTATCACGACTCTTTTTAAAATGATTATAAATCTGATTTTGTAATTATTTATTTTTGCTAAAACTGCTATATATACGATCACATTTGCTATTTAAGTATTTACCCTTCTAGTGAACCTAAGTTCGACTAGGGTGTCAATGGGTCGATTCCAAATATACCCAGAACCCAAACCTAAACAAAATCTCTGTTCCTATTGAATTCGGTTATGGGTATGAGAGTTTTGAAACCAAAACCAACCCAACAAATACCTGAAACCCATCAGGTACCCACCAAGATGGATTATGTTTTTTTGAATGAGAACCAAAAAAATCCAATAAAATATAAGATTATTTATTATTGTAATAATTTATCTTGTAATTCCTCAATCGAAAGTTAAGATGAATAATAAATTCTTCAAGCAAATGAAACTTTTGAAAATAAAATCATACTAATGAACCATTTATTTGAATGAGAATACATGTAGAGAAAAGATAAAAATTAAAGACTTCACATTTTCTTTATATTAAATATTTACTATTTGAGTTCCCATCAGATACTTGTAGGACTATCAACAGATGTTCATCAGTTTGGATACAGTAATATCCGAATTCGAATTCGAATCCGACGAATGTTCTAAAACTCTATCCGAATTCGAATCTGATTATCCTATCGGATATTGGACAATATCCCATTTGAATTTGAATAATTTTTATATTTAAAAAAAACATAAATTTCCCTTATCCAAGTGATTTTTCTTATTAAGAAATAACCCTATTATGTATAATATTATTTATATAATAAATCAATAAAATAAAATAATATATATTATATTATTTATATAATAAATAAGTAAAATAAAATATTATATATTATTTTGAATTAGATATTATTGGATTTGAAATGTTAATATCCGAATCCGTATATGATAAGGATTCGAATATATAAAACTATCCGAATTCGAATTCGATATCCAAAATTTTTGAATAATATCCGATTTTTCAAATTTGAATTTTCGACTATCCATTGACACCCCTAGATACCCATCGACTACCCGAAGGAGGCCCGACTCTTATCGGATCCTTGAAATAACTACCTAGAATCGAACCCAAAAATGATTGGGTCCATATTGGTAGACCCAAAACCAACTAATCCCTTAGGTTCAACTCAAGAAATTAAACAAGGTAAATTCATCAAATTGTTTGTATAATGACTCTGCAAAAGATGACTGTTTAAGTAAAAGTTTAGTTACGAAATCAGGTATATGATCATTTTTGTAAATATTTAAAAAAATATATGACTGGTTCAATAATTTTGGAAAAACATATAAATATTTTAGTAATTTCTCTTATATTTTTATCAACTTGTTAATGGAATAATTAATTTTGTTTTTCTATACAAATGTAGGTATTTGGCTCCAGAATACGCATCGAGCGGCAAATTAACTGAGAAATCTGATGTTTTCTCATATGGAGTTATGCTCTTGGAATTGATAACCGGACGAAGACCTGTGGATACTACTAATACCTACATGGAAGATAGCTTAGTCGATTGGGTTTGTATCTCCTTTTAAATTTTCAATCTCTTTATTTGTTGTGTTTTTTTAATTAAAAAAATAAAATAAAAATAGAAGGAAAGTTTAATTAAAATGGGCATAAAATATTTTAATTACCTAACAGGCCATACATCTATTTTGGTATTCATATATTTTACCAAATAGGTACAAGTACCTATTGTAATGTCATTTTACTGAATTTACCTTTATACCATTGTTTTGAATAGTATTTTATTTGAGGTTCATAAAAACAGGTATAAAAGTAAAATCACATAAATAAAAATCAAATGGGTATATACTCTTTTTGATAAATATTTTAAAAATATTATTGGCCTATACCATTTTGGATTTTTCATGAATTATCTAAATAAATAAAAAATTGGCTTGCCGTTATCCCTCAAGAGCTTACTAATATTTTACTTAACGATGTAACTTGTAATTATATTTGCAAACATTGATTCTAATAAAAATGGAGGGGTCCCTTCAACCCCAACTTACCGATAAGAAAAAAATAGTAAAATATACATGTTTCGTTCAATCTTCTTTTTAATGGATATATAATTTCTTGTGCATGTGATAGGCTCGACCTCTCTTAACTCGTTCTCTAGGGGATGGCGACTACGACGAGTTGGTTGATCCACGACTAGAAGGTAATTATGACCCCAATGAAATGGCACGAATGGTAGCGTGTGCCGCTGCAAGCATTCGTCATTCTGCAAAGAGACGTCCCAAAATGAGCCAGGTATGCGACTCCAATGGCAAATTGCACCCAATTTCATCTATATTATTGCAAAAAATTACATTATTCTCTAGTCGTCAAACATGATTTTCGACTCTCCATTACGTGAATCACATATATAAACCAATCTTGAGCTTTCAAATCAATCAAATCTAGATGAATTACCAATAGAGAGATTCTATAGGCATATTAAGTTTTTCCTTGTAATACATCATTCTTTCCCTGAGAGTTGCTTAATTCCATTAATTGGTGTGTTATAAGTAAAAGTTGATACGCTAAAAGAGTTCTCTTTTAGTAAAATAATAAGACATAATTACGTACTTTATGGGTCGCGTTCGGTGGACATCTACAAGTGATAATTATTTTTACATTTCTCAGATGCTGTCCATTTTATAAGATCCAATGGTATCTAGCGATGTTGTAGAAAACATTACAAAATGGATGGCATCCAAGTGATTATGTTAAAATAGATGTCAGTTTTAGATGTCCCCCGATCACTTCCCAATGCATATATTGTATTTGACCTTGACATCTTAAGAGCACGTTTGGATAGAAAGTAGAAAGTAAATGTGGAATAAAGTAATTTTTAGAAAGATTTTTTTGTTGCTTTTTAAAAAATTAAAAATTATATATATTTTTTTTAAATTAACCCAAACAAACTTTCTAACTTTTAAAAAGTTAAAATTTTTATTTCTTAAACATATTCAAAGAGGATCTTAAAAAGAAATACTTTTATACTTTTATACTTTTAAATTTTGAAAAATTAACAAATTTGTTTGATTAATTTTAAAAAATTACTTTTGAGAAGTAAAAATTTTAACCTCTTGAAAAACTAAAGGGAACTTTTTTTAACTATCTAAAAGCTATTTTATTTCATAGAATCATAGTTACTTTCTACTATATTTCCAAACTGGACCTAAACATGGGAGTGACAATTTTTCCCTCTTACCTTAGCTCAAACAGTAACCCTGTTATGGTAACCCTAATAAGATGAGAATCACCAAAGAAAGGGGAATGGCCCCACACACCCATTTTGTTGGATTCAATTTAAGGCACTTTTTCCTTTGTTCACGCTTAAAATTCAGTTGGGCATTTCCTAATTCGCTCACAAGTTCCTAATAACAAAAGCCATTTTATCCAGGTGTCACTTTTGTTTGGAATCTCAGTTATGCCCTCACTTTCAATCATAAATGGTTGCTTTCTTTTTTTTTTTTTTTTTTTTTTGTATTCAATATTTTTTTAGGACTCTAACATAGAAACATAGAACTGTTTCATGGCATTTCTAGCAACTAAAAACTCAGTTTTATTTATTTATTTAAATTAATTGTGATCATCTCCACCATTATTGTTAGAGTCGTGATAATGTGACTCGCCAAGTGGCAGACTCATTCGACTCCCTGACACGACAAGTTCGAGAAATGTAGATTTGTACACCTCAAGATACACGATTGCACTTCCCCATAAAAAAAGTGTATCCTGAGGGAGTTGTGTATCCCAGGACTTATAGATCTACGATTCTTAAACTTGTCCACATCAGGGAGTCGATTGAGTATGCCACCTAGTGAGTCATATTATCAGGACTCTTATTATTATTACTATTATAATTCTTGTCGTTGTTGTTATTAAGCAAGCAAGCAGTACTATCTGATGTGAAAATAAATGGCGTCCCCAACATGGTTTCAAAACTCGACCAAGACGTATCGCCTAAGTCGTCTTGGTATTGCCCAACAATGAGACGGATGGACAAGTCAATGTATCGGACGACATTTAAAACCCATGGTCATTTTTCTCATTGTTGAACGAGACGTCTCAAATGTATCAGAAAACTTGTCAAAGACGAGTTTTAAAACCATGGTCCCCAATTGGATTTATTTTGACTGACAATGGAAAATATGATTATATGGTCCAAGCACTTTTTCACCTTTTTATTTTTACAAATACATGAAATGAATGAAATCTATAATTATTATGTTGAGCAGATAGTACGAGCACTAGAGGGTGATGTCTCATTGGAAGATTTGAATGAAGGGGTGCGTCCGGGGCAAAGCTCCCAATTTAGCTCAAGCACAGACTACGATGCGGGTTCTTACAATGCAGACATGAAGAAGTTTAAGAAGGTGGCGATGGCTAGCCAGGAATTCCTGAGTAGTGAGTTTTCCCGAAGTAGTGAGGGCACAAACTCTTGAGAGATGAATCATAATTAGAACCATATATAAGCTCAATCTTTGAACACCCTTCTACCTAATACCCCTTGAAATGTTGAGAATTGTTCCTTTTGGTATCCATAAACTTGAAAAGAGGAAATGGTATTAGAATTTCAATGTTGTCATGTAATAGAGATTCATGAATTGTTGAATGATAGTTTGGGATTTGGGTTTATTTGTGTTTGTTGTATTATTTAATATAACTATATGTGGAGGCAAGCCTAGCTTTCATTATGTTTATTGAAGTTGTTTGGGTTGTTTATTCTTTGACGTCGATAAGAAAGGTTGGGGATTGGTTTTACTTTGTTTTCCCTTTCTCCTTCCATTAAGTTTTGGATCATTGTGTAAATAAGAATCAAGAGAAAGGATCACAATGAATTAGGGTTGGAAATTTTAACATGACCCGTGAACAAGACTCGAAAAGGACATGAAGTTAAGGGGTTTAGGTTGAGTCTAATCCTACATGTTTGGATCATAATCATGATGACCCATCTAACTCGTTTATTATATCATTTATTTTTGAGTTAGGGACATCAACCTGTCCAATCCATTTTGATATGTTCAATTGTCGTGCTATTAATGTGACGTATGGACTCGAGTACAACTTGACCCCCTAAGTAACCCATTTAATGGTTGTGGTATTTATTTATTTATTTATTTTTGAGTGGTGGAACTTGATTTATGTTTTGTGATACTTAATTTATATAAAGGGTATGTTTGATTGCACATAGAAAATATAGTGAAAAATGATATTTTTGATGTGTTTGATTGTATTTTTCCATGGAAATTAATTTTCCACCCCAATCAAAATGTCCACCAAAACATGAATTTCACTTTCCCACGCATATGGGTGAAAAAGTTAAATCAACTCATATTTTCCATCCCCAAAATATCTTGTTCTTCCCTACCACCACCACCACAGACACCATCACACTAACTTTGTTGTCGTCGCCACTATCTCCAGCCACATTCTCTCTCTCCTTTCCTCACCTCTGCTGCCACCATCATACTAACCTCACCGTCGTCGTCGTCGTCGTCATCATCTCTGGCCACCTTTTCTCTCTTCATCTTCTCCTTCTCCTTCCCTTACCTTCGTTGTTACCACCACCACGTTCTCCCCTCTTCTTCCTCACTTACCTCCGTCATCGCCGCCGCCACCACCACCAAGTCCTCCCCCCTCCCTCTTATCATTTCCCAAGCCTCTTCTTCCCCGCCCTAAGCTTCTCCCTCTCCTTCTTCTTTCATCTTCCTTCTCCTCCTCCTCCTCCTCTCTTTCTTCTTCTTCTTCATCTTCCTTAGATATTTTTCCTATGATTTTATCCAAGTAAAATAAAATAATAGAATTTGATTTTTCAACCCTACCTATTTTTCATGGATTTCAAATTCCATGGAAAGTTACTTTCCATGCAATCAAACATACCCTAATGGTAAATTGTTAAATAGGGTTGTAATTGTGCATCTTATTGGTTTCTTCTGCCATAATTGCGCGTCTTCCAAATAAATATTAGCAGATTAAGAAAAGAACAAGAACAATGTCGTACGATACCAAAATTATTGGGTTCAAACACATTTTAAAAATATGTATTTAAAGAAGCATGTATAACAAAAACTGACCCAATTGTCATTGTTTGCAACCTCTTAATCAATATTTTTTTCTCACAGAATTTCTCGTCACGATGCTCAGAAACTCTAGTGCGTGCCACGTCCAGCCTAACGAGGGTACTTTTGTAAATTGGGGATGCATTCAATACATGCAGGCTCGTGTGATTGGTGTATCTGAATTCTATGAGCACCATGAGCCAATTTTTACTAACACCACACCAATTGTGTGCAATTATTTGTTAATTTATATAGGAATTGGTGTGGCAATAGTAGCTCTCAAAAAAAATTCTCCTCTTGATTATCTCAGTTTTAGCTTTCAAGCCTAAAATAAATAATTAAATAAAGATAATGGGCTAATCTTTATACACCATTAATATACATTTTGGAACAGTTGGATCACCGATTTTCACAATTTTCGATGTAGTGACATCTACGTATTTTTGTTGTTGTTTGTGTTCATATCATTTGGTATTATAATCAACACCATGTATAGAGTCCAAAACATCGTGGCACGAGAAGTAGTGATATAAATAAATAGTTACATGGTTTTAGAAAGGAAGGTAAACTGCTACAAATGGATGCTAAGAGTGTTAGTGAAAGAGGTGACCTAAGAGAAATGACTAATCCTTTATACTAGGATGAGATTGATATTCAAATATTTCTTCTTAGAACGTATTGGTTTGACCTCATAAACGAGACCATTGGCACAATGTGAAAAAAAAAATCCATATTCGACCAATCAAGGTGCCAGATTTGTTTTTTGGACAAGTTGAAACCATCAAATTAATGGAGGATGGGAGAAATTAGACAACTCTAACCTGTCGAGGGAACATGAAAAATTTCAACGGTCCTGGGTCATCAAAATTTGGTTTCTAATATTTGTGGGCCTTGGTCCATCAAATTTTCTTATCAAATTTTCCAATTTTCACATCTTGCACCACTCAAAACCATATATCATTCTCCTCGAGATATGCATAATTATAAATCCTTTTTTTTTTTATGTATCCTGAGGCAAATGATCTACGGTTTTGTGATGGGGGTGTATGTCAAAGGGAGGCATCAGATTATTGCCACTCAAAATCATATGGTCAACCAACTTGATGGAGTTACTGACCTGAATTGATCCATTTTCAAGCTGAGTAGATGATTTTCCAAGTTGACTTGGTTCCATTGTGTTTTGTGACCAAGCCACCTTGAAATCTAAGTGAGTCAAGTTGGACTCCATGAGTTCTAAAACAATAATAATAATAATAATAAGAGAGATTTACCCTACAGACCTAATTGTTGCATTTTTATTTAAAAAACTTTCATGGAGTTCTGACAACTCCAAGAGAACTTTACTTTATGAAATTCATTACTCAACGAACCTTATTTTATGAAATTTATTACCCAACAAACCTTGGAGTGGGAACCCATGTTAGAAAATTCAAATTGATAAAGATAATTTGTTACTTAACATACCTTGAAGTGGATTCTAACCGCATCAATTTTTGGTATCCAAAAAACATGATAAGATGTCACAGGGTTATAAAGGATAAAATTCTAAGAACTTCGAAAAGAAAATTAGAAAAAAAAATTAAAAAAATTCACCGTTTAAATTTTATATTGAAATTTGGGTGTTCGGTAGCCATCCATTTTCAACATCTTAGATCAAATTCAAAAAGGATTGTTTTACGAATTTTTTTCTTTTTTAATATGATTTTTTTCATGAAATCTAGAAGAATGTTTGTTGGATTATCAATTTAATAATCCATGTGAGCCCAACTACTCTTAGTAAGATTTGAAATATTACTAAGTATCATTAATAAAGTAAAGGTTTGTTGGGTAACAAACTTAATAAAATAAGGGAGTTTTTTAAATAAAATTGCAACAGATAGGTCTGTCCGGTAAATCTCTCTTATTCTAATAATAGTTCGTGGTGACTATGTGCCCACCAATCAGAAGAGATATGATCAATAACGATTGACATCAAATATGATGTTGTTGAGGTTGTAATTGTTCCAAGTGTTCCAACAAACGTTTTTGACGAAGAGTAGTGATTTATGTTAGGCCTAGAATAGATAAAACGATTAACAAACTAAACCCAGAATTAGAGGTAACAGGACAACACAATAGAAGAAAAAAACCAAAGGAAGAAAGAAAATTCTGTTTTAGGGGGACAAATGAAGAGATTGTGAGAAAGGTGGCGGATTTTGTGGGGTATTTTTCTCTCCTTTGGAGGAGGTGATTGGAGGAAGAACAAAGGTTACCCTTCTGGGCCCCATCACATTCCAACCTTCCTCCTCCCTCTCAGATTCAAGCCCTTCTATCTTTTTTATTATTTATTATTACAGGTTCTCTCTCTCTCTCTCTCTCTCTCTCTCTCTCTCCCTCTCTCATCTGTGTGTGTGTGCGCGCGTGTGTGTGTGTGTATGACCATATATAGATCAGAGATGTAATGAGATGTCTAATTTTTTTTATAGGTTAGATGTGTGTAATGATATAGAAATCAAGCGAAATATGCCAAAATTTTTAACTATACCAACTGTATAAATACATATATAGATTGAGCTGTGATGAATGCACACGATCTTGATATGTGGCTGATGTGACAAGGGCACAGAACCATACATCGTTTTTATCGGGACACATAGGAAAAAGATGAGTGGTTCTGTGCCCTTGCCAGGTCAGTTGCATACCGAGACTGTGTTCCTTCATCATTATTCATATGGATTTTATGTCAAATATAGTTTTAGAGGAGAACAATGGATTTTCGAGTATAAAAATTAAGAATGTTCTAAGATAGATAAAATACAATGGATTGCAGATGAGATTGAATGAGTTAATTAAAATAGTACATCCTAAAGGTTAACTACTTGAAAGTTGCAGATTTTCTGAGAGAAAAATTAAAGGGTTTTGGCTTGAGATTGAAGATTGGAGTATTTATGGTTGATCTCTCCTACAAAATCTAGGCTAGGAGTTGCCACACCAACAATTTTTTTTTTTTTTAAGTTTTCTATGACATTGAGCAAAGCAGAAGCATGTCTCAGTCACCCTTTGTTATTGAGTCTGGCACGTTTTGGTTGGACTTTAAAACACATTTAACTATACTAAACAAGGCCTTTTTACATGACATGCAGTCCAATGTGTTTTATCTCCAATAAAAATTTGTTACGTGAACACTTTTTTATTATTTATTTATTTATTTTTATTTTTTAAAACGAGAGTTAGACAGACCCCCCAACCAGAAAGGCCCGAAGGCTTATTTTCATTGATGACACTGTTTGTTGCCATAGGAATGAGACACCATTTTGGATCGTGACTTTTTTTTTTTTTTCTTTTCTTCCATTGCTATTAATCACAGATTTTACAATAACAATTTTGGACTTTCTTTATGTAACTTAATTTCTTTTCAATTTGTTTTCAAGGTTATCTATCTCGAAAGACTTCGTCTAAGCTAGCAGTTACGAAAGGCTTGGGTTTTACGACACCCTTAACTTGGTCAAAAACTCATTAGCAAATGGCTTCATCCCCTGTGACTGCTCCATCACCAGACGCACCACCGACCCCTCCATCATCGTCGTCAAATTCATCTTCATCTTCATCACCACCACCACCTCCATCATCAACGTCAAATTCAACATCACCACCCCCAAAATCATCACCACCACCAGAAGAATCACCACCTCCACCTGCGGAAGAATCACCACCACCGACACAATCACCACCGCCTAAAGCATCACCGCCACCACCACCATCATCTCAGGTGTCACCACCACCATCACCACCACCCCCATCACAATCAAATAATTCTTCCCCTCCACCACCACCATCAGACGATTCTTCTCCTCCCTCACCTCCCCCGCCTCCGTCTTCTAACAACAACCCTACTTCACCACCACCACCACCACATTCAAAATCAACACCTTCTTCGAGAGCATTATCCCCTCAACGTGCACCGCCACATCGAGCACCACCATCGCATTCTAAGAGTTCACCACCATCCTCATCAAACAATGATAGTAATAATGTACCTATTATAATTGGAGTGGTGGCTGGGGTGGCTGTTCTAGCTATTATTACTATTGCTATCTTTATGTTTTGTTGCAAGAAAAAGAAGCGACGACATGATCCCATGCAATACTATACGGAACCTTCTCCAAGGCCTAAAGGTGCTCAGCACAAAGTCCACAACCCTAACCTCTACCATAATTTTAAAACTTGTAGGGTCAACTCAAAACTCAATTGAGTCATCATCTCAATTATTAACTCGTTCAATCATTAAGTCAACTCATCAAATCTCCCAAGTCGGCTTGATAATACAATAGTGTAATGATTTTGTATCTCAACCTAACACGGTGACTCAAAAACTCAATTGACGTGTATCCTGCATGAATCGTAGACTTTTCCCTTGGGATACACAACTGCACATCTCCATAAAACATTTACAGTTGTGTATCCCAAGAAAAAACTACGGTTCTTGTACCTGTCACGTCATTGAGTTTTTGAGTTACCCTATCAGGTTGATATATATTTATATATTTGAGTCATGATTTTCTAACTCCCCTTCGACAAACTCCACCCCCCAATATATATTTTGCAATTGTGTATCCCAAGGAAAATCTATGGTTCTAGGCACAACCAGGTGGGGAAAGTTTGTGAGAGGGGGAGTCATTTATCATTATTCTAAATATTTTTATTTATTTTACTACTCGAGAACTCTTTCCAAATGTCTATTGAGTCGAGTTAAGTCGACAAATCAACTCGAATGAGTCATATAAAAATGTATTAATGTTAATATATTTAAAATTAATAAAATTTATTTTTTGTTCTCAACAAAAATGTTATGTAAAGCCGAATAACTTGGTCAAGTTTTTAACCTGATGGTTTCGTTTTCAAGTTGACACGATGTGCTGGTTCCATCGAGTTTTGGGGCCATCTCACTAGCTCACCAGAAAAATCTAATTGAGTCGAGTATTGAGTTAACTCATTGAGTTTTAAAACTATGCAATAAGTGATAAATAAATAATAATGCTTGTGTGATCCATGTTGGTGCAGGCAGCGAATATCATGACAACAGTGGGAAGCATCAAAGCTGGCACAACAGTCCCCAACCAATGGACCAAGTAGGGAGAATACCTCCACCTCCCGGTTCAATCGGTCCACCCGGTTCAACTGGACCAGGATGGCTACAACCCCCACCACCACCACCCCCTATGATGAGTAGTGGTGAAATGAGCTCCAATTACTCGGGTCCACGTGGACCAATCTTGCCACCACCTTCTCCAGCTCTCTCTTTAGGCTTCAACAAGAGCACTTTCACCTATGAAGAGTTAGCCCAAGCAACAAATGGGTTCGCTCAGACCAATTTATTGGGTCAAGGCGGGTTCGGTTACGTGCATAAGGGTGTGTTTCCTAATGGTAAGGTTATAGCTGTGAAGAGTTTGAAGTTGGGCAGCGGGCAGGGCGAGAGAGAGTTCCAAGCCGAGGTGGAGATCATTAGTCGTGTTCATCATCGTCATCTTGTGTCGCTCGTTGGATACTGTATAGCGGGCGAGCAGCGGATGTTGGTTTATGAGTTTGTTTCAAATAATAATTTGGAATACCATCTCCATGGTATGTTCTCTTCTCTTCTCTTCTCTTCTCTTCTCTTCTCCTCTCCTTTCTATTCTTGGGTGAATTACTATTTCGTTTCGTGAGCTGAAAATGAGTTATTTACGATTCTGACTCACTGTTCATTTTAATTAGCTAAATGTGAACAATCATGTTTTCATTAAAAAAATTCAGCACGAAATGACTATTTCACAGGTTTGAAATGAAATTGTTACTTTAAACCTGTGAAATAGTCGCTTTTAAAAACCTCTGAATTTGTTATCGGTCCTGGTTTGGTAATTAAAACGAATAGTGAGCCAGAATCGTAGACTCGTCAAAAGTAAATCACTTTTTTGTAAATATCTCTTTATTCTTTCGAGTTTATGGTTGTCAATGGATTAGATCAGACATGAAGTCTTATGAACTTCGTACATAGATTGAGGAATTGGGTTCTGTTAAGGATTGGATTTGATAATCTATTGGGTTGGTATGAATCAACCATGTCCCAATCTAATGAAATGTGATAAATTATAATCCCGAGGGGTTGGCTCAATGGCAATTTCAGATCGATAAACAGTTAATGCCCATAGGTGGTGAGTTTGATACCTAGTATGAGCATTAATTCCTTAGGGGCCACTTGCGAGGGTGCATTTTTACTTACCTGGTGCAGGCATTGCACGTGCCCCAGGACTAGTCCTTGGACAAGACCATGATCTATGGATTGGGCAAAGCCCAATTACGGGCCCGATCCACTGTCTACAAGAATATCTAGTTATCAAAAAAATGTGAGAAATTAAGTAAGTTATATTATATTAGAGTTTGCCTGTACCATACCTTGGGGTTAATAGGGTACTCAAGCAGGAGAGAAAAGGTGATAAAAGTTGGATAAGAAAAGTTGAAAAAGTTAGTAAAGAAAAGACAATAAAGTTGAAGGGATATTTTCAGTAAGGGAGATTGAGGAGGAAAAATAATAAAGGTAAAATAGCATTCTTGAAGGAGAAGAGAAAGAGAAAAACAATAAAATTAAAAGTTTTCCTCGAAATAGATAATTAGATTAAATCCTACCCTCTCTTTATATTGGGGATAAAGGGAGTGGAGTCCACCATTGAGTTTTATTATACAGATACTTCGATTGTATTTATTGCTAATGGATCCATAACTGTTTGAATTTAAATCATTTATTTAGTTCATCATTTTATATTCATAAAAGAATCAATTCATTTTAGTATCAATAAGACAAAAAAGATGATTAAATATATTATTTAAATAAGTAATCTAAATTTTTTAGGAGCATTGGTAGCAAGGAGGGTCACAACTATGATTTTTTTTTTTTTTTCGGTAAGGGACCAAACCATAGTTAACTGGTAAGTTGAAGAGTTCATAGATGACTAGTGTTCAAAAGTAGGGTTTTGGTTAGAAGATGAAGAAATGAACATAGAGGTCATTTCTCGTTAGTCTATATGAGAAGGCCTAAGTCAAGAGGGCATTGTCATCAACATTAGGGTTGCAACTCGGCCAGGTTGGAGATCAACCCGCTCCCAACCAAAACTTGAGAACTAACACCACCTATGCTTGTGCCCAACCTAACTTCTGGCATGAGATGCTCAACCAGAACCTAACCCAAGTCGGGTTGATTCATTCCTAATTAATACTAGATAATTTAGTATTGATAAGGGTTTATAAGAAGATGAGTGGCATGTAAAAGAACTTAAATTTTCCAATTATTTGAATATGTTTCAAAATTTTATATACATAAAATTAACAATTTTAAAGAAGAAGATGAAGACCTTAACTATAATAATCATCTTTATTTACTAATAAGTGAAATTTTCAAAAATAAAAATATTTAAAATTGTAATATAACCATTGTATGACCATATGGAATTACACTTAAAAAGAATCATTCACAATAAAGCAATTATTTTTTTAATGATGAAAACAATCACACATTAGTTGTGATAGATGGTATATAGATAAATAAAGACATGCATATTGTCAAATGAATTGGGAGTGTGCAAGAAACAAAGATATAAGAAATATTTTTAAATTGTAGCCATATTAAGTTTGGGTTCAGGTAAATTGGGTTGCCCAATTCTTATGCCTGGATGATTTGAGTCAGGCAATTTTTTTTTTGTTTTGTTGCCCAAACCCGAGGTCGAACGCAAGCTAACTATTCCCAGACTTAACCATAGGTCGGGTTCAACCCAATAGGTTCGAGTTTGGCCCGCCCAATTGCAGCCCTAATCAATATAAAATAAGGTATGCCAAATACTTACCAAAATTTCGTACACCTTGGTCTTCTTTAATAGACTTATTACAAATGATCTTGATAACCTTTTCTTCGACCTGAAACCAAAAACCTGGCCTTTGATTTCTCCTCTCAAAACTAGACATCTTCAACCTTTTTGGATAATTTTTTTTACCATATATCTTCAATTTTAAGATTAATCTACTTCAACCTCAAGACCTAAAACCAATATAATAATATATATAAATTAAACAATTTTTACATCTTTGCATAGTTCTTATCTAAATATGTGATTACAGGCAAGGATCGTCCAACCATGGATTGGTCAAAGAGGCTCACGATCGCTTTGGGTTCAGCTAAGGGGCTTGCATACCTTCATGAAGATTGTAAGCAATTTATAATTTCATATAATCCTCTCTCCCATTAGTATTACATTTATTTCTATTTTTTAAGAATGTTTTACCAAAATAGACGTATTGTGCCAAAATTATTGCTCCATCAATTATTTGAAATATTTATCAAAGGGGCCATTTACTTGGTTTGGCATTTGATCAATATTTTAAAAAATATGTTGGAGCAATAATTCTGGCCTCATACACAATCATTTTGATACTTTCATCCTTTTTTTAGATGAAAATGTATATGTTTTGGCTTGCAGGTCATCCTCGCATTATTCACCGTGATATTAAAGCTGCCAATATTCTCCTCGACAACAACTTCGAAGCCATGGTATGTGCTTCATCCATGAGTTTTAAGTTACTAATTAGCAAGGACTTTATTCAATATTGTTATTAAATCAAATTTTGGATTCTAATAGTAATATATATATATATATATATATATATATATATATATATATATATATATATATATAGAGAGAGAGAGAGAGAGAGAGAGAGAGAGAGAGGTATAGGTGGCATTCTTTTGACAAAATCCTAGACAACATTCTCGACAAAGCATTTTGTATTATATAGGCTAAAATTTTCAGAATGGGCTGACTTTTTGTGAGGATGATCTCTATGATAAGAAAATCATCCTCACAAAAAATCAGCCAATTATGAAATTTCTAACCCTAGTATATAAGATGAAGAATTGTGAACCATTAATTTTTACTGTTAGTATGTAACCACTTTCCATAGGGTTAGAAGTTTCAGAATTGACTGATTTTTTGTGAATATGATATACTGACTATAGAGATCATCCTCACAAAAAATCAGTCAACTTTGAAACTTTTTAGCCATATAAGTCAAACTTTGTCAATAGAATGCTATATATAAGGAGTTGTTATTGCCACACCAACCGTGTACAATTCTTTGGTGACATACATAGGAATTGGTATGGAATTAATAAATGTTGGTGTGGCAATAGTAGCTCTTTAATGAAATGCCCAACAATGATTTGATCTAATTCGTAATGGATCGTATATAAGGAGTTGCTAATGCCGTTGTGTACAATTCTTTGGTGATATATGTAGGAATTGGTGTGGCATTAAAAAAAGTTGGCGTGACAATAGTAGCTCTTTAAAAAAGTACCCAACAAGGACTTGATCCAATTCGTAATGGATCAGATCCTGATTTATTTAAATCCTTATCAGATTGGTCCTAGATTAATCCTGATCTTACCCGAACTGATCCATTGACATGGATGATGCATATATAAGTTTGGCATTTGAATACTAATGATGTCTCATGGGTGAACGACATGTTGGAAAATCAATTCAGGTGGCAGATTTTGGATTGGCTAAGTTGTCTTCAGATAATTACACTCATGTTTCCACACGTGTGATGGGTACTTTCGGGTAAGAAAAATAACATTGGAGAAAGAGTAGATAACTATATTAAGTTCTAGATAAAAATTTGGGTGTTTTATGATACAGGGGAATACTAACATCCAAGACCTCATGGGGATGTTAGTATTCTCCATTACTTCTTTTTTTTCCAATAATACTTCTATCTATTTTGCCGTTTTGTGAAAAAAAAAAAAAGAAAAAAAAAGTAATAGTATATTAGTCTTTTAACATAATAAATGCTTATTTATGTAATTAATACCTGTCTCTTTCATAATAAATGTTAAAGAGCATTTAATCTTTAGAATTAAATATCTTGTTATAATAAATAATTTGACAATCAATACAAATAAGCATTTATTGTGTAAAAGATCAACATGCCCCTATTTGTTTTCACTAAAAGACAAAATAAATAGGGTTATTGTTGAAAAATAAAGTGTTGGAGAATGCTAATATTCCAATGAAGTCTTGGATGTTAGCTTTCCCCTTTATGGAAATGATCGAGTATTTTGCAAAAACTTTGGCGTAGTTTTTTCAAAATTTATGAAAATGATTATATATTAGATTTTATAATTATTTATTTTAACTAAAGCGATTATATGTACGATCACATTTACAATTTACTTATTTACCCTTCTTGTGAACCTGTGTTCAACTCAACTACTCAAGCGAATAAGGTAAATTCATCAAAGAGACGTGATTTTCTGACGTGGCATGGGCTAGAACAATAGATTTTTTCCATCAGGATACACAATTGCACATCCCCATAAATATGTGTAGTTGTGTATCTCAAGAAAACAATCTATGGTTCTAGTATATGCCACATCAGGGACATGTGTCAAAGGGGGGCGTCAAAAAATCATTAATCTTCGTCAAATTGTTTATGCAATGACTTGCAAAAGGTGATTGTTTTAGTAAAAAATATAAGAGTCGTGCTGGAGTGACCTTAAGTTTGTACCTCATATTGCACATCTTGACGTGAAAGTATGTAGGAACCATAGATGGTATATAATCATTTTTGTAAATATTAATAATAACATGGGGCTGATATAATAATTTTGAAAAAAATATGTAACCATTTTAGTAATTTAATTTCCTCTTAAATTTATCAACTTAATAATGGAATAATTTTTTTTTTCTTATACATACAGATATTTGGCTCCTGAATATGCATCGACGGGCAAATTAACTGAGAAATCCGATGTTTTCTCATATGGTGTTATGCTCTTGGAATTAATAACTGGACGAAGACCTGTGGATACTACTAATACCTACATGGAAGATAGCCTAGTCGATTGGGTTTGTGCCTCCTTTTAAATTTCCAATTTCTTTGTGTGTCTTTTTTTTTTTTTTTTTATTAAAAAAATAAAATAAAAATATAAGGAGGTAATTTTAAAATGGGCATATAATATTTTATCAAACAGGTCATACATGATACATCTATTTTACTAAAACAATTACCTATTTTAATGGCATTTTACTGAATTTACCTTTATACCATTGTTTTGAATAGTATTTTATTTGAGGTTCATAAAAATGGTATAAAAGTAAAATCACATAAATGACATAATAATAGATATCATTTTTGTTTAAAATAAATCAAAATCAAAATGGGTATATACCCTTTTTGATAAATATTTTGGCCTGTAATTTCAACAAAATACTAAACCATTTTGGATTTTTCGTAATCATCTAAATAAAAATTTGCACTAAAATATACATGTTTCATGTTTCATTCAATCTTCTTTTTAATGGATGTATAATTCCTTGTGCATGTGACCATAGGCTCGACCTCTCCTAACTCGTTCTCTAGGGGATGGCAACTACGACGAGTTGATTGATCCACGACTAGAAGGTAATTATAACCCCAATGAAATGGCACGAATGGTAGCGTGTGCCGCTGCAAGCATTCGTCATTCTGCAAAGAGACGTCCCAAAATGAGCCAGGTATGCGACTCCAACAACAAATTGCACCCAATTTCTTCTATATTATTGCCAAAAATTACATTATTTTCTAGTCGTGGAACATGATTTCCGACACTCCATTACATGAATCACATATAAGAATAACGAAAATTCGAGAGACCTCTGGTATCCCCGATTGGATTTATTTTGACAGAAAATGGAAAATCTGACTTGGATATGATTAAATATCCCAACAATTTTTCACATTTATTTTAAAAATACATAAAATGAATTAAATCTCTAATTATTTTTGTTGAACAGATAGTACGAGCATTAGAAGGCGATGTCTCATTAGAAGATCTGAACGAAGGGATGCGACGACAAAACTCCCAACTTACCTCAAGTTCAGACTATGATACGGGGTCATACAATACAGAGATGAAGAAGTTCAAGAAGACGACATTGACTAGTCAAGAATTTCCAAGTAGTGAGTTTTCCCCAAGTAGTCAAGGCACGAACTCTCAAGAGATGATTCATGAGCAGAACCATATATAGGCTCAACCCTTGAACACCCTCCTAATAACCCTCGAAATGTTCAAAATTGCTTCTTTCGATATCGATATATACACTTAAAAAGAGGAAAATGGGATTATAATTTCATTGTTGTTATGTGATAGAGATTGAAATGTTGAGTGATAATTTGGGATTTGGGTTCATTTGTGTGTAAATGTATTATCTACTATAAGTAATGTGGAGGCAGACCTAGCTTTCATTATGTTTGTTAAAGTTGTTTTGAGTTAGTTGTGGTTTGAAGTTGGAAAGACAGGTTGGGGATTGGTTTTAATTGACTTCCCTTTGGCCTTCCATTAAAGTTTGAAACATTTTTTTTATATTTATAAATAAGACTCTAAGTGGAAGGATCATATTTTGAAAATATTTACTAAAAATTATGTATATTTATTTCGATATTTATATATATTTTTACTAAAGTGAGTACTTATTAAATGGTGACTTTAATGAATTTACCTTTACACCCTTATTTTTTTTGAGTAGTCTCTTGTTTGAAAATTTCTAAGAATTTAGAAGTAAAAGACCATTAAAATTGTCGACTTTTTAACAACAAACTGACATGGCTAACATGGCATGTGCACAGAACCACAAATCTTTTTCTTTGGGATACACAAGGAAAAAAGATTTGTGGTTTTGTGCACATGCCATGTCACCCACATCAATTTTAGCGAGTCAGTTTTTTTTTTTTTTAAGGGGGGGGGGGGGATTGTACTCCCCGAGTTTTGGTGAATATTTGAGATGTCCTTGCGTTCACAAACCATTATTGCAATCTTCACTGAGAAACTAAAAGAAGCTGACCTAAATGCCATTGTCTACGATCTTCTATCGAGAACCCATGGTTTTACCAAAAAATTATTATATTCTACCATTCTTAACCTTAAGATTCTCTCTTTCAACCTTCAAACCTAAAATAAACAAAATAAAGATTAAAAAAAAAAAAATTCAAATAATTGAAGCCAATGAATTTATGAGAAAAAAAATAAGGATTATTGCAAGAGACTGAAGATGACATCCCATACGTTAAAAATGATTTTTCATAAGTGTTCAAAAAAATTACATTTGAGCATATCAGCAATTACAACCCCAAAGATACATGGCCTTATCTTTCAATGTTGTCAGCACACAACTAGGTGTTTTTCTATCATACCGGTTGTGTTTGTATCGTTTGGTGGTATCAGAGTCAATGCCATGTTGTGAGAGTCCAACTATCGACATAGTAGAAAAATTACCTGATTTTAAAAAAAAATCATGATTAATTCATTATCCTTTTCATCAAAGATTTATTGCCAACTTATTCTCAAAGTTTTGAAAATTTTACTTTAAAATAATTACAAAAATAATAATAATAATACATTTTAGAAAATGAAATTTCTACTTGTTATAATCCCCCCCCCCCACCCCTTTTGATTTTGTTGATTGCAGTTTTGAATTTTCTTCCTTGCCAAATTATTTTGGAAAAATTACTTAATAGTCCCTGGTGCTAATTTTTCTTTAGAAAAGTTAAAATAGTTTATTTAGAAAATCCCTCTTTTCAAAATAGTCCTTGAACCACATTTTAGACATTTCTTACAATTAAAATGTCGAAATTGCCATAACCATTCATACTCACTGTAGATATGTGATTTTTGAATCTAAATATTATCTTTACGTGGATTTGGAGTTGCCACCTTCTTTTTTAGAAAAAGGGTGTGAATGGTCACCCGGAAGTTTTTTTTTTTATAGAAAAAGTTGTTACTTTGGCATTGTAGTGATTCTCGTACAAATTATAACATCGAACCACCTAAGATCTAAGTAAGTGTTTGGTTAAAGAGAGGGGAAGGTGTTAGGCACCCCTCTCTTTCTCCATCAAATAATGGTAACCTTAACTACGAGGGTCATTTTAAAGAAATAAAATAAAATAAAAAATTTGATTACACGACAATTTTGTCCCTTAGGATGCAAGTGACTTTTGATATTGACTTAAATCGTGGGGTTCATCTTTTTAAGAAAAAATATCCTTCTGTATATTTTGCTTTGAAGGAACAAGTTTTAAAAAAAATATTGACTTATCGGTTGTAGGTCTACTCTCATTGAATGAAGAGGGGCCCAATCACTTTTAACTTCAAAACAAGTTTAGTGGTGTGTACACCAAGTGTTTGAGGTTTTAAAAATGATTTTCTTTTAAAAGTGGTTACAACCCCTACATTTTCGACTGAATCGAAGTCCAATCTATCAAAGGTAGGGGAGGGTGAGCACTACATCTTAGAGGCTTTCTAAAATAAAAAAAGGTAAGGAAAAGGAAAATAGAAGAGGGGGATGGAAAGGGGAAAGAGGGTGTGATGTCTTTCTCTAAACCACCTTAGGGTTTTTGACTTCTTCTTTTCTTATTTTTCTTCTTATGTCCTTAGTGGAATTAGAGAGTTTCTTTTAGAAGAGAGGAGATAGTGAGAAAGGAAGATGAGTTGAGATTTTTTTTATAGTTTTCTTTAGGGCTTAAAAGCATGAGATTTTTTTAGAGGGATGGGGGGTTTGTTGTAGGTTTTTTGGGGTTGCTTTTGGGGTTAAAAGTGTCAAAGGTGAAGGGTTAAAGGCTAATGGCATGGGGTGTAGGCATTGAGAAGTAATTATGGAAAGTGGTGGGAATGAGTTATTTTTTACCCAAATTGATTGAGTTCTTCAACCCACATGGATTGAATGTTAGGTGGGATTAAGGGGTGTAGGTGTTGGTTAGAAGAATGATTATGTAAGGAGGGTAGGTGTTGATATTTGAAGAGGGTTGAAGAAATGGTGACATATAACAAAAAAGGTATGGGGGTGTGGGTTAGGTAAGTTGATAAAGGAGAATGGTTGTGGGATGTGGGGGTATGGAGATGACTTGTAGAGTGTTGAAGAGAATGTGATGGGGTTAGGCAGTGGCAAGTGGTATGATGTGAAAATAATGATGGGGTAATGAGAATGATTTGTTTTGGGAGGTTGTTGTGGGGGTGACACGTGTCCACCTCGATGATCAAGGGTTGTATGAATCTTGTTTTGCTATAATTATGGGTATGGATAAGGACATGGATTTGGGTTTGGGATTGAATAGGTTTGATTATAATGAGCTTTTGTATGTTAGACTTAAGATAGGGTTGTGGTTTTTAAGTTGGGTTGCAGTAAAATTGGCTTAGGATTAGATTATGTTGAGGTATTGGCCTGTTTTAGGATGAGACTTAGGGTGGTTGAGAATTGGTGGGCCTTAGGTGAGCTTAAAACGAGTTAGAAATTTGATGGTAGGTTCAGGGATTAAAGTGGTGAGGTTTTGAGAAGGCTTTGAAACCTTATTGTGGGTCCATAGGACTTTTAGGGGTCTTAAAGACCAGGGGCGGAGCTAGTAAGGAGCTGGTGGGGGCAATTGCCCCCACAGAACTTTGAGGCACCCCTATATTTTCAATTAATTACATGCCCCATTTGTCCCCGCTCCCTCACCTCTCTCCCCATTTGCCCCCACACCCTCCTCTCCCTCCAATTTTTGCCCCCACAGCCTCATCTCCCTCCATTCATGATCTTCAACTATACAACTAATCATAGTTTGCCCCCACTACAAGAAAATCCTGGCTCCGCCCTTGTTAAAGACCTTTTGATTTGATCAAAATATTGATTTTTGGGAATTTGAATTTTTTTTAGGCCCGTTAATTAATTTTATTGTAAAAAATGATCTTTTTGGGTAATTTTTGAGTGTGGTTTGTTCAAATTGGGGTGTCTACCCTCACCATTTTCATCCCAAAAATTGGATTTTCGACATCCCGATCAAGTTTTGAAAACTCCATTGCGATGAAAAAGATTTGAGAATGAGATTTTATATATATATATATATATATATATATATTTATGATTAGAATTAATAAAACCAATGGAAACGACAAAACTACCAATCTCACAGGCACAAATCATGATGGACTCTAACTCGAAGGATATCTTTGATTTGATGCCATTGATTGTGAAAATGGGGAAGAAGAAAGACGAAGAGAGAGAGCAAACATAGAAGGCAAACCCACACACCATCAGGCACATGATGACTATATCAAATAAGTCATTTTCAAGGATTTATCAAGTATTTTGAAGATTAATGTAAAAAATTAGGTTTTTTATTTTTTATTTATTTTTATCAATTATTTTGCTTCTTTTTGGTATGAAAGGTAAGGGTGGTGGATTAGTGTCCAGGTTGGCAAATTTTATTTTTGAGTTTAATAATTTTATTAATATTTTATTTAAAAATTACTGTAGAGAGTACATGTCACGCCAGGGGAGACGATTGAGTATGCCACGTGGGGAGTCATTTTATCACGGCTCGTGATTTAACTCTACTACTCTTTCTTGACCAAGGTCGCCTTCGAAGTTCGAACCCTCGATTTCATTCTCTGTAAGAGAGAGAGGGGTGCGAAAGCTCTCTGGCACAGATCTCTGAAAATCTCCCAATATCTCCATGGCTCAACCTCTCGTAAAAAAAGATGACGATCGCGATGACGAAGGTATCTCTTGAACTCTAAAATTACAGAGTTTTCTTCTCTGATTTTTTATCAGATATTTAATTTCATCGAATGATTAACGTATGCTTCGATTTGGAGGAAAACCTCGAATTGAATTAATAAAATCAGAGATCTTGTTTATAGATCTGAAATTTTATTTGGCATTTTCATTCATTTGTGGATGTTGTACTGAATTGGATCTATTCGAACGAGATTTCTCTTTGTTTTTAGCAGATCTGATGTCGAATTCAATTTTAATTTTAGTTGTTTAGTTCTAGTTATTTCTCTCCCAATGTATGTTCCTGTAAGCATTTAGATCTCGTTTGTTTTTCTTTGTTTTCGATTGATTTTTTTTATGTTTTTTTGTTTTGTTCTGTATTGGAGTAATTGCAGGCGAAATCTTAAGTATTTTGGAAATAATTTCTTAGTTGATATTGTTTTTGGTTGTTTTTTGCAGCAGATTACTCTCCATTTCTCGGGATCGAGAAGGGTGCAGTCCTTCAAGAAGCTAGGGTTTTCAATGATCCCCAACTTGATCCCAGGAGATGCTCTCAGGTTTTGCCTTACATTATGTAATTGTGCTTTTGTTTCTATTGTTATTGGCACCCCAACTTTTACTTATTACACCCCATTGAATAATAAAGAAAATAAGTGAATTATTGAGAATAAGTGAAAGTTGGGGTGCCAATAGAAACTGTGTGTGTGTTTTAGTTCTAGATTTCTATTTTTTAAAATTTTATATCAGCCTAATCATAAATGTAAGTAACTACTGAAATTGTGTGAATGACTGTTATAATGTTGAGATTATAATTTGAGCCAAACCCTTGCGATGTTTAAAGTGTGTGTTTTAATCTTTAATTGGGGTGTTATAAACAATTCAAGAAAGTGGGGTGTAATAAGTAAATGTTGGGGTGTCAATAACAGCTCTCCTTTTCTTGAGGATTGCAATTTTCAGTTCTTCGCCTGTTTTCTTATTCACAGGTCATCACGAAACTCCTGTATTTGATCAATCAAGGAGAAACATTCACGAAGGTCAGTCTTCTGTTTTTTTTTTTTTTTTCTTTCAATTGCACATTTTTCTCTTTTTGAAGGATTCATGAATTTTCTGCTTAATGTCATAGACCGAAGCGACAGAAGTATTCTTCTCCGTCACTAAGCTTTTCCAGTCTAAGGATATAGGATTAAGGAGAATGGTTTATTTGATAATTAAAGAACTTTCTCCCTCTGCTGACGAGGTTATATATCACTCTTTTACCCTTTTATACCTCTCTTTCTATCTCAATTTCATTTTTCCCTTTAAATTAAGCATTAACGCATAAAACTTCTCATCAAAGGTTATCATCGTCACGAGCTCATTAATGAAGGATATGAATAGCAAGACCGACATGTATAGGGCCAATGCCATCCGGGTTCTTTGTAGAATTACTGATGGATCACTTCTCACTCAAATAGAAAGATACTTGAAGCAAGCAATTGTTGACAAAAATCCCGTTGTTGCCAGTGCTGCTCTTGTTAGCGGAATTCACTTGCTTCAGGTACTATCATGTCCCTTTCTTGCAATCTACTCATTATGTAGGTTTTGTTTTTTGGGGCCTTAAAGTTGTCCCTACTTGAATAGACAACCCCAGAGATTGTGAGAAGATGGAGTAACGAGGTACAGGAAGCTGTTCAATCAAGGGCTGCTCTTGTACAGTTCCATGCTTTGGTTCTTCTCCAACAGGTAAGCTAGAAAATTTGGTTTGTTTTATTCAAAATTTGAAGTAGATGATTGCTTTGCAAATCCAAGTTGCCTTCAAACTTAAGGTAACTTTATAATGCTTTTTTTATTTTTTGATAAATAAAGATATTTTATTGAAAAAGGGAGGTCGGATGACCAACCCAAGGAGTACAAAGAAGAACTAGGGAAAAGGGAAAAAAAGCAAAGACTACCATTGAACCAACAACCCCCAACACAAAACTACCTCACCTCTAGATTGCAAACCCTACCCATCTAACAAGAAATTCTTCAAAGAAAATACCTCTAATGTGATTTTTTTTTAGGGGGGATAAATAAAGATTTATTAATAAATGGACAAGTTGTCCTCAAAGAGTATAGAAAGATTAACCTCTCACTCTACAAAGAAGGTCTCATCTAACTTTTTAGGTTGTTTTTGTAGTCACAAATAACATCATCTAACTTGTTGACTATTTTCTTCCTTATATATATATATTTTTATTTTTTTGGGCGGCAGACCATGGGACAGAGCCGTGGACAATAACCTTGGACAGACTGCGGGAGTAGTTTAAGAGGCATTTGGACAAAGTTTAGCGAAAAAACCAGCCACACCATTTGTTTCTCCAGAAGCAAAGATGGATTCCCTCTACTTTATAAGCTTATGTAAAAGAAAAGACAATGAAGCACAACTAACTCTGAGGATAAAACCAAACTCAAGTTGTCACTTGAGTAGGATTTATCTATTTTCAAGTGTCTTACTCGTTCTCCAGGGGGTTCTTATGAGCACCAAAGAGGAATAATAAGCATTTTGAAGTCCAATTCTAATGCCCAAAGAGAAAAAAGTCTGGCTAAGAGCCTGAGATCCAAGGTCTGATAAACATGATTCAATCTTCCATATCCTTTAGCCTTTCTCTTCCTCCCCCAATCACACATTGTTTGGATCATTGTTAGAATTACTCCAAAGGGGTACTCTACATACTGATAAGTAGTAAACTCTCAGGTTGTATCGCTTTCTCGGTCATCTGGACCAGCTCCCTTTGTTTTACTTTAATAAAATTGATTTACTTATAATATAATATAAAAAAAAAAGAGAGAGAAGAGAATTTGTAAGTTTTTCTTAATATCAAACTTATGGACACTGATGTTTGATCCGAACATAATGCAACATTTGAATTCGATATTCTCTTCAATTGTTTTGGGACTACCAGTTGACGTGCTGTTTTATCCTTTTGCATGTTATTGTAATCCATGTGGAATCCTCTACACTTTCCCATAATTCAATACAGTTTGCAGAGGAGTCTTGTGATGTTTATATTCTTAAAAGCATTAGTCTTATAATTAGATGGGAAAAAGAGTGCGGCATATCGTCAGGAGCTATATGAGAAAGACTGAAAGAATACCCCCTAGCTTCAATAGCTATCATTGAATTTGAATAAAATTGCGATAACTGTCCAAAATTGTTGAAATGTTGACTTTATTAGTGGATTGTCAACTTGCAGATAAGGCAGAATGACCGATTAGCAGTTAGCAAGCTTGTCACCAGCTTAACAAGAGGAACAGTTCGTTCACCGTTGGCCCAATGTCTCCTGATTCGATATACCAGTCAGGTACATTTCTTCCACCGGAACATCTGCTTGCAATAAATTGGTGATTTTCTTAAGTTAATGACAGCGTGATCAAGTAATGAATAATCATGGATGCAGGTTATACGCGAGTCGGGTGCTAACTCACAAACAGGAGACCGCCCTTTTTGGGATTATCTCGAGGGTTGTTTGCGTCACAAAGCAGAAATGGTGATACTTGAAGCTGCTAGAGCAATAACAGAGCTGAGTGGTGTGACTAATCGGGAATTGACTCCTGCAATCACTGTTCTACAGCTTTTTTTGAGCTCATCCAAGCCTGTGCTCCGCTTTGCTGCTGTCCGCACTCTAAATAAGGTTTGTTCTCTCTCTCTCTAAATTAGAAAATTCTTTGTACTTATTTTACTTGAATATTGACATGGTATTTGCACGTTCTCTTTCTAAACTAGAAAATTCTTTGTACCTATTTTTCTTTAATATTTACATGGTATTATCTCTCTCTAAATTAGAAAAATTATTTGTACTTATTTTTCTTGAATATTTACATGGTATTTACTCTTTCTAAAATCTAACTTAGAAAAAATCTTGGTACTTATTTTTCCTGAATATTTACATGATATGTGCTCTCTCTCTGTTGTTGGAGGTCAAATTTCATCAATGTGAGGTCATTGAGATTTCCGGGCATTTAATTTTTTTTTATGAAAATGTATATGTAGTAGCGGACACATCCCCAGAGTTGTTATTTGACATTCCCCTCTTTCTATGCTTTGTTGTGTTAATAAGTCGATAACTCAATGTAAGGAAAAAATATGAGTGCAGAAGTTGGGGTGTGGCGGAATGAAGAGAGAAACCAAGCATGCAATGCATTTCATTATCATTTAGAATTCTTCTAGGTTTTTGTAGGAATTTTCAAATCTATCTTTTCTCATTTGCTTTAGGAATGTAAAGGTATGAGGACGCTATATTGGACCTGCAATTGCCATACTTTTATGCCGAGAAACTTTGATTATTCCTTGGCCTTTAATTCTGTTATAATTTCTTGCAGGTTGCAATGACTCATCCCATGGCAGTTACAAATTGCAATATAGATATGGAGAGCTTAATTTCAGATCAAAACAGGAGCATTGCTACACTTGCGATCACCACACTCTTGAAGACGGGCAATGAGTCAAGCGTAGATCGCCTTATGAAACAAATTACCAATTTCATGTCTGATATTGCAGACGAGTTCAAGATTGTGGTTGTGGAAGCTATTCGATCTCTATGCCTCAAATATCCTCTCAAATATCGATCATTGTCAGTAGGCTTAGATTTTTGTTGTAAATTGGTTTTTTTTTTTTTCCTGATTTATGGCTCACTATTTGAATTTTTTGTTCACATTCATCTTGCTTTGGGTTGGATTAACCCATTTTCTTTTTCTATTATTTTCTAGGATGAACTTTTTAAGCAACATTCTTAGAGAAGAAGGGGGTTTTGATTATAAGAAGGCAATTGTTGACTCAATCGTCATCCTTATACGAGACATACCAGATGCCAAAGAAAGTGGCTTATTTCATCTCTGCGAATTTATCGAGGATTGTGAATTCACATATCTTTCTACCCAGGTGGACATTTTCTCCATAAATAACCTGCACCCAATTTATTTTACTGCTTTAATTTATCTGTTTGTTTTGTCTTTTAATTTTTTATTTTCTCGGTATATTTTAGATACTCCATTTTCTTGGAAATGAAGGGCCAAAGACATCAGATCCCAGTAAATACATACGGTATATCTATAATCGGGTAATTCTTGAGAATGCAACTGTTCGGGCTAGTGCCGTAAGCACCTTGGCGAAGTTTGGTGCTATCGTTGATTCTTTGAAGGTAATGTCACCTTCTAATTTTTATCCACATGGGTTGTTCTGCTAATGATTGGTATTCAATGAGACTTGGAATTTTACTGGACTATTTTGTTGCAGCCGCGTATATTTGTTTTGTTGAGACGCTGCTTATTTGACAGTGATGACGAGGTGAGTTTCCCTATAACAATTCCGAGGTTTGTAATTTTTGTTTATGGTTAGCTTGGAATCTTTGTGAAAATATAGTTGATTTTTCTTTTTTCATGTTTTGAAATAATGCAAATATTATGGAACTATGCATTGACATTCCAAGAAATGAAATATATGCAAGTTAGTCATATTATTATAACTAACAATCGTTTGGAAAAAAAATAATGCGGGACACAAATCAACCCAACTGTTACAGGCTTCAATGAACAATCTGTAATTATTTGGGTTTTCACTTGTTTGGTTTAGATTTTATTTGTCACTTTTATTTTTAGGGGGTTAGTTTTAAATTACTTAGATTTTAAATTATAATTTTCAGTTGTTTATTCATTATTTTTAGGAATCCAATTTGAATCCGAGTACAATAAACACCACTTTTCTTCAGGCCTTATTTTTAGAAATCAAAACTTGTCATATTAGACTGATTTGTGTCATTTGGAAGGTAGTTCAGTTACTTTTCCAATGACTCCAAGATTCTGCGAATCCACTGTGTTTTGAAATTTTTTGACCAAAATACTGGTAGGGTATCAGTTTTTAACGTGATTTGTATCTTAAAGTCACAAAATATCAAAGTTTAAGTAATGTTAGGATTAAAGTTACAGTCTAAAATGTGAGAGATTATATATATATAGATGGCTATTGTAATTGATTTATCTCAGTTTTATTGGATATAATTACAAAATTTTGAGTTTTTAAATAATTGGTGTGATTCTAAGGTAATCTTCTATCTTCTTCATATTTTTTTTGGATAAGTACATCTTCTCCATCTTTCACTTTTATTTTAAATTGATAAATATTGTTGGAGAATTATTGTGAATGCTTAATTTAAACCTTATTGTAAAAAACTTTGCATTTCACGTACCCAATCGGCCTTGTTGAAACCTTTCACAATGCTCAATAAAAGAGTTTGGGCCTAAAACCTTTTTCTTGAAACCCTTTCTATAATCTTTTTTCTTCATCATCACCTAATTTGTCTTTACCCCACTCATACTAAAGTAGAACAGACTAGAATCAGTAAAACCCAGGCTGTTTTACATAAAAGAATAACATGTTCAATAACTTTTGGTAAATGCTGGCACAAAAATCCAATTCTCAAAGAGCCAAAGACAGCTAGACTTAACACATTGAGAGAAGTTCATAGCATTTGCAATATATGTATAAAAGCAAAAGTAGGTTCCCTACACCCACAAGTGGATATGTCATATCTATGCATTTGTTGCACAATCTTAGTTTTTTGTTTTTATAGTCATAAATAATAAAATATTCAAAACAGTTGTGTGAATTACACAAATTAGATCATACGGGAGGGAGAGGATTCTCTGACATCTACTTGTGTTCCCTGTTTGTTGGGGTCTCTGGAAGGAGAGGAATAACCGTGTGTTTGAGGGGAAGGAGCTAGCATTGTTGTAGGATTTAGTTATTAGCATTTTTGGTATTATATATATTTTGGTGTAATCTTTATGAGAAGTTGAAGGGCATCTTTGAAGATCCATTATTTATATGGGATTTATTTGTATGCTAGAATGAGAGGATTAGAGCAGTGCATCTATTGTACATGGATGGTTATCTTGATCATCACTATCCTTGTCTTCCTTATATCAATATATTATATATTATACTTATAAAAATAAGGATCATATGGGAAATTATAATATGACCAAGACATCACATATGCATGATTGTTTTTCATATTTTTTTAATTATATTTAAAAATATATATTTTCTAATTACATTGAAATTCATATAAATTTGTTATTGACTATTGTATGTAAATACAAAAAATGTCTTATTGACACACCAATTGTGGCTTTTAAAAGAAGTTTTATACATTGTTTGTTCTTAATTTTTTTAAAACATTTTGAAGCACAATAGGACCGAGGATTTTTTTTTCAAGTAAAAAAACTTTCTCACCAAGTTTAGTGCCTGCCACTAAACACCATCCCTGAATAGTTCAGGGAAAAGTAAAGAAATTCAGGCTTTTTTTTCTTGGAAATTTTACCATAAAATAAAAATACATAGGAAATCTTGTGCAAGTGTGTTGTTGATTTGCAGATGGATTTATTTACACTGAAAAGAAAAAAAAAAAGCCAGCCTTAAAGTTGTGATTGTTTGGGCTTTATATTCCAATACTCTGAAGTAGTGGTTGCTTTTCACCATATAGGATAGAAGTGGTTTTTCCTGACAGGAGGAAATGAAGGATTTTAGGACACTTGGTGGAAAAATATATTTCTATTGAAGAAAATATTTTCTTAAGATGTCATCTGAGTTGGTAAGGTCTGTGAGTGTTGGTGGTATGACCTGGGTTTGAAGCCCCCATTTAACCACTTACTATGGACCTATAATCCTCTCATCTATTTATAAAGAAAAATATTGTTTTCAAAATGATAGAAATACTTGACCTAATTTTCATAATATTTATATGCTTCTTGTAACATTTCAATGGAATATTCCAAAACTATACAAGAAGCAAAATTAAGGGATGAAATTGTTGAATTCGAATTTTCTGTCTGACCTGTGGTTCAGAACTGAAATATTGCGACCATGTCAATGGTAGATCATCATGTAAAGTATGACAGCATGAAACGAAATTATCCAATTCAACTTTCCAGTTGAAGTTCTTGTCCAACCTGATCAAAACTTAAATATTGTTACCTTTTTCAGCAGTAAATCATTGACTCTTTCCTCGCTGGTAACCAATTTCATACACAGAAAATAGTATATCTTGGTTCAAGCCCATGGTCTAAAATCTGTCTTATATGTCAGAATCTAGCCCCCTGAATATTTTCTAGATTTTGTGCCTCAAAATTAGCTTATATACATTAAGTGCATAGAAACTTTATTTTGTTCCCGTTTCTACTTCCATTGTTTGAAAATTTTATGATTTTCTATGTTACCTGGTTCTTGGTTTGCTAGTTTAATTCCCTAGTGCGTTTATGATATATAATTCAAGCCTCCAAGTTACAAGTACAACTATGATGTAGAAATTTTTGAAGAGGTAAACTGGAAAAGACATAGCTTTTCTTCTCTTTTATATTTGAATCGAATTCCTCACCCCCCCCCCCCCCCCCCCCCAAAAAAAAAAAAAAAAAACCTTTTATCTTCACTATTCGGTTTGCTGAATCCGATGATCAAATTCTGCAAACTGGAATGGTTGGGTTCCCAAATTAATTATTACGGATTCGCTGTATTTTACGAACCCAGAACGAATTGTGTATCAAATTTGTTCGCTTCGTACCGGTTCAAGGTTCGGTCTAGAGGGTATTTGCAGCTGCTTTTGACGTGCTCCATTTGTGTTTTGTGCTGCATGCACTTGTTTAATTCACAGTAGGAACAACAAAGCACGTCAGTTCAAACTAAGCCAGTTTTCCATGGTTTTTTTTTTTTTTGGTTATTCTACAGGTTCGTGATAGGGCGACACTCTATCTGAATACCCTTGAAGGCGATGGGTCAGTGAGTGAAACTGACAAGGATGTGAAGGAGTTTCTCTTTGGGTCACTGGACATCCCATTAGTCAACCTGGAGACAAGTTTGAAAAACTATGTAGGTGTTCTTCCAACCTCTATATTAACTTTCCCCCATTAATTTCATCACTCTCATCTGTATGATATGGAAACAGATGCCTTCAGAAGAACCCTTTAATATTGATTCCGTACCTAAGGAGGTCAAATCACAACCTCTTGCCGAGAAGAAAGCCCCAGGTAAAAAGCCTACTGGTTTGGGTGGTGCCCCTCCTAGTGGTCCAACATCAACTTTTGATGCAAATGAGAGAACGCTTTCCTCCATCCCTGAATTTTCCAACTTCGGGAGACTTTTCAAGGTTCTTTTCTGCCTGATTTCACCTATGTAAATATAGGCATGTTGTTGATGCATTTATAATATTTTGCTCACTTGTTACTTTGTTTTTCTTTTATTTTTCAGTCGTCACGTGTAGAGCTGACAGAACCTGAAACAGAGTATGCAGTTAATGTTGTTAAGCACATATACGATCATCATGTTGTGTTCCAGTACAACTGCACAAACACTATGCCTGACTTGCTGCTGGAAAATGTAATATATACCGCACTGCAGTACAGCTCCTATATTTGTTTGTCTTATTTGATTGGACCCCCTTAAACAGTTTTTTGTTTTTTTTTTTTTTGGCTTGTTAACAGGTCACTGTTATTGTGGATACTTCTGAAGCGGAGGATTTCTCTGAAATAGCAAGCAAGCCTCTAGGATCCCTACCATATGATTCAACGGGTCAGACCTTTGTAGCATTTGAGAAGCCAGAAGGAGCTGTTCTTGGGAAATTTTCGAATGTATTAAGGTTCATTGCTAAAGAGGTATAACTGCTATTATTTATCTGTCTGAAGGTTTCGGTATCTTTGCTTCTTTACTGGAGTCAATAACTACATCTGTGAAGACAAATTTAGGATTGTTAAGGGTTGGTTCTGTTTCTGAAGTAAACTCGTAACAGTTGTTTTTCATATTTCTGGAACTTTAAATCAGTTTCCTCTTTCAACCCCATTTAGTCTTGCCCCTACATCCACCTATCCCTTTGCAAGCTATATACTTGTATAAATTAATGATATATGCATACTCCGAACCTCTTGGGAGATTTTTGGTTTTTTCAAGTTATGACCAAATCAATTTAGTTTCTAATTTAAAATTCTTAACGATTCCAATTCCATGTTTCATTTTTCTTATTTCGATGATTATGTATGTTGGCATCCTTCAGGCTGATCCAAATACAGGTGAAGCAGTTGAAGATGGTCTTGAAGATGAGTACCCACTGGAGGACCTGGAGGTTGTTGCAGCTGATTATATGTTGAAATCTGAGGTCTCAAATTTCAGGAATGCATGGGAAAGCATGGGACCAGATTGCGACCGCGTTGACGAATATGGCCTTGGCGTAAGGGAGAACTTGGCAGAGGCTGTGAGTGCGGTCATCAATATTCTTGGAATGCAGCCCTGTGAGGTTAGTTTCTCCTACTCCAGACGATATAATTCTGCAGCAACCCTAACAACTCTAGGTTAAAGTATGATCTTGAACTTAATTTGCAAAACTTGAACAGATGTTAGTGAGTGGCTTTCCAATAGAGATGTCTTAGGGCTTAAAGTGGGTTGGATTTGGCTCGGATACAAGTATATCCATATTCAGATCCGAATTTCTTTGCTTGGATCTGAATCTGAACCTGTATCCAACTCGGATCCTTGTAGTTAAACTATATCCGAATCATTTTGATTTTAGTTAATATGGATCTGGATCCGACTCAACCAGATAATTATAAATAGTTCCTACATCTTTTCTTCTATATTTGTTTGTTAATTGCTATACTATTCTATTTTACCATATAATTATTTTATTTTCTAAGTAGTTAAGTTGTATTAAAGTAGTAGAAAAGGATATTTTGAAAAACCCAAAAATAAAATTTCAAAGCAGTATATAATTTGGATCTAGGTGGATATGTGGATGGATCCGTATCCAACCCAGATCTGACTCAGATCATGGGATGTCAAACCATATTCGACCCATTTTTATTCAGTTCTACTCCAAGAACCCAAACCCTTTAAATTCAGATTTCAGATCACTCGGATTTCAGAGAAAAACCAACTCATTTTATGCCTTAATGTCGGTTGTCCAACATCTTACGCAACGATGTATGATCTCATTGATTTATATAAGAAGAATCAACTACTTTTGGCTACTCAAAGCTTTCAACGTTTCTCTGTTATACAGGGCACCGAAGTTGTTCCGAACAATTCCAGATCACACACATGCCTATTGTCCGGTTTGTTCATAGGCAACGTGAAGGTGCTAGTCCGACTGTCATTTGGGATTGACGGTACCAAGCAAGTTGCCATGAAGCTGGCCGTTAGATCTGAAGATCAGTCAGTCAGTGATGCCATCCACGAGATGGTTGCGAGCGGCTAATTGTGGGGATCACATTAGATTTTGGCATTTTACATTTTTTAAAATACTGTAATGAGATGGGTGAGATGGTTTGGTTTGGTTTGGCTTCAATCAATTACTTAACAGCAGAGGAAGAAACAAACAGATTGGGAATTTAGGTATCAAGATGTGGTACCATATATAGAGACTGTTCATTTGGTTTTTGTTTATTACTTCAAAATTGGAAAGTTTTTAAGTAAAGGTTTTCTTTCCAACTTTTCCTTAGATTTTGATCTTCTTGGAACATCTGAACAACAGTACCTGTTATAAACTTCTCATATCTTCATTCCATTAATCCAATGCTATTGTCCTGTCTGAATTAACTTTGTCCCAAACTGATCATTGTGAGAAAGTATGAAAACTATAGGGTGATTTAGACATGCCCCCCCTATTTTTTTACTGAATATTAGAGATACCCCTATGTTTTGAAACCGATGACCTGCATCCCTTGACCTCAGTCTTCTAAATAGAAAAAACTTGAATGCCCTCTTCCTCAAGCTCTAAGCCAAGATACTGATTTTTCTTCTCAAAACCAGGTTTCTTCAAGCTTTCCAACCTCAATGTTATATTTACTAAATTTTATCTTCAACTCATCTTTTTCAGCCTAGAAAGAAACCAATCCCTTAAATTCCATCATTTTCAATTTTTCCAAAAATCTTATTTGGGTTTTCTTCTCAAAATATTAATGTGATAACAGTTACCAATTAGTGAATGTCTAATAATGAAAAATATAAGTGTAAAGAGAGAATAATGAAAATATTATCATGTGATATTAAGATAGAATTATTTTATTATAAAAATATGGGTTAATTTGTGTTTTTAACTCTCTTTGTATAAAGTATTTTTAATTTACTTAATTCAGAAAAAGAATAAATCGTGAATGATTCGAAAAGATTCAAAAAGTCGATGTAATTGAACAAAAGTTTTAATCGTTTTGGGTATCATTCTGATATAATTCGTGAATTATAATTCAAATAGTCAAGATTGACAATTCATATAAATGAGATCAACATTTGTCCAAATTGTCAAGATCTACAATTCACATCGTTGACCTTGATGATTGAACATGAATAATCAAGATCAACATTCGAATTGTCAAGACTATAATTGTTGGTTTGAGTTCAACCTTCTATAAGGGGAGGGGGCATTAATAAAAAATTTAAATAATTGGGGTTGTTAAGATACCAAACTAAAACCCATAGTCCATTTAGAAAGATGTCTCTTATAGGATCTATTAAAGTAATTTTCCCTTTATTTTAATTATCAAACATCCCTCCAACTAATCACTTACTTTTACATTGCTGACATAAATCATTGAACCCAGAACACACTCATACAAACTTAAAAAAGAATAAACAAATAAAAGTCGAAGATAGTCCCACATCGACTGGAGAAAAGAAACAAAGCCCACCATCACTCGTATAAAGTGTTCTTTGGACGAGATTAGATAATCACGCAGCCATGCGGTGAGCACAAAGCGAACTATTCTTTCGCCTTTTACTAAAGAATACCGTGTGTTCGCCGCACAACGTGGCATACGCCTATTTTTGAAGGGTCTTCCCCTGTTGGAAGCCCTAATAAATCAATTTTCAAATTTCTTATGAGTTTTAGCTCTTTATATAAAGTGATAATTCATTAATTTTATTGGATTAGTTCCATTGTTAATATTTAAATTTTGAATTATTATATTAATTTTAAAAATTTTACCATTATAATTGTATTTACTACTTGAATTATATATATGCACAGGAGAATCAAGAAATAAAATTATCTCTACTTACTTATAAATTGGGTTTGTTCTTTGAATGGTGAATTCAAAACTCTCATTTTCGTTCTACATTTGATCTTGTTGGTTTATACTCTTCATGGTTTGATTTCTTCAAAAAAGAAACTCACCAGATTCAAAGTTGCCAAAATAATACCTCCTTTTTGATTCCCATCTCTTAAAGTTGTTCCCATCAAATGGTTCGGGTTTTTCTGATTTGTTCAAACCAACTATTTCAATACTATCTATAAATCTGAGTTTTAGATGAATAGGATTTTCAGCTTCAGATTGTTAGAAAATTGAATCTAAACTTCAGATTTTAAAAAGACAAAAAAAAAACAAAAAAAACCAAGATACTGTAAAGATCAACCTCAACTTTTACGTACCTTAATTCTTTATAATATATGGAGATGGAGCATGTAATCCCTGAGGCAAATAGACACACACACAGATGATCTTCAAGAACAACATTGTCTATGAAAATTCTAATAAAACTCAACGATGACTTGTACTCTTAAAAATCAAACTTAAAAAGAATGATATTGTCAAGAGAATCCTTCTTTGAATAGTGTTAAAAAAACTAAAGAAAGATCTTTAGAGAGGAAGGGAAGGAAAATAAACATGTGTTTCTTATATTTTATTTTCTTCTATTAGATAAGATTTATTGCACTTGAAGATAATTGACCCATTCCTTAAATAAAATAGAGAGTTATTCTCTAATAAATAGAATAAAATCCATATGAATAATATCTTCACATTTTTTTTTTCCTTTCATAATAAACTTTCCAACAACTGTGACAACAGCTGTCTTTGAGAAGTTAAGCAAAATAACTTTTACACGTGTATAAAAGATAAGTCACGATAAACTGACACACTAAAACTGACGTTGTGACTAACGCAATAAACATGGCAAATGCATACAATCATATATATTTTTCTTCGGGATATACAAGGAGAAAGATCTGTGTGTGCACATGCCACATCAACTGCGTCAAATTTTGTGAGTCAGATTATCATTAGTCATATAAGAGCAACTCCAACAAACTCTTTAAACGAAAAATGTTCCTTATTATAAAGAGCCAAACCAAAAAAATGAGTCCAATAGACTCTTTATTACTCCGAGTTAATTAACGAACCTTGTTTCATTTTTTTGATGTAGCGATGGTGCTTTGGCTTATTATTAATAAAAATAATAATATAAAATCTGATAGATTTTTAAGGTTAAAGAAAATTAAAAAGAAAAAAAAAAACACTTTTCTTACTAACTAAAATCTTACTAAGGGTCGTTGGGACTACATGGGTTATTACATGGACAATCCAACACAAAATTCTATAGATTTCATGGAAAAACTCAAATTCATAGAATAAGAATAATAATTAATAAAAATATTTTTTGAGCTTGATCCAAGTTGTTAAAAATGGATGGCTACTGAACCCTCGCAAAATTTTAAATTAAAATTCAACGGTGAAAATAATTTCTTTTATTTTGTTTTAAATTCTTAGAATTTCATTTTCTACAAGCTTGTGGCATCGAATCATATTTTTAGATTCCAAGATGTGAGCTCACTACTCTTAGTAAGATTTGAGTAGGTTTTACTAAATATTTGTTTGTAAAGTAAAAATAATATTAAATATTAAGATTAGAAAAAGATTTGTTGAATCTCTTAAGCATTCTACAAATTTTAGGGTAGTTAAAATAACATTTATCGTTTTTTGACTAAAGATACTATTTATTTCAAAGAGCATTGTAGGAGATGCTCTGAGATAAAGGATTTAAAACACTTTTTATTATTATGATAGGGTGTCCGACCTTACGTTCTACTGGGAGGATCGGAAAAGACAAGGCATATGGGTCCCTCCCCTGGGCACATGTAACACCCACAAATCACACGCTCCGGGTAAGTGATGTTTTGACAAAAGATACTCTTTATTTTAATGAGCATTGTAGGAGATGCTCTGAAATAAATGATTTAAAACACACTTTTTTTTTATGACGGGGGCATCTAAGCTTACGTCCAACTAGGAGGGTGGAAGAGCCAAGGTATATGGGTCTCTCCCTCGGGCACATGCAACGCCCGCACATCACACACTTCGAGTAAGTGATGTTTTGACAATAGATACTCTCTATTTCAAAGAACATTGTAGGAGATGCTTTGAGATAAATGATTTAAAACATTTTTCTTATTTATGATGGGGGTGTCCGAGCTTACGTCCAACTAGGATGACCGGAAGAGCCAAGGCATATGAGTCCCTCCCTTGGGCACATGCAACGCCCACACATCACACTCTCCGAGTAAGTGAGGGTGCACCCTCACAGATTGCCCCAAGGAATTATTGCTCATATACTAGGTATCAAACTCACAACTTACAGACTCTTATCGCTTATTGGATCCGAAATTTCCATCGAGCCACCCCCATTGACGTTTTTAAAACACTTTTCTTACTAACTTAGTGAGATTTTAACTCTTATTAAGGGTCCTTGTGTCCTTGAGTTCGAATGGATTACCACATTGGCAATCCAACAACATAGCCCTCTAGATTTCACAGAAAAACTCAAATTGAAAATAATAATAATGAATTTTTTGGGGTTTGATCTAAAGTTTTGAAAATGGACAGCTACAAAACTTCCATATTACCTCGAATTTAAAATTAAAATTTCAAATGTGAAAAATAATTTTTTTTTTGAAAAAAAAAAAATCAAAATTCATAGAATCTTGTCTTCTATGATCATGGTTTTGTCTCTTAGAGACAAAATTCATTCGAACCTAAATATTTTGATTCAAATCTAATTAAATGTCACATTTTTTTTTACATGGATATTTAGACCAAATTAAGAACTAAAAGAAAATAAAGAATAACAAAAAAATTAAGTACAATTAACACAAATTTATCGTCAAAATTAAATCATATAATTAACAAGTATAACTCGCCACAAATTAGTTGTTTAAAGCTATGCTGACTAACGTTCCTGGATCACCAGAATCAATTTCGTCTGCTTAAAGAGAAGAACAACACCGTCAATAGAGAAAACCTTACCATACTCTCCACGCTACACAAGTGATTTTGCAAAACTATAAAGAAACCATTGGAGAGCTCTTGAAATTATAGCAAGTAAGAGGTATAAATAACAATATTTGGCTTTAGCTTTCAGCTTCAGTTCGCCATTTTAGCGAGGGAGATTAAAAGAAGGCTTTGAAGAAGAAAAGAATTGAAACAGAAAGAATGCTTTATACAACCATCCAAAATTCAAAAGGCTTTGTTTAAGGATTTTGTTGTCCAAAGTGCAATAAATACGCGTTGTAAATTGAATTTTGTAGCGAAAATGCCCTTAAAATTTGTTTTTATCAAAATACCCTCGGATTCCAAATATCCAAAATGTATTTATTGAACTTTAACATGTACCCTAAGAACACATGTCACCAAGACAAAAAGAACATGAAAAGCCAAATGTGGAGTTATCAAACGAGTTTTGATAAAGGTACGCATTTTACTTGCGACTGACGTGGCATCATAGAGAATCATAAAAAACTTTCCTCGAGATACACAGGGAAAAGATCTACTGCTCTTTACCCTTACCATGTCAGCTGTGTACATATTATATCTGTCAATTCGTCGTTTTATCATTAGTCTAATCAAAATCAAATAAAAAGAATGATTCGTGATTATTTAACTCCAAAATTTTTCCTTAACCTATACTCGATTGACGTGGTAAGTGTACAAAATCATAAATCTTTTTCCTTTGGGATACACAAGAAAAGATCAACAATTCTTAAGGACAAATCAAGTGAAAATTTTCGAGTTAAAAAATCAGTAATACAAAAAAATATGAAAAAATAAAAAATCGTGCTAATTTGAATACCCCACATGGCACACTTAATCAACTCTCCTAACATGATATGTTTAAGAATTATAAATCTATATGCCTCAAGATACATATTTTCATGGATAAATGCAGTTTTGTGTCCCGAAACACGCAGATCCACAGTTTCAAACTTGTTATGTCAAGAAAGTCAATTGATTATGCTCTGTGAGGTAATCCAATTATCATGATTCAAAGTCAAAGATTGAAAGAAGATTAACATTGGAGTGAACAAATGGAGACACCTCAATGTAGTGGCATGTGCATGCCTGAAGATACTTGTTTAAGAAATACGAGTAAAACGCCTCTACAAACATATACACACCACTAAGTCAAGGATGAAGTCACTCCAACACAACTCTTGAAAAAATAGTGATAACGGGACTCGACAAATCATACTCAACATGTGGTATATTGTCGTGGGAAAGGTCTACTGTTTTGTGCACTAACCACGTCAATTGAGTAGGTTTTTTTCGAGTACTTTTGCCACTAGTCAAAGTCAAACGTTGCGCAGAAAGAAATATTTCCCTGGAGTTATCAAAATCAGACCCACCCCAAAAATCTCTCCAACTTTATCGATTCCAGCTAGCTTTTAAAATGGCCCGCCTACCTCGAGAATTGCCAAAGCAATCGAGTGATTGCTCTCTCAGTACGAGAAGTCAGTTCAAGTCCTCGAATGGGTAGGTGCAAACCTAGTAAAAGACTTCATCAATGGTAGTTTTGGTCAAATGGTCGATCAAATTGGCAGATCCAACACTACAGCCATGTAATTTTCATATTTAAAAAAAAAAAGTGGTATTTAAATTTTGTGAGGGCTTGATAAAGGATTGAAAATTGACCGAACTGCCACCAAACTCCAAAATTTAAAATTAAAAGTCCCGATAAAATGACTCGCGAAATGACATATTCAATCAACTCTCAGACTTGATAAGTTTATGAATCGTAAATCTGTACATCTTGGGATACATGATTGCACTTCCTCATAAAAAGAGTGTATCTCGAGACATTTAGACCTACAATTTCCAAACTTGTCCATGTCAGGGATTTGCTTGAGTATGCCCCCTAGTGAGTCATGTTATCTGGACTCTAAAATTAAAATTCAATAGTAATTTTTTTATTTTTTATTTTTTAATTTCTACAATCTTGAAGCATTCAATCATGTTTTTGGATGTCACAATGTGAGCCCAAGGAGTAAGGGTGGCATCCTTATTAACTTAGTAAGGTTAGTCTAATGGGTTTCCCTACGCTTCCCTCTCGTTGATAATACATGGGTGGCTCTATCTGCACACACGTCGCTGATTATACCCACTCTAGGCCTTGCTTAGTATACTACAAATAATTTGTATTGCAAATGATTTACTATAACTTGACAACCATTTAAAAATCTCTAGTGAAATTTATTTTGTGATTAGTTGATCTTTGCGATAAAAAAAAATTCATTGTGATTTTGCGAATGTTTTGTAATAGTTTTTGTGTCGCAAATCATTTGCTAGAATATCTTAAGTATTTAGGTAATTTGTGCAAATTTTGCGTTGTGTAACCAAACACTAGTAAAATTGATTTTAAAAAATTTTGCAATTGAAAATGATTTGCAGCATACCAGACAAGTGTAAAATATAAGAAAATAAATTTACATCTTTACCCTTTTGTGTTTACTCATTTCACCCACCACAACTTATTGAACAAAAAATCATTTATTCTTATTCTTCCTTCATTCCTACTCCTATTTCATCATCTTCTTCGTTCCTCTCTCTATCTCTTTTCTCTCTCCATATTTAACTTCTTTTGAATTTTGTGAAAAATTAAATCAATGAAAATTAGGTTTCAGGTTATTTTTTTCAAGTTATCTTTTTTTTTTTTCGTTATTTTTTTGCCGTTAGTCGTTGAGGAAGATGAAAAAATCGCTATTAAAACTCCCAAAACAATGATTTTATGTCAAATAACTTGAAGATTTGTTGACATAATTCTTTTGGTAAGTTCAGACCAAAGTTATTTTAGCAAATTTGGTAGGTATCTACCAAATATTATCAAATAAATTCAATAAATACTTACTGTACAAAACTTATTATTAAACATTACAAAATCGATTCGATAGATAATCGTGGAATATTACAAAACATATTCGTTAAGTACCTACCGAATAGATTTTTCTTCCGTGCATGACTTCAACCCGATTGGATGTGTTAGGATAAGAAAAACAAGTAATATCAAAATTTAAAACCCTCATTGAAGTTTTTTTTAGATACAAAAAAAGAAAAAGAAAAATAAGTGAGAGAGAGAAAGAGAAGTAGAGAGGGAGGGAGAAGAAGAGGAATAAATGGGTTCAGTGCCTTTTGGTGGGTGCAATGATCAATAGAGATTACAGATTTGTTAGGTATGTGCAATTAGGTGTGTTTTTTACATTTTGGTGGGTATCACAAGAAAAATAGGTACAATAAAACACTATGGTGTGTGCAAGTATAGCCACCATGATTTTTAAACTCGTCCGAGATCGAGACGTATTGCCTGAGTTAACTCGGTATCAGAGCTGAATGAGACCAACTCACAAAGTCATTTTTTTTTATCGAGTTTTACATTTGACGTACAATTTTTCGAGTTATCTCACGAGACGTCTCAAACATCTTGGAAAACTCGTCCAAGATGACTCGGTATCGGAGCTGAACGAGACGAGACGCGATACTGAGTTTAAAAACCATGATAGCCACCCATAATGTAGAAAGGAAATTAAAGGAGCTCCTCATCAACAAGCAAATCAATCCTATATGATAGACCTTAATTAATGTAATGATGGTGGAGATCGCATAATCTTAATTTACGTCCAATTTGTAGAATTTGATCATCTACAAAAGTAGCTCTAGGGTGACACCAGATCATCACATTTCTCTCCTATTTTCTTTCTCTATTTCTATCAAATTCTTAATTATAATTAACCCATTTTCCTCTTATTCTTGTAAAAATAAAAATTGTAATATTATATTTAAGCTTTATTTCCTCTACAAGAGTTTAGAGATACGAATGTGATGTTTGGTGTTTGAAGAGGAGTTTACGATGGATTGAAGACGACGTAACAGATTGCATCTTAGGTCACACCATGGAGTATTCTAGTTTTTTAGAGCTGTTATTGCCACACCAGCTTTTACTAATGCCACACAAAAGAATTGCACACAGTTGGTGTGGTAATAATAACTCTATATTTTTTCTACAAATTTGAGAGCAAGCAACAAATTGTATTAAGCACAAATATTTAAAACGAATACCCTAGACTTAAAACAAATAGAGAAGCAAAAGTAGCCAAATACCTCACCTTAGTTGCTGGTAGAAGCCAAGACTTTAAAAAATAAAATAAAATGGAGTAGTGATTATCTAACTTAGGCAGGCGACATACTCAATTGACTTACCTAACGTGATAGGTTTGGAAACCGTAGATCTACTCTTCCCGGGATACAAAACTACACCTTTTTTTATGGGAAACCCTAGTTTTGTATATCAAGGAGAGCACATCTACGGTTCTCGAGCCTGTCATGTTAGACAAGTCGATTGAGTTGCCATATGCCTAAGTCAGATCATCAACACTCAAAAAAATATTATTATTGAGTGATTTTATAATTGATTTAAGAAAGAAATACACCACATAGAGATATTGCACACATGTAGGTAATCTTACTAGGTTAGGGCCCACATGGATTACTACATTGGTAATCCAACATCAAAATCTTATAGATTTCATGGAAAAACTCATATAAAAAAAAAAAACTTAAACTTGAGCTTAATTTATGGTGTTGAAATTGGATGTGTATCAAACCCCAAAAACTTAAAATTAAAATCCAACACTAAAAAATAATATGTATTTTTTCTCAAAATCTTTATAATTTCGTCATCTACGTACAAGCTTGTGGCATCCAGGAAAAGATTTACAATGGGGGCACTTGCCTCCACAAGATTTTTCAAAGTCGATGGATTAATGAGCTATTGCGACAGATTTTAGAGGCTGATAAAAAAAATACCACTATTGCCCCCATAATTTTTTTTGTCCATTCTTAGTTGCCCCCACAACTATTTTTTTTTTTCCACTCTTAGATATTCCCACAAAAAAAATGCTACTCTTGGTTGCCCCCACATGGGCAAAATTCTTGGCACCGCCCTTGATGGCATCGATCATACTTTTCGATGCCAAGATGTGTGCCCACAACCCTTAGTATGATTTGAAATCTTACTAAGTCAGGCTATATCGAATCCAAATTAGTCTTCATCTTGATATTGTTGATATGGATAATGTCTCCGATAATCCAATGTTGTAGACCATCTAAGAATGTCATGGGATAGGGACTAAAAAGTCACTCTTTACATAACATATGTGCTGCACACGTGTCAATAAGCAAGCAGCTGCAAGGCTTTTTTTATATGCTCGGCTATTGGCACCACAACTTTTGCCTATAACACCCCAATAAAATAATAAATAAGGGATAATCAGAAAACATGCGCAACTTATGTCAAAGTTTTGGTTTTGGTACACTCCTCATATAATTCCCAAAACATGTTTTCCCAATCAATAAATTTCATCATATTCAACGCACAAAATGGAGATTCACCCAAAATGAATGAATGATTGAAAATAAATAAAAGTTGGTGTGACAGTAAAAGTTTTGGTGTTTTTTTTTAAATATTACATTTCTATTTTTTGATTTAGTGTTTTATACAAGCCTAAGCCTAATCATAATGTGTAAACAACGATTGAAAGTATAAAGAGAGTTATAATGTTTTGCAATGTTGGAAGGGTGTGTTTAAATCTTTAATTGGGGTGTGATAGAAAAAATAAAAATGTAATAAGTAAAAGTTGGGGTGCAATAAATACATCTTGTGAATAAGTATCTTGGGGGTGTTTTGGTAAAAAATACCTTTTCATGTGTAATTAATGCACTTTAACGTGTCCCCTTAGGGCACACATTAACAAGACCCCTCTTTATATATATGGAGTTTAGGCATATTTTATTCAAACCACAGTGTTGTGGCCAACAGAACAACATTTTTGGGAAGAGGTTCGTTACGAATCCCTAAGAATTCTGTATCCCAACTTCCATCTCAGCCGTTCATTGGCCACTAGAAAGTCCTTCAATTTTTAAAATCATTATTTTAGTCACACTTTCCCGCTACAGAAAAAAGAAGTAAAAATACAGGCTTTTTAAGGGGCGAAAAATGGGAATTAAATTCATGGCATTCAATGTAATTAAGTACAATTTCCAGGGCCTTTACAAAATTCAGTTTTCCCGCCCAATGAGTCTACTTTTATGTCTCTGTCTCCTTCCAAGTTCCAAGTCGTCATCTCTCTCTCCTTCGTCTCTGCTATTATCTCTCCACAGTCGCCATTGTTGTCCTCTCCGCTAAACAAGAAACACTTGCACAGGTAACGATCTCTGCTACTTTCCATTACAAATCGATTATTACATCTATTTATTTTCGATTTATTCAGCATTTTGTATGTGAAGATGAATCTAGGGTTTTTGTTTTGGGGTTGGTTCTGTAGGAATCGAAAAATCTAAGAGTGAATGGAAAAGGAACCCTGGTTTGTTTAAAAATCAGTGTTATTTAGATCATATTTGCCTCACGTTTTCCCTAAATCTCTGTTTTTTAATTAATTAATTTATTTTTATGTGTAAAATTACAACGGATTAAACACAGGTATCGATCCCAGCTACTTTCCATTTCAAATTCATTTTTCCATTTCTTTATTTTCGATTTATTGAGCATTTTGTATGCGAAGATCAATCTTTTTTTTTTTTTTTTTTCGTTTTTTGTATTTGTTTCTGTAAGGATCGAAAAATGTAAGAGTGGACGAAAAGAAACCCTAGTTTGTTTAAAATATCAGTGTTGTTTGGATCATCTTCGCCTCACTTTTCCAACTAAATCTCTTGTTTTGTTTGTGTGTGTGTGTGTGATCCTTGCTATTTTCCTTTACAGATTCATTCTTTTACATAAGTTACATCTCTTCGCGTAGATCAATCCAGTTATTTTTGTGTTTGTGTGTTGGTAGTTTTGGGTTTGTTCCTGTAATAATCTAAAAACCCGAGAGTGAACAAAAAAGGAAATCTTGGTTTGTTTGAAATAATCAGTCTTATTTGGGCCTTCTGTGCCTCACGTTTTCCCTAAATATCTGATTTTTGTGAAGGATTACAGAGGATTTTCATCATTATAAGTGAGAGATGGACTCCCCAACTGAGACAAAGGTTGCTCCAACTGAGACAAAGGACGCCCCAGCAGAGACAAAGAACGCCCTGACTGAGACAAAGATAGATGGATCCGCAGATTCTCCAACTTCTGTACTTGAAGATGAGGTTCTTTTCGTCGATATATTTATATAAATAATAATCATTTTCTCTTGTAAATTGGATAAAATTGATGCTCAACATAAAGTCTAATTTTATATAGATTTCAAAATTAAAATATGTAAATTCAGTTAATATAAGAAGACACCAAAAGCATGTTGTACCGGTTGACTCGGTTAAGTTTCCAAAAATTGGCTAATTTTCAAACTTGGACAAGTTACTTGGATCTTGTACAAGTCATTGAGATGGCCCATTCACAGTTGGAATCTTACTTGATTGCCTTTTGAGACTGAGATTTAAAGCAGCAATTAGTATGGAGATTGGCCCAACCTATGGTACCTGGTTCTTCGGTTTGAATTTGGGTTCATGGTTCGCCACTCTAGAATGAACTCAGATCGTAAGAATAGGTAGTGTTTCTTGGCTTGCTTTGGTTCCCTGGATCGGTTCGCTAGCTTGATTCACTTGTGCATATATATAATTCAAGTATGTTATAGGTCCAATTATAATGTTAAAAAATTTGTAGTTAAAGAGAAACAAATTAAATATAATAATCCAAATTCTAAATATAAACTATGGAAAAAATATAATAAATAGGTCTGGTTCACAAAACCAATTAAAAAATTGTTTCGCTCGCCTAACCCAATCAAATTCCATGGGTTCATGGATTGCTTGATTATGAATCTAGTATGAACCGTACCACGAACTGGTTCAGTTCATCCTGGTTCATGGTTTAGACTAGTACCAATGAATTGGATAACATAGGGCCCAGCTATATTCCATGCCAATGGAAACACTGTCATTTTGTCTTACCCCGTTAGCTCTTTTTTTTTTTTTTTTTTTTTTTCGTGTTTGTTCATTGAATTCAACGAGCAGGAGATGTGCAAGGAGGCACCCGTTCTCAGTGAGACTCAGTTTACTAAACTAGATGAACTTCTCACTCAGACCCAGCTGTACTCTGAATTTTTGCTGGAGAAGATGGATGACATAACATTTGTAATCTCTGGGACACTTAATCCAATTGACTTTTATGTGTATGTATATAGATACTTATGCCCCATATGTTATCACATGACTTTGATTTTCCAGAATGGAGCAGTGAATCAGAATCAGAACGAGGAATCAGTCAAGGGGAAGAAAAGAGGTCGTGGTGCAAAGAGAAAGGCCGCCAACCAATATAACACTGTAAGTTGGTTCATTTCCTTGAGCACGATTTTATTGACCAGTCTTTTGCAAGGTTATTAAAAGCACTAAGCGGGGCCTAGGTGACAAAAAATATAGTTTTTTTTTATATATTAAAAATAATGCAAAAAATAAGAAATAGGAAAAAAATAATGACAAATATGCAATTGCCAAGGTAACATCAACTAATTAACAAACTTGCAACGCAATAATCAATTAAAACCCATAACCCAACAAGTCAACCTAACATTTACAATTTAAAATCCATCAAAGTAACAATTAAGAAAAATATGTAAATAGAGTATCTTCAATTTAGTTTTCATAGATATCAACTAAGTTAGCAAAAATCCTCTAATCTGAAGTCAACAATATCCTCATCCCTCCAATTGACCGGGGCATTGTCACCACCACCATAATCGTCGTCGTCATCTCCCTCCTCCACTTGAAAGTGCGCCCTAGCTTTCAACTTTGAGAAGTCTTAGAAGTATAAATACTAAAATGATTTTTTTATAAAGCCCTCAAAGTTTTGGTGAATATTTTAGATATCCCTATGTTTAAAAAAAATCTAATGAGACACCTAGACCATGGTCTTTTTGAAAAGACTAAACCAAAAAATGATATTTTTTTTAAAATCCTGCTTTAAGTGTTGGGTGCCTGAGTAGGTTAGGCCGTCGCTTTGGCGCCTAGGCTCCACTTTTGACAATTATGGTCTTTTGTTTGAATTCCCAAATGTATGTTAATTTTTTATAATATGTTGTTACTGTGAGAAGTATATGATTCTCTCACATTGAATGACTGAAAGGCACACGATTGTCTTGTCGAACTTCCATGGTTCAATAATGTAATCCATGTTCAGTTCTTTGAAAATAAAGAATGAAGAAAAAGAAAGGAAGAATTAGCAATATTATTGGGGGCTGAAGTAATTTTTTTGGCTTGTAGCCTGTAGGGCATGTATATAGCTCTTCCCGCTATAAGTAAAATGATAAGGGAAACACTTTCATTATTAATAGTTCAAATCTTACTAAGGGTCATTGAAGCTTAAATGGATTACCAAATTGGCAAATCCAATACCACAGCCCTCTAGATTTCATTAAAAAAACTCGGATCCAATTTTTTTTAGGCTTGATCCAGGGTTTTGAAAATGGATGGCTGATGAACTCCCACCAAACTCCCAAATTAACCGCGATTTTTTTTTCCCAAAGTTTTTAAAATTTGGTCCTTTACATCCCCGTGGCATTGAATCGTGTTTTTGGATGCCACAAATTGAGGTCGACGATCTTACTATGTTAGTAAGGCTGGACTTAAATGATAACAAATTACATTAACAAGCACAAAGACAGATCCATTATAAATTATAATGTAAGAATATAGTACGAAAACATAAGAGCCCAAATTAATCCAATTTCTCATATATTAAAATACAATCATTGCTTTTCTATGAACTGTCCATGGTACACTTTTTTCGAAACTTTACTGGGTCCGAATACATGGAAAGTTCATATACAGCATTGTAAAGTTACTGTCCTTTTGTCTCATTTGGTGTTCTCCTTGCTAGGAAGTTCCATTTCGCTTGTGTGTCATTTTTGTAGTTAGGATCTGTTAGTTGCTTGGCTAGAGTCTTCCTTTCTTGCTGCCTTGTCCTTTATTTATTTTGCAAATGTTGATGACCTTTTTGTGTCCTGGTTTGAACCATTTTGAAGTCGGTTCGGGCCTCCCTTTTTCTGGTTGCTGCCTTATATTTTTATTTTTGCTTTTGTTCTTAATAATTTACTATTTGCATTCATTCATTTTCATTCATAATTTCTTTTTATCTATAAAATTGTGTTCATGTGGTGATGTTTATTAGAGGAAAGCCCAGAAAGCAGTTGCAGCCATGTTATCAAGATCCGAAGAAGGCATGGCTCCTGAAGATGCCAACCTCACAGAGGAGGAGAGGACTGAAAAAGAGCAACAAGAACTTGTTCCCTTATTGACTGGTGGAAAGTTGAAGTCCTACCAAATCAAAGGGGTGAAGTGGTTGATTTCGTTGTGGCAAAATGGACTCAATGGGATTCTAGCAGATCAAATGGGGCTTGGCAAGACAATCCAAACAATTGGTTTCCTTGCTCATTTGAAAGGGAAGGGTTTGGATGGACCCTACTTAGTAATAGCTCCACTTTCTACTCTTTCAAATTGGGTAAATGAGATATCAAGGTAAGTAAGCTTAGATATGTTGATTTTTCCTATTCATTTATCTGTGGCAGCATCTGTTTACTTTGGTAGATATGCATTGTAGGTTTACACCCTCAATAAATTCGGTTATTTACCATGGAAATCAAAATGAAAGGGGGGAGATACGAAAGAAATACATGCCTAGAGCAATTGGCCCCAAATTCCCCATTGTAGTTACTTCTTATGAGATTGCAATGAACGATGCAAAAAAACATTTGAGGCATTACGGTTGGAAATATGTTGTGGTAGATGAGGTTAGTAAACCCAATTACTGAAACTCTACCTTCACATTTCTTTAACTTTCTTAACATACGAAACTCTTCCAACTTTTGTCTACATTGCTTTTTCTATCTTATGAAATGTTTCTTCTTGAAGGGGCATCGCCTGAAAAATACAAAGTGCAAATTACTGAGAGAATTGAAGCACTTGCCCATGGAAAATAAGCTTCTATTAACTGGAACACCTCTGCAGAACAACTTGGCGGAGCTATGGTCATTGTTGAACTTCATTTTGCCTGATATTTTTTCATCCCATGAAGAATTTGAGTCATGGTAAATATACTTTGCCTATTGGTTTTCTAATTTAATCAGTGTAATTTGCTAATCAACTGAAATCAAAGCTAGCTCTATTAGCCTGAGCTTGGAGAATGCCTTCCACTAATCAAAATGAAAAGTGAAAGTCTGGCGATAGTGTCTTTTTGATAAAAGACTGTTCTATCTGACCATCAGGTCCACATATTAATGCATAAATCAAGTAACCATTAAAAAGTTCATTTTAATGAATCAACTCTTAAAACTTGATCAAGTCTATATGTGGTGTCACCTTAGTGAGGTGGTAAAGTCTGTATGTGGGAAAACCAGAGTCTTGGGATCAAAACCTTGCCTTCACATTTAAACCTATAAAAAATTGATCGTTTAAGTGTATAGGTACAAGTTTTGCCAGTTAATGAATATCAGACCCTCTCCCAACCATGGTTTAAAATATCGGAATGTATTGGTTGACACGCATCGGTATCGGTCAAGACCGATATGAAACATTCAATGTATCAGGTTTGCATCGGAATGCATCAGTTTGTATCAAATATATCGGCTGATACCGTATCGGTTTTTTCATAAACCGAAACATTGAATTGATACGATATTTTAAACCATGCTCCCAACACAAGCACACAAAATATTTGACTGCATATTGGCCATGGGTTGGTTTTGACATAGGGTTTCATATTCAGGTTTGATTTGTTTGGGAAGGGCAAAAGTGAAGCACAGCAGGAAGAGTTGGAAGAGAGAAGAAGGATTCAAGTACGCTTCCTTGCTGATGGTGTATTTATTTTCTATCTTGTAGTTTAATTCTTCTAACGTATAACGTAAAGTGGAATTGTTTGTTCTCAGGTGGTAGCAAAGCTACATGCAATATTACGACCATTTCTTCTGCGAAGATTAAAGATAGAAGTTGAGCAGATGCTCCCTCGTAAAAAAGAGATCATTCTATATGTCAATATGACCGAGCACCAAAAGAACTACCAGGATCATTTAATTAATAAAACATTGGAGAACCATTTACTAGAGAAGGCAAACAGCAGTAAGAGAATTACTTTTGCTAACGACAAGTAGAATTGATCTAAATCAATTAGATAGAATGGATTTATAAACTATTCAACAGGCTCATTTAAGGATGTTAGAAGACTTTGTTGCAGATAAAAGAGGTCAGGAACCAATTATTTAACTGTCTCAGTGAACAGGGCTTTAAATGGGTCAGATGCGGCTTGGATCTGAGTATATCCATATCCAGATCCGAATTTCTTTATCTGGACATACAAATCCGACATGGATCCTACTAGATAAACCATATCTGAATAATTTTTTATTTCACTCAATCCGTATCCGACCTGTGCTTATTTTTAATTCGGGTCGGATAATTCCGAATAGTTCAACATTTTTTCTTCAACATTTTTTCTTCTATAGTTGTTTGTTAATGGTTATACTATTCTATTTTACCATTATAATCATTTTCTTTTGTAAGAATTTATGTTATATTAAAGTAGAAGAAAATATTTTGAAAAAACCTAAAGATATAATTTTCAAAGCAATATATAATTTGGATCTAGGTGGATATATGGATATATCTGTATCCGACTCGGATCATGGGATATCAAACCATATCCAATCCATTTTTATTTGGATATACTCCAAGGATCCAAACCCACTAAATTTGGATATCAGATTTTGGGTAAATTCTGACCCATTTTATACCGGCCTGATTCTTACCCTACCATTTATAGCATTCTTTAAAACTATTGTGGCTTGTAAGAAAAAATTCTATAGATTGAATGTTTCAATCATCTGGCTTTTTCTTTATCTGCACCTAATGTACTTATCTATGTGGTTGGTGGGCTGTCCTAATAGTTTCTGCCATTACTTTCTCTGCTAATTCTCAACTTGTAAAAGTGCAGGAGGTAGTATTAAAGTCAGACTGAACAATTTGATGATTCAACTTCGGAAGAACTGCAACCATCCTGACCTCTTGGAATCAAATTTTGATTGGACAAGTATGCACCTTACCTTACAAACTCTTCACTAATTTCACTCAGTGATTAGCAAGTTATTTTTTGAGAAATTCTATTGCCACATCAATTTTTTTTTTACTTACAACACACCAATCCTTTTGAAATTAAGCAGTTGTTTACACATGGGTTGGTGTGTTATAAGTAGAAGTCGGTGTGGTAATAGCAGCTCTCTATTTTTTCTCACTTGATTTCGTCTGCAGCCCTATATCCACCCGTTGAACAGTTACTGGAACAGTGTGGCAAATTCCAGTTACTTGACAGACTATTAACAAAGCTATTCGCTAAAAAACACAAAGTATGTTTTGACAGTCCAATGGTAGCTCCTTTCCTGTTATGTTATTGATCTGTCGAATCACTATCAGTATTTTTTTGTTTTTGTTATCTCAGGTTCTGATATTCTCACAATGGACAAAGGTTTTGGATATATTAGATTACTTTTTTAGTGAGAAAGGGCTCGAAGTCTGTAGGATTGATGGCACTGTGAAGTTGGATGAAAGAAAAAGACAAGTATGTGTGTGTTTTATGGTTTATCCTTGGTTACTTCTTAGTGCTTTCAAATTTAAAAAATATAGTTATTAAGGAAAACCAGTGATGATGGTTAGTGCTGAATCCTATATATATTCGTAAGCAGATTGCAGAGTTCAACGACCCAGACAGCAATTTTAGAATTTTTCTTCTCAGTACTAGGGCTGGTGGACTAGGTATCAATCTCGCTGCAGCTGATACCTGTATTCTATATGACAGTGATTGGGTAAGCTCTTTCCCTAATCCTGTAATTTTTAAGTGTATAATTTTTATGCATATTTTATAAACTTACTATGATGCCCGTTCCATGCAGAACCCTCAAATTGATTTGCAAGCCATGGATAGATGCCATAGGATAGGCCAAACCAAACCTGTCCATGTTTACAGGCTTGTGACGGCCCAATCTGTAGAGGTGCCTCATTGATAGCTTTGCTTTGTTTTTTTTCTTTGGGTGTCTTTGGGAATGAAGGTGAAGAAACTATTCTGTAAACAGGGCCGTATGTTGAAGAGAGCTTTCAGTAAGTTGAAGCTTGAGCATGTCGTGATCGGGAAAGGCCAGTTCCAGCAAGAGAGAACAAACATTAATTGTTTGGATGTCATTGAGGTTTCTAGATTCTGTTTCCTGTGTATTTTATGCTCTGTGTACTATATGTGCACCATATCACTGCCCTTTGAGCCTATATTATTATATCTTTCCATGATTCGTAACAGAATTGTGTATTTCAGGAGGAGGATCTGTTAGCTTTGCTTCGAGATGAAGAAGATTCTGAGGAGAAGCTGATTCAGACAGATATCAGTGATGAGGATCTTGAGAGGATTTTGGACCGCAGTGATCTGATTGGTGACCCCTTGTACGATGATGATGATGATAATGAAATCAAAACTTCTGTTGCAGTTCCCCTTAAAGGGCCTGGTTGGGAGGTAGTGTTACCAGCCACAAGTGGAGGTATGCTGTCTACTCTCAATAACTGATAAGTAATTGAGCTTGGTGTTTAGTCGAAATTCTTTTTGTCGAGGTGCATTTAGGAATGCGAGGTAATGGTGATCTGTGGGCTCGTTTTTTTTTTCTTGGTCTTTTCTCGGATGGGCACCAAAAAGGGACACTAAACCTCATGAGTTTTGGATGAATAGGAAAGTGACTTTCCTCCTAGTGCCCCTCTTTTTTTTTGTAAATGTTAGAAAAGCTAATATTAGAACTCTATATCGGATTTGGTTTTTGAGAATGGAGGTTAGGTTTTAGTGGGAATGTGAAATCCTGTTTAATGAAGTAGAAGCATTTCGAACGTCGTGTTTGGTTGGTAAACGATGTATTTGAACTACAAGTTGATGTGGGTTTTATTAGTTGGTTGGTTAAAAAACATAGTTTTAATTTGTTCATCTGTTAGAAATTGATCCTTGTGTGATATTTTCTAAATTGTTCCCTCTAAAACCAGTAAGAAGTTGAAGAATGTCCAAGGAAACGGTCATTTTTTTTTTTTTTTAATGTTTGCAGTTGGTTTCAGTTGGACTGAATTCTCTGGGGTATGGGTTAACGATTCATTCAATTGTATATAGTGTCATTTTTCAATGGATTTATTAGTGTACTATATTTTGTTTATCAGATCTCTTCAGGTAACAACTAACAAATGAAGTGTGGCTGAGAACATTTGGAATTTATTTAACCTAACCCAAAGAGTCGTGATAATCTGACTTGAAAAGAATGAACTTGGTCTGTATGTGGTTGGTGTGGCAAGTGCACAAAACCATAGATCTTTTTCTTCGGGATACTCAAGGAAAAAAGATCTATGGTTCTGTACGGTTGCCATGTCAACCGTGTTCAGATTGCGTATGTTTTAATTAGGGGTATTTTATCATTGGTCTACACCAAATCCATCTATTGCGTACTAGCAGATTTTACTAATAAATTATGACAGACCACCTTTACTCCTATCCCCCACTGCTCGTCAACCTCCTTTTTTATTTTATTTTTGACTCATTTTTCAAGCCAATCTTGAGCTAATAATCAAAATGAGTGTTTGTTAGTAGGAATGCATTAAAGCCTTGGCAACTCTTTTTAGTAGTCTAATGTCTATAAAGTGGTTCTATAGTTTCTTCTACCCTACAAAATGGGGCCGCAACTTGGGCGGGCCAAAATCTGATGGGTTCAACCCAACTTTGGGTCAGGTTTTGGCGCACTTAGCTAGGGCTGGGGAGAAAAAATTGACCGCTCGGGCAGACATTGGGTTGCCTGAAACCGAACTGAATATGATTAATCTAAAAATGTCTCATTCACAAATCACATTTCAAACTTTAATTAATCAATTTTTTACTCAACGCTTACTTTTAATTTCTTCTATGTGTACTTTGAAATATATTTTTGGGACAAATAATTATAAATTTTATACTTTAACACCTTTACTAGATTATGTAATAAAGTTGTGATAGAGTGACCTCAAGCTGGACCTGAAAGTGGATAAGAGTCATGGATGTTTTTCACTTGTATCTCGATGAAAATCATTTGTGGTTCCTATACAACTTCTTGAGGTCACTTCAGCATCATTCTATCTAATATTAACGAGGAATGATCCAACCCAACTTTGGTTGGGCTGGAATTAGGTTTCAAATGCCCGAGGTTCGGTTTGGGCACGGCTTGAGGTTGACCCAACCCGCCCGAGTTGCATACCTATTACAAAATGACTTTCAGCTAGAGGTTGGAGACGAGGAAACTTGTCGTTTGTTGTCAAGCTCTAATGAAAGATTTAAGTCAAGGAATATCATCATTTTGAAAACGTTGGCTTTATCTTTAGTTAGGGACAAAACGCCCCTCAATATTATCCATATATTTATAGGGCTTCTATTGCATCACTTGAAGAACCTTGTGTTTCCCACAACCAATTACTCTTAGATAAGGAATAATAATCAATAATTTGTAATAAATCATCATTTTTATCGTCAAAGCTTCCAATCCAGAAGTTTTGAGGTCCAATCACGATCCATTCAATTGTCTGTAACCACGATGTATGTTATTTAAATCCTTTTGTGTATGCTTTCCACTGCCCTCACTACATTCATCAACTCCAAAGGACCATATTCCCTAAGTCAATCCCCCCTACTTGCAAATGAGAACCCAATCCACGTTTTCCTTTTTAAGAGTTGCTATTGCTACGCCAATTTTTACTAACACCACACCAACTGTGCAATTCTTAGGTGATTAATATAAGAACTGGTGTGGTATTAGTAGCTCTCTTCTTTTGAAAAAAATAATTAAATAGCATCCCTAGATAAATGATGGTGCGCAAGCAGCTTTATGAAGTAAGATGGTCTTCAAGTTCAATCTATGTTAGTTCATAAAGAAGAGATCCAACATTTCAGATAGGAATCAATCCGATTGAGATGCCAGTTTGAAGAGAATCAATACTCTTTCAGAGTTCTTAAATCAGTAAGAAGAGCACAAAACAACAAAACAGGATTCGGATAAGGAACACCCCCCACATCACATCTGCAAATTTCATTAATGCCACAGAAATTGTTGCCAAACCTAGTCTAGTGCAAAAAAAATAATTAAAAGACATGAAACCAAACTCTGCCAAAGACCAAGAATAAAATATTACAACAGTTCGATTAACCAAAAAGAATAATAACCAAACTGATTGCAGGTAAAGGCTATTTACGAAGGAATTAGAAAACCCAACAGTTTGATTGACCTTACCTGAATTAGAAAACCCAAACTGAAACCATGCATCTCACCTCTCACCTCTCTTAGGGAAATAAATACTAAAAATAAATAAAAATCACCCAATTACCCTCCAGAGTGCGAGACTGGTGATGTTACAAAGTGGCCATCCTTAAATATGTGAACAAACTGTTGTGGCAATGAATGCTCACCCTGCAACAAAATTCATGTTAAATCTTTGTTGTAACAATTTAAGTAACCTTATTCTATATTTACTTTTTAATTCTCAGGGCAAATATTTTAAAGGAAGTAACTTTGAAATTGACATCGTTTCACACATTGCTGATGTGGACGTGTATAGAAAACCATAGATGCTTTTCATCAAGATACGAGTGTGAATCATCTATGGTTCTGTGGACACCAATGTGTGAAATAACGTCAATTTCAATGTTACTCCAGCACGACTCTATTTTTAAATACTGTTTACTTAAGTTTGGAGAAACTTTATTGGTTGATGAGTGAAAATCCCAGATAGAAATGAATAACTAGTAATCAAAATCATATGTGCCTAAATGCAAATAACAAACCTAACTAAATGCACGGATAACTTTATCCTTGTTTTATCTTTTTTAGAGCTATCCTATCCTAGAGAGAGGATCCTCTGGAGTTCAAGTTTAACTCCCTTGCTATTGTGTTGGGGTTAATGGAGGGAGAGGAACACACAATGTGTTTTTTAAGGGAAGGAATATTCTAAACCTGTATTACTGAATTTGCTCCTACCATACCAAACTGTTGACCAGTTCTTCGTGGCTCGGTTTGCACTAGGTTTGTAGAAAACAGTGAATCCGCTGTTTTGGTCAAATATTAGATGCCACCCCAATTTAGGTCATTACTAGAGATACCCCCCATGATTTGGTCAATATTCCTGTTTTGGGTTTTGGTCAACATTAGGTCTTCGTCATTGAGACTAACATGTATGACCAAAATGCCCTCCTATGAAACTAACTCTCCGAACCGGGTTTGTTCAAGATTGACAAACGAAAATTCAAAAAACCAGGAGGTTCTCATATCCTCTCTAAGTTTGATGTTCTGGTGCAAATGTTTGAAGAATGTAAGGCTTTCTTGGAGGAATTTTTATTTAGTTCAGGTGTGAGTTAGTTTGTAAGGAGAGAGTTGGGTGTTTTTCTTTATAGCACGTCAGGATCCGTAGACTCGTGAAAAAAGATTTATTAAAAACAAAATGCAATCCTGACTGTTAAAAACACAAATGTTTTGTGCTTTAAAAGGGTGGTTGGGATTGCATATTGTGATATTCACGAGTATATGGATCACAACTCTCTCTCTCTCTCTCGCCCATTTGAAAAAAATGAACAGGAAACAGCTTCATACCCAATCACCATCCGTTCCACCACCAGGTACCAAAACATTGATTTCACTCGACTTGGCTGTTGTAATAGAGGTTTCCAAAGAATCTTTGCTTAGATATAATTGGCAGCCGCCAGTATTGTCCACTGAAATTGTTGGTGCCGAACCCTAAAAAAATAACCACATAATATCAGATGGTTGCCTGAATGGATTCAGTTCACCACATATTATCTCAACTGAACTTCCAACATTCACCATGTACACGAAATCGATACCTGACATTGCACCTCAACTCCATTGCAGTTCACAATCTCACAAGCTGCCACAACATCCTGTTTATGCAAGAATCAAAATCTTCCCATTCACCACATTATACAATAATAATTCCATTTCAACCATAAGGCATCTCTTCTACTAACCGTGAATACAATTCCCATCTTGGTACATTTGTCAATTGTTATATTGTTCACTTTCCCTGCACGTTGTTAGAGCAATGATGAGCCTTTTTTTTTTGTTCTTAAGAGAAGCCTACATATGTAATCAATTTATCTAACTTAAAACAAAAGTGCACTTTAAAGCTTGTAAAAACGAAGAAGAAGAAGAAGAAAGAAGCAACGATTACCTTGAATTTGTAAAACAGAATCTTTGCATCCAAAAACATATACAGACTGTTTAGCATCACAGTCATCAATAACCAAGTTCTTCCTTCCAATTTGATTTTCAACCACCCACCTGTGAAGTGTTGTCAACCATTAACAACAAATTACAAAGTAACCTCCATAGCTAGTACATTGTAAAGCTTGTAGACAAATGGTTTTAAATCTCATCCAAGATCAAGATAACTCACCCATGAAGGACATGGATAGACATGGCGTCCCACCTCTACAAAATCTCACAAGTTAAACGAGTTGACTCGGATGATATTTTGACAATCTTGTTCGATTCAGTAAAATTCGTCCAAGTCAACCGGGATTTGTATATTTTAATGAAAATAATTTTAAAATTTTATTTTTAAATAAAATATGATTTCTACATTATTTTATATATAAAAATTTATAATTATTTTTAAATAAATATATATGAATAAATAATTATAAACTGAGTCAAATGGTTTAGCTCGTCCGAGAGAACTTGGTCTCATCCGTGAACAAGATGTCAAACCGAGCTTTGAAACCATGTAGACAAAGCAGGTTCAGTAAAAAAGAAAGAAAAGAAAACGAGTATCTGAAGTATACTGACTTGCGACCCACTTGAAGCTCCAACTTTGGAGGTCCTGCCTTGGAGAAGGAAGGCGAACCAGTGCGAGCTTCTTTTCCACTGGCAACAACAACACCGGTTCTATCTGTGCGATTTTTTGTCTTCATATCGTTTGATACCTTTTTCAAACCTAGGAAGGATTCAAATTACGATCTAAGTCTACCATCTATAACAATTGAACAAAAGGTAATATCCATCGTTTACGAAAGAGTCGCAACCCATAGCAGTGTCCCATCCCTATAAGAATACGGTGTCTATGTGGCACATTTTAGTTGGAGATTAAAAACATCGTGGTGCATGTGAGGTAGAAAACGGCTTGATTAGGAGCCCAGTGTGTTTTAAACTCCTAATAAAACGTGCCATGTACACACCGTTCCTATTCTATAGGAACGGGACACCACACTGGATCCTGATTCTTTATGAAATCATTGCTGGTTTACCTGCAGTCACACCCTGCCCTGAACTGATTTCTTGAAATACAGCAGCCATCCCTTCCTTCGGGCGTGAGGATGAAGCGTTAGAAGATTCAGAAGTGAAAAGAGAGGCTGGAGGGGGAGGTGGAGGGGCAGGGGCGCTTGGCGGAGAAGGTTTTGATGGTGCTGATTTAGGGGCAGAAACAGTCATTTTTCCAGTAAGACTCCATACTGGCCCCAAGGGATAGAAACTCTTAACGTAATCCCTTAAACCAGGTAAATAAAGTTCCTTCAGAGCTTTAGCCCATTCCACGTGATTTGGGTCTTTATTTTTGTACTCGACAAGTATCTGATTCAGAAGGTGGAAGGTCAGTGCTGACTTATTGAATCTATGCAGTACATGAAGTTCTATTTCTTTTCATAATATGCGATTGGACCAAGGTATTAAATTTTGATTTCGATGTCTAATTCGGACATATTGGAAATGGAAATATTTCGTTGGAAACTGGTAATGTTTCGAACAATGTGGAAATCAAAACAATTTTAAGGAAATAATGAAAATATTATGAAATGACAGAAATTTTGACGGAGATTTCGTTGAAAGCATAGGAAATAATAAAACATTGTGACAAACACACTCACAAGTCATCAAACTATAATAAACAGACATGTGAATTATGAAAATGAAGATTAGTAATGTTTCATTACACGTTGACATGAGTATCTAAGAGTCCGATACCTAAAACAACTATATGCTTCTTGGAAATGAGAATAATCATATCACATAACTACAAATACTTTAATATATATATACTACTTTCATAAATGAACAAACTACATGTACTACATTATCACATTATTAGATATATACATATATATTTTATCTTTTAACTATGCAGAAAGTTACTAATATATCTAGTAATTAAAACATAAATGATTGTGTGTAGTTAAAAGAATATTTCAGTCGAATAGAAACATCGAAATATTTCCACTGAAATCTTGCTTTTTTATACCTTACATTTGATGATTTCGGTCGAAATTCACTTTTCATCGAAATATTTAACGAAATGAATAGTTATTTCCACCGAAATATATACATAAAGAAATTGTCAGTTAAATTTCGTGTCAGGCCTTGTGGGAATGGATTTATTTCGTGGAAATATGTCAAAATTTGATACTATGGATTTGACTTACAAGGTGAAAACCATATGTTTAGCAACCATGACTATCCATATACAAAGTGGATGATTATGTGCGATAACATAGGAAGCCAAGACAGTGACACGTACCAAGTATGATTTATTGGATTTATTTCCTCAGTGTACAGAGGAGATCATACTTCAGTTAAAGAACATGTCAGAATAGATAGTTCTAGTTCTAAATATTCTAATTTTGCTTGTATAGAATCATCCTATTTTTAGCTTCTTAGCTTGTTATAAACAGCTACATGTTCCTGTTATTTAGTAGTACAAAATCCTTTCTGAATAGCAGTAATACCTTGTTGCTATAGAATTCAGCCATTTGCCAACTTTCTTCCACATGCCCAATAGGAAGGCTCATACCTTGAAAAGAAAATAAAGAAAATGATGTGAACTGAAACTCTAGGATTTCAACATAAAAACATGAGAAGAAAAGCTCTCACCACAATCTTTGCCTGAGTAAGCAATCCAAGCTAAAGCTGTGAGACTGTCAGCAGCAGTTTTCAAGTGGTTAAAGAAATCTGTTCGCCTTCCTTCTGTCAGGGCATTTGCTTTCATTATCACTTCATTCAACGGCTTGAGAAATTCAGCCAGACCTGCAAGATCGGGTTTCTGCAACATTGAGCAAAATAAAGTTAAAAATGCCCTAACAAAATAATACCAAAACGATCTCTTTGATTAGAATTAGTGTTTACAGTATCCATGTGATCAACTTCTGTCTTTCATCACATCCAAATTCCATCTGATTAATTCTTTCTCGTTTCTTGTGAATGGTTCTAAAATGGTATATTGTACCTGATATTCCACATTTTTTTTTCCTGCAGTATTCCATGTTCCTTTTACAAACCCCTCATGTTCAAGCTCGTGGCATCAGGGAACTCAAATCCCGAAAAATTCAGTGGCAGTGTTCTAACCATGGTTTAAAATTTTGTTTACAAGGGTATGTCAAATATTACCAAACATGAGGGACTGGCCTAAAATCTAAATAAAGCAGCCTTCTACTTCAACGACAATTCATCCAAATTTTAGAGAAGAATGAGGAAATGACGGAAACAGCAGCAGCCAGCTAGTACATCTCTTTCAAATCTCTCCCAGATCTCTCTAGATATATCTTTCTCAAAAGATCTCTTCGTCGATCTGAATTTTTTTAAAGAAAATGATCGAAACATGGAATGTTTCAAATTCAAGGTGGTTTTGTCTCGACAAAGTAAAATCCCAAAACATTTCGTACGAAATATTACAAAACCACACGAATTTTTAAACCATGATTCTAACAAGATAACAAATGACTATTGAAGGTGCCCATTCTTAGTCTTAAACAACATTGATAAACAAGATTGCAAGAAACACATTGGTTTTAAACATGTTTGACGCAATCAACATCAATGTTGCTAATGATGCATGAAATACTTCAAAGAGAAACAATGCACATGACATGGCACTAATTTCTAAAGTCATTTTATAGTTTAGGTAAGTTTTCAAGAAGTGAGGATGTTCATGAAAGATGTCCAAAACTCTTTTGTGATAATCAATCAACCGTAAGCCTAGTATGGCACCAAATGTTATCTTTCATGTACATAAAGATCACAAAACAATCTAAATTGTCTTCTATACATATGTTCTGTCAAAAGACATGGTTATTAATATTTTCATAAAAAAATCCCCAAGCAAATATGTTTGTGAGGAAATCGGGTATTCTCTTTAAAAGTATATAGTCACCAAGTTTTATTATGCTTTTCTTTGCATCTACTCTTCAAATTTCATTGTATCTTTCTAAAATGATTATTTCACCAATGAGAAACTCCTTTGGTTAAGCTCAAAAGGTCAGATCTAATCCATAATTGTAGGATTTGTTATTATTTGTGAGATCAAGAATTCACAATTGATTGATATGCTTCTGATTCAGGATCAACTAGTTTCATTCACTTAATTTTGATGGGGTCCAGAATTATAAGGTAACATACACCCATCAAATCACCAACTAAAATTTTAAAATAATAGGTAACTCTTCATTTCTTAGATCCAAGGCATCTTAATCAACGGTAAGGACATTCATCCAAATAACATCAAAAGTAAACAAAAATAAACAAAAATTTGCTTCTTTCAAGTAAAAAAACAAGCTCAGATCCTAACGAAGACGTATAAATTCAACAAATTAACACAATAATACACTTAATTCGAATCCAAATCCACGAATTTCAATTGCATAAAAAAAGAAACAACTCTTAATTTCTTAGATCCAAAGTCCAAACATCTTAATCAAATGTAAGAACGTTCATCCAAATAACATGAAAAGAAAACAAAACCAACAAAAATTTCACTTCTTTCAAGTAAAAACAAGCTCAGATCCTAATGAAGAACTACAATTCAACAAATTAACACTATAATAAGCTGATTCAAATCCAAATCCACATCCACGAATTTTGATGGTAGAGAAAAAGAATCCAACCTGACTTTGCTTGATTTTGATGAGTAACTCCTTTTGAACAGAAAACGCTTCTTCGATAATCTTCGTTATTTCCAAAACTTTTCCACCGATTTTCTCCGCTGCAGCCGAAACCCTACCAACGAATTGCGCCATCAGATCTTCATAAGCGACGATTGCTGGATCTACAGGTGCATCGCTATCGCTTCCAGGAATCTGGCGGAATCCAGATGAAAGCGATTCTAAACGAGCCACCGCAGATTCCAATCTCTGTATCAGCTTCTCCTCCATATCTAGGGTTTGATGCGAGATCTCAACCACTCACACTCTCAATCTCTCTCTCTCTCTCTCTCGCTCTCTGTCGCGATCTAATGAATCCAAGCTGGTGTTTTTAATTCTTGCGTTCACTTTCTTTGATTTGAAGAAGGATGGATGCTTTGTGGTTAGAAACTTAGAAAGGAAAAACGCCGAAAGGCAAATGTTTGGTTGGCTTTCGAAAGCCTTTTAACACCACAGCGCACGTTTGTTCCATTTGAGCGAAACGAGCGGAGTATTTGTGCTTCGTGGGACCTATGTGAGGTGACACATGTTGAGTATTTTGTTACATAACACCTGATTTGATTTAATTAAGTTTAGATCTTTGTTTTTAAATAAATTTGATGATAATATGATTCTTGACCTTGGTCTTCTCTATGGACTAATGCAAATGACTTAAATGCCCTCAGTTCAACCATTTGTAAGAAAACCTCTATTTTTTTCCTCTCCCAAAAATTTATCATCTTTAAGCTTTTCAAACTCTTAGGAAACTATATTTAACCTTTTCCCCCTCACTAAACTCCCTCGTAGAAAATAGTTGATTTTTCTCTCCAAATTTTTATCATATTCTAATCTCCAAAAGTTTCATCTCGTTCTTTAGGTTTATTGGTTGAAGTATGTGGAATTTTAAGATCGATTATGAGGGTAAAAGATTTAACCCACTAGGTTGAAGATGACTATTTTGAGAAGCAAAAAAGAACGAGGGTATTTGGCAATAGGTTTAGCATAGAGTCATTTAAATCATTTTCTAACGAGTCATGCTAGAGTGACCTTAACGGGGGACACCTTGACATGGTGGCGCGTGCATGTCCGTAGATGCGTTTTACTTGTATCTCGGAGAAACGCAACTATGGGCATATGCGTGCCACCACATCAAGATGTCCCCCGTGTGTCCCCCATTGAGGTCACTTCAGCATTAATATTTTCTAATAGGGAACATTGAAATCAAGGAACATGTCATCGGTTTGAAAATGCAATAGTATCTTAAATATTCACCAAAACATTGTGGGGAACATCTAAATCAACCTAAAATCTATAATTTTACGGTCAATGATTTAATGCTCCTTGCATCAAAATAATATAATGGAAACTCAATAGTTCTATTGGATCAAGGAATAATCACATCTTTACTAATATAATGAGAGGAGGTTGAGTAGAAGTGGTTCGACACCAAAATCTGGATCTCACAAATGCCCCCACGGTTACATTTAAAACTTATTATAATTTGGGATATTTTGGTCAAAAGCCAAGAAAATTGCAACCCATAACCAATGGTCATATTGGTTAGTTTTCAAATTTACAAAAGTAGCCTTTTTAATATTCCAAAAAATTACAAATAAACCCATTTGATACATGTTATCATAAATTATAAGGTAATTGTTTTGATTTAGAGGATACCTCTTTTCTTCCTAAACCTCCCTTTCAATGAAATGTATAAACAATAATTGACCTCAAAATAGATAAGAGAAGGCCAAACCAAACCTATGTAGGGTTGACTTCACTTATACCAAGCATAGTTTTTTTATTTCTCTTCATTTTTTTTTCTTGATGTTACATTATTTATGTTATTGTAGGTCGATGCAACTTTGAAATATATAAGGTTTGTCTGATTACACATGGAAAATAACATGGATTTCAATTTCTATGGAAAATCCTAGGACCTGTGTGGATTAACTTTTCTAAGTGCTTCTGACTCTTGCAGGGAGTCAAAAGCATTTTAAGAGTGTTTGGATAAATAGTTCCTGGAGAGAACTACTTTACTGTGGAGTCATTTTAATACTTTTTCAGGAAGTACCAATGGTGCTACTTCTCTAAACTACTCTTGCAAGGAGCCACAAAACACCGTCAAAATGATATGATTGGGACAAGTATGCCCCTCATAAAATTTGAAAATTACAAGCATACCCTTGAAAAAGCAATTGGAATAATATCATATTACCATCTATTGATGTGGTGGTAGTCTTTTGATATAGTATTTGGGACAAGTATGCCCCTCATAAATTTTAAAAATTACAAGCATACCCTCAAAAATGTGATTGAATATATTATATTACTATCCATTGATGTGGTGGTAGTCTTTTAGCGTAGCATTTTGATTTGGATTTCTAGCTTTCCCAATTGTTCACTCAATGATTTATCTATGAGGGTTCCAACCATGGTTGAAAGTTTCTTCTTACAAGATTGATGTGAATAATTACATACATTCTATGATTTAAAAAGTTTCTTCAAAAACTTCTTTATTTATTGGAATTAAAAAATATATAGACTGACAAACTCGACTAAAACTCAAAAATTTAAAGAAAGATTAACGTAACTGAAACGACCAACTGAATTTAAAGACTAACGAAAACTGAATTGAAACTAAATGAAAACTCAATGATTCTTTATCTATAAAGCGGGGAGGTCCTTCTTGGTGGATGGATATAATACTATGGTGCAAGGATAAACTACTTAGACTTGACCTTGGTACTTTGACTAGACAATTCTTTTGACGGTCCCGAAATAGCACAGATGACGGTTTAGAACGTTTAGGGGCACCTAAGATTAACCATCAATTCTGAAGGTTTAACTCTTAATCACATGATTAAAAATTTGATATAAATTAGTCTAAGTCTAGTGGGAAATATTGAATCCAAATGCACTATAAGTCTATAGTGACCAAGAAGGTAAAAAAAAATGTTAGTTACGGGTCTCCCCTGATTGGGACATAACCTTTGATCAGACAAATTAATTTGACCCTAAGATCGAATCTTTTTTATATAAAATAGTCTGAATCTTTGAAAGTAAAATCAATTAGTCCAACCGATTTGGTGTTGATCAGTTTGATTTATTTGTTGATTGGGCCAATTGATTTACATTTCACACATTGGGTCGGACCGATATTACGGGTTTAGTTTGAACGGTCTGGACCGATCCGTCCACTTACCTGTTGATTGGATTGAATAGAGCAACCCGGGAACACCCATAGTAGGTTCGAGTTGTGACTTAGAGGAAGGTTCATAAACTCAAGGTTTATTACGTGCAATGCAATTTATTCGGTCACCCTTGCCCAAGTACACCTATATACCTTTTGAGCATGCTCAATCAGACGGTACGTGGTGACTTGGTTTGATATACAGTATAGGTGATAATCTAAGGCTTTAACTCAAATCTCTGAAGTCAAAAGCAGCCAGTTCAATCCCTAGTTGAGAGGTGGCGCATGATGCTAAGCGAGGGCACTCTTAAGTCACCTCTCATCTAGAATAGACGTAGTCTATCCCCCTTGTACAGTAATACATTGGGGCAGGATCTCGCTTAGGCACTGATTTTAATCAAGAAGTGCAGTTGGTGAACTTAGGTTAACTTTGATATGTCGTATAGGTACGAATTTAGGGTTCGCGATTCTCGGGTTGCGGATCCGCTTTTGATTTTTGAGGTTTGGGAATCGTCACCTAGTTATCATGGTCTAGGAACCTAATCATGACTCTAAACAGATGAATATCACTAATCTACAACAAAAAAAAAAAAAAAAAACTACGGGTCCGGGGATCACGTTACGGGGTTGGAAGGTATTAGGCACCAACCCCGCTCGACAAACGTCGGTCTCTCTTTTTCCTTAAATAATACTACATTGTAAAACAAACCTAAAAATTAATAATAATAAATAAAAAATTACTTAGCGGATTACGACAGTTTCCTTAGTACTGGCGAAGAATGTTCTTATATGAGTTTCTTTGTTATTCCTACGTCATTAGATCTGTTTCTGATCTTCAAGTTGAAGTATCTTTCTTCTAGATCTGAGTATTTTATATATTTTCTAAAGGATTTCTAGATATTTTTGGAAGGTTTCTAAGAGTTTTTTAAACAAAAACTAGGGTTTGGATGATAGGTAAGGAGCTAGGGCTTCAAAATTAAGATTTGAAAAAGGCTAGGGAGACTTTTTGAACTACTTTTTATAGGGTTTATTTTGACCTGCGAGATTAGGTTGTGAAGGTTCCTATTTATAAATTTTTGGGAAGAGTTGGTGTTTAATTAGGTTTCTTTAAATAAGGTGAATTAGGGTTTTGACTTAAGTCTTATTTGATTGATTATGTTTCTTTAGATTAGGATTTTAATTCTTACGGTGCAATGAAATAATATATTTTTAATTTTTGAAGAATCCCCCTTAATTATATTTTTAATTTTTGAAGAATCCCCCTTAATTATATTTTAATTCTTTAGGCCCCCAGATGGAATAAATATCACAAGGCTCCACTTAAATAAGTGGGCAACCAACAATTTTGCCTGAGAGCTTGATTGATTGGTTTAAAAAATTTTAATTTTAATTAGGATTTCACATTACATTAATTAATGTTTTAATTATTAATTTCATAATTTTAAATTGTTAAAATTAGAAAATTACTGTTTTGTCCCCGAATAAGACTTTTGCATTGAAAAATCTTTTTTTGATGTTTTGGAATTAATTTTTCGTAAGGAATTTGATGGGATTATCGATTTTCTGTCACTCGTGAATTTTTTAGCATGTAATGATTATAAATCCTATGAGAGGTATTTTCATAATTTTGTCAAATCTGGTGAAAGTTGCCAAAATGATTTATTTGGTTTCAATTTGTTATTTTATGTGTTCGAAAGGATTTTGTTAAGCGTAACGTAGGTTCTAGGGATGTTTCGATGTTAAGAGTATTTTAGTAATTTGATCATTTTTTAGTGATTTTTATCGTAAATCTTCTTTTTATCTAAAGAATAATGATTTATACGTTTTAAGGTCATATTTTCCTAACGTAGCATAGTTTCTAGAGTTTTGTTTGCTTGAAATACCTCATCTGAATTTCTGAAACATATCTAGCAACAAAAATAAAATATTAGAATATCATCCATCATTAGGAATCGTCGCGATCGGATTGACGAATTGATTAATCAGGTAAGTGCAAAAATGAGGTGTTAACAGAAACCCTTTCTTTTTCTACATCTCCCTCGTAGCAATAACAATGATTGCTAATGAAGAAGAAAAGAGAAATCATTTTCATAGATCCTTCTAGATTTTTCTCGTCATGAGTTAAAATGGAGGTCAATCTCAACGTGTGAGTTTCAAATTTTGAAAAAGGGTCATTGATTTATTAGAATCTTCTATTCAGATTCATTTAATCGAATCAGAGACAGGGAGGGGAAACAAACAACCTTACAAAAAAAACCCTCTCATTTATCTATCATTTTGTTTCTCTCCTTAAAATCATATTAGAGATTTTGATCAACCCAATCTTGATAAAATAAATGATGTCAATATCTATAATGCTTTGGTTTAAAAGTATTATTTTAATTTAGAACTTTGTATCTCAATTTAGATTTAGAATTTTGAGATCTCTAGTCTTAGAAATTCTTTTTTTTATCTAAAAGAATAAACCTACGTCAACCCAACATAATTTATCATTTAGCCACATTTCTTTAGATTTTCTTCAGTTTTCCTACATTCTTTTGATAATTTTGCTACGTTTTCTACAAGAAGTTGAAGATCACTGTATGATTTTAGTTGGATAGCTTTGAAAAAGAATATTATTTTTTAATAATTATTAATTAATATATTATTATTTTAATAATTTCCTAAATAATTATTTGTAATAATTCAAATGTTTTTTATCTATATAAAAAATAAATATTACGAATCAAATCCGTATCAGTGGGGATTAGATTTTCTTCAGTTTTGTTACATTCTTTTAATAATTTTACTGCGTTTTCTACAAGATGTTGAAGATCCATGTATGATTTTAGTTAGATATTTTTGAAAATAAAACATTATTTTTTAATAATTATTAATTAATATATTATTATTTTAATAATTTTCTTAAAGAATTATTTACAATAATTCAAATATTTTTTATCTATATAAAAAAAATATTACGAATCAAATCCGTATTAATGGGGATTAGATAAAATGAGATATTTGATTTTAATACCATAAGCTAAATCAATCTCATGTGCCCATAAATGTTTGATCTTTCCTTTGATTGATTTAAAAAATTAAAGATCAATTTAGTTGCTCGGTTCCAACATCCAATTAATAGATTCTAATTTATTTATTTATTTTGTATTTTAAAAAAAAACTCATAAGAGGATTCCAATGATTCGAAATAAACAATGAAGCCGATTTTGCATATGTAGGCCTACTAACTAAACTTTTAAAAGTCAAATTATATTCAATAATTCATCATCGATTCCTATTATGATTAGTTAAAAATTGTATATTTAGAAACTTATTTGATATTTAATATGTTTATAAACTTATTCCATATATTTTACTTTCTTTTTTATTTAAAAATATTACTTTTAAAAAATGTAATATAAATATATTTTCAAATTTTAATGGTAAAATTATTTTTGAAATATTTAATTTATTTAATTAGATTGTTCAAGTCTTCAAAAGATTGTATAGTCTTTTTATATTAAACTAATTTTACCATTATATCATTTTATTTTAAAATTATCGAAAAAGGGTCATAGATTTACTAGAATCTTCGACTCAGATTCATTTAATCGAATCAGAGACAGGGAAATGAAACAAACAACCTTACAAAAAAAAATCTCTCATTTGTCTATCATTTTGTTTCTTTTCTTAAAATCATATTAGAGATTTTGATCAATCCAATCTTAATAAAATGAATGATGTCAATATCTATGATGCCTTGATTCCAAAGTATTATTTTGATTTATAATTTTGTATTTCAATTTAGATTTAGAATTTTGAGATCTCTGGTTTTAGAAATTCATCTTTTTATTTAAAAAAATAAACCTACTTCAATCCTTAATATAGTTTATAATTTAGCTACATTTTTTTAGATTTTTTTAAGTTTTGCTACATTCTTTTGATAATTTTACTACATTTTCTACAAGATGTTGAAGATCACTGTATAATTTTAAGTGGATAGCTTTGAAAAAAATATATTATTTTTTAATAATTATTAATTAATATATTATTGTTTTAGTAATTTTCTTAAAGAATTATTTGTAATAATTCAAATGTTTTTTTATATTTATAAAAAATAAATATTTCGAATCAAATCCGTTTAAGTGGGGATTAGATGAGATGAGATATTTGATTTTAATATCATAAACTAAATCAATCTCATGTGCCCATAAATATTTGATCTTTCCTTTGATTGATTTAAAAAATTAAAGATCAATTTAGTTGCTCGGTTCCAACATCCAATTAATAGATTCTAATTTATTTATTTATTTTGTATTTTAAAAAAAAACTCATAAGAGGATTCCAATTATTCGAAATAAACAATGAAGCCGATTTTGCATATGTAGGCCTACTAACTAAACTTTTAAAAGTCAAATTATATTCAATAATTCATCATCGATTCTTATTATGATTAGTTAAAAATTGTATATTTAGAAACTTATTTGATATTTAATATGTTTATAAACTTGTTCCATATATTTTACTTTCTTTTTTGTTTAAAAATATTACTTTTAAAAAATGTAATATAAATATATTTTCAAATTTTAATGGTAAAATTATTTTTAAAATATTTAATTTATTTAATTAGATTGTCCAAGTCTTCAAAAGATTGTATAGTATATTTATATTAAATTGATTTTACCCTTATATACTTTTATTTTAAAATCTTCAAAAAATGGTTATTGATTTACTAGAATTTTCGACTTAGATTCATTTAATCGAATCAGAGACAGGGAGGGGAAACAAACCTTACAAAAAAAGCATCTCTTTTATATATCATTTTGTTTATTTTCTTAAAATCATATTAGAGATTTTAATTAACCCAATCTTGATGAAATGAATGATGTCAATATCTATGATACCTTGTTTTCAAAGTATTATTTTTATGTAGATCTTTGTATCTCAATTTAGTTTTAAAATTTTGAAATCTTAGGCCTTAGAAATTCTTTTTTTTTTGTTTAAAAGAATAAATCTACTTCAACCCTTAATATAGTTTATCATCTAACCATATTTCTTTAGAATTTCTTCAGTTTTGCTACATTCTTTTCATAATTTTCCTACATTTTCTACAAGAACTTGAAGATCACTGTATAATTTTAGCTGGATAGTTTTGAAAAAAAAATATTATTTTTTAATAATTATTAATTAATATATTATTATTTTAATAATTTTTCTAAAGAATTATTTGTAATAATTCAAATATTTTTATCTATATAAAAAATAAATATTATGAATCAAATCCGTCTCAGTAGGAATTAGATTTTCTTTAGTTTTGCTACATTCTTTTAATAATTTTGCTGCATTTTCTATAAGATGTTGAAGATTATTGTATGATTTTAGTTGGATAGCTTTGAAAAAAAATATTATTTTTTAATAATTATTAATTAATATATTATTATTTTAATAATTTTTCTAAAGAATTATTTGTAATAATTCAAATGTTTTTTATCTATATAAAAAATAAATATTACGAATCAAATCCGTATAAGTGGGGATTAGATGAGATGAGATATTGGATTTTAATACCATAAATTAAATCAATCTTATGTGCCCATAAATATTTGATCTTTCCGTTGATTGATCTAAAAAATTAAATATCAATTAAATTGCTCGGTTCCAACTTTCAATTAATATATTCTAATTTATTTATTTATTTTGTATTAAAAAAAAACTAATAAGAGAATTCCAATGACTCGAAATAAAAAATATGACCGATTTTGCATATGTAAGCCTACTAAATCAAACTTTTAAAAGTCAAATTGCCTTCAATAATGTATCATCGATTCTTATTATAATTAGTTAAAAATTACATATTTAGAAACTTGTTTGATATTTAATATGTTTAGAAACTTGTTACATATATTTCACTTTTTTTTGTTTAAAAATATTACTTTTAAAAAATACAATATAAATATATTTTCAAATTTTAATGGTAAAATTATTTTTGAAATATTTAATTTGTTTAATTGGATTGTCCAAGTCTTCAAAAGATTGTATAGTGTTTTTATATTAAATTGATTTTACCCATATATATTTTTATTTTAAAATATTTGAAAAGAGTTATTGATTTATTAGAATGTTCGACTCGGATTCATTTAATCAAATCAGAGACAAGGAGGGGAAATAAACAACCTTACAAAAAAAATCTCTCCTTTGTCTATCATTTTATTTCTTTTCTTAAAATCATATTAGAGAATTTGATCAACCCAATCTTGATAAAATGAATTATGTCAATATCTATGATGTCTTGGTTTAAAAGTATTATTTTGATTTAGAACTTTGTATCTCAATTTAGATTTAGAATTTTGAGATCTCTGGCTTTTGAAATTCTTTTTTTTTTGTCTAAAAGAATAAATCTACGTCAACCCTTAACATAGTTTATCATCTAGCCACATTTTTTTAGATTTTTTTTAGTTTTGTTACATTTTTTAGATAGTTTTGCTACATTTTCTATAAGAAGTTGAAGATCACTGTATGATTTTAGTTGCATAGCTTTGAAAAAAAATTATTTTTTAATAATTATTAATTAATATATTATTGTTTTAATAATTTCCTAAAGAATTATTTGTAATAATTGAAATATTTTTTTATATATATAAAAAATAAATATTACGAATCAAATCCGTATCAGTGAGGATTAGATTTTCTTCAATTTTGTTACATTCTTTTTATAATTTTATTGCGTTTTATACATGATGTTGAAGATCACTGTATGATTTTAGTTGGATAGTTTTGAAAAAAAAATAGTATTTTTTAATAATTATTAATTAATATATTATTATTTTAATAATTTTTCTAAAGAATTATTTGTATTAATTCAAATATTTTTTAACTATATAAAAAATAAATATTATGAATCAAATCCGTATCAGTGGGGATTAGATGAGATGAGATATTAAATTTTAATAACATAAACTAAATCAATCTCATGTGCCCATAAATGTTTGATCTTTCCTTTGATTGATTTAAAAAATTAAAGATTAATTTAGTTGCTTGGTTCAAACTTCCAATTAATAAATTATAATTTATTTATTTATTTTATATTTAAAAAAAAACTCATAAGAGGATTCCAATGACTCGAAATAAACAATTAGACCGATTTTACATATGTAGGCCTACTAAATCAAATTTTTAAAAGCTCAATTGTCTTCAATAATTCATCATCGATTCCTATTATGATTAGTTAAAAATTGCATATTTAGAAACTTGTTTGATATTTAATATATTTAGAAACTTGTTCCATATATTTTTCTTTCTTTTTTGTTTGAAAATATTGATTTTAAAAAATACAATATAAATATATTTTCAAATTTTAATGGTAAAATTATTTTTAAAATATTTAATTTGTTTAATTGGATTGTCAAAGTCTTCAAAAGATTGTATAATCTTTTTATATTAAACTGATTTTACCCTTATATCATTTTATTTTAAAATATTTCAAAAAGGGTTATTGATTTATTAGAATTTTCGACTCAGATTCATTTAATCGAATCAGAGACAGAGAGGGAAAACAAATAATCTTATAAAAAAAACATATCTTTAGTCTATCATTTTGTTTCTTTTCTTAAAATCATATTAGAGATTTTGATCAACCCAATCTTGATAAAATAAATGATGTCAATATCTATGATACCTTAGTTCTAAAGTTTTATTTTGATTTAGAACTTTGTATCTCAATTTAGAATTAGAATTTTGAGATGTCTGAACTTAGAAATTCTTCTTTTTGTCTAAAAGAATAAACCTACTGCAACCCTTAACATAGTTTATCATTTAGCCATATTTTTCTTTAGATTTTCTTCAGTTTTGCTATATTATTTTGATAATTTAATACATTTTCTACAAAATGTTAAAGATCGTTGTATGATTTTAGTTGGATAGCTTTGAAAAAAAAATATTATTTTTTAATAATTATTAATTAATATATTATTATTTTAATAATTTTCCTAAATAATTATTTATAATAATTCAAGTGTTTTTTATCTATATAAAAAATAAATATTACGAATCAAATTCGTATAATTGGGGATTAGATGAGATGAGAAATTTGATTTTAATACAATAAGCTAAATCAATCTCATGTGCCTATAAATGTTTAATATTTCATTTGATTGATCTGAAAAATTAAAAATCAATTTAGTTGCTCGATTCCAACTTCCAATTAATAGATTATAATTTATTTATTTATTTTGTATTTAAAAAAAAAACTCATAAAAGGATTCCAATGACTCGAAATAAACAATAAGAACGATTTTGCATATGTAGACCTACTAAACCAAACTTTTAAAAGTCAAATTGTCTTAAATAATTCATCATCGATTCTTATTATGATTGGTTAAAAATTGCATATTTAGAAACTTGTTCAATATATTTAAATTTTTTTTTTGTTTAAAAATATTACTTTTAAAAAATGCAATATAAATATATTTTCAAATTTTAATGGTAAAATTATTTTTGAAATATTTAATTTGTTTAATTGGATTGTCCAAGTCTTCAAAAGATTGTATAATCTTTTTATATTAAACTGATTTTACCTTTATATCCTTTTATTTTAAAATCTTCGAAAAAGGGTCATTGATTTACTAGAATCTTCGATTCAGATTCATTCAATCAAATCAGAGATAGGGAGGGAAAACAAACAACCTTACAAAAAAAACTTCTCTTTTGTCTATCATTTTGTTTCTTTTCCTAAAATCATATTAGATATTTTGATTAACCCAATCTTGATAAAATGAATGATGTCAATATCTATGATGCCTTAGTTTCAAAGTATTATTTTGATTTAGATCTTTGTATCTCAATTTAGATTTAAAATTTTGATAACTCTAGCCTTATAAATTATTTTTTTTGTTTAAAAGACTAAACATACTTCAACCCTTAACATAGTTTTTCATCTAGTAAAATTTCTTTAGATTTTCTTCAGTTTTGCTACATTCTTTTGATAATTTTGTTGCGTTTTCTATAAGAAGTTGAAGATCACTGTATGATTTTAGTTGGATAGCATTGAAAAAAATATAATTTTTTAATAATTATTAATTAATATATTATTGTTTTAATAATTTCATAAAGAATTATTTGTAATAATTCAAATGTATTTTATTTATATAAAAAATAAATATTACGAATCAAATCCGTATCAGTGAGGATTAGATTTTCTTCAGTTTTGCTACATTCTTTTGATAATTTTGCTACGTTTTTCACAAGATGTTGAAAATCACTGTATGGTTTTAGTTGAATAATCTTGAGCTTTATTGATTCCTTTTCGAGAGTTATTTTAATTATTTTGTCATTAGTATTAGAAATTGATTTCAATTTTATCATATATATTTGAATTAGACCCCATTTACTTTGTAATGATTTGCTTTGAGTTTCACCAATGTATTTTTAGTCTTGAAATGGTATTTTTGTAAGTAAAGAGTTTATTTTCAAACTAAAAATGTGATTCTGTTCCAGTTTTTATTCCATTTATTATATGAAACTGTAACACCCCGTATTTTTAACTCGTATCTCGAGGAAATTAGATGGTATTTATTTGAAGAATATTTTAGAAAGGAAACTTAGAGTCAAGTACCTGGATTATGCCATGTTCATTTTTATTGAAGATCGACTTCGCCATTAGTTTCAAAACGATCGAAATATATACTTTAGCCTATAAGCAAGTTTGAATCCAAGTTTGAGTGAAAAAGTTAACAAATCCTCAAATTTCGCATCGAGTGGGACCCATACAGTAAAATTTTCGTTAGAGGAAGAATCAAGAAAATTTGACATTACCATTAGATCCGTAGCGAAAAAATTATTCAAAATGGAATACTCGTTTGTCATTTTTCGAGTCCGGATAGTCAAGTTACGGTCGAAACTAGAAATAATAAGGAAATTACAAGTACGCCTTCGCCCTTGTTATAAAAGAAAATTTATTTTCTTTTAAATCACTTTCTTTCTTTCCAAAACATCCAAAGCTCAGATTTTTCCAAAAAAAAACCTAGGGTTCCCCTCTTTTCTCCTCAAGATCCGTTAAGAATGAATGGCCGTTGAACTTCGACGAAGAAGACAAAGTTGTCGGCCACGACGATAGCTACAACCTCACCCTCCTTGTTAATCCATTCTCATTTGTTTTCCCCATCCTCCATCAAAACCCAGCCGTGTGGTTTGAGTGAAACCTAACACATATCTTCATCGAGGGTGCCATCGAGTGAGAGTTAGGCCCACCATTCATTGTAGAAGCAAAGGAGTGCCGTCGTCAAAGGGGATTGCAAACCCTAGCTCACCTTGCATCAAACTCAACTCAACACCAACTCCTTCACCACCAACTTTGATCCTTATACGAGTTCATTGCTTTCGGCGTCCACAAACAAGTAGGGGACTTTCAATTTCTATTGGTAACTTTAGATTTCTCAATGTGCATTTAGGGTTTTGGAAACATAACTTATTGTTTGCTTTTGAATCGTAGAAATTGGTGTTTGATTTCAAATTCATGGTAGAAGTAGGTGTTTTGTTTATGTTTTATCGAATTTTGATAACAAAATCGTGGGTGGGTTGAATGATTCGAAGAATGGAAGAAGAATCCGAAACATGGATCGAAAACTCGAAGGTTCGAGTAAGGTTCAGGCTGTAGGTGGGAAGGGTCGGTGCCACCGGCACCTACCGAAGGCATTCTGTCGGTCCCACCGACAGAATGTTGCTTCTGCCGCCGACAAAATCAAGAAGCACCCGAAAATTTTATTCTGTCGGCAGGACCGTCGGTCCCACCGACATCTGCCGATGACCAATATGTCGGTTCCACCGACAGAATCCTGGTTCTGCCACCGACAGACACAGTTTTGATCAGAACAGTGTTCTGACTCTTGGCTTGACCTCCTCACACCCTATACACTATTTTCCACCCTTTATTTCATTAAAAACACCCTATACACTATTTTCCACCCTTTATTTCATTAAAAACATTTAAGTAAATGTCCTCTTTAATTTTTACTTTCCATTTACTTTAAGTTCTTTAATGAAATTAAGGTTTTACCCCCCATTTCGGAACAATGGGAATGGTTTTAAGATCCAAATCTCAAAGGATCAAAATCCGAATTTTGATTTCAAGAACAAAACGTAATTTTTGACGTTTTCGGCAAGTTTTCAAAATGAAATAACTTTCGCGTTCCTTTGAATTAGATTACAAAAACTATATGGTGTCGAATCTCATGATCGAGACTTTCATTTCGAAAAACCCGTTTTTAATTTCGAGAACTTTGAAAAATTGAGTTTCCAACACTTAGCCAAATTTTCACCAGCTTTTACCATTTTTAACAGCTTTGGTCTCGTGCATTGCCGGGACCTTGTTTTTGAATAAACTTCGATGGTTTTCAATGGAAAGACCAAAAGAATGACTTTGAAAGATTGAAAATGGATGGTCGATGTGAAAATATGAAAAGTGAGAATGTCGAGAGAATGGGAAAAGGAAATGAACGGTAAAATGTTAGAATCACACCCGAGGGGTGATGTCTACATTTTACATTGTATGTTGTGTGTAGGTTGGTGAAAGGATATCCAGGTTATTAATGAAAGGGTTGCATGTTTATTTTCGATTATGTTAGCGCGTGCGCTGAGTACTGTTGTTTATTTTAGGCCGGGTGGCCACAGTTGCATGGTAGGAACTGGATATCCGTTCTCAACCCTGTTATGTTAATTTCTCTTTTGTTTTAAATGAAAAATCATATATATACGTAGCTATTTTGTGAACTGTTAAAGGGTTTGTGAATGCCTGAAGGGATAGTGTGTCACATCATCCGGAGGGGTGCACTATCCTGGGATGTACGGTAGGGACCACCAAACTCATACGTGGTATGGGACGCGTATGAGAGTGGAGTCACAACTGGAATCCGGGTCCATTCCTTTCTTATCTTTACCAGTGAACGTGTTTTGTAAAGGTGGTCGTATACGAGTGGAGTGTCCTTTGGGAATCATATGCACGCCTGATAGGCATAGACGAAGATGATTAGTCAGTGATCACTAACAATCTAGTAGTAGTCGAACGTTCTGACACATCGAAAAGAGACCCATTGCTTACGGTCACGTCAAACGGCCAGCCTGAGCCGGATAAATGGTCACTAGTGTGGTAAGCGCAGCGACCGGCCACAAAATCAGGAACTAAAAGCCAGATTTATGTTGTAACATCATGTCCCGACTGGGAGCGATCCAGTCGTGAATCCCAACTCTTTAATTCCAATACTCCACCATTTGTATTATGTATCTGTTGTTATATTTCGAATTATAAACTGAGAAGCATGTCTATTATTTCAATGTTGTCAACATTATTTGCATAAAATGGAAAATGTATAATGAGTATGGATGATTGATGCTATGTGTTACTTTTAAACTGTTTAGTTGTTCATCCCTGGCTATATGTACCAGTTGATCGTACTTTATCTTGTAAAACCTTGCATGTATTAAAATGTTCAGTATGCTTTATTCGATCATGCTTAGGAAGGGTTATTAGTAGGAATTGTTTGTGGACCTACTGGGTAACCATTGTTACTCACCCTTTCCTTCCATTTGTTTTAAGTTGCAGAGCCTTCAGTTGGCGCAGCGGGTGCTGAGCTATTAGCCGAAGAACACCTGGTCGGTCAGATCGACGACCAGAGTCCGTTGCCTGGCGAGCAACACGACTACTTCTACTAGGAGTCTGTTCATCCTAGGGGGTGTACATAGTATTTTGGGACCGAGTGCTAGGTCTATGTTAGAGTGAGGATAGACTTTGTAATCCTGTATAACTTTATACCTTTTTGCGCAACTCTGATCTTGCTTATTTTGTTGTTCATAAAATCTATTGTCTTTCGTTCATTAGTCATTGTAGATTCATTGCCTTATACAGGATTGTTTGGTATTATTTATCAGGTTTGAGTTCCGTGAAACGCTAACATAAACAGAGGAGACCATGCCGAAATTTCGAGGTGCCACCTAGTGCCTCGAGGCAGTATGGGGATTTGTGTTAGCGTTTGGCGAGGCGCTACAGAAACTATTTGATATGGGTTTTTTTTTAAACCCACAAGAATGTGTTTTGTTGATAGAGAAGTATTTAAACGAGTGTATTGAGATTAAGATTATAGTTAAGTGAGAGTCTATAAATGATATATTATAGAGATTGTTTTCTTTCTCTTTTATTTTTCCATAGGTGTTCTTGGATTTGGACATTCTTCTCTATAAAGTTTTTGAACTAAAATAGGTACAAAATCTTGTATTTGGTTAGTAAATCGGTTATATGCTTCTTACTTTACTAGATTTGAAGTTTGTCTTTGCTCGTTTAATATTATGATTTTATCTTCTATTGTGTTTTTCACACCGTTTTTAATGGGTTCATTCTCTTGGAATAATGCTTCTCATTGCTATATATAATTATGCAATATTTAGAACAATATTATTTGATTCTTTATGTTGTCATATACTATATATATATATACGAGAATACTAACGTCTAATATTTCACGGGGACGTTTTTTTCTCAACAATACCCCTTCTTGTTTTGTCTTTTAGTGAAAAAGAGAATGGTGTATTGGTATTTTACACAATAAATGCTTGCTTACATAATAAATGTTATGAGCATTTAAGTATTTTGAATTAAATATATATATATATATATATATATATATATTTTAGTAAATGTTTTAGCAATCAATACTAACATGATGAATGCATGTATTAATGGCATAATAATGTATTTATCATGTAAAAAAACTAACATGCCCTTGTTTTTTTTACTAAAAGACGAAACGAGGAAGCGGATTGTTGGAAAAAATAAGTGTTGGACAATGCTAACGTCCTTATGGGGTCTTGGACGTTAGCATTCCCCATATATATATAATTATATAATTATGATTAGACATGAAATGTTCGTCATAAACCTCAATGCTACATTGTTTGGAGTCGTCACCATTCTTTTTTGAAAATGGGTGTGAATGGGCACCCGAATCGATTTTTGAAAATCATTTTTTTTCATGGTATTGTAGTGACTCTCATGTGCTGGAAAATGCAAGGTTTACCTAAGATCAAGGTAAGGAGGTTCGATTAGAGGATGGGGAAGGTGTTAGGCACCCCATCCTCTCCACCAAAGGTGGTTACCTTGCTTGGCCATTTAAAAAAAAAACTTAAGAATATAGATAAAAAATGCATGAAGATGCATGCTAAGGTGGTGTGTGCATTAAGTGAAGATATCCCCTTAGAGAAGGGTTTTGATTTCAATGTGAACTTAGGGACATCCTATGAAGAAGTATGACCCATGTAGTCACATTATTGTTATGGATATGAATGTTGGTTTTAAGATATTAGAGAGACTCCATGATAGAGTTTCCTTAAGGCTACAACCTTGATGCATGTATGCATGGCTAGAAACTTAGTGTTTTACCCCATTAAGAGGGTGACACATTTCTTCATCATTGCCATGCACATGTGAGTGTGTGCATTGTGTATAATATGATGTATGAGATTGAGATAAAAAGGACTTCAACCCCATTCTTTCGATCGAACTTAGTCCAATCTACCAGGGATGGGAGAGGGTGTGCATTACATCTTAGAGATTTATAAAATAAAAAGAAAATGAAAGGGTTAGAAGAAGAGAATGCAAGCTTAAAATAGATAAACTACATCTTAAACCCCACCTTGTTTTTTGATGAACTTGAACCTTGAGAGATAGACTCGAGAGTTGAGTGAGATGAATGAAGGTTGAGTGAGTTGAAATTAGAAAATGAGAGAATGAGTAGGGATTTTGATAGAGTTTTATGTTGAAAGATGGGGGTTTGAGAGCATGAATTATTCATAGAAAATGGGGGTATTTATAGAGTTTTCGAAGAACTTTTGGGGATAAAATGATCTAACAAGAAAAATAAAGAGAATGGATATGAGATTTAGGTTATTTCTTTTTAGATTTTTCATTTGTATGAGGGTAAAGATGACATTTGTGAAGAAACCCTAAAAACATTCTTTGATATTTGATTTTTTAGTAAATAGAAGTGAGAGAACAAAAAATATTTTTGGGAGGGTGAATAGGGGAGTGACATGTGTAAAAATGGAGTGGTAAATGAAAAGTAGACCTTGATTCATTTGTAAATAACTTATAAAACAAGGGTAGAGGTATATTTTTGAAATGGACTAATGGAAGAACAAAAATACTTTTTTGGAGGGTGAGTAGGAGAATGACATGTGTAAAGGTGAAGTAGAATGTGAAAAGTAGACCTTGATTTATTTGTAAATAACACATAAAGCAATGACGAAATTATAATTTTGAAATGGACTAACGGGAGAATTCCATGTATGTACTTGAAGATTCCTACCTTTTGAGGGTATGATTGGAAGTTCTCTTAACTTTATGGATTATTACCAAAGACCTAAGAACTTTTTGGGTTTGACCAACCTTTTTAGGAAGGACATTCTTAGATTTTCACAAGGGGGAGTTGACTCTCCAATTAGATAATGCATTGGGTATTGGGGGTTTATGAGAGGTCAACATGTGTCATCTTTTGAGGGGGTGTGAGAGAATGGGCTTAGAATGGACTTGGTATTGGGCTTAGGGGATGGACTTGGGCTATGAATTATAGGTATTACGACTATGAACTTAGTTTATAGATAATGGATTTTGAGACGGACTTGGTTTATGGATAATAGTATTATGGACCTTAGGTTAAGGGTAATGGTATTATGGACCTTGGGTTAAGGTGTGGGTGATTGATCGATTAATGGAGAACAGATATGGATCCGAATTGGATCATAGAGGTGGTATGGAATTAGATTGGGTTAGGGACAAGGTTGAGCATGCAAAATTATGTGACATGATGCATGTATGCATAAAAATGATGCTAAGTGGCAATGCGGGTTTGTCAAAAAACTTGAGTTCTAAATCATAATCAATTGGAAGAAATTTTGATTTTCCTAATGGGTTCGTGCAAATTGGGATGTTTACATTATGCTCTCATTTTATTTAATGTTTAGATGTTTGGTTGATATGATGCTTGTAGTTATTCATTCCATTCCTTGGTAATTAGCTTAAAATGTTTGAAAACTTAAAAAAAAGAATCTTTGAGGCAACATGATTTGGCGACCATTATCCTGTCACAAACTCCCATACATTCGAATTTTAATCACACATTGTCTAAGTGAAAAGGATTTTCTATTGACACGAGGTAGAAAGTTTGAGCCTAAAAGCATAAAGTTGACAAGTACATTGGTAATAGTACAATTCTAAATGAGAAAGTTATCTACCTACACTGAATGGTTAATGATTTTATTTTTTTTCATTATAACATGATTGAAAGTGTTTTTGAATTATCTTATCTAGTGGTACATGGTTGTAATTATTATTATTTATAAGTCAAGGTTGTATTTGCAATTATTAGAAAGTAAATAAAGTCTAATCTTTGTGTTTATAATTCATTCATTTGTTTGCTCAGCAAAAAAAATTATATTGTCAGATGTGTGCATTTACCTCTATATGTTTATAGAAGCTAGAAATTTTGTCTTTACTTAGTACATGTGATATTTTTCTTTAAATGCTAAAGTTATTGATGAGAAAATTTGATGCAATTCTTTTGAAAATTACAAACTTCTAATTAAATGTATATATGTATTTTTTTTTTCCTTTGTGTTAGACCTTGATGAAATAAACGACGAAATACATGAAATAATTTGACAAGGTTATACCTACACATCAAACATGATCTTCATCGGTGGTTCCTCGTGAAAATTCATCTTCTAAGAGCAAGCAAAAACATAATTTTGAATATTTTAGTAATGCAACTATCTCAATATCAATATTTGTAGTTGTGCGTATGACAATGATAATGGAGAAACCTACCATGGCTAAATTGCAAAAAGGGTCGGTGAAGTTCCTAATATCTCTCGAGAGATTATGCTAGAGACAATTGATTACAGACGAGCACCAAAAAGGAACACGCATAATGATTCATACAATAATAGAGGATTAACATTTTCACTAATTATTTGTTGCATTTCACGCTGAAAAGCACCATTAGTTTGCTGATGCGGATTCGCTTTTTCTTTTCTGAGAATCACCACCTAGTTTTATGATATAGGAATCAAAACATGACTCTAAAGAAAATAAGAAATACTAAGGCCCTGTTTGATTCAGCTGCTTGAATCTGCTGTCAGCTTCTGCTGTTAGAATATACTGTCAGAAGCTGAAATACTGAAAAGCTTGTTTGATAGAGCTTTATAAAAGTACTATGTTGTTTACTAGAATTTGGTAATTACTGTTTGATACAGCTTCTAGAATCTGCTGTATTAGGGTAAAATTACCAGAATACCCTTATAAATATATAATTACACTAAATATAATATAATTATACAAAAATTAAAAAAAATTGTATTAATTTTAAAATATTTATAGTTTTAAAAAAATATAGAAAAATTTATAATTCTATAGAAATTTCGACAGCATCTCCTCTAAAAAATAGACATATGAAATTTTCCTGATAAACAAAATACATGCATAATTAATGTTGATAATGCACTAAGAATGAACTAAAAATGACCAGTATCATTTATATTCATAATACATCCACATAATATCTCATTTATATTCTGACATCATTTATTAGGTAATCCACACTGCATGATCAATATGTAGCATATGATGAAACTCAATCAAATACACAATTCAAGTTCAAACCCTTATGAAATCCTCTTCCCAAGTTTTGTGACTGACTGCCCTTCTAAACCAAAATGCTTCCTAGGTGTCAATGTCGCGGGGGAGTTCATTTCTTGACTCAAATATTCTGACCATCTAGATTGGTTATCCCATCCCCTTGATCTTATAGAGGTAGGAGACACATCTTGAGTAGAAAAATTATGTCTTGAGTTTGCCATGAATTAAGACCCTTAAATTCTCTTCAAATTAGGCTTTTAAGGTTAAGAGTGATAAATTACAGAATTTTAAACATCCAAAGTATAATTAGTTTTCCACATTTCCTAACTTCAACTCTTCTAAACATAACAAAAAAGACAAAATCTATAAATCAGAAACTATTATAGAATCTCAATCAATTATTTGCTTCTAATTTTCTTAGATTGACAGGATTAGTTCAATTTTTATTCAAAACAAAACGAAAACAAGTTGAAAATCGCTAGATTTGAAGAATTTCTAAGCACATTTTGGCATCAATTTGTAGAGAAACAAGATTAAGGAATCCAAATTGAGTTATAGATGAAGAAAAACGAACCTTAAAAGTAAGAGTTTTAGTCTTCTATTATCAGGAGCGCTGCTTGATCGACATTAAAGCTTGAAAACTAGTAGATCGAAAGCTCCAACTTCAGATCTAAGAATCTGAAAATAACATCAAATAGAAGAAAATCCTTAATCCTCAACAAATTTAAACTAAAATATACTGGAAACAAAAAATCAAAATTCAGAATTCACAAATCACAAGCTCTAAAAAGATCTCAAAGTCCTCAAATCAACAAATCCAGTAATCACAGTCTCCAAAACAGAAATCCACACTTCTCAATTTCAAAATCAGATAAATATCTGAAAAAAAACTAACCTTCGGTGTCATCTTTTGCTCTATCGGCGGAGCTTCCAAGTGAACCAAAGGTGTTCCGGTGAAGACCAGATGCCGAAACAAGCTTGGATTTTAAAGCTTGAAGACTTGAGATTCGAACTCATAGAGAAAGGTCTCTCGACCTTCATAGATCCCTTTTGAACATCATTTTGGTAACACTAGAAGCCATTATTTGATCCTTCAAGAGCTTTTAGCCATTAAAGGGCAGAAAAACACAGATGACTGTGAAGGTTTGCTAGAGACAGGTTTGTTCGAGGTTCTGTGGACAGCAAAAAGAAGAAGAGAAGAAAAAAAAGTGAGATCTGTGCGAGAGAGAGAGAGAGAGAGAGAGAGAGAGAGAGAGAGAGAGGGAGAGTTGTGTGGTCTCTGTCGATGGACAAGAGGAGAAGAAGAGAAAAAAATGAGATCGAGGGCATTTGTGTCTTTTCATCTGAGTCATTTTTCGGTAAAAACTTTTCCCGCAAACTCAGTTAGGAAAAATGACTAATATCCACTTTTAATATTTGCGTTTAAAAACGCAAAAGCGTGACGCAATTTTTTGTAATTTCTTGTATCAAATGGTAATTACGGTAAAAAACGCAGCTTCTCATCGTAAACGGGCGAAACGCTGCGTTTCGAAGCTCAATCAAACACCACCTAAACCACAAAAAGATTGTGGGTACAGGGATCAAGTTACAAGATTAAAAGGTATTAGGCACCAATCCCATCCGACGAACGCTGATATCTACTTTTCTTAAAGATTTATATTGCAACAAACGACCTAAAAAATAAAATAAAAGTTATATTTTCTTTTACCTGAATGATCACGATGATCGATTCTCTTAAAAACTAACGATGAGTGTTCCTCATGTGAATCTTCTTGCTTTTATCTCTATTGGTAGATTTACTTTCAATATTCGAGATGAGACTTTTTTTTTCATAGATTTTAATGTTTTACTAACTTTTCAATGTGTTTTTAAGAGTTTTTTGTTGTTTTTAGATTGAAAATTAAGGCTTGAGGCCCTAGATTTAAGATTTTGAGAAGTATTGAGAGAGTTTTTGACCTTAATTTTATAGGATTTCTCTTAACCTACGAAATTAGGTGGTGGAATCTCCTTTTTAAAGAGCTTCTTGAAAATTAAGATTTGGATTAGATCTCTTAGAGATAAGCTCTATCTCTAACTAATCTATTAAGTTGTTTATATTATGATAATATTTTAAACAAATTTTATTTGAATTTTGAAATTTGAATTTTTTTGACTTATGTAGAATGAGAATTTTTTAATTTTTGGAGAACCCCCCAATAGAGGGATTTTTATTAAATTATTTGGGACTCCCGGTGTAGGGTTATTTATTAAATATCATGTGGGCCCCACTTAAGTAAATGGACACCACTTAAAATTTATCCTGTGGGCTTAATTAATTGATTTTATTTGTTCAAGAATTTTAATTTAATTTATTAATATTTTACTTTACGTTAATTAATGTTTTAATTATTAGTTTTAAAATTTTAAATTTTAAAGTTGAAAAATTACTGTTTTGCCCTCAAAGAGGATTTTTGCGTTGATAGGTTGTTTTTCGACTTTTTGAAATATGTTTGAATCAATTTTTCATAAATATTTTAAGGAGAGTATTGGTTTGTGTCACTTATGAGTTTTCAACGTGAAATGATTGGGGTCCTATGAGGGGTGTTTTCGTAATTTTGTTGAATTGGTGGAAATTGGCGAAATAGTTCATTTGATTTTAATTTGTTATTTTATGTGTTCGAAAGGTTTTTCTAAGTGTAATGTAGACTATAGGGATGTTTTGATGTTAGAGGTATTTTGATAATTTGGTTAAAAAAATTTTAATATTTTTTTCTCGTAAAGCTTATTTTTGTTTGAACATGATGATTTTTATGTTTTGAATTATATTTTCTTAGTGCAACGTGGTTTCTAAAATTTTGTTTTTTTGAAATATTTTCTCCGAGTTTTGGAAAGACATCTAGTAATAACTAAAAACACTAGAATATTCATCCATCATTGAGAACTGTCGCAATCGAGTTGACAAGTTGATTAATCAACTGAATGCAAAAATGAGGTGTTTACACATACATCCCTCCATAATTTTTTGTCCGGTTGTTGTCCCATTTTATTTATCGATGGGACATTTTTGAAGGCAAAATTCAAAGGGATATGACTTGCAGCGATAACTGCCGATGCCGATAATGGCATATTCCCCATAATATTTTTTGTTGTTAGCTCGGAGACATGAAGATTGGAAGTGGTATCTATTAAATCTAAAGATGGCATTGAATGATGATTAGGATATCATATTTGTTTCAGACATGAACCAAAATATACTTCATGCTATAGAAATTACTTTTGGGTCTAGATTTCATTCACATTGTTATCGCCATTTGGAGTAAAATTTGATGCAACACGTAGTGGGATGTCACTTCTCAAAGCAAGTTCGACAATCATTGATGAACCTACCAAGTAAAATGACTTATTTAAGATTTAAGACGAATTATCAAAAAGCATCGAATCAAATTAAGCTTATTTTACTTAAGACCTATGATTGGGTGATAACACAATCACCTAAACATTGGGCAAATTGCAAGTTTCAAGTCAAGCGTTATGATTTGCTTACATCCAATTATGTAGAATCATATAACAAATAGATTATAGAAACACGTGATATGCCAATTTTAGGACTTATTCATAAGATAATAACGAAAATGATGGAATGGATTAATAGGCATCATGAAAAACAATGAGTATTGTACTTGGTCATTTAGTTGATTTGAAAATAAAGAAAAATACAACATGGAACAAGAGTTTGGAGGCTTATCAAACATCATAATTTGAATTTGAGGTATATGGAGGATCGGTATACCATCGTGTGAATCTCATGTTATGATTGCTTGTTTACCGGTATTCTGTGCATACATGCTGTGCTATATTTTTGAAACTACATTGTTCAGTGTATCCTTATGTCGACGATTGTTATAAAAGAGATATACAAGATATGATTTATTCACATCACATACGATATATGTGGACACATAACATGCCACACTTATGAGATAATGGGATAAAAAACACTTTGAAAACCAACATACAAACTCCACATACTCATCGTCCACCAGGTAGATCGAAAAAGTATTGAGTCACAAGAAGTTGAAAAAAGGTTGATACATTACAGTCATTGTCATGAAGAAGGGCATAATCGTGTTACATGTCGAGCTTCAATTTAAACATGCATGTAAATCGATTTTTGTGAGGCATCATTTTGGTCTTGTAGGGTTTTTAAAAAATTTCATTAATTTCTTTTGAATAACAATATTTTTGTGAGGTGTCATATTGGTTTTGTAGGATTTTTTTAATAGTCATTATTTTTATAAAGTTCTTTTTAATCTTGGTTGTGTAGGATTTTCCAAATAGTCGTTATTTTTTATAAGGTTCTTTTTTACCATTAAAATTGATTCGATGTTGGCCCAAGTTCTTGATCTAGCCATTTTAAGTCAATGGTTGAGAATAAGTAAAAGTTGGGGTGCCAAAAGAAGCTTTCTCATTTTTTTGCTAAATCTTTTTTGGGTTTAGGATTTTACGAGCCTAATCATAATTATAACACAACTGGTAATGTTGAGATTATAATTTGAACCATTGTTCGAAGCATATGATTAAATGATTAGATAAGAGATTAGATAGCAATCTACAACTACATAAGGGATAAAAAAGAACTAGATTTGTAATTGTTGATTAATAATAGTAGATTCTCAATTATAAATTTGTAATTATTGATTAATAATAGTAGATTCTCAATTGTAAAATTTTACTTTAAAAAATAGGCAAATAATAAAATCCGTATCAACATTTAAAAGTTGGGGTGTGATAAATAATTTAAGAAATTAAGAATTAATAGGTAAAAGTTGAGGTGTGATCAATAATCTAAGAAATTGATGTGTAATAGGTAAAAGTTGGGGTGCCAATAGCAACTCTCTTATTTTAAACCACCTTGTTGAGAGGAAAAAACGAAAAATCCAAACTCATAAAGGAATATGACATTTTCATTAATTTATTAAACATTTAAAGACAAATTAATAGCTTAATTTACATGATGAGTATTTTTGATAATTAAAAAAAAAAATTAAGACGAAAATTACATAAAGACTCTGATATAAAAACGTTTTTAAAAGAGGCATTTAAAGATCCACATTTTATAACAAGAGAACTTTCAATCCGTATTTCAATAGAAGTGATTTTAAGAGTAATTTTCTCAAAATATATTAATAAAAAAATATCTAAATTTTTTCACAAGAGAGTACATTAAGAAAACTTAATCATTGCAGGTCACGTGCTATCATTATTAGTTTTAAGTATAAAATATCATAATTTGTGTATCTCGAAGAAACACGTCAGTCAAGTATTGACCGAGTGAAGATTTTCTAATTAAAAAATCATAATTTTACGAAAATATCATATATATATATATATTTTTTTTGATAACGAAGGGTATCCGGGCCAGTTTGCACGCACCAGACTAGTCTCTACGCCCCGCACTCAGGCTATACCCCACTACGTGGAGCCGTGCGTGGTCATCAAGATTTTTTATGGGTAGTGGGATTTGAACTTGAGACCATAGAAAGAGTAGATTCCTTGTCCCAAGTTACTATCATATTCTAGAAGAGTCGATTCCAACCATACGTCTTTGGAGGTAATGACCGACTTATCCACGTGTCTTTACCTACACCATCGACCTCCAACAGCATCAATTCAAATCGTCCGTCGATTTAATGAAGGGTCTTCTATAAATTAGGGCTCCCCTTCTCATAATTTCTATCGTTCTGTGATTTTCGTTCTTGGCCCTATCGGATTTTTTACGTCTCTCCCGTTACATACAGAACTCTTTCTGATTTGATTTTGATTTCGCTCCTCAGTTTCAGTAAGATTGATTGTTCGACGATCTATTTGCTGGTATTATTATTATTATATTTTTTTTTTCTACTTGTATATGTTTTTTATTTTGATTTATGATCTCTGATTTTTCTGTTCGATTAGTTATGTTTGATCATTTATGATAGCTTTGCTTTTGGTTTTTAGTAGGATGATTTGAGGTCTATTTGTTCATTATTATAAATCTTTCTGATTTGATTCGATTATTATATTTTTTTCTACTTGTATATGTTTGTTCATTATTTTGGTTTATGATCGTTGTTGGTGGAAATCAGATCCCAAATTAATCGGCCTCTACTTTTGAGGTCGATTATTTATTTTTTTAAATAAATTTATTTATGAAATCTCATTGGTTTATACTTATAGATTCTTAAACAGATCTTAGTTCATCATTTCCTTGATCGGATCTAAACGTGTTAGTTTTCTTTGATTTTTTGCAGTTTGAACGAGTTATTATGGCGTGGAGTCGGTGCGAATCCTTTTTCTTGAGAATTTATCTTTGTTCCTTGGCCCCAAAGATCGGCTTTTTTTGGGTTTGATACGTGGGAATTGGATGAGATCAGCGATGCTTTAGCTAATTCCACGAGGATTATGAAAAAATCGGTCTGGTTTCATTGTGATGCAAGGTACTGTTTGGGTGATTTAGTGTCCAGGCTTATATCAGGACATATAGCTATGGAAGGATTAGATGGTTAATGAGGCTATTTAGTGAGATTGGTACAAAGTTTCCTTAGAAGAGAAGGGCTGTGTATCCAACATTGTTAGATATCAGTCTGACCTTTGCCATGTCAGGTGCGCTTGCATGGCAGGTCAAAAAAGCCTAATAAAATTTATATTTTTTGGTTTTCGAGGGGAGATCGCACAGGGTCTTTGCCTGGGTTCTCCCCTCTTGTGCGTGCCTGTGTTCTGCATCTCTTCTTTTACTTCTTCTATATGTTCTTCGAATTATGCATCGATGCACATTAGGCTTTGGTATGGTTTGTGGTACGAATTCTCCATGAACGTACTATAGGCGGCGAAGTATGATAAAGCACTATTCATTCTCATACAGGAAAAAAAGAATTAAAGGCAGGACTTTGAAGGTAACACACAAAACTGGACCAGATCTGTTTTAATTTGAACATATTAATATTTTAATTTCACGTGCTCAGGTATAATATTGATGATCGCAACGACACCCTTGAAATAATTGATTTCCAAGTTCCAACATGTTTTTCATAGAATTTATGAGCATTCTTCATAGATCTTTGTTTTTCTACCTTAAATGTTAAATTTCTTGTATTTTTACCAAAAAAACAAAGAAGGTTTCTTTGCATTTATTTCACTCAACAAATTAATATTGAAATTTGCATGCCTGATTCATGAAATTCCTGACCATAGCTTGAAATATTGGAATGCATCCATATATACCTTTTTGAGACCGATTCAAAACATTGACCCCGAAACATTGAATGTTTTGGTCGTTACAATATTGGTTTTTCTCTTTGAATTAAAATATTCCTGCCGATATGCATGGTTTCAAGTCTTGTTCGAGACCAGTATCGTCCATGATTGAGACGTCTCAACTGTGCCATATCTTGTGAGATAAACTAGATGACTTGGAAAATCTTATCAAAGCAGTAAATTCCAGCCTAGTCAACCAGGATTCTGTATATTTTTCTTAACATAATTATTCTTTTAGTATTTAAATTGATATTATCTAAATAAAATATGATCTTATGACCAAACATCTTATTTTCTCACTTATTTTATAATTTTTTAAAATAATTATTTACATATAAATATATTTGAATAAACAATTGTAAACCTAGTTAAAAAGGTTTATCTCAT